>NC_089232.1:48360758-49560758 GCF_963924675.1 Phocoena phocoena
AACAGACGACTAAACTTTGCTAATATGTACTACCAGCAAAACTAACCTAGGAAGCATTTTACTAACACCATTTTTGTGTCTGCTAAATAACTTTTGAGTTGCCGTAGGGATGATGCTGACAGTTGTTCAATAATCAGTTAACTCTCTAACTAGTTTAGATCTCTTAGGGCTAGTTGCATAGAATCGGAGAATAAACCTCTAACAGACATGAAAATGGGTTCCGCCATAGGTCTAAAAATAAAAACCAAACAAACAGAAAAAAAAAAACCAAAAACCAAAACGCAAAATGAAAAACTAAAACAAAACAAAACACAAAACAGGCATATCCCAGGATTACAGTATCTAGGTCTGAGTATAGCGTGTCCTTTCCCTGTGCTTTGTTATCTAGGTGACAATATCAGTGGATGGGATTCTTACCACAACGGGCTACACGCAAGAAGATTATACCATGCTGGGGTCTGATGACTTTTTCTATGTTGGAGGCAGTCCCAGCACAGCAGACCTTCCCGGGTCACCAGTCAGTAACAACTTTATGGGCTGTCTCAAAGAGGTAAATATCACCGTCACCGGAATCATTCCTAATTCATGACCTCATCATTTCAGATCCAGACTGAAAGCGCCTTTGCTGAAGACCCAGAGTTTGTGGTGTCAGGGGGCACAACCTTAAATTCAGTATTCCACTGTTGTTTATATAGGACTGGGGGGATGGGGGCAACTCATAGAACATTATCAAGGAATTAAGTTCCTCTTCTTTACAGTCTGTAAGTAATTCACAATTATGATTTGCAGGGGGCAGTTGTATATTAGCTATAAAAGAAAGTCAAACACAAAGAAATATTGGGTCTAGAGTTAAGCCAAACACCTTGCTCATTTCTACTTAAATGCCTTAGGTGTTATATATACAGCAGAGACTTATTTGACCATTACAGGAAAGAAGAAGAAAAAAATAGACTATGAGAGACCAAATGCAAAAAAAACAAGATGAATCTATGTGGTGAAACAATTTTGTTCCTAGATTTTAAATATGTTCTGAAGGAAGTAAAGATGTTTCATTTGTGATCCAATGGGGTCACTTGGTATTTACCTGAGTGAAGCTATCAGGCTAAAAGATACCAAGAATTTCATCCCTCATTCCCAGCTGTCATTGTTGGTTGTAACTTTTGATGGGCTCGGGACTTGTTGGGGTATGGGAAGAAAAAGATCAGGAAGATCTTTGGATTTCAACTTGTATGAATATTTTTCCATAACAGCTGCCTGTTTTCATTCAGACACAACCCAGTTTCTCTTGGCTGCTAGAACCAGAAGTTCCTCTTGCATTATATGGCTGTAGTTTAATGGTACAGACCTCTAAAATATAAAATTTAATAACTTTGAATTTATTAATGATTAGCCATAGGTGGTGTTGGTAAGCAGTGATGTACTTTGGTTTATTTATTTATTTATTTATTGGAGCATAGCTGCTTTACAATGTTGTGTCAGTTTCTGCTGTACAGCAAAATGAATCAGTTATACATATATCCCTTCTTTTTTGGATTTGGTTTATTTTAAAGAAAATATTGTAATCATATAAACTCGATTCAAGTAAGCACCAGTGAAAAACAATCCATGCTTGAATTATCCTTACCTGTTTTTCATTTATGTAAATATACTGGATGTTGCATTGCCCAGTATGTGAATGTATATGGAAGAGTCCTAAAAAGGATTCGAAAACGCTATAGTTTTAACAAATACAAGGAGATGCAGTTCTGAAAGGCTGAATCTAACTATGCTTTGTGGTGGAAGGGATTGATTGCCTCCCAGAGAATAACTTTTACTTTTTACAGATACATAACATGACCCAGGACTGTGCTAAGCTCTGTGAGCATTATAAAATCCTAATAATTATGATCATTGTTATAACAGTAGGCATTTTCTGAGCTCTTATTTTGTGCCTAATGCAATACTAAGAGCTTTGCAGGAATCTCCACAATATATGAAGTAATTATCTGCACTTTTCAGACAAGGAAACTGAGGTTTGGAGAGGTAAGTTTCTCGAGCAGGGTCTCACGGCTAAGAAGTCTGCAAGCCTAGAGCATGATCGTGGCAGTCTGAATTCAGAGACTTGTGTGCTCTTAGCCACCGTAATACACAGTGTTCTAACAGAATGTTTGTTAGAAGATTGTGTAAGCCCTCAATTCTGTTACAAACAGAAACAACTTTTAGAAACGTAAACTAGACATTTCTGTGTGGTACAGTTATGCACATTTGAGTACAAAAGAGAGTGAATGAGTGGGGATCTAGTAGACAAGGAAGATACACAGAAGAGTCAGGATGTGAGCGTCTTGAAGGATAATTATGAGCCGGGGATGGAAGACATGTTTCAGGTTGGGGAGAAGCATGGTGAAAACATAGTTAGATTTCACAAAATGATGCCTGAAACCCTTTCTGGTGATAGGAATTGGGGTGGGGGCAGAATCACACCCCCAGTCATCCACACCATTTCCTCACTTTCACTGTGAACAGATCAACCTACGGTCAGCCCCTAGGCCCTGCTTTATCTATAGAAAGTTAATCTTGCTGTGGACTGGAAAAAGGAAAGGGAATCCAAGGATCTCGAGCAGAAACTGGAATCTAGCTAAAGAGCCCTTTTGGGTATCCTGTAAAAACATGAGAGTTTCTGCAGTGATCACCCAAGTTCAACTGCGCCTCACTGTCTTCTGAGTTCAGGTTGGGTGAGGCAACTTTCCGTATGTGTGAATCTTCAGTGGATTGCCTTAATCCAAATTTACAATTTCAGATTGAACTGTACTTCAGATTAATATCTTTAATATTTAAGTGTTAATGAGAAGTTGAGACGCTTTAGAACTCATCTCTTTTTTTAAAATTAGACTATACTTGACTTACAATTTTATATTAGTTTTAAGTACAGCATAGTGATTCAGTATTTTTGCAGATTATACTCCATTATTGATTATTACAAATAATGGCTATAATTCCCTGTGCTATATCCTTGTTGCTTATGTATTTTATACTTATCTTTTTAATTAGTCTTTCAACCATAAAAACCAAGTCAGGTGATTTTCCATTTATTTGGCAACTACTGAGTCCAAACAATGAGGATTCACTCAAGTTATTGTCTCTGTAGGTTTTGGATAGATATCACTCATCTTACCAATAGGACACTTCCTATATCTCTATCTTCCACAGCCTGGGGTATGTGTCTGGAGCAAGTCTTGCCAGTGTTTTACTGATGTATAGTCTCTTACACTTTATTTCCTCCTGACACACTAGAGTGGGAGGCTACGGGCACAATCAGCCTATAAATCAAAACACACTTTACTTGGAGAGGTTTTGGAAGGTTCATAGTTTCCATCCAAGTCTGAGTTACTATCTATTTAGAATGCCCTGCTCTTCCTACTACTGAAATGAAATTGTGACAAAGTAGTATAGATTTTGAATCAAATCACCTTATTTCAGATAGGTGAGCTCTGTAGAATTGCTGAAAAGAGAGAAACATACCCATGTTCATTCTCACCACATCCCTCTTAAGCCCATGTGAACCTTCCTTAACTCTTATCTCAGGCTTTCTGCCCTCAGGCATGTTATATAAAATCTTAATTATGATTTCATCTATGGCTCATAACATTTTTATATTCAGTCTAGTATGTGATCTCCCTTAGGATGACCAGTCCTGGGGGAGGTACTCGTAACACTATGTCTGAAGTCATAGAAGAAATTTTGGAGTGTTAAAATAGGAAGAATCCTGGAAGTCATTCTTCAAGTCCAACGTCCTTATTTTGGAAATGGGAAAACAGACCTAGAGGTTATCTGTCCCACCGAAGAGCAATGAAGGGGTAACAGGATAAAAACACAGAATATTGTCAGATAAAATATAATACTTGAATGACATTATAAACAGTGGCACTCAAGATACAAAACTAGAGACGGCCTACCGCTCTCACTAATTCACATCTTCATTTTTTAAAGATTAAAGTAAAAAAAAAAAAATTACTCTACATAATGAAACAACCCATAATCTAGTGTTTATTAGAAGCATTTAGCAGTTAGGGCTCTCCCTACCTGGCATTTGATAATGCTTATTTGAAATAAGACTTGGCTTGCATGGAGAGCAGCCAACCCTCATTAAGAAATTTTTTTTTTAGTGATTAACAAATTTCAAAATAAAGTAAAATCATTTCAACAGAATTTGGCAAAACTTAACCTGAACTTCATATATTACTTCATTCAAACCGAGAGGGAGCTTTGAATGGCCAAGAAATTATAATAAGGGCATCAAAGTAGTTTTTTAAAAAGTATTTATATTTTCATCATAAATAAAAAGACTTTGGAGAAATGTTTGAGGTTACTGAAAATGACTTTCAAGGGTATAAATTTGAGAAAAGTTACAGGAGAAATTGTAAATAATAAATTACCATTATATACAGCCCACATGTATGAAATTCCTAGAGGATAATAGATCTTTGAAAATATGCTTTTTTTTTTTTTTTTTTTTTTTTGCGGTACGCGGGCCTCTCACCGTTGCGGCCTCTCCCGTTGTGGAGAACAGACTCCGGACGTGCAGGCTCAGCGGCCATGGCCCACGGGCCCAGCCGCTCCGCGGCATGTGGGATCCTCCCGGACCAGGGCACAAACCCGCGTCCCCTGCATCGGCAGGCAGACTCCCAACCACTGCGCCACCAGGGAAGCCCTGAAAATATGCTTTTTACATTTGATTTTTACAAAAGCATTACTAATCATGCTTGGACAGAAGCATTTGTTCATATTCTTTGCATTTTGTATACCACTGAATAAAACCTGAAATATATGTTGCTTAAGAAGATCACTTAAAATCAAATTTAATTTTTCCAGCAAGCAGTTTTTTGAGTGATTGCTACAACAGGAGAGGGAATTAGAAGATGCCGTAGAAAGTTAAATCATGGCGTCTAAGGGAGATGTTTGGAGTCTATTTGAGGACACCTACTGCCCTGCCCATTCACCTTAAACAACTTGGAAAGCATTTTTTTTTTTTTTGCTCTAAAAGTATTACAGTTGATTCCTAAGGTTCCCATGAAAGGTTTTTGTTTGTTTGTTTTTTAACATTCAAAGATAGGTGGCAAACTCACTAATATATGCTTCTATCCCAATATTTTGACCATGAGGGCTTCTGCAGTTAATGACTTACAAGGAAGGGTTGTGCTGCTCCCTCTTTAATCTTGCCTCAGAATCTCCTTGGGCTATTATGCATTTCTTAGCCTCTTTGTGCCTCCGGAATGCTTTGAAACACCTATTTCCCTCCTGCAGAGTGAACATTATTCAACATAGTTTGTTGGTAGGGAAATGAAACCGAAAGGGGAGGAAAGGATTGTACTGGATAAAACAACCTAGAATACTTTATTGGAAGTTTTTTTGTAGCCATGTGTACTTGCTGGAGTTTTACAGTCAGTTGTGCGAGTAGAGACACTGCCTGTGTGAGGAAATTTAGAATGCTACCACTAAAAGTTGCTTGGGATGAGCCTAAGGAAGGATTCTAGAAAAATAAATAAGTGAAATGCTAGGGGGAATTAAATCCCTACTGAAAATTTCATCAACCTAATTAGATCAGCGCTGCCTTTAATTACATTGAGAAACTTTTAGCACTAAAAATCTGGAAGAAGCTATGAAGTGGATGAGGTTCAGAAAATATCCTCTTATGTAAACATTTTCACCCACTGTGAAGAAATAGTTGATACCTGCATGTAATCAGCATGTTCCTCTCTGCCATTTGCAGTGGCATCGCTGTAATTCACACAATGTACCAGGAAAAAGGTGCAATATTTCCTTTACGCAAATACCCCTTAATTCCTGTCTTACTTCTTGTGGACAACAGAGAACGTTAGAAGATTGTGAAGGCTTCTCAATTTATCCCTTTCTATGGTAGAACCAGCTCATCAAATGTGGGTTCCCAGGTGTCCTTCTGTTCTTATTTCCCTCACTACTCAGAGTAGAGTTCTTTACGTATAAGAATAAAAATCCATGGCAGAATTTGCATTTTAAGTTATTTTTCCAATTTTTAAATAAAAGGCTTTGTGACCTGTTGGAAAAATTTGACCTCAAGGAAACTTTGGAGGGTAAGGAGATCTTCACTGATAATCATGAAACTTGGGAAGAGGGAGGACTTCTTTATCTGGGAGAACATCCTCATAGGGGTTCCAAAGTCATGATTAAACACGTTTCTCCCAGGTTTTCATTTCCTCCAGACTCTTCCTTGTTGGGGTCCCTGATACCTGTAGATAGTTTCTGCCTTTCCTGTCTTATTACATTGTCACAGTCTATATATTGATAAGTAGCATTTTCCAGTGCATTTATGTTAACCTTTCCACATGTCTCATTCATTCTTTTGGAAAGAGAGTTGCTGTTTGCATTCCCATCTCACTTCCTCCTAGCCATTTTCCATACATATTCACATGTTTTTACTCACCATATTATTACATAGCTAAGGAAAATAAATTCTACCTTAATTATGTTTGGCAAAATGTCCTCAAGTTAACTAACCATTTTAAGATAGATTTTACTAATGTTCCCCAAATAATAGACTGTACAAAAATACAAAGGAATTCCTGTAACACAAGGGCTCACACATTGGCTCTGGGCTGCCTTCCTACAGGTAGGGTCTTGGTTTATTGACTTGTAAGAGAGCTTAGTTTAGCCTAGATGAAGAGGAGGCAAACTGACTTACAGTGTTGGGCAAAAATTCTAGTCTAGAAAGAAAATAAGTTTCTCCACCTGAAAGAAAAAACCACAGAAGATGGCAGTTTGCTTTTAAAACTTTAACAAGAAAGCAAGATGGAGTTTGTGGGAATGTCAAAGAATTTGACAAATTCTTATGTACCATTAACCTGATTTATTATAAGCCCTGCCTGTTGTCTTTCAGATCTTGGAAATACTGAAATGTGTTTCAACTCTTCTGCTGTAATAAATTGTTGGCACTAAAATGCAGACAGAGGTCAATTACCCTTGCCTCCTTTCATTTTCAAGACAGAAGACCACAGCTTCTTTTAAGTCAGAAATCCCCCTTTCCTTTTTAAGGATGTCTTTTCAAGAACCCCTGTGAGATAATAGTAATAACCTAAGTTGAGTACTTTTCCTAGTTAGAGCGCATTGCCTGAATGAGCTCATCTAAACATACTCTAGTGATATAAACTCGGTGGTACCTAATTGTGGCTAGGATTATACAAGGCATTCTACAAAGGGATGCTAAAAGTCACAGCTATTATAAAAGGGTAAGAAGAGTTGGTATATTTCAGAATAGTAATAATAACATATTAAGCATTTCCTATTTCTCATGTGATTTCTACAACACCCAGTGAGTTACCCCATTGTACCTAGGGCACAATCAGCAGAGCAGCACAGCAAACATAACAATTTACTCCTAAAAAATAAATTAATGAAACTTTGTGAAATAATTAGATATTCAGTATTTCAAACATGGCAGCAAGGTAATCATGGAAGACAAACACCATTTTTTTGCGTGTGTGTGGTGGACTTAATGGCATTTTATCTTAGGTTTTGCTTTTATTAAATTGCCTGGAGGGGTGCACTGTCTTTTTTTTCCAGTGCTTTGTATGTTCCAAAGTAACTCTCTGAGCATCTCACAAGTTACATACTAGCAGTATCCCTATTTGACAAATGACATGGAGACAGGAGAAGTTAGGTAACTGGCTAGGAGAAAACAATCACTAAGTAGCAGAGCCAAGATCTGAATCTTAACTAATCTGACCACAGAACTCTTGCCTTTAACAGCTACTCTATGTTGCTTCCTTTACTCATAATATAATCTTGCTTCTATTTCCTTGTTCTCAATATTTTTAGTAAAGTATAATTAAATGAAATGAACTTTATAGGAACCTTGAGGAGAAAGAGAACACAAAAATGCAGCCTAGATTAATAGGATGTTGCAGAAGGAGGTGTCTAAGTGGGAGGGAAAAGAGCAGGAAATATTTCGTGGATGCCCAGTTACACGTGAGCTTCCAGTGGGGATTTTTCTCTTACTGTTCTAACTGGTACTGGAATGTCACCTCTGTGAACTGCTTCTCTGCTCTGTAAGTCTGTATCCCTTCCTCCTCTAAGGGTGTAAAAAAGATAATAATGCTTGTCATAAATTTCTGTACTCTGTAGCCAACTGTATGAACAGGGATACACAAAAAAAAAACACATTTGGAAGTACTTTCTAGATTTCTACAAAGTATTGGCTTCATAGATTGCTAAGGGTACATTTCCTTCTGTGCCTTGTAGCCTTGGGGACAAGGGAAATAAGCAATTAGGGCAGAAACCAGGCATTTTGCCATAGGCACTCCTCTTCGAGATTGGGTTCAGGAAGTCCCATCTGCTCAGGTCCCCAAGGAAGTGGAACTCAGGTCTTTAGTCTCCAGAGTATCTGGTGAGTTCTTGTCTGGAATGAGCTTTTTGAACTTAGCAACCTCCCTTCCAGGGGACCCACAGATTTCTATTTCCCATCATATTCGGCAGATGCCCCATAGCCTGGAACTATATCAGCAGTTGACATAATGCATTGCAGTGCTTTCAGATACCAAGCTAGCATAACATGGTTTGGTAGGGGTTTCAATGACATTTTAAGGAATTGATGCATATTATAGAATATGACATTTTCTAGCCCAGCAGAAAGCAGTAATGAATAATGTCTAAGACTTAACATTTCCTCTTAATTTCAGCACCCACTGGAGTACCCTGTTTAAATTGTTCCATTCACTTAGGTATGTGTGCATTCAATGAGTCAACATTAATCAATACCTACTATGTGTTAGACTCTGTACTACACACTGGGGACACACAGATAAATAACACACCTAGGAATCTGGAAGGAGAGCCTGACAAACAGAAAATTAAAATACAGGTTCTTTAAATGAGGTATTGAAAATTGCTCTAAAAATGCAGCAGAAGCTGTCATTAATTCTGCCAGCGGAAATCTATAATACTTTCAAAGAGAAGGTGACAAAGTAATCTGAGTTATCCTCTCTGTCTCTCTTCGCTCAGCTCTATAATGGGCATGATATTACGTGGGATTAAAGTTCTGCTCTCAGAATTTGAAAAGAATAGGAAAGATGAAATGAAATGAAGGATTCGAAAACACATTACAAAGAAGAAGAAAAGCTCCATAGAAATGCAAGCTTGTACTTTACTGAGTTTGAGCCATATTTTAAAAATCTGATCTCTATCCAAAACAAAGTGAATATTTTGGTCTTCATGTTGATTTCTATTATGAGACGATATACTCTCGTCTTAGTTCTTTGGATCAAGTGCTGTGTTTGGAAGAAAATTATTCCTGTACACCATAATTGGCCTTTGTTTCAGGAGAATTATCACTATTGAAACACATTTAAAACAAATTCATTACTTTAAAATGAAAATAATTCTGTTATCATTCACAAGCATGTGATTTTAAATAATAGGAAAATGAGATTTTTATCTTTGTTGAGTAAATGTTCTGCACACAGAGAAATTGGTGACTCTGAGCGTTCAGTTTAGTTCCACATGTATGATATGACTATCTACTATGTGAAGTACCAGGATATGATAATTAGGTTGACATAGGTTATCTAATCCAGGTCATGATAAATGAATTGTCCATCAAACATATATATTTTTCTGAACTTAAGTTTCTAAATTTGAATCAAATGTGATGACAGTAACCAGTTATAGATTGGTATTCCATTAAATTAGTTAAGACAGATTGCTTTAGAATCAGACAGACCTGGGTTCAAATCCTGGCTCCGTAGACTTAGTAGTTGTGTGACCTGAGAAAAGTAATTTAATGTTTTTTGCTTCATTTTTCCTTCACTCTAAAGGATTAAGTGAAGCTATGTAATTGAAGCACTCAGCATAGTACCTATTATACTGTAATATTTCAATAAGTGGTGTGTGTTAACTACAAATACATTGCAGGTAGGAATGTGACCTATACATATATATTTCACAGACGTGTAACCTATGTAGTCACACAGGGCCCTCACACGCAGAAGGACCCTGCTCTTGGTTTAATATCTTCCTCTTGCCATCTTGAAATTCTTCATAACTTTTGAACAAGGGGCCCTTCATTTTTATTTTGCACTGGACCCTGTGAAGTATGAGGACTGTCCAGGTTGCAGACAAGTCTGTGAGATTTTGCACATATTATCTCATTTTAAAAGTTATTTCATTTAACTGTCCTAACAGCTTTGTGAGGAAATTGAATTGACTTGGAGGCCACAAGTTATTTATAACATCATCAAGGCCACATCACTCATATGTAGAAGAATCCAGAAGAAAACCTCTGTTTATTGACTCTAGCCAGTGTGCATTCCTCTTTTGTTCACCTGAGTTATAATAGACACCTTCCAATGTATCAAAAATTAGTAAAGGTGACTGAGAAACTCAGCGTTTTTAGAAAAACACTGATATCTTTTTAATAACTGGGAATAGTCTCTTAATTTTTATAGTTCAAATGCAAATAGTTTTTTGTTTTTACTTTTTAAGGATTTTATCATCATCATCAGATTTCACATAACATTATTTTTCAAACTCAGTCACTGTATTCCTTCCCTGCACTCACCGCCTGTAGACAAAGCAGAGTCTCATATGTAAGACTTCAGTGCTTGTTTGAAAGAGTAAATTGACCTTTTTGTTAACATTTTCTTCTATAAGGTCTCCAGACTGAAAGGTATCAATCACTAACGATTGAAGTCAATCCTTCATTAACGTTACCTTTTGCTATTATTTAATAATTATTTGATTTATCATGGATTAATCAACACATTTATATAAAATTACATGGTGTTTATATAGAACAATTTGTAAACAGTGGCATGCGACTTAAAGCAGTAGGTTTTAGGTAGTTTAAAAGGAAGCAGTTCTTAGCCCATTTAGGGCTTTACTATTCAAGGTGTGGCCTGTGAAGCAGCAGCATCAATATCACCTGGGAGCTTGTTAGATGAAAAACCTCATGCTCCTCCCCAGATCTACTAAATCAGAATTTATATTTTAATAAGATCCCGGGGGATTTCATATGCAAATTAGAGTTTGAAAATCACTGAGCTAGAGCACCTCAGCCATCATGTTTTGTTGACATCATTGACTGTAAGATGTACAATTACGTTATGATTGGCATTAAACACTGCCAATTAACCTAGGCTAGAATGCACCTCAATTGCAACTAAGATCTGTATTTTAGACATATTAAAATATAAAACAGTGTATAATTTAGTAGCTCAGTAGTGACCCTGAGGCTTACAGCCAGAGCCTCAGCATCTCAAAGTGCCAAGACCCTGGGGAAACCCTCCTGAGCTCAGTTCTCCCCCAGCCCCCGCGTGGGCTCAGCCTTCTTCGGAAGATGGACATCAGGATCTTCGCGTCCAATTACACTGAGGGCAAATGAATCACCAGGATCCACCCTGAGCCAGGCCCCCAGCAGTCTAAATTTAGAGGCAAATACAGCCTTGGGATGAGCTGTACTTACTAGCCAAGCAATAAGCTTTTGCTAACGAAAGAGTTGGAACTAAGCCCATGACCATTAAAGTAAAATGCCTGTGTGTTTTAATAACAATTTTAAACTAGGTCTCCTAACCTCTATTTGATTTTGAGTACTGCTTTCATAGCAAAATTTGTTCACTTGCAAAAGTGCTGAAAATCACTGTGTGCAGGTTTACTTGGGTTAATTATTATTTTTGCAGGGTAATATTCTTATGCTGAATTTTCCATATATACTCTTCACATTTTTTCAGGCCATGGTTTATACAGGATTATTTTACCTTACCAGAATTTGCTAACTTAAACAGATTTCTGTGTATTTATTTACATTTTAACAACTTTGTAACATAATGGGTTATGCCCTAAAGGAAGTAAACTCTTCCTTGGATATAAATTAGACAGTTGGGGATTTGAGGCATTAAGGAACCATTTAGGGAAATGCTCCTTATGCAATATGAATTTTAATAAGAGCCCCCTAGAGGCAACTAAGAAGTATGACACCTCTCTAAACTGAAGCCACTCAGCCTGAAATTTTCTTGGTGATTAAATGAACAGAGATGCCTTTAAGTGACGTAAATGGGAAAACCATTAATCCCAGGAAGAGTGTGAAGTGTGTGCTTACGTGATGCTTATAAAAAGATAACTTTGTCTGAAGTGAAGTGGCTGCAGACTTTTCAGTAAGAGAGGAAAGTACAACAGACCCCCTCAGAATTTCTTCAGGACACCAGATTTTTATGGCACATTATAACTTTCCCCACTATCTTCCTCTAAGCTCAGTTTGTAATTAGAGGTTATTTGTTCTTGAAAATATATTCAAACTAAATTTCTTTGTCTTTATTAGATTAGAATTACACTGAAAGTACCACCACTTACTTTAATCCCCCAACCAGGGAAATGCAGCCTTTTTTCACTTCATACAACTTTACTTGCACTTTTAATGCAACTCTTTCTTTCTGTCTTGAAAATACACATAACGCAGGAAGCAATTAAATTTGAAGTGGAATATCCAGAAGTGTAGTTGAAGTAATAGGAAAGATTTTTACATTCATATTAGTTTTTCTTTAAGTACTGTAGTACTTATGATTCTTGAGTAACAATCCTTCGAAATTTGTACATTTTTTCACCAAACCCTCACTGAGTGCTAGCTATGTCTCTAGCACTGATTAGATGCTGGATTTACAAATATGGATGATTTTCATTGCCTTGGCTGGATTCTGAAGACACATAACCATAAAAATGAATTCCAGTGCTTTTAATTCAACAACAACAAAATGTATCAAATGACCTCCATGAAATGAGCCTGTGCGGGATGCCAAGTGAGGATAGAAAAAGAATAAGACATGGTACAGATGAAACGCATAGGTAATTAGGTCACCTGATTCTGCTTTTCCACCTCACCTTGGCCCTATCGCTATCATAGTATTGCTACTATAATTGTATCAGTGTTTGATCAACTAGGGTTTCTCAGGAAGATTAAGCCCTAATGCCCTAAGACATCCGTTGTATGTAATAGTGCTAGTTATGTATCATCATTGGGAGAACCGAGAAAATAGTTACTCAACTAATTTTCTATGTTCTGTGGTTCAGATGAGGACTTTGGTTGAGAAAAGCTAGGGGAGAGTTTTTTGCTAGCAGGGATTGTGACTATTTCTTTAGTGCTAGAACCTGAGGCATAGTTGGTGCTCTATAACCCTTGAGTAGATTCATTATAATTATACTTAAGTGAGACAAGTTCTACCACAAAGGTTTGTGCTGCATTCTAGGGCAACACAGTGTAGAGAGGGGGGGGTCAAGAAATGTAAAAAAACAGACTTTCCCAAGGAGATACTATTTGAGCTTAGCATTGAAAGGAAAATAGTATATCTCCAAGTGAATAGGATGTGAACTACAAAGTTTGAGACAGAGGATAAGTTGGAGAAAGGGCACGGTTGTAAAAGAATACACAGCCATGCTTGGGGGAATGTCTGGGGTCAGTCAGTGTGACTAGGGAAAGAATGTACAGAAGGGAGGTGAACACTGCCGCTGGATAAAAATTGAAGGAAATGATGTTGAAAATGGATAAAATGATGACAGGATATGACTGCCCCAATGGTTGCAAGTTTTGTGTATTAAAAATCATCTCAGAGTTTATTAAACTGCAGGTGCCTGTCCCCATAGCTTCTGATTTAGCAGTGGACCTGAATTTTTAACAAAAATTTAAGGTAATACAGATGCAAATGATAGAAGGACTTTAACAAAGACTGCTACTTGTTATAGGGTGCTATGGATACTTCTAGAAAGGTCTGTGATAGGGCCAGGATTTAATATGAAGGATCAAAAGACCCTAAGCCTCCAGTTTAAAAAGGAGAGAACTGAAACAGACCAAGGGAGAGATGTTAAGGGTTGATCTAGCAAGGGAAGAATGGGGAATAACAAACAATCCAGAGGGACCTCAAAGGTAGAATCAAGGTGACTGGATGAGTTTTGGGGAAGAAAGAATAAAAAATACCAAGACAATACAAATCTATATATTTCAACCAAAACAAAGCAATCAAACCAGATATTTTTCTTCAGATCAGAGCTCACAGGAATGGGGAACAAGGGCAGTGGGAAGCATGAAGGACGTAAGAAAACTGGCTTCCCGGGATGCACTTTTTGACTGTTTGGACTGTACAACCCTGAAAGTCGGCCAGCACGTGTGAGGTGTAACCCAATGCATTTTACTTAACCTCTCTGAGCACCAGGTTTCTCATCGGTCAAGTGAGGGGATTAAGTTTTATGTACTTTAGGGTCCTTTCCTACAATCTTTAAGTCCTGAGGTAAACCCTTCCTATAGTAGTGGTTGCAAACACATAAGCATTTTTTACAAAGCTATCTGCAGGTCCTATTCTCAAAAGTCCTCTAGCCAAGAAGGTTCTAATGTATCACTCTGAGTGACCTTCATTATCCTCAAAAGATAAGAAAAGATAAGATTTTTTCCACCTCCCTGATCAAAAACAAAACAGAACAAAACAACAAACAAAATACTCCTAAAGTCTGAGACAAAATGTAGGTTGAAAGAGATTCCTATCTTCCTGCTTAGTTTATTATTTTTTCTTTCTTTCTTTTCACGTTGCCCTTAAGGAAAGTTTGGCAAAGGCTCCAGAATCAGATTATCAAGAAGCAGCACAAATTTAAGAGTCTTTCTCTGCCCAGGCCCTTGAAGTCTTTCTGAGGCAACCACCTGCTTTGATGCTGAGAGGCCAGCATTCTCATTAAGTTTTACGGTTTTCAGTCTAACAAGCTTCATCGCTCCAAACCCGTAGCCGGTCCCACAGTCCAGTAATAGGGCATATGATGAAAACATTCAGTGTTTTAAAAAATTCAAAACACGAGATATGCTTCCACTGCTATGTACCTCCTTGATTTCTAGCAAAGGTAGGTGGATGGGTTCTGCATGTCATTGCCTTGTAGTTTATTTTTAAATAACAATTTGAGTCTAGGAGAGGGATGGTGCTTGTGAACAGGTGAGTGATCTCTGCCAGAGAGTAGAATGATATTATTTTAAGAATGGTATTTTTAGGGATTGGCTTCGAGGAAAGTTTTAGCCTGGAAATTTTTAACATGGAGCAGGGAGATACCAGAGGCCAAGTATGTCTTCGGTTCTTTGGAAGGAAAAATACTCATACCAATCTCTCCCTCCCGGCCCTAGGGCTGAAATGCATTAAAGAAGAGAAATCAGAGAGGAACTGTCTCTGCAGTTGGTACTATGATCACACATGCTAAGCAGTGAGTAAGTGTGGGAGGAGGTGAAAATGTCAGCAGAAGAGATGGACGAGGTTCAAAAAGTGCTTTCTCCTGCTTCAGGGTTATTATAGTCTGCTTCCCTCTTTGCCGGAATCCATGTTCCCTTTCATTCTGTTAAGAATACAGAGTGTATCTGAACCTCCAATAATTTTATTGGGAGGGAGGGAGGGAGGGAGGGAAGGAAGGAAGGAAGGAAAGAAGGAAGGAAGGAAGGGAAGGAAGGAAGGTGGGAGGGAGGAAGAAAGGAAGGAGAAAGAGATTGAGAGAGGGAGAGGGAGAACTTATTTTTGATAATCCTCTTTCTTAGTGGGAAAAATAACATACAAAATTCAAATATAAGAGCAACTATAAGAAGGTACATGATGATTCCAAGAAGAAAATTCTGCATGGTGATGAGATCTTTTAACAAAAACATAATTAAATTTTAAATACAGGGGATCTCTATGGGGCTTGAAAGAAAAGAAAAATTAAGAGACATGATTTAATCTAGCTTTCCTTGGAATTTTCCAGGATGCCAAAACCAGATCTGAGGAAGAGGTGGGGGACGATGTTTACTCCCACTGTCCCGTCCATAATCCTGGGATGTTATTTTTTTATTTTATTTTATTTTTTGGTCCTGAG
The DNA here is from genome assembly GCF_963924675.1 of Phocoena phocoena. Taxonomy (NCBI): domain Eukaryota; kingdom Metazoa; phylum Chordata; class Mammalia; order Artiodactyla; family Phocoenidae; genus Phocoena; species Phocoena phocoena. Next base: position 48,376,623 of record NC_089232.1, read on the forward strand.
ATCCCATATCGAATATAGTGCATGTGTGGTTGTCTGCATTTTCTGTGCCACCTAGCTGATGAATTTCCCAAATCTGGATGAAATACATTGGAGTCCATTAAACTGTAGCTGTTCACATTCCCAGCCTTTTCCATAAGGCTATACAATTTTAAAGAAAAAGAAAAGATTTCATCCTCTTCAAAATGAAGGGAGAACTGAAGAGGCATGTTTTGGCCTCTCTGTTAACCATTAGTAGAGCTGGGTAGAGAAATAGGTCTTACGATTCTTGCTCCAGACTCTTTCGCATTACAGCTCCTTCTACCAGCTTCCGTCTTATTATTGATTCCTTCCTAACTTCGTGGAAGCAGTGAGCACTGCAGGTATCTAAGATGTCATAGTTCTGTTTGATAACACCTGGCTTGTGTCTGACTAATCAATGAGATAAAATTGCCTCAGAGCAAAGAAGGAGCTAAGCTTATCTTATGCAACAGTACGTTTTCATGGTATTTAAATACACTCTAATCTATAATGTGCATGGCAGACCTGGCAGACTGTAACTAAATTGAAGTGGTTTTTAGATCCTCCAGGTCAACTCTATATAAACTTATGAAAGTCTACTTAAAGCAGGTGTTAATGCACAGTAAAATTATCATGAAAAAAATTTTTCTTAAGCTTGTGGCTTAATTTCAAATTTCAGACTCTTCTCTCCACTCTTCCTATTTCTTAAGCACTTTCCAAATGACCATTTTGGACCTTCTTGATTGCATTGCAGAAGCCAAGGTCATGATTTCTGAGAGTTAATCTCATAATCACTTAAGTAACTCAAGCCTTTGACATACTATATCTGACCCCATTCATCAGAATTTCTGTTGTTCCAGTAGCATCCTAAAACCCATGTATCTAGCATGTGTGTCAACCTAGTATCACACCATTTGAAGGACAGATCCAAGAGCTAAATTCTCAAACGCCTGAGCATATTGGATCCTTGCAACACCCTGATTTAATTTACCTATAACTTCCTTCTTAGGTAGTCATGTTATCTTACAAACATCAAGTGTTAACATCAGAAGAAAGTATAGCAGCATATATCATAGTGGTTAGAAAAAAAAACCAAAACACCTAATGACGCAAGTGAGGAAACTAAGGCATAGTTAGATTAAGTGACTTTCCCCAAATTGTTATTACTATTATTTGCAAAGATGTCTCTAATAAGTTGGGTATCCTTGATAACACCCAATACAATCTTCAGTTTACCAAAATAATAACCATGTTGGTAGAAGCAAGTGCAACATTACTCAGTACTTCTTTCCCCCAATTTTCATTTAAAGATAAACTTAGAATGGGAAAAAGCATTTTCCCATTGCCAGTTTTTTAAATGTCACAATCTTTCATGTCATTTTTGTCTTCTTTTATTCTTACCAGAACTTTAATGATCATATGATTCCACAAGCATCTCCCAAATTAACCTTGCGTTTCTTGTCTGTCGTCATCTAACAGAAAAGTTTATCACGAGCTGTTGGAAAAAGGTCACAGTTCAGTTATTCTTCTAGAAACTTTACTTCTAAGTTGAGTTGTGAGCTTTTGCAGGGCCCATAAAACATGTCTTTCACATTTATTACTATCCCTTGCCACAGAAAGCAAATCCTAGTATTTTCACTTAGAAATTCCACACACCCCCTTATTTTTAGTCTCCTATCATAACCAAACTCTACAGGTTATACTATATCCATCACTGCAAGGATGTAACTGTAATTAAGTAATAGAATTCTAATTAAGCAATTATGTGTGTTCTTATCATTTTCAGAAAAAAAAAGTAGTTCACGTCAGGATTTTTTTTTTTTTAAGCTTTTCAACAACCTGCTGTATTTAAGCAGTTCTTTCTTCTTGCTTTTGGAGTCAGGTACCTCTCTTCTAATTATTATTTTTGTTCCTCATTTAATCTAAAACTCTGTCTAGGCAATTTGCAATATTAATTTCTCACATAAGCAATCAATCTGCTTTCCTACGTTTGATTTTGCATCCCCCAATTTCTGATACGCCTTTCCGCTCTTCTTCAATTAGGTTTATAGTTATTGAGACGACTAAAATCCACTCTACCAACTGACAAAACAATTTTTCACCCTTTCCACCCTGTTTAAAATGCATTAAATTTCTGTCCACAACTGGAATTATAATGCATTTTCTAGCTTCTTATAGAAAACATCAAACCATATCTGATGATTTCCTTTTCGTCAAGCACAACTACCTCAACCCCAATTAGCACGACAAATTTCTCAATCATGTATTCCTCCTCTGATGAAGAAATTATGACTTGGTTTCTGGGATGTTGACTCACACAACTTTCACTGAAGCATATTTGCTCTGAATTACTTCTCTTTCTCATTTCTCCTTATCTTAAAATTCTTCTTTCATGCAACACCCAACCCCTCATGTTCCTGGAAGAGCATCACCAAGTATATTTGCTTTATTACACCATAATTTTTAAGTCAAGTTTTTTTTTTTTTAGTATTTTGCACTTAGCATTGTGGGAGTACTCACAAACTTTCCCCCGAAATAGCTTACCATCAAACTGGGAGGTCAGATTTCAAAAGGTAAACATATTTGTTTATTTCCTCAGTGTTTAGTGATCACCTTCTAAAGCCTCATTTTATTTGGAGCCATTTGATTTATCAATTTTTATAAGGTCTGAATCCGACCTCTTAGTGAGCTTGTAATCTAAGAGTAAGGTGGTTTATTGTATGGGCCTTAGAGGAATACTGCCTAGGACTTGGTTTTTGTCTGACCTTGTGCAAGTAAGTCACATTCTGTCCCTCTGTTTCCTCATTACCTCATTTATAAAGTAGAGCTATAAAAGTATCTCATGAGGTATTTGTGAGGTTTAAATGAGATACTTAATATACCTTTAGGAGAATTAAGGATTAGAGCTGATAAGCATGAACATGGCTGGCACTGAGATGTTTTACACATACTGTTTAATCTTCATAATAAACAAGTAGGGTGATCATTATTCTCTGTGATTTCTTTTTCTCTCTAAGGAGATGGCTCAGGAAAGCTAAGTAATTTGTCTGAGGCTTCATCCTATTAGTACATTGAACAAAGTTTCAAAATAATTCACTCTGATTCTATAACCTGTTTTAGGGCAACAGCAGGGAGAGAGTTGAATAAAGGTGGAAAAAATAAGTTTTGTTTTAAACTCATTCATTTATTTGTTCAACAAATTGACATGGAGGAGGTATTGAAGCTTTGGAAATGGACATGCTCATTGAGAAAAGTAAGGAGGGGAGCCAGGAGGAGACTCATTCATTTTTTTATTCTAAAGAGTATGTACTGAACACTGAGCTGCATTCCCAGTGTGTGCTGGCTGCTGGACAACAAACAAGAAAATCTATTTTGTGCCTAAAAAACCTGCAGAGAGGTTCCTCTGCTGCTATGGAACGCAGGACAGATGCTCAAGAGAAAGATTAGGAGCCATTCACACAGAGGAGGTATAGAAGATTTGGGAACGTACATGCCCATCGGAGAAGGTAACTAGAAGAGAGGCAGGAAGAGAATGGAACCCCTGAACCTCGAGAAGTACCTATGTTAAGAAATAAGGGCAAGGAGAGAAGACAGGGGAGAGGTCATAAGGGAAGGGAAGGGATGTACCCCAGAGTCTAGGGCAGGAACCTAATGACAGGTAAGACCACAGGAGGGGACAGCTTGATAGGGGGCCTTATGGCTGGAGAGGAGGAGGTAGATGCTTGAAAGTAGATACTTGGGCTGCTACCGCATATCAGAGACACCAAGCCTACTGACACGTCAGTCAAAGTTTTAAGGGATTGTGATGTGGCTAGAGGATTATTCTCATTTGAGGCAACTAGGACAAAGACCCAGATCAAGCCTAGGCCAGAACCATGACCCTCCCAAGACAGGCTCCACCATCTGACTTTGCTTATTTAGAATCAAGTCCTAGGAATTTTTTTTCCGTAGGCCTCTTAAAGACCTGAGGAGCAAGCTAGCAGGACCCTTCTTCCAGACAGACTAGGGCAATCCCTACTGCAATGTCCTGTGTAGGGTGGGGCCCCTGAAGGCTTCTGAACCAGATGGGCAGATGGGTCCCTCCTCCCAGGGAGAACCGGCAAAGTTCACCATCTGTTTCGCCAGATACAAATCTTTCTCTTTGTAAGTTTGACCTGGCCGAGCCATTTCTTCTAGTAGTTGCGATGAAATTGTTGTGAACGACACAGCATTCCAGCGCAGGCACAATGGAAGAGTGGAGAGAGTTAAGGATCTAGAGTTAGACAAAACTGCACTCCAATCCTGGGTCCAGCATTTCTGACGAATTGTGCAACCTCTTTGTATGTGAGTTTTTTGTATAATGAGAGAGGATAACAAAGGGTTATTTTGACAGTTTAAAATGGCGTATATCAACCTAGAAGCACAAAGAGGGGATGCTCCCCAAAAAAGAAGCATTTTAAATAGTATGGCATATATTATGAAAAACAGTAACAATTATTATAAAAGACATGGGAGATCTGAGAAAGGACAAGGATCTGAGAAAAGGTGATAGAGGCAACTCTGAAAGAGCAATGGTTCCAAGAACTCAGATAGCAAGAGGTTAAGGAAAAAGTGGACAGTGAAGAGATAGAAGAAGTCTTTTTTTTTTTTTTTTTTTTGAGGAAAGTTGGCAATGGTCAGAAGGAGAGATAGACTATTTGGACTATGGATGGAAGAAGTCTAATGCTGAAGGGAAATTTCTAACTCCTGATCATAACGATGAAATCAAAACGAATGTGAAAATCAGTTCTAATCTAGCTGGGAATACAGATGCTTTTGAAAAATTGATTTTCTTATAGGAAACCACTAATGGAGTTTTAGGGGGACGTTAGGAGAGAGAAATTGAAAATGCTGGAAAGATAATAGCTTCTATAGCATGTTGTTTATTCTTCCTTTATAGCCCTTATTTATTTTTGCATTGTTTCAGCTCTTGGGCCTCATTTTATTCACGCCATAGCAGGCTGGAGGGGAACTATTAAGAAATGCAGTTAATAAGAGCGATGGACATTAAAATGATGCTGGACTCTAAGCCCTCACTTGAAAAAATAGCTGGGATGCCTACCCCTCAACTCCTTCCTCCCTATGGCAGAATTCCAAGTGATGTGCATTCTCTGAGACAGCCTTTCCAATCTTCCTGGGACCACCATGGGTGCTATTCTTTGATCCGCTTCCATTAATCTTACATTTGTCTGCCAGGAAAAACTATTCATACTCATAGTCTCAGATGTTGACCCTGACACCCTTGCTAAGGTGCTTCCCTCACTTGGAACAGGGGTGGGAGTGAGGAGTTGGGCAGGAGCAGGGCGAGGTGCACCTCTTTTCTTACTCTGGCACATAAATCATAGTCAAAGAATTTGGAACATGCCCCACTCCCTACAAAAAAAAAAAAAAAAAAAAAAAAAAAAAGAGCAAGAGAGAGGAAATAGTACAGAGAACAACTGAGTAACCTTCAAAGCATCTCTTATATCTCAAAACAATTAATTAGAGACCATATTCTTTCCTGCTTTCAAAACTCCGAACATATTTTCTGTCAAATCAGATCACAGTCTAAGAAAATGTTCCTTTTTCTTGGTTGAATGTCTTAAACTCAGCACACTAGGGTCTCACCATCATTTCCAAAGCCGTCTTTATATTTTATTCAAGATGCCCACTACAACCTCATAAAAATATACACCCAATGCTCGATCTCCCCAGCATACCAGAAATTCCAACCTGGATGTGCAAATTGGACCCAAATCGGATGCTTCATTATTGTTTCTCTTGGTTCCTTCTGAGCATAGGTCTTCTCCTATTCATTAGAGTATCCCTCCTAGTGCTTGGAGAGTGGCTTGGACATAGGCACAAAATACAGGTTGGCTGAATAAATGAGCAAATAAGTTGGTATAGAGCATCACAGAGGGGTCAGCCCTAAACAGTATGAGAGTCTTCTCTAATGTTGAGGCAGGATGGAAGGAAGAAGGGAGATGAGGACCCTATGGTGAAAGATGGAGAAAAGGGAAAACGAGAACCCCCCCAAGTTTAGCACCCTCTTTTAGGATTCAGGTAGTGCCAGACTGAATGGAATCAAGGACCAAAACATAAACATAAATAATCGCTTCAATGATTAAGTAAGCACGTAGCCCATTTATACCATTCCCGTGGGTCTTTAGGAAGAGACATTCCTCAGCCCATTTTCTCCAGTCCTTGCTCTGTCTTAGAAGGCTTTATTTTTTGGCTTAATGATTCTCTTTTAGCATAACACACACTACCATGTCTAATACAGTTGTCAGAAGGTCTTTCTCCATGTTTCATGAACTGGAGCAAATGGTTCCCTCTATGGCCCACCTGCACTGATGCTTACAGGTGTTGCAGGTTGCCAGATAGTTCTAGTTCTTTTAGGACAAGGAAATTTATAGACATATGAATAAAGTTTCAGTTTACATAGATATGACCATATGTCCTGATCTACCTTGTTATCAAATATTAAATACAAAACTAAGGAATTTTAAACATACTTTTATAAGTTCAAGTCCACCTTATCAGTTTGGAAATATTTTTAGCTGTGATGCATAACAATGATATTATTGTCTCAGATTGCTAATTTTAAAGAAATGTGTCATTATTTATTAGTTTCCTTTTCACAATTTTCACCTTTTTAAAAATATCTTTTCATAGGTTTCATAGGCTGGGATGCCAAGGGTATTGTTGTCATACAACTTCAAGTGTATGATAATATCTGTTTTTCTTTAAGGTTTCTAATATGTGCCATCCAACAGCATGTTTTCAACATCATAGATGTATTGGACATAAGAACAACTATCACTTGGCACATAGAACATTTCTGTAATCTCTAAAACATGGCCAAACATGTAGATGTTACTAAAGAAGTCAAGGGAATTTTGGCTACTTTCCCCTTTGCAAACAACAAATAAAATTACATTGTACAATTAATACACAAAATCTATTCTGTTAGAACCACCAACCACAGTGATCAGATCTACTCCAAAAATATGATGCTATATTTGGGTCTATTTGATTCATAAATCGTTTTCCTTTCTACTGTCTAAATCTTATTTTATGAGTCATGGTTTTAAAAATGGATAGTATTAAAGACAAAAGTTGAACGTCTTACTATATTTTTAATTTAAATTTTTTTTTCATTTTAACAGTTTTTAATGAAAGTTGTATATACGATTATTTCTGCATCTTCTCAATTGTTTCTCGCTTATATTTGCCCTTTTCCTTTCCTACTTGGCGAGATTTGGCTTCAGGCTCAAGGATCGTTTTTTGGTCTTTGTCCAGTTTAGTGATAACCACCTTGCTGGGGTGAATGCGTGCGCGCTCAGTTGTGCCATTAGCCTTCTCCCGCTGCTGTTGCTCAGTGTAGATGACATATTTCTTTCTGGAAACCTGGACTACTTTGCTAATTTGCTGCCCTTTGTAGCACCCTCACACAACTCGAACTTCATCCTTTCGGATGGGCATGAATGGAACATTGTCCTTCTGCCTCAGCTCTTTGGAAAGAGGAGAAGACATAATCTTCCTGCGAATGTGGGAAGTGCATTGACGTGCCTTTTACGGTTCTTGCCTCAGTCAGAAATCACAAAGGGATTGAGTTTCATTTTGGCTGCTGGCACTTCAGTGATCTTCCTGTATTTTTTATATTGCACAGTTTGTCTAATAGAGAAGCTACGGGAGAAACGTATATACTTGTAAAGTCCATGTTCTTTAAGTACATATATACAAGTTTCCATTGATACCAGGTGACGTAGGCCCCATGGGTTCGTGTCCAATCCATTTGTCAGTGTGGAAGAACTGAGCTAGAGCTGGGCTGATTGGGATGAAGAAAATATTCTCTACATATCTTTTGTGCATTCACTTGAAATGGATCCCCTTAGTTATCTCACATAGCAAATACTTACCTAATCATGCTTTAGTTTGTAAGGCTCAGAAGAAGTAACACTTGATCAAAAACCCATGGCTCAGGCTTCCCTGGTGGCACAGTGGTTGGGAGTCCGCTTGCTGATGCAGGGGACACGGGTTCGTGCCCCGGTCTGGGAGGATCCCACGTGCTGCGGAGTGGCTGGGCCCGTGAGCCATGGCCGCTGAGCCTGCGCGTCCAGAGCCTGTGCTCCGCGGCGGGAGAGGCCACAGCAGTGAGACGCACAAACAATCTGATCTTAGATAATTTCATTTTTTTTTTTTTTTTTTTTTTTTTGATAATTTCATTTTGAAATGACTGAGGGCAGGGCATTGAGGGAGAGCTGGAAGAAAACAATGTGCTCTATCTGGACCAGGCCAGGGGCTTTTTAAGACTGGCAAGTCTTGATCACTACACTGATTTTGGCCCATTTGGCTGGGATGCCTTCCTAGGTAACGTGCCCCAGGAACCTGCTCTGTTTCCCCATCTTCATGACAAGCTTCCTGATGCTGGTGTTTTGGTGCAATTTTGTCCTCTGCACTTAGATGACATTTTTTTCCCAGACCTCTTTCTCTAAATTCCTCTGTGATCGTGTACACACCACACACACGTTTCTCGCTATGAGCATCCTTTCCACTGAACTAGGTTCCTGTTTTAAAAAAAAAAGCATCCAAAAGGTCAAGCTTGACACAACAGATTACACGGTCTTAGAGGCGGACAGTCTTGCTCTGAAACCTGTGGCCCTCTCTATCCTGGTTACCGAGAGAACCTGGACGAGTCCTGGAAGTCTTCTTGCTCTTTGCTCCCTGAACCGAGAGCAAGCTCTGTTTCCAAAGTCACCTCTCCCGATTCCGTTGACACCACAAGCTCAGAAAACCCTCCTTTGCTGTCATTTTTAGAACGTCTGTTACATCTCACAGAGGCTCTCTGGGCTCACGTACTTGCTACCCAAGCGCATGAAGAAGATGACCCACTACCCTCTTTCTTCTGGGGTGCGTACACCGTAGGCAGGTGGCAGTTTACACGCTGTCGTTTTAGGCCTGTTTATGTGTTTCTAGTGTCTTTTGCCCTTGCCCTTGAAAACTCTGGAAATTGACTGCCGGAGTCTCAAATCTGGCTTTAATACTTAGTGATTGTGTAACTTGAATGAGTTTCTTTATTTCATCTGTAAAATAGAGGTAATAGGAGTGATTGTTGTAGCTAGCAGGCAGGGCTTATGTTAAGGAGATGCTGCATTCAAAATGTTTAGCACAGTGAGTGGTCCATAATAAGTGGTCACTAAGCTATAGATGTTATTCTTATCCCCTCCTTTATTATGTGTTCTTGGACCTTCAGGGGCAAGGTTGGAAAGGATTTGAGGCCTGCTTAACCAAGGTCAGAATTTGGATCCAGCAAAATAACTGTCTGAGATACACACAAAGGGTTTTAGAAACCTCAGACATGTTGTAATTCTGTGGGAATGTAGCTTAATAGCCAAGGGAAGGAAGCCAAGCCTGAATCTTTGCTGAAGGGCACTTGACTCGTGTTTAACAGGCAAACTGGGGCATGCTTCCAGGCTCAGCTTTGGGGCATCTGCTGAGGGATGAGAAAGATGCTGTCTCCCACCTAGCAGACTCACTCCTCCCCAGCACAGCACTGAGCCCTCGCTGACGTCAGCCCCCTTGGGAAGAGCTCTGAATGCAGGAAAGAATCATAATAGCAAGGAGAGGAACTGGAAAAAGATTCAGAGAAACATCAAGGAGCAAGGAAATCACAGGCATCGTGATAATTAAAATTAGATAACCCAGAACTTCCCCAGACCTACATTTCTTATGTCACTGTCATCTTTTGTCCTACTTTCCCCTTTCTGTAGATCATAATCTGTCTTTCCTTAAAGATCTGAGTCAAACATATATATATATGGAAGAGCTTTCCTTGAGTGTCCTGTTTATAAAAAGAGAGAACTTCAGACTCTTTATACTGAATAGCCCTTCCTACCTTATGTAGCTATTTTTTCCCTTTATCCATTCATCAAACATTTATTAATGTGGTGACTTTAGACAAGAAATCAAGCTTAGCGCTGGGGATAAAATGTTGAACAACTTCAGTCTCTGTCCTCAAAGTGCTGCCTCTATACTATCTCCCCACCAGATTGTTGGATGAACCCCTAAAGCGCCGTGGACCCTTTCTTTGCTTCTTTTCAGCACATTGATCACTAGCCTTTGCACATATTTTGTCAGCCGTTGTGTCAAAACTGTTCACCAAAAACAGAGACCTCTATGGAAGAAACCATGTTTGGTACAGAACACCCTCGATTCAGGTCAGGAAATCAGAATATTTAGAGTATAGTGGGCTAATGCCAGTTGTCCAGGAGAATGCCATATAATGTCCCATGTTCTCATGGATTAGGGATGTAAAAGTGTTCAGATCATGGGAAAAGCTATGTATACTAACAGAATACTCTGGATTGTTTCATAGATACAACGGCATCTCAGAAAGTAGTTCACAGGCAATGTTATAAAGAACCAGCATTTCATGGAGCTATATGAAACAGTGCATGTATTGTACAAGCACATTTTGGAACCATAGCACTGTAAAATTCTATCTTTGTGAATAGTAAATACAATCTTGATAAAATCTCCAATTGAGAATTTATCTAACGGTTCTGATTTAAAACTACATGTGAATAACTGATTTTTAAAATTAATTAAAAATGCTTTGGAAACACTCTACACTTACAAGGGCCTTTGAAGTTTGTAAAGTTTTAAAATTTATTTTATTATACTCAATACTTGAGCAGCAATGAACCTTACATAGTAATTGGCATATAACAGGTGCTGCATAAACGTATCTATTCACTAGAGTATCCATTCATTCACATTTGTGAAGAATCTGCTATATTCCAGGTGCTGTTGGATGTGACAGGGTATAAAGCAGAATGGTTTCTGACTTCCCATGGAGTTTACAGTCTAATGGGTGAGAGAGACATATGCCTAGAGAACCAGCAGTAGTTAGACACCTGTCTATTTTCAGAACAGATAGGATGAATTTCTGATTAATCTGAGAAAATTAAGAGAAAATAAGTGAATGCAGAAAAACCAGTAAGTAGCTGAGAACATGCTAGAATGGAGATATGGTATCTGAACCATGGCACATAGTATGGTAAGGAATATGTGAAGGGGAACAAGGTGGACGGCAAGCACCCCAGGGTCGTACGTCTCCTGCATGCTCACATTTTTATACGGATTATACTGATTCTACACACTTGCATTAAAATATATGGTTTTATGAGGTACAGATTCTTTGAGTCCTTTTTGTGAAAGACCCAATATCACAGTTATTATTTGAGTTTAACAATGCTATTTTTTATTATTCAGCATTGATCAATAAGGCTCTAATTCTGTTTTTTTCACAATACTGCATAGTGGGACATGAGGAACATGTGAAGAGCGGTTTCCTCACTTATAAGGTTTGCCTTTTGGTTTTCAAAAAATGCCTGTTGAATTCTGGATGTCATTTCTCAAGTTGTAGCTTTGCTAGAGCATGGTCTAGCATCAGCAGAACTGGATTTATGGCCTGGATGTGTGATGTGGGGAAACAGTTTACTGTGATATGCCCCAGCTTCCAGCAGGTTTGTTTGTAGGGATTTTGCTTACAGGTAAAGTGCCTCATCTTTATTGAGTGCCAAGAACATAGTAGGCGCTCAAAAAAAAAAAAAAAAAAAAGAGAAAAAGAAAAGATAACTCTACCAGAATAATCACTATAATACTTTATTTCATTTACATTTATTTAATACTATCTTATCATGGTTGACCCTGTTAACTTTGAAAAGAACATTCACATGTTATCACAACTGATTCTCACAAGACTTTCCCAAACCTCAGTTTTATCTACCACATTCATAATTGTACCATATTTATATATTATCACTTAATATTTTCCATTTAAACTTAATTTACTTTTGAAATTAATCTCATCTTAAAGTAATATTATCCATAAAATTACAACTTTAATATGCTAGTTATTACTTTTTCCTTCCAAGTACACATCCAAATAAATATAACCTGGAAATTAAATACAGTTCTTGAACCACCTAACAGCATCCACCACATCACCAGGGGTATGAGTCTCAATTTTCAAAATTACAGGGCAACTTTGTGAAATAGGTGCAACAAGCATTTTTATGTTCATTTCTCTAGTGAGACACTTGAGGCTCAGAGAAGTTAAGAAGGTTTTTATAGTAGAACACAGTCTATACAGCCAGATATGGAGAGATGGTGTCTCGCCTGAGGTCAGGGATCTGGATGAAGACAAATCTGGCATTGGAACCCAGCTTGCACACCTCCCTGTTGTAAATTCTTTCTAGCTACTCTCTCTTTTTGGAAGTTCTTTCTCCTAATACAGAACAGAAGCAATATGGTGGTACCACATGCAAGTATAATAATGATAGTCATGAATATTTGATTTATCTAGCATAAGCCAAGAACCCAATGTGTATTTTCATAAAGCTAGTTACAATAACAGGTGATTTATATTAAAATAAATATATATTAAAATAAAATAATAGTACATTATTAAAAACATTTTATTACATACCTACCTATACCTCCAAATTCCCAAATCGTTTTCAGTAACTGTTGGGACATTTGCTTCTGTGCGTCCGAAACCCTTCTGATTAGGGAAAGGGTAGCAAAACAGATATACACACTCTCACTTTCACTGGAATGGAAAAGAATTTGAGGTTAAAGCAAAACGACTTTTAGTAGAGGCATGCTATGGGGCTGCTAAGTAAGATTTCTTAGATATTTCCTTTGTGAGGAGAACTCTTTTGGTTAAGCCATTATTGACTCGTATTGAATAAGGCTTTGACCAATATATTCATTCATTCAATCCCAAAATTTTGAATATGTGCATTCTATGTACCAGACACTATTCTAGGTTGGAATACAGTAGTGAACAGAAGGGCTTTTTTTTGTTTTTTACCTTTATGGAGCTTATACTGACTGTACGGTAAGGACCTAGACACTAAACAAATTTTAAAAATATATAATTCATCTGTGGATAGTATGTGTTTTTGAGAAAAATCAATGTCCCTGGGCCAGGAGAAGAAGAGGGTAGCAATTTCATATAAGATGGTCACAGAGTTCTACACTGACGAGGTGACATGGGAACAAAAACCCGAAGAAGGTGAGGGAGTGATCCTGTGGCCACATTGAGGGAGATCATTCTGGGCAGACAGAGAGCAGGTGCAAACACTCTGAGGGATGAGCAGATCTGGGGGGTTCCAGAAATAGCCAAAAGGCCAGTGGGGCTGGAGCAAAGTAAGTAAGAGGAGGTGGATCCCAGGGGTAAGGGTCAGGGTCAGTTTGAGAAGGACTTTGGCTTCTTGTCCGGTAACGTATATGTCACCAGCCTGTTTTCTCCAGCAGAAAGAAAGTCTGTGTGGCTCCACTCTCAGAGGTGTTTAGGAATTGTCACTGCCTACCAGAGTGCCTGAATGGATGCTACCAAGTATAACTGAATGAATTCTCTTAGGAGACTGGTGCTTCCTCAGGTTACTGCTTTATGTTTCACTAAAACACAAGACTCATAATCGTCACTAAATTTGGCAGCGTGAATGAATCATCTGAATGAGTTCAGTGATTCTCTTTACTGATGCCCCATCAACAACCGACTAACACACTGATTGAGAAGGAAATCATTCACTGAGTCGGTAGAAATGTCTGTGTGCTTGATACTTTTAATAATTTTGATTTCACTGAAAAAAAAACTAGCCCCCTTTTATAAAGAGCACTGACTCTGCTGGGTACTGAGTAAAGTACTTTGCATCTATCTATAAAATTTTAATTTTCACTATAATCCTATAGGGCAGGTATTGTTGTTAATTGCGGTTAAAACAAAAACAACAACAACGTAAGATTTACCATCTTAACCATAACATAAGTGCACAGTTCAAGAGAGTTAAGCATATTCTTATCGTTGTACAGCAGATCTCTAGAACTTTTTCATTTTGCAAAACTGTAACTCTATATCCACTAAACAACTCTGCATTTCCCCCTCCCCAGTGCCTGTTAACCACCATTCTACTTTCTGTTTCTAAGTATTTGACTACTTTAGATACCTCATATAAGTGGAATCATATAGTATTTTTTTTTTGACTGGCTTATTTCACTTAGGGGCAGGTTTTTAAAAAAATGTTTGTTTTATTTAAATCCCAGTTTTACACATGAAGAGACCAGTGTTTAGAAAGTTTAATTAACTTGCTTAAAGCCGTTCAGTTATTAAGTGGCACTGAGGACTTGAATCCAAGTCTAATGATAAAACCCATGCACTTAACTACTTACTACTCCACTATTTCTCAAACCAGAATGCTCAGAATCTGTGGGAAGAGGGTGAGGTACGTAGATTTATTCTTGGGGACCTTTGAATTTTCTATTTCCTTTAAGAGTTTGCAACACTATTCCAGTGTGAGGAATACAGTGCCAAACCGAAGTGACAGAGCCTGTGGCTTGATGCCAGACTCAAGAACATCCTAAATTCCTCACTTATTACTTGTGTTTGACACACTGACCTTTCCATTTGTATGTGGGACTGAGATTAAGAACTCTCTTTCACATTCATGTAGATATACTGTGATTGACCCAACACATCAAGCTATGGTGACAGTATTGACGCTGACCATCTACTTACCAAGCCCAGACCACCCATTCATTTAGGTTTTCATCCTTGGGTCAGAGGAAACCCTTCAGTTAACAGAGGGAAACTTGATCTCCCTTGTTCCACCACCAGCACATTTCCAAGTCATTTGACGTCAAAATAAGAATAGTTCATCATATTCATTTTCTCTGCCACGAGCTGTCCATGTGTTCCTTACTTTTTTCAGAAAAGAGCTAAGATAATTTAAATATTGTTAAACATAAAAGATAAATGTTGGGTGGTTGGTAGGAAATAAATAGAACATTCACGGTGACCACATTTTCCAAACCAAGGAAACCAGGACAGACGGGCTGACGAGTACAAGTGTATTTATGGGGTACGTGGAAGAGACTTTGATCAAGGCTGACCTAGAAATATAGGAACATACGGTCACCCAGAAAACTTGGTATTCTCCATTTTTAGCATATTGAGTTTAAAGGACAATTGTCGGCTTGCCTTGAACAAAAGTAAAAGCACTTCCTTAGGGCAACAGATCTTTGAAGCCATTAACTATGGGGATTGATGGTGATGTTATCTCTAAATCATACATTTTCAAGGACATACTAAGGTAGTGCACTGGGTAGACTTTTTCTTTCCATATACTTAGAAAGGGAAAAGGAGAATTAGAATATTGTCAATTCCATGGTTTCATTCAACAAACATTGACTGTGCTCCAGTCAAATGTCCAGCTCATCACTAGTTACTCGGGGTCAAGGTGAAGAGTAGGAATCATAGACCTAAAGCACACAAAATACAGTGGGACAGATACTTAGAGTAATTTTAATATAATATTCTGAGTATCATTATCTTACTTTTTCACATGTGCCAGGAGAGTGACTAAGCCTTGACAACTGGAAGATCATGAGGGCTGGATTATCTTTTCTGGGTCTTAAACTTCCAATAAAATTTTACCTTGTGGCGACGGAATTTCTAGATTGTGTGGACCTTAAGCCTAATGTCCTCAGTACCGTACTTGGTGAATAGGAAGTGCTCAGTAACGTCTGGCTGCTTAGCCTTCGGACATGTGCTGAGTAACGCTGTATGCCAAGTATTATGCTGGGGGCACTAAGATACAAGAGTTAACATGACCTAGTCTTTAACCTCAGTAAACATGGGTTCATTGTGGAAACAGGCAGGTAAGGAGGTAACTGCGGTACTCCACTGTAAGTCCTCTGATGGGGTGAACCCTTAGTGCTATGGCAGATCCAGAGGGCAGTGCCAGGGAAGACTTCTCGGCCTTTATACCAGCGAGTTTTGAAAGATGAATAGGTTAACCAGGTTAAAAGGTTGGGGAAGGGAGAGGTGACAAACACTGAATAAATAAGTGGGTCAGAGAGAAAGGAGAGAAGAAAGAAATGGAGGAAGGGAGATAATATATACAACGTGACGGCTTCCTTGAGGAGGAAAAAGTTTACTGTGATTGGACTCTAGGGTTTGAAAGTGAGTAACAGGCAATGAAGTTATTAAGATACATGGGATCAGTTATGCTGGCCATTGTAAGGACTGGTAGGCGACTTAAACCCATATGACTCAAGCCAGGTAACTGGAAGCTACTGGAGGCGTTTCTGGGTAAGTACTTACATGAATGTTTTAGACATAAATGCAACGCTAAAGGTATAAGATGTTTTGATTTTTTTTCTTGACAGATCCCAAAGTATGGTTAACAAAGAACTGAGAAGCTAGTTAGACTACATTTGTGTGTTAGTTTTACTAGTGGTTTTCCCTCTCTCTTCTCTGTTTCCTTTTTGCCATGTTTCTTTTATCCTATTTTGTCTTTTCTTCCATCTGCTAAGTAATTACTTTTATGCCCTATTTTTAGGGTCAGAATTTTGTTAGCCACATATAAAATCAATTATTTTTATTTTTTTTATTTTTATTTTTTTGCGGTACGCGTGCCTCTCACTGTTGTGGCCTCTCCTCTCCCATTGCGGAGCACAGGCTCCGGATGTGCAGGCTCAGTGGCCATGGCTCACGGGCCCAGCCGCTCCATGGCATGTGGGATCTTCCCGGACCGGGGCACGAACCCGTGTCCCCTGCATTGGCAGGCGGACTCTCAACTACTGCACCACCAGGGAAGCCCAATTTATGACTTTTTGAAATCAGAAAAACCATAACCTTTCTGTGATGGTATGCCAGAGTAAAATTTTACTATGTATACAACATTTTTTTTTTAAGATGTCATTGCCCAACGTGGCCTAGCCCAAGTTCTAAAGCGTACCTAGTTTATAGTACCTAGTTCATAATCTTGGGTCTGCCTCTAAATAACTATATGTTCTTAGATAAATAAGTACCCTGTCTGGGCTCTTAAATATAACATAGTTTGGCTCCACCATTCCTCACTAGCTATCTTATTGCCTAA
The DNA here is from genome assembly GCF_963924675.1 of Phocoena phocoena. Classification (NCBI taxonomy): domain Eukaryota; kingdom Metazoa; phylum Chordata; class Mammalia; order Artiodactyla; family Phocoenidae; genus Phocoena; species Phocoena phocoena. Next base: position 48,393,572 of record NC_089232.1, read on the forward strand.
GACAAACAGCTGCCTACTCTGTGCTTGGCATTCTCAAGAGACCTCCGGAGACTCCTGCTACTTCCTTTTCCTCATAACCATGACGTCCTCTCTTGTGATCCCTCCAAAATCTCCTACTTCACTTTAAACCTATTTTTCCTTTTTGATTCCCTTTGCACCTAAAGAGATTGTCACAGAAAACACTTGTTTAAGAGTTCAGCACATACTTATCTGTTGAAGACATATTTAAATTAAACCTCTTAGTTTTCTTTCACTGGGCTACAAATATATCTTTTCTATCATTTACATATCTTATGGGAAGGCGAAATTTGGCCAAGTTGAATTTTTTGGCTTTAAATTATTTGAAGAGAGATGAATAAGCTCTTTATAAAAGTGGGAGTGGTAATATGAGTATTAATTATTATTTGGATTAGTCATTATCAGGCATTTGGCATGTATAGATAGAAGATGCTGCCACATTAAACTGAAAAGTGTAGGCCAAGTAAGAATATTTTTCAGTTTTTTATCTTTCTTTTTTTTTTCTTTTAGCTCCTTATTTATTCTGGCCTGGTCTAGTGACTTGATTTAACAAATAGAATGCCTTTCCATTCTGAGGCATTCTATTGGGCCTTTCCAAGTCTAAGCCTTAAGGCAGTCTGGCAGCTTCAATTTTTGCACTTTTGGGAGCCCTGCCCCACTACATAAGAAGTTTGGTCTGGAAGAGACCATGTGGTGAGGTCACATAAGGAGAGACCCTGAGTCTACATGGAGAGAAGCCATGTGTCCCAGCTGTCCCCAAAGGTGCCACTCAGCCCAGCAGTTGCTTCAGCTCAGAACTTTGAATCTGGAGTGAGCAATGCAGAGGGGGAGGAGGTTTAGGACTTGTTCTGAAAGACCAGCATCTTGTTTCCAGTGGCAGCCTCTGAGACAAGGGCAAGAGTGGAGACTCAGTATCCAGTACAGACAGAATCTTCTTTTAATGCAATTTATGGTCCCCTAACATCCCTCATTTTCCACTTAAAAGAAAAAAAAAAAGATTAAAAAAATTCTTTTCACCCATTTCTTCCATACCCACTTCCTGCCTCTGGCAACCACCAATCTGTTTTCTGTATCTATGAGCTTGGTTTTGTTTCTTGAGTTTTTGTTTGTTTGTTTGACTAGATCCTGCATATAAGAGGGATCATATGGTGTTTGTCTTTCTCTGTCTGACTTATTTCACTTAGCATAATACCCTCCAAGTTCATCCATGTTCTTGCAAATGGCAAAATTTCATTTTTTATGGTTGAATAATATTCCCGTGTGTGTGTGTGTCTGTGTGTGTGGCACAATTTCTTTATTCATTCATCCTTTGATGGACACTTAAGTTACTTAAGTTGTTTCCGTATCTTGGCTATTGTAAATGATGCTGCAAGGAACATGGGGTGCATACATCTTTTTGAGTTAGTGATTGCATTTTCTTCAGGTTAATACCCAGAAGTGGAATTGCTGGATCATATGGTAGTTTCTTTTCTTCCTTCCTTCCTTCCTTCCTTCCTTCCTTCTTTCCTTCCTTCCTTCCTTCCTTCCTTCCTTCCTTCCTTCCTTCCTTCCTTCCTTCCTTCCTTTTTTAAGAAACCTCCATACTGTTCTCCATAGTGGCTGCACCAATTTACATTCCCACCAACAGTGTGCAAGAGTTCCCTTTTCTCCACCTTATCACCAACACTTGTTATTTCTTGTCTTTTTGATAATAGCCATTCTAACAGGTGCATTTGGTCTTAACAGTGCTCTAGACAGTGTAGGAACTGGGAATATAGCCCAAGACACAAGCCCTTCTGCTCAGGGACATAATCATGAGAGGGAGATGAGTAGCCTCTTGCCCAGTGTATGTCTTCATCCTTCCTTCACTTGTCATATTTTTTGGTCCTCTTAGCTTTCTCTTCCAGCATCTATTGGAGACATTGGTGAGTTGGAATTTTCTTGTAAACCGTTCCTCTCAATTTTATCTCTAGAGGAAATAATATTGTTACCTATGTCAATCAAGTAACCACTAAAAGTAATTATATTTTTAGACTATAATTAACTGATTAACACCAATGTGCTGAATTAATGTATGATTATCTTTAAATGCTCTTTTTTTCTAAACATATCAAAATCAGGATTCCTCTAACTGTCTTTGTATATGGGTGTGGGTGTGGGCATTTAGTGGAAGATTGGATGCTATCAATAAACAACAGAGCTAACTTTATAAATTAGATCCAGAACCATGCTTTGGGGAATTTTCATCTCTGAATTATTAATTTTCGGGTCTGTTTTGTAAGTCCTTTTTCATTCTTTCAAGATGTGGACATGAGTTTTCTTCTGGGAATATGAAGTTTAGGCATGATTTAATTATCTAAGTGTTTACTGAATATTTATTATATGCAATTAGGTATCCTAAAATCTGCAGGGGATATAGAGAAGAATAAGATCTGTTTTCAAACCTCTTGGGAAAAAAGCATTGCAAGAGGGAATATAAAGCAAATGACTTGGAGCAGAAAACGTCTTTTTACATCAAAACATTGTCTTAAAAACCCACCAGCAGAAAATATAACCATCTCATGCTAACTCTAGTTATCTAAAGCTTCTACACTGCCATCTTTCCTATTTAGATCTCAGGCAAGGATGTGCCTGACATTTGCACTGGGTCTCCAGTGGTGGGATTATTTATACTAACCCAGTCATATTTTCCTACTAGTTTCTCCTTCATATTGCATGCACATCTGTGGAAAAGTTGGGTGACAGTAGCGCAACCTGGGTGAATCTTGTTATATTCATCATACGTGGAGCTCCCAGCTCACTTCCCGCACCCTCACTCTCCAGATTAGATCACGACTCTTTGTGACTTTGTGGTCTCTTTAGGAATCCCATACAGGCTTTCCTTATTTAGCAGTGCTACCCTAGCAGCACAAAATATAAAATGAAATCAGTCCCCTCCCAGACTTCCTAGTCTCTGAAGACATTAGCTGAGAATCAGTTTTCCTCCCAGCCCTGTAAATTGCATGGCAGCTGGCCTGCATTAGAAGGTGATACAAAACTAGGCGTCTCATTTCACTCTACCCACAATTTAGTGAGTAGGGTTTCTGTTACTAAGATTAGGGTCATTTGACTTCAGTAAAATATTAATTTCTTGATTGATGTCTGTAAAGGAGCGTGTCAAAATGGGAAATTCAGCTTAAAGGAAAAGAAATCTGAAAATGCCACAAGTGCTCGAGGTAAAGAAGTGGTAATTTCATGTTATCTAATCCAGGGCTAAGCCCAGATGCCCTCAGTGGTGAGAGCGAGTCTGGGAGAGTGAGTGGTGGGAGGGTGGATTTAACCTTCTCAAAATTGTCATCGCCGCCTCTCTAGTGACCTCAAAACAAAATAATTATAGTGTAATTCCTTGCTCTGAACAATTTACATCTTCTCATATGTATCTAGGGTGTAAATAAAAATGTGTTGCACATTTTGCTATTTTTGTGTACTGTAACATACAATACAGTACTGTGGTGGATACACGAACCTGCACATTTGATAAAATTGAGTGGAACTAAGTACACACATACCCACAGATACACACATACGAATGAGTACAAAAGAGTCGGAAATCCCTGTATTAGATAGGTGGGTTGGATCAATGTCAATATCCTGGTCGTGATATTGTACTAAATTTTTTCAAGATGCTACTATTAGTGGTAGTGAGCAATAGGGAAATGAACAATAGGTATGTAGCATCTCTCTGTATTTTCTTACAACTACATGTGAAGCTGCCGCCATCTCAAAGCAAATTTTATTTTTAAAGTTATGAGCTTGTTATGCAGATGTAGCTTCAAAACAAGTCTCCTAAGCAACCGCTTGCAAACATTGTGGACCCTAACCCTTCCTATATGACATTCTGGAACTGAGCCCTGGACACTCTTCTCCTGCTGTAAACAAATATTTAAAAAGTGATTTGTGAGAAATAGAGGGCTCTAAGAAGGAAAAACCCAAGAAAAATCTGGAACATTGAATTCAATGTTGGAATAGGAGATGTTCAGGGCCGTTGTGTTCTTTTTAATATTCTTCATGAGCTTGTCATCCTGAGGCTTCACGATGAGGCTTTATGAACTTGTCACGGGATGCGTAGCACCAAATTTTAGCCTTTAATGATTTCTAAAAGTTAAGAAAAAATAATTTCTCTTTTGCTCAATTTAGATTTCAATTTTCCTAGCTTTTAATCTACATTTAAATATGATTTAGGAAACTCAGGCCAGACTTCTTAATCCCTACTAATGCCCAAATGCCCAAATAAAAAAGTAACTAGATCACATTACTGCATACTATAGATAAGCTTATTGGTTAGTAACTATTTTAACAATCTCTCCCATCTCCTAAAAACTTGGGTTTCCCAATAAAGTATAACTATTCTGTATTTCTGTGCCTTCAATTTAGTTTTTTCCTTCAGAAAGACATACTATTGGGCATCTATAAAAAAATGATATCAGCCAGATACTATTACCATTCCATATATACTATGGCAGTTTTCCTTATATTTGTTCCAAATCTTTAGTTATAACAGTAGATATAATATCCTGCATAGTCTCATTAATTGGTATTTTAAATACTATTCAGCCTACCCATGGGTAGCCATAAAACTAATTTTTTTTTTTTTTTCCGGTACGCGGGCCTCTCACTGTTGTGGCCTCTCACGTTGCGGAGCACAGGCTCCGGACGCGCAGGCTCAGCGGCCGTGGCTCACGGGCCCAGCCGCTCCGCGGCATGTGGGATCTTCCCGGACCGGGGCACGAACCCGTGTCCCCTGCATCGGCAGGCGGACTCTCAACCACTGCGCCACCAGGGAAGCCCCATAAAACTAATTATTAATGTTCTTCAGCTAAACGTTTAGTTAAGGTAAAACTGGAACTCCTTGCAGCTAAACGTTTAGTTAAGGTAAAACTGGAACTCCTTGCATCATGTGATATTAGGAACCAAAATATGGAATGCTATTGGGCACTAATGTTAAAGCAAAATCAATCTTAAAAGTCCACTTAAATACTTTTAACAGTTAACTATTTTCAGATAAATCTTCAGCTAGTATATATGAAGCTCATAATTATCTATTGTAGTGGTAAGGCTTATTTTATATTCACAGATACTAACAACATTTTATATGGGATCTCAAATCTTTCACTTGTGCTAGTAACAGAGAAAAATGAACAAGTTTGAATTTCATATCTTATTTCTCCACACCATTCTCGGAGTTCTTCATCAGCTGGCATTATTTATTCATTGATTTCTCTATGTGAAGTATCACACTGAGAATAGTTTGGAAGTGAAAAAACGCTGAGATTAGGAAATGTAATAATGGTTCAGAATATTCACAACCAATAGGTAGTAGCTTGTCAGTTGCTATGATGGTAATATAGAAACAAATTCTGGGTGAGAATATGGCTGCTGACCACAAAAGGAGCTTATTATTAAAATGGCAGAAAGGATTAGCAAGAGTGTAATAAATTCTATCATAGAGGTATGGTATTTACAAGTTACAGCTCCAAAGAATGGCTACTTAATCACAGAGGAGCTAGGCAACGGGGTAAGGAGAGAGAAGGCCAGAGGGAACAGAATGAGAAAATAAAAAGGTCACTGGGAAAGCCTTCTTTTAGGAGGAGGAGTTGGCAGTGCTTTCAAAAGAGAGCTACTGTCATTCAGTTCCTGACCAAGCTGGATGCAAACAGATTCAGTGTTTGCAACGCAAGACCTGCATCTATTTACATAGAATATATAAAGGAGATGTGGAGGCATGTTGAAGGTTTGTGTATGTGTCTGTGAGCGTGTGTGTGTGTGTGTGTGTGTGTGTCTGATAATTAGTGAAAGTGAGGCTATTGAATTTAAAGTTACAAGTAAGAATTTTTTTCTTCGGGTAGCTTAAAACCAGAGCTATTCTGGAGACCTAAGATGCACAATATAAGGAGAGAAAAAAGATTAAAAGCTTGATTCAACAGGAAGGCAATCAGGAATGCACTGGTCTTAGTTTGAAATGCAAATATAAAAAGTGCTACTAAGTGTTTTTGACTGTGTTTTTGCTTTCTGTTTTTTCTTTTTGCATTAGACCCCAGAATATATGACACTGTCAAAAATAGCCAGTAAGGTCTATGACTAAGAAAGAAATATACTAGGAATTTTGTCACTAAAGTAGCTAAAAACAACAATATACAAAATGTGATTATAAAGTAATAACACTAATTCTATAATCCATATATAAATTTTCAGTCACCCTCACAGCTTAAACTCTATGTAGGTGGATATCTCTTTAGAAAATAGTCTTCTGTAAATATGTACATGAAGAATGCACTCGTAAGTCCTATTAATAATTAACTTGTTTTCTCTCCCTCTTTCTTTTCCTCTTATTCTCTCCTTTTCTTCCTCCCTCTCCCACCCCTTTCTGTTTTTCTCATTCTCTCCCTCTCTGTTTTTCACGTTTTTTAAAGATTATTTTCCTATGCTGGCTTTAAGCAAGGTCTATAGGTTAGAACCATTTCTTTAAAAAGACCTGCCATTATTTACCATTTTTAGATGCAATTTAACTTTTGGTTATGACAGAGGGCAGTTATATTTGAAGGAAGTAATGCTTTGCCTTTAAAGAAAAATTTGCTGATGAAATAATTCTACTGTTATAGGGAAGCATGGCTATTAATGCATTGAATAAATATTTATTGAGCACTTTTTGCAGAACAACCACTGCACAGGGAAAAAAAGGTAAAAAGCAAAATAGCTGTGGGCTCTGCCCTCATAGAATGTGCCTCTAGCAACATATTCTGGATAATCCAAAAAAAATTGATAAAGTCTAATATCTATTTTTAGGATTTGTAAATTGCTAGTTTTCTAAACGTTATTCCACTCTTTTGTCAATAAAATTAGACAGTGAAAAGAGAGATCAGAATTCTCTGGTCCGCAGATGTAAAATAGATAGCTAGTGGGAAGCAGCTTTCATAGCACAGGAAGATCAGCTCGGTGCTTTGTGACCACGTAGAGGAGTGGGATAGGGAGGGTGGAAGGGAGAAGCAAGAGGGAGGAGATATGGGGATATATGTATATGTATAGCTGATTCACTTTGTTATACAGCAGAAACTAACACACCATTGTAAAGCAATTATACTCCAATAAAGATGTTAAAAAAAAAAAAAAAGAATTCTCGGGTCCACACAACTATAGCCATGCAGAACCTATCATTAAAGAGCGTGCAGTATTGGGACCCAGGAAAAAGGCACCTGCACAGAGCTTTTTGCCTCTAGGAAGCATCTCCTCCTGGCTCCCATGTGTCTTGCCCAGGGCCCACCGCTAGACCATATAGTGCCCTCTGGAGAAGATGCAGCCCAGCACCAGGGTTCATGCTGGGGACTGGATTTCAGGCTGATTGTACAGCTGTGCACACAGACCTCTTTACTCACTCCACATCACGCTTCAGGGAAGCTCAGTTACTGAGTATTCCTATTAAACACAATAGGTACCCAGAATGCTTTTAATGATAGGGAAAAACACTGATTCTCAAAGATCGACTGTAACAGAATTCTCAAATGTATCTTTCAAACCACCAGAAAGGGAATGTAGACATCATTTAATACAAAACATTAGAAATTAAGTCTTTAAAATATGTCTCTGACAACCGGTTCTATCTCACGTGGCAATACATCTTATAAGCTAAAGTGTTTTGGTGATGTATTGCTCTCATCCATCCCAGTGAGCACTCTCTGAGAGCATATGTGTACAATACATTATCTCTGGGAGAGGCTGTGGTGCTCACGTAGCAGCCCATGGTCCAGAGGGTACAGGGCAGAAGCCAAAGCACAGGGATCCCCTGATGCAGTGGCTGCCAGCGATCAAGGCATGGGCGCTGCACAATTTGTGGGGTGTGAAAGGAACCTAGAATCCTGTTGGCTGTCAGCAAATGTTAAATAAAAGTCCAGAGAGCTATAGTCTCCTCCTCAATTGTGCTCAACAGCACAATAGGATAATTCACTTTGTGCCATTCCCTTTTGGAAACCACCCTTCTTGCTTGATTTTGTAGAGTGCTTTTGGGTGACGTTAATATTTGGATTTCTCTCCTGGGTAGATACTAGGAGACCTGAGAGAGCTGGAGCAAGACGATGTTACAGTTTGATACTTCCTTTATGTATGCATCTTACCTCATCTGTTTGAAGTTAATTTGATTTTGCCTGCATAGCAAAGGAGCCTTGGGAGATGATTTTTTATTAGAGATATGCTGAATCATTTAGTTTCTAAACTTGCAAACTGGAGGAAATTGAAAAGTCCTTGAAGACTGGAGCTTTTGGTGCATATCCAAATTTCACATCAGATCATTTTTCTTGACAAAAGCCAATATCTCAAGCAGTTTTGAGAGACATCCTCTTATAATCATTTGACAATTTAAGTGAACTTGTAAGGTGTCCACCAGTTTATTCTTTTTCTATTGGTTAGATAACATTTTGGACTGCTTCCTTTTACTGACATTCTACGTGCACAGGGCTTCTAATTTCTTCCTTGGTGTTCCTTTATTGACTCAAGTCTTCTATCAGTATATTAAGGCCTTATAAGTCCCAGTGCTATGTACACATACTAGGAGAAACCACTGGAGGTAGTTTTTGCATAGGCAACAACACAAAGGAAATTTCAACAGGGCATGTTTGTTATATGATAATATGATGCCATTATCTATACATATAATGCTTCAGGGTTGCTTATAGCAAAAGTCACTCAATTGATTGTGGAATCACTTGTCATAAAACCCTTGATGACAGTTATTCCTTCATTGAAGATGCAGTGCCCTGTATATAACCTTTCGTACTGGGCCAATCATATTGTATTTTATACAAGTCTAGTGTTGCTAGATTCGTTAGAGCAGTGGGCGTTATCTTCTTGCCTTCAGGAAATACCAGAAGAGTTTATTAAGAGAGGTAATCCTTGTGCTTGATCTGTGGCTTAATGGCCAGCCGTCTTCTATGTGTGTAGTTGCAGAGAAGTGCGGTTGAGAAAAATTACCCTGCTATTTCTTCCCCATGATTTCAAAAGTAGCTTTTACATCCGTGTGCACTTACTGTTTTTCTCCGTAGCTCACAAATTGTCCTGGCCCAGGGTGCAGTATGGTATGTGGAGGTTAGGAACTAAGAGTAAGGGTTGTGTAGCTACATCGTTTCTTCCTTCCAGTTACTAACTCTGTAACTGTGGTTTGGTTGGGCCAAACCATTTTAGTTTTCTGTCACTTTCTTTATCTGTGAAAAAGGGATGATATTACTACTTACCACATGAGGCTATCAGAAGAAAAATGAAATGAAAATATCCCTATAGAGTTCTTTGTGCAATGCCTGTGATACACAGAAAAGATCCAATACATGGTAGCTATTCTTATTATGCAAGTGAGAAACTCAAATTGTCAAGGAAACCTAAATTCTCCATCACTTTTCTGAAACTACTCAGTTTTACATCTTTTTGTGGCTTCATCTCCAATAAGCAGCTGTTTCATTCCTAATATTTACTTGCTGATAATACGTTCAAAAATATAATCAGATTTAATTGTGAGCCTCTACATGTAAACATACCTTCTACATGTTTATATTTCTCACAATCAAATTCAAAAATTATCACCACCATACAACTGTGGATGAAACATTCCCCATCCAGGGCATTCTTCTGAGACCTAGGCAGAGATCCATATGTTTGACTTTAGATTCGTAACATTATTTTTGTTTCTGTCTGTTTCTGTCTTGTCACGTTCTAATCAGCTGTGTATGTTCCCAGCTCCCTCCATCAGGCTGGGAGCTCCTCAAGTCCAGAGACTGGATCTTTTTATTTTTATTCTTTTGGCTGCGTTGGGTCTTCATTGCTGTGCGTGGGCTTTCTCCAGTTGTGGCTAGTGAGGGCTACTCTTCGTTGTGGTGCGTGGGCTTCTCATTGCGGTGGCTTCTCTTTGTTGCAGAGCACGGGCTCTAGGCGCGCGGGCTTCAGTAGTTGTGGCACACGGGGTCACTAGTTGTGGCTCGCAGGCTCTAGAGCGCAGGCTCAGTAGTTGTGGCGCACAGGCTTAGTTGCTCTGAGGCATGTGGGATCCTCCTGGACCAGGGATCGAACCTGTGTCCCCTGCATTGGCAGGCGGATTCTTAACCACTGTGCCACCAGGGAAGTCCCCAGAGACTGGATCTTTTTTTGCAGTATGCGGGCCTCTCACTGTTGTGGCCTCTCCCATTGTGGAGCACAGGCTCCGGGCGCGCAGGCTCAGCGGCATGGCTCACAGGCCCAGCCGCTCTGCAGCATGTGGGATCCTCCCGGACCGGGGCACGAACCCGTGTCCCCTGCATCGGCAGGCGGACTCTCAACCACTGCGCCACCAGGGAAGCCCTGGATCTTTTTATTATTATGTCTTCAGCACCTTGTCCAGCCCCTGACACAGATTCCATGTATTGAAATTGTCTCCCCAGTCATCCTCATACCTGATATGAATTTTAGATGACTATAATAGTATATTTTAGATTCACCAGAAAAGTACTTCTGCACACTGTCCAATTCTATATCAGTTAAGACAAGGGTAGAAATATTCATGATTCTGCGAAGGAGATAAGACAGCTGTTATCCCTGTTGATCAGATGAGAAAATTGAAAAGGTACTTACCCAAATTCACACAATTAATGGCAGAGCTGAAACTAGAACCGAAAGTTCCCAATACTTTAAAACTCATTCCAGTACCCAATGGGTTCTGTCTACTGAGAAAATGAATAATCCTGAAGATTAACGTTGAATAGGGAAAAAGAAAGTTAGCTTATTTATTTATTTTTTCTTTTCACAGAGCCCTTTGTTCCTCAGAGGTTGTCAGGGTTTATTCATATGTTAGAACTCATGTGTTGGGATTTAACGTTAGGTAATGAAATGAGCTTTTACTAGCTTTGTGACTTTGGGAAAGTTACTTAAACTCTCTCATTTTCAATTGCTGTATCTGAAAATGGGTATACAAAATACCTACCTTGGAGAATTGATGCAGTCGTACTCCTAATGGCTACAATGCATACTGGTTGGCACACACTGGGCATTAATCAGTGGTGGTTATTAATATTATCATTAACTATGAGATTACCAGTATCACCCTCATAAGAGATGAGCTAAATAAGCCTCTTTTTATGAAAGAACACACTAAAAGGTGTGTTTGAACAAGCAGAAGAGGCCAGACCAAACAAGAAAGATCCTTAAAAGAAAAGAGTACACAGTAAGTATGTTCTTTTGCCCAGAGTGCATTGAAAACAGGCTCTGGCAGCAGAATTTGCCACAGCGTCATATATATCACCTGTCTGGTATTGACCACGCATTGTAGGCATCACAAAGCCCTCACTGTACAGAAAGCCTTGCTGTTTCAGTAAGTTGGGTGTAGAAAGGATATAAAAGTTTATGCAATTTAAAGAAGATATGCAGAGAAAAATTATTTATTTTCCTGGTACTAATCTTGTTCTTAATTTCCCATTCCCGGTGATAGTGGTTTGAGGGCAGGTGGTAGAGAAACTTTCCAATTTTAGATCACTCATTTTCTTCTTGTTTAAAAGTATTTCTTTCAAGTAAATGTTCAGTCAACTCAGATTTCAAATTCTCTATCAGAGGTTTTTTCTCCCTGTTAAGTAAGGGGAAATTTCTCTTTCCATCCCCAGGATCTTGGGGAGGGATTTCTGCTCTGAAGGCTGTACTTGGAATCATCCCTGGACTCCCTGAGGTGTCCCTCCTCAGCCTGGTCTCTAGCCATCCTTTGTGGACTGAGACATGAGTGGCCCTGGCTAGTGGTTAGGGCACTCTGTGGACATACAGCGTTCTGGACTTGGGATTTTGTGTTGCCTTTATATCCAAGATTCTCTGCAACCGGCCGGAGTCTTTGAGGTTTCCCTCAGATACCCTCCTCTGCAGTTACCATCTCTACTCTCAGGCCTTGATGGACAGGGCACCTTAACAAAATCAAGGTTTCTCCGAGAGGTCTTCATTTCCCCCGGGGAAGTGTGACACCAGCACTAGTTGTTTCTGAATTCTCCAGTCTTATGTATCTGGGTGTTCTATCTTCTTTAGGTTCGGTTCTGGTGGGGGAGGAGGGTCACTCCATCTGCCTTCTTTTCCCTTTATTTTTTCCTCTTTCTGAGCTCTTCCTGCAAGCATCTAAATGTTTTTTTTTTCCTTCCTATGTGGTGGGAACTTACCCTGTAATTTGCTGCTCTGTGGTGGTTCCTGGACACCTCCCCCGCTGTACCGAAATGTTAAAGTGTGCAAATCCTTTTAGACAGGGGTCCCAACCCCGCCGGCCGCGGCCCTGTTAGGAACTGCGTCGCACAGCAGGAGGTGAGTGGCGGGCTAGTGAGTGAAGCTTCATGTGCTGCACCCCGTCGCTCCCCATCGCTCACATTACTGCCTGAACTATCCTCCTGCCCCCCCACCCCGTCCCTACCCCCTCCTCCACAACATAGAAAAATTGTCTTCCGTGAAACTGGCCCCTGGTGCCAAACATGTTGGGGACCGCTGCTTTTAGATGTTTACTTTTCCTCTCAAAAATTGTAGCTTTGGGCTTCCCTGGTGGCGCAGTGGTTGAGAGTCCACCTGCCGATGCAGGGGACACGGGTTCGCGCCCCGGTCTGGGACGATCCCACATGCCGCGGAGCGACTCGGCCCGTGAGCCATGGCCGCTGAGCCTGCGCGTGCGGAGCCTGTGCTCCGCAACGGGAGAGGCCACAACAGTGAGAGGCCCGCGTACCGCAGGAAAAAAAAAAAAAAAAAAAGTAGCTTTTACAAACAAAAAATAAATACTTACTTTATGATTTCAGTATGGAATTTAGCAAAGCTTAGACTCAAAACTGAGCAGAACTACAGGTTTCTCAGATGTATTCAGCCATAGTTTTAGTGGGTGGGGGAATCAAGAGACAACAAGAAAAGAGAAATTACTTGAAACAAAAATACCCTGGGACAATTAGGAATGAAGATTATGAAGGATAAAATCAAACAGGCATACCCTCTAACAAATTTTTTCTCCATTGTATCTAAGAATGTAAAAACCACTTCTTTGTTGGCCTTCTCAAGACTTAATACAATATTCTTCAAACTTACTGAGTTTCCTTCCCTGTGTAAACCTAGCCTTCTAAATGGGCATTTATAATTTTACCTTTTTGAAGCAATCAGCTCTTACAGTTGTGCTTCTAATCCTCTAATCATCACTGCAGGAAACATTTTATATTGTGATAATTTAAAACAATATCTCCTTTAGAGGCTTCCTGGTGTCAACTAGATTCTTTAAGAAATAGATCCTTGGATTTATAACTAAAGTTAAAATCAGTAAACATGTAATTTTGCTCCAGTGTAGACATCCTGATTTCAGGTTTAAACTTAGGGCTGCTTCTTGAAGAGAGTCTTCATTTGCTAACCGATTTCTTGTAACCTGGTCAAAACCAGTTGAACATTGTAATTCATGAGTGAAGGTCCCAACCACTTCTTTCATCCTCAACTCCCTTACTCCCCATTCCCTTGCTGATGTGTATTAGAATACAAAGCGTTATCATTACTGCCCTCATTTAGAAGAGTTGCCAGGAAAAGCACTTGCATTATTTTCATGAGATACCCAATAGTTCTTTCCATCGATATTTATTCAACACGCACAGGGAGATTTACAACTGCCTAACACGAAGTATGGTGCTGGAGTACACACCTCTCTCTGATCCAATCACAAAGGTGACCAAGCTACAGGAAACACTTTGATTTTAAAATAAATATGTATCTATGGCCCTTACCATCACTTTGAGTCTTTAATAAGCTTCAGCATCAGATGAACATTTTGAAGGGCATCATATTATAAATTTACCATAAAATAGATGTACAGTAATAACAATATAAAGAAAGAATACTTTTAAGCCTCCCACCACTGATCAAGCATGCCTGTTTAGTTGCTCTGTTTCTCCTCCAGTCTGGATGTGTTTTTTTTCTAATCTATCCATATTTTGTGTCTAATTTTTTTATGACCTATGGGTCACACGTACAACACAGCTGCCCAAGCCTCAGGTTGCTTTCTGCAAGTCAACCAGGGACCAGAGCAGAGACTCATGTGAAAAGCTCATTGTGAGAGTTCTTGAATAAATCATATATGAATGAACACACTCACGAATCAACTAAAAGTAAAGTTTTTCCTCAGTGATACATTGGCATGAGGAAGAAGGAGCAGAAGATGATTTGATTTATCACATTTATAAGAAATTAATTTTAAATGGGATTATAAATCTCAATTAAATGACATATAATTAATAGCCCCGACCTACTTACCAGTGCTACGGAAATGCCCTAGTTTTTGTGGAATAAAGGCATTTATATTCTACTTCGGTATTTTTCTGCCTCAGTACTCTACTGCCAGCCCACCTCCTAACCCTTCTTCCTCTCTGGAGTAACGTTTTCCCAAGAGCCAAGCTTGTTCTGTTTTGCTCTTCAAAGATATTCCTACTTTGATACTGGCTCATTACAGGCCTAAAAAAAACATCAATAGGGAATATTCTAATAGGGCCATTAACTTTTGGTTGTTTGTTATTTAATTTAGTAGTAAACTAGATAATCAGAAATCCACATGTATGGACAGCATGAATTGTGACAGTAATTACTTTAGATATGGTCTAAAGGCTTTGCTCTGAATCCTTTATTCTTTTGTTTATAATCCTTCACAGTGCTCTAATTTCATCATATAATTATAGTGCTGCAGAGCACAAAGAGATGAAATTTATGTACTTATTATTTTCCATTTTGATCACACTGGCTGATTAATACAAGAATACTGGCTATACACCTGTAGAAGTCAGTTTACAGTTTACCAGCAGTGACAGAAGCTGGGAGGCTGGATTCTGTTGGCCTTTCAGTGCCTGTGAGCTGTTGAATTAATTTTTATTTATTCATCACTATTTAAAAAAAAATCTTGAATGAGCAGTCTAGTTTACACATTTGAACTGTAGATTGATTGCCGAATGTCAGAGATCTATTGTATTCAGTTCTCAAGTCAATATGATTGACTGTCAAGGTGATTTCAATGACAAGTCACTGAAAAGAAATATATATGCCTTAAAATATTGACTAGTTTCTATGAAAGTTCATGCCAGGATCTTTATTTTTGGGGTAATAATTATTATTAAAGTTAATTGCATTGTAGGGTTGAGTGGAGGCCGGAGCTAGATTATTCGGTCTTTGTGAGGCTTGGTTTGTTTCTATAATATTGTTAAGAGCAAGGGCCTTGGACAGACCACTTGGGTTTCAAACTTGTTTCTTTCAGTTTCGAACTGTGTGAGCTCAGTTTCCTTGTCTGTAACAGGAGGACTCCAATTCTACCAGAGTCACCGTGTTGCGCAGCTCCTCAGACATTGTATTCTAATGAATGTGCCACCTGGAATTCTGGGGCAGGGAGCCTGTTCCTCTATCTCAGCAGGTTGTCCTGAGGATTAAATGAGTAAAGTGCTTAAAATATTGTCTAACTAAGCACTCTATAAGTGTTTGCTATTATTATCCTTTGGGTAAAGGTGGTTTTACTAATGACTTGGACACCTTAAAAATTAATAGCGCATTCTAGTTCTAATTTTAATGATATCTAATAACTTTTCCCCAAAACTACTTCTAGGTACTGGCACTTGTTCTAATAAATAAGTTTCCAACAGGCTAAATTAGGCTCTTCAATCCTAGAAAAATACTGTATTGCAGTGCTGTACTAGGCTATATTGGAGCCTGAGACAAAAAGAACAGAGTAATACTGATCCCATCCTTATTTTAAAAATTAATATTTTGTTTATCATAGACTTTTTTGCATTAAAAAATATATATTGCATTGGGACTTCTCTGGTGGCGCAGTGGTTGAGAGTCCACCTGCCGATGCAGGGGACGCGGGTTCGTGCCCCGGTCCGGGAGGATCCCACATGCCGCGGAGCGGCTGGGCCCGTGAGCCATGGCCGCTGAGCCTGCACGTCCGGATCCTGTGCTCCGCAACGGGAGAGGCCACAGCAGTGAGAGGCCCGCGTACCGCAAAAAGAAAACAAAAACAAAAAATATTGCATTGAAATATTATTTGTCTTAATTACTGAATTTTTAGCTTTCTGCCTGCCCCCCACCCCTCACTGCCTTATATTTTGCGTCCAAGATGAATGCCTCACTCACTTCACCCATTTCACCCCAGTTCTGGCCCTGCTATTCTGACTTCATCTGCTGTAATGAAAACAGTGTTCCCAATTTACATGTGGTTGGCACATCACCATTCTCTTGCTGACTCAAGGAGCAGGCTGTAGTAGCCAAATCTAAATCTAGATCCTGGAAACTGACCCTTAGA
Source organism: Phocoena phocoena (assembly GCF_963924675.1). Taxonomy (NCBI): domain Eukaryota; kingdom Metazoa; phylum Chordata; class Mammalia; order Artiodactyla; family Phocoenidae; genus Phocoena; species Phocoena phocoena. The sequence continues at coordinate 48,409,875 of NC_089232.1, forward strand.
ATGTCGTTGCTGCTAAATCTCATTTTTTTTTTTTCTACTTACAAGGTAACTTAGATAATCTTAGTTTATGGAATCTTTACATTTCAAAACAAGTTTTGTACTCGCTTGAAAACATGGTCAGGCAATTTAGTCTTAAGAGCGAAATGAACACAAAATAAGTGTGACACCAAATCAGAGTACCATAGGGCAGCCACGTAAATGGTAATTATCCTAAAATCAAGGGAGAAAGAGAGTGGGGTGGAACCCAAGGGGAATTTTTTTTTTTTTTTGCAGTACGCGGACCTCTCACTGCTGTGGCCTCTCCCGTTGTGGAGCACAGGCTCCGGACGCGCAGGCTCAGCGGCCATGGCTCACGGGCCCAGCCGCTCCACGGCATGTGGGATCTTCCCGGACCGGGGCACGAACCTGTGTCCCCTGTATCGGCAGGCGGACTCTCAACCACTGCGCCACCAGGGAAGCCCTCAAGGGGAATTTTTTACCAGTAGTATTAAGAGAACCACAGTTAGTCAAATGAGCCACTTGGTGGAAGAAAAGGCATAAGGTGTCTCTTTATTTACTGATGATGAGGTTCACCATGCTGGCGAAGTACACAGGAACTTAGTACCCCATGTGTTGATGAGGAGCATGAACTAAAAACCACATACAAGTTTGGAATCAGATAAATGTTGAGTTGGACTCCTGCTTGGTCATCTGTTAGCTGTGCAATTTGGGCAAGGTACTTAAATTCTCTGAGCCTTAATATGCCTACGACACCAGACTGTCATGAGAAATAAGAGTCTATGTAAGTAGCTAAAAACGCATGGGGCCCATAGCAGGGTCTTCATGGGTGATTACTCATGCTATTATGATTCACATTAATATTATATCAAGCAACATACTAGCTAATCAAGGAATAAGGAGACAGCCAAATGATTAGGCGTGAAGAGGAGTATACGTATCCATATAACCACCTGAGAGCTGGACAGCCTAGCGTCAGATCAGCATCTATGTGCTGATGCGCCCAGCCCTCTTAATTTCTAAATAAAGCAAGAAAATGGTGCCAAACAGATAAGAATACATGGATCCAGCCAGGCTTCTGGTTGCCCAGGAGTGCCCGGAGCCTTCAGCAAACCAGTAGAGAAAGAGAGAGAGAATTGCTCTTCCAGAGAGGGAAAGGGGTTGGGACATGGGCTGGTGCAGTGCAGAAAATAGAGGGAAGGAGCTGATGACAGTATTACTTGGGAGAAGATGACTGCAACAGGCCTTTATTACACACAAGCCTCAGCACATTCTTATGGTAATGATTTGTAGGCTGGTGCTGTTCATCTTAAGTTGCTGAAAGATACTTACGTTCTCATCTTTATTTTCTCAAACTAATGTTTATTTTTAAAAATCTCTTCTTCCATCCTCATTCTGTAGTACAAGTGAGTAAAAAAATTATCTTGTAGTGGATTTGGGACTTTTCAGAGCCCAGATAACATTTCAGGGCATTTTCCTTTTCCGAGTCCTTAGAGAAAACATACCTGGTAACCAGTGCTTATACAATGTCTAGGAACCTGACCGAATCATTTAAAAAATGTAGCCGTCTGGATATTTGGTCTAGGATGCTCAGTAAAACAAAAAAATTCAACTATTGGTTCTTCCTTCATTGAAATGCATAAACTGAGTATGTCTTTCAATAACTTATAAACATAGGTTTAGACTGATCTCCATAAGGAAGAAACATGAGAAATTACATGACTTCATTTGCTTTTTCTTATCGACTAATTGAATTTTCCAAGCAACCGAGAAATTTAAGCATATTGTCATCCTCCAAAGCAAGGAGATCCCATTCTCATTTCTCTCCCAGAATTGTGAAGCATTTCCCCCCTTCCATTCATGGGCTAGCTGAGATACCTAGATGCAATATTCATTGAATCCTAGACACCAAAGTCAGTTTTCCTTGGGTTATATGTGAGTTAGGTCTTTGTATTTTTTATTTTAGTGAATTTTTCTTGGCAAAGACCCTGCTCTTCCTGGGAGCTGATTGAGCTTCCGCAGAGCCAATGTGTTTCTCAGTTCTCCAATTTAAATGCTGCCAAAAATTTCCTAATGTGTGCCATGAGAAATTCAGCAGCACATAAAATGCCATTCATTAAAATAAACAGTTAACTAAGCAACCCTTGGCAAAAGACACAACCCATCTGACATTTGAAGCACTTGGGACCTTCCAAAGGAAATAATTAAAGAATGCTTTAAGAAGAAATACCCCCTGCTTAGCAGTCATAATTGAAAAATCACAGTTCCCAACCTGGAGTCTGTATACTTTTTAGGGTCTTTAAAATTAGAAATGAAGAACAGTTACGAATGCTTATTATGTCAACAAACCCGGAAAAGACTACGTATTTACCCACGCTTAGCACAAGCTAAATAAAACAACTATTTGCATAGGCTATAATTCGATCAGCTCCGTGGGATTACAGAAGCTATCTCATTTTTTCATATAGATGGCGTTGATAAATTTAAGAAAATCAAACAATTCCTTAATAAATACTATTTGTTTAGTAGAGGAAATCTCTCAAAATGTATAGTTCATGGGAGATAAATAGAGTTATGAAATTTGGGAAGTAGTCATGTAAACAAGATTTGAGGGTGATTATTTCACAGAATGCTTCTTTGCTTTTTAGAGAAGTAGTCACTTATTTACTTAGATGACGACAAGCTCTCCCCTCTAATAGTTTAAGATCTTACACATTGAAGACTGTACTAGTAACAATAATGGCTACTCTTTATTTACTCAGTGCCCAAGACCAAGCACATAATACTGTATGTGCTTAAATAACACTACAAAATGAGTATTAACCTCATTTGATAGAGAGGGAAACTACTTCAGAGAGACTAAGGAACTTGCCCAAGGCAGTGTAGCTAATTAAGTAGCAGAGCAGAGCTGTTTGAATCTATATCCATATGAATCTATAGCCATATCCATATCCATGTCTGTATATCATACAGTGCATTGCCTTCATCAGATAATATTAAAACTACGGAGAGATTTACACAAAATTTATCAGGAACAAGTCTACTTTGCAAAATCTTTTCATCTCGGGTGCTAAAAACAACAGCTTTGGCTGCCTTAAATGTCAGCTTCCTCTGTTTTCTTTGAGGTTTCTCAGGTAGAGGCATGACTGAGAAGTAAAGGCTGGCATCCGTAGCAAGAAAGGGGACTCATACAGCTTGAGTGCTCACCAATTAGATAAGCAGCACTTGAAATCTCAGGTCCAGGAGGCTTAATTGAGTCCCACAGTTTTTATTGCTGAAGGGAATTTAACTACCATAAAAACAGTCCCATGGAAAGAAAACCAAAAAAATTATATATTCCTGGCTGTGGAGACAGGCATTCAGATTCTGCCTTGTCCACTACTTACTGGCTCCATACTTACTAGTTGTGTGTCTTTGGACAAGTGGCCTTTCTTCTTGAAGGGAGGCACATTAAAGTGGAGCCAGAGGGCACTTTGCTTTCTCCTGCACTGACAGTCATTCACCTGGTCCTCCAAATATCTCTGATGGACTGGTGACCCACTCCTGGTATTTTACTCCAAGAAGTTCTGCCAGGACCTTGTAATTATTGTGAAAGAATTGGTGTGCTTAAAACTGCATTCACTGTTTCTTTTTTTTTCTGATTTTCTCTCTATAGTTGTGTATCTACCCTCCAGCTAACAAATAATGTAATTTTCTGGCATGAGGCCAGATTCACTGATATGTTAAACTCAAAATTATTATAATCACTTATGAATAATAACTTTACAAATAATTATAATAACAAGTATGTAATTCTAAGCAAGGTATAACTTCCTTTTGCTATTCAAGTCTCTTTAAGTGAGTTTGAATAAATAATTTTGCCACCAGCTTTGACTTACTACATTTTAGAAAGCTAGATCAGAACAACCTCAATAGTTCTGTTGTATATATTTATCTTATCCATGCATAAAACAAGAACCTCTGTATGATACAATGTGTAAACATTATTAGAATAATTAATGTAAATGGTTTGGTAGGAGGGGCATAAGATATATTAGAACATATTATAAAGCTATAATAATTAAATGAAGTAGAACTGGATCAAGAAAAAAAGAAACATCAATAAAACAGAATGGGGGACTGCTCTGGTGGCACAGTGGTTAAGAATCTGCCTGCTAATGCAGGGGACGCGGGTTCGAGCCCTGGTCCAGGCAGATCCCACGTGCCGCGGAGCAGCTAAGCCCCTAAGCCACAACTACTGAGCCTGCGCTCCTAGAGCCTGTGCTCTGCAACAAGAGAAACCACCACAATGAGAAACCCTCGCACTGCAACGAAGAGTAGCCCCCTCTCGTCGCAACTAGAGAAAGCCTGTGCACAGCAACGAAGACCCAATGCAGCCAAAAATAATTAATTAAAAAAACAAACAAAAAAACAGAATAAGATGCTCAGGAACAGAACCTTGTATAGGTAAGAATTTACCCTCCTACACTGTTGGTGGGAATGTAAATTGGTATGACCATTATGGAGAACAGTATGGAAGTTCCTTAAAAAACTAAAAATAGAGCTCCCATATGATCCAGCAATCCCACTTGTGGGCATATATCTGGAGAAAACCATAATTCAAAAAGATACATGCACCCCAATGTTCATTGCAGCACTACTTACAATAGCCAAGAGATGGAAGCAACCTAGATGTCCATGAACAGAGGAATGGGTAAAGAAGATGTGGTAGATATATACAATGGAATATTAGTCAGCCATAAAAAGAAGGAAATAATGCCATTTGCAGCGACATGGATGGACCTAGAGATTGTCATGCTGAGTGCAGAAAGTCAGACAAAGAAAGACAAATATATGATATTGCTTATATGTGGAATCTAAAAACGGGATACAAATGAACTTATCTACAAAACAGAAATAGAATTACAGATGTAGAAAACAAATGTATAGTTACCAGGGATAAGCGGGGGGAGGGATAAATTGGAAGATTGGGATTGACATATACACAGTACTATATATAAAATAGATAACTAATAAAGACCTACAGTATAGCACAGGGAACTCTCCTCAGTACTCTGTAATGGCCTATATGGGAAAAGAATCTAAAAAACAGTGAATATGTGTATATGTATAACTGATTCACTTTGCTGTACACCTGAAACTAACACAACATTGCACATCAACTATATTCCAATAAAATTTTTTTTAAAAAAGTGATAGTAGATTCAGATGTTGAAACTTTGGCATATCCAAAAGAACATACACTGGTATACCATGTCATTGTGAATCAGTGGGGAAAGGACAGAGTCTATATAGTAAATGGTATTCATGCATATAGTGAAAATATACTAAATGGTACATTATACATATGGCCACCCCCTCAGAAAAATGTAAAATTAAATGATGGAGGGAGCTTCACTGAGCTCATGAGGCTAGAGATGTAGAAGAACATGAGTTGGTTAATCTAGACATAACATTCAGTGCCATCATTTTGTTACTGTCAATCAGTTTGAAGATACCAGTTTTGGTTGATAGGAAGATAGTTTCCCTTGGGAAAAAAATAGTGGCTACTTTCCCCTCATTGAGACTAACAGATGATTTAAAAGTTTCTGGATAAAGCAGACATGCATTGCCCCTATTAGCAGCATCTGCTGGCTTGGAATAGAAGCTTTAAACCCTAATTTATGGTGCGTTACATTCTGCAAGATCATGAAAGACTGTTGCTGAAAATATCTTCATCATTTAGTTGCAAAATAACAGTAAACATTGCAAGTTTATTGTTTCTAGTTAACTTTTTCAGTGTCTTTCTAAATTCCATTAGTGGGGGAAATAACAGCAAGATGTTTTCCCCTCAGGACTTTTATTTTTATATTTGAGCAGCAGCTCATTGTGAAGCTAACACAGTTTTAAAGTTAGAATTGCCTTTAAATCAGTTACAGTTCCCTTTCTGCCATGTTGCAGAAAAGACAGCTGCTCTTCGTTTGTAATTGCTTAAGGGCCTCTGATGATCCTGTGCCTGAGGTAGAGATAGTTCATTGTTCTGTTTATTTAATTTTTTTAGCAGAGGTTTTTGAAAAGAGTCCTGAACAGTGAAGTCCCCAATACTTGTTCATGATCAGAGCTTGATGCCCACTAGAACAGTTCCTTAGCTTATCTCAGCTTCATTTTACTCATCTGCAAAAGAGAACTGATCTAGTTTTCAACCTTTTTTTTTGAGTCAGCATCTCAAATCTCACATTACTGACAATCATTGTTCATTTTTGCTATATACATATATTTTTTTCCCAAAAGGCATTACTGATTTATTGCATATTTAACGTGAGAAAAAGAGACATTCTTGTTTAATGGAACTCGAGTTCTTTTGCCACACACCCATATGCCACTGAAAGCTTCATTAAATAGAGCTGTTACCCCAGGGACAATGCAGTCTTTTAGCTCCTACGGTTAACTTGTACAGATGGTACCCAGTGTTGTCTGCCGACTTGAGGCAGTTCACTGATGGTGGAATGAGGGAAGGACAAGCAAGAGGGTTTTTCTTTTTCTTCTTCTTTTTATGAATAAGATGTATTTGGTCATGCTTAATTGGAACTAAGCAAAAAAAATTTATTTCCCTATATTGCTTAAATGAAATATTTTTTCTCTTTAAATTTCAACTAATTTTTGGTGTCAAATTAAATGTCATATGCCTTTATTGAGAAATGATGTTATTGGTGTCTGTTTTCATGTTCCATAATTAGTTTATTACTATATTATAAAAAATGTATTTTGGTATGGGGAAATTTTCAATTTAGTTGAACATTTTATCTGCACATAATCTCTAAATAGAATTAGATAATGAGACAAAAACCACCAAATCTTCCCCCCCCCAAAAAAAAACCCTTCTTATCTTCCAAAATGCCTTATGTAAATCTCCTTAAGATTGAGTTTCCTCAATGCTGTCTTCTTTTTAAAGAGGTATTGAGCTACTTTGTACAGGGCTTGTACATCTCCTACACTTTCCTTCCCATTTCTACCCTTTCTCTGATCCACTCCGAATACATAAGTCCCTGCACCTGGATGCATATCTGCCTCGATGGACATATTCAAATTACATATGAAAACTTCTGTGGTGTGACATTCTCAGAAATTCTAAAATCCTATTAGTCCCTTGATGAGTTAAGTTCAACAAACTTTTTTTTTTTAATCTTTTTATTATAAGCAAGTTCTGTGCTAGGCGCTCAGTGTAAGAAAGTAACTAGCTTAAGAAACTTGATCTTGGGTAGATGATAGGACAATAATGAGTACAACGATTAAAACAATGCGATCATCATGCCCCTTGCCTCTACCCTGCTTTTATAATTATCTCTTCATGGTGGCAGGAACACTAAGGAAAGTCTGTTTAATTTTTTTTAATCTTAATTGTAAAGGACTCTTTTTTTGGTTTTTTCTTTGGCTACTAGCCCTTCCTTTGGAATGTGCGAAGCTTATAAGGGCTAAAATTTGTTTTTAGCCAAGACTTTTTTTTTTTTTTTTTTTCCGGTGCGCGGGCCTCTCACTGTTGTGGCCTCTCCCGTTGCGGAGCACAGGCTCCGAACGCGCAGGCTCAGCGGCCATGGCTCACGGGCCCAGCCGCTCCGCAGCATGTGGGATCTTCCCGGACCGGGGCACGAACCCGTGTCCCCTGCATCGGCAGGCGGACTCTCAACCACTGCGCCACCAGGGAAGCCCTAGCCAAGACATTTTTGACCCTAGACATTGAGTAAGACCATTTATATATTTTAGCCAAGAACTTTCTAATTTTTGAAATTATTAAATATTTGTATTTGATATATAAATATATTGTGTTTAATATACATGTGTTTAACGTATATAAATATATGCCCGTTTATATTTTGGTGTGTATATGGTATATATACATATGTATTGTCTACTTATCTATCTAGAGATGTACAATCTATTCTAATTTACGTATATTTTTTTCTGAACATTAGTGATAGCGGGTTTGACATGTATTACATTTAAACACATTTACATTGGGAAATGTGTAAACTCTGTGTGTGTATGTGTCTGTGTCCACATATAGTTTACACATACATATATAGCAAATATTCAAGAGAAATTAAACTGGTGTATTCTCAGTGGTCCATATTTTATTGGACTGAACATGTGCACAGGGAAGTGATTAAAATTGCATTTTCTGCAGTACCTTACCTAACAAGTACTTACCTGATTAAATTGAAAGTGTGGGGTTTGAAAAATCATTTCAAAATAATAAATAAGTTAATGTTAGGGATGAAAGTTGTGATGCAGTTTATGTCCTTTTCCCAGCTGCTTCTTATCTAGGTCATGGCAAAACAAATGCCATTACTTCCTACTTGCCTGAGTGGTCCTTATACTGTTCACTTACTGGCTAACTCTTGGTTGTACTTTGAAATGAGCACACTGCTTTAAGTAGATGGTACATGGACAGATCACAGATAGGAAAAAAGAAGAATTGAATTTGGATATTTGAAATATTCTGACTTTTTCTTAATAGAAGAAAAGCATTAAGTGCATTTAAAACAAATAAAAAGTAAAACTAAAACAGTCTCCTTAAATTAATTCTTAAACCTCCTGGACTTTTAGAATATAGTCTGTCCTCCCTATCTGTGGGTTCTGCATCCACAGATTCAACCAACCAAGAATGGAAAATACTCAGGGAAAAAAAATACCAGAAAGTTCCAAGAAGCAAAACTTGAATTTGCCATGCACTGGCAACTTTTTGCATAGCATTTACATTGTATCAGGTATTACAAGTAATCTAGAGATGATTTAAAGTATATGGGAGGATGTATGTAAGTTATATGCAAATACTATGCCATTTTATATGAGACTTGAGCACCTTTGGATTTTGATATGGGGTAAAGTGGGAGTGTCCTGCCATAGATACCGAGAGAGAGGACGGTGCGTCTACATATGTATACATATTTGTATATATAATATCCTAAATGACATACCTGTTTAAAACAACATTATAGTCCTAGAAACAGAGAAATAAGCCCCTCTGCCTAAACTGGGCTTGAAAAGACGTTTTAATCAATGGTCACATGAAAAAATTCCTCTGCTTAATTGTGATATTTGATTCATTTAGAGAGATTTTAATCAGGACAAATGGAAAGAAAATACTGTTGTTTTTTTTGAGAACAGCCCATGTAATTTATAACAGGGTCATTCTTTTTGCATGGTGGCAAGTAGCTGTTTGATTGTGAATCTCCTACTTAGCAACTGCTATCAAAAACTCAGTGAAATTTCCTGCTGAGACAAAGACGAAGTTTGAAGTTAACGTCATTAGATATTCAAAAGGAGTATTAGACACGGTCACGATGAAAGACATTCAGTGATCTCTGTACACATGTACTGATAAAATAGGATAATGTTACCTATTTCCTAGGTTGCTCGTGACGAATAAACATATAATACGTGTAAGTATCTTGTAACATAGCCTGGCAGAAAGTAAACCCTCCATACATCGGAATTGATTTCTTCTTGAAGTGTCGGGGTGGGTAGTTGTTGTTCGATGACATAAAACCCCTCTCACGAGTGAAAGCGAAACTCTCGGGATCACCAGCTTCCTGTATATAATTTCTGGCTGAGAAACCTCATCTGCAAAGAAAGCCTTCACTGTACTTCAAACTACAATAGGGCTATCAGAATAAAAAAGAAACTTCGAATCTGCTTTGATCTCTTTGATCCTACTGTTTGCAGCTCTATTAATTACTTTAATACACTGACCAATCATCTACCATGTGCCTTGTTAGCTGTTACCCTTGTTACAACATTAAGATTGTACAACTCCATTAAGTCAATGTAAGAATGATAATATTGTTATTCATAATGATAACAGCCACATTAATAAGAGCAACTACTATTTACTTGAGTGCTTACTCTGTGCCAGGTCCTGTTCTTAGCACTTTAACTGAACCTATTGTTCATTTTTTACAATAACCCTAATGTGGTAGATGTTATTATCCCAATTTACAGATAATATTGAGCCTTTTGCAAGGTTGAAGGACTTCCACAAAGTCACAGGATGGCAAGAGGGTGAGCTGGAGTTCTCTCTGAAAGCTGAATTGAGAACCAGATTCCTAGGCCTCACTTGTGATTGCTTCCAAGAATGAAGGAGAAAACCAAGACTCAGATTAAAAGGAGTCACTCATGTTCTCTCAGGGAGGGTCATGTCAGAGTCAATATCTCTGCAGAGAACTCCGACTCTGACTTCAGTGATTATTTTACCACCCCTCCTACTCTCATAGTTAACATATGAAAAGTCTGATCAATGCCTGTTAATTAATTAAATTAATTCAAGAGCCCCATTAAGACTTCTAAGCTAAAACATATTGATAACAACAACAACAAAGGTCGTGATCTGAGTGGCAGATATCTTCCTACTGATCTGCTTATTTCACACATACTCACCTCCTGTGGAAAGAGATTTATCTATCAGCCACCAGTTCTTCAGTACCATCTGTACAAACCTTAGATAGATAGAATCCTTGAGGCATGCCTGTGTACCTGAAGATGAGGTGAACATTCTCTTTGCTAATGGAATACGGGTTTCAATACATCTCAGAATAGGGAACGATATCCTGGCATCAAAACCACAACTGTGAAAAGCCAGATAAAGAGAAGGAACAATAGGGCATCTTTTACCTCTTCCCCAAATCACAGAGATTGAGGGGAAAAAAGCTCAAGGATTTATGGATTTGACATGCCTTTCCTTTTTAGATGTCTGTTTTAGAAATTAAGAAACCGAGACAGAGAGAGGTTAGGCAGCCTGACTTAGGTAAAAGCTTTGTGATTAAACTAAGTCTGTATCCAGACTACCAAACTTCTGTTCTTTAGCCTACTTACTCCTCCTGCCTTTTTAGGACTATTATCAAGATCAAATAAAATACTCAGTGACTGTTTACCTCAGATTTCCAGCCTGGGCATATAAAAACACAAACATACTACTCCTTTTCTTGCCCATTTAAGTGTGAGTGACATTTTGAAAATTCTAACAAATGTTGGAAGAAAGGGAAAGATCAGCATAGCAATGTGTGGAAATTGTATGGCAGCTAAAAGACAACAAACAAAACCCAGCAAATAAATAACAAAAAACCCAAGATGCCTTTTATGTTTCTATTCCTTTGGAATTTATGATATAATTTCATGAAGCAGGGAAGTGAAATTCAACATTTTGAATTACTCTTCAAAGAAACTGAAAATCAGTATCCACAAAGAAATATTGATTCCATAAAAAGATCCAGGGCTTCCCTGGTGGCGCAGTGATTGAGAGTCTGCCTGCCGATGCAGGGTTCGTGCCCCGATCCGGGAAGATCCCACATGCCGCGGAGTGGCTGGGCCCATGAGCCATGGCCGCTGAGCAAAAAAGATCCAAATAGGTGTGCAATAATATCACCAATTGTTAAGATGATAAAGTGTAAGGAGATTTGTTGAAAGTTGAAACTATTAAATAAATTACAATTTTTAACATAAATAAGAAAAAAGATATATGAATAATTATATATGATTGAAAACCATATTACCTCAGAAAGAAGCAAAAAAAAAAGATTTGGAGTGCTTACTGGCTACTCCTTGTTATTATAATTGAACTATATTCAGGTCATATTAAGAGTAAGTCTAACTTTAGAAAAGTTGAGTGATTATGAAATCTGGGTCAGCTGAAGTAGTTGTGTAGATCTGACAGCTATCAGCCTGCCTATCCAATATTGCCTTTCTGTCTTCTAGAGTTGCCTTTCAAAGAATACAAAATAAGAAAAACAAACACACTGTGCTTCTCCTCAAGATAGTTCTTCTATGAAAATTATTCTACACCTGGAGAATTTTAAATCAGGTGTTTTTACTCTAAAAGTAGTTTACACCCCATAAAATGAGTTTGAAGGTGATAGGTCAACTTGCCATTTGTACGTAAGTTTCCACACTTTCCTAGAGAAATTAGCTAAAAATTATAGCTAGATTATGAGATGGGTCCACAATATTGCATTCTTGCATTCTGTTATATTTTAACTATATTTGTAAATATTGTTATTAATAATAGTCTATAATCTGGGAACTAGGTTAAAAAAAAAGTGAAGAAAGAATGTTATTCAACTCTCAGCAAGTATTTATTGGGTGTCCGCTCTGTGCCAGGTACTGATCTTGTTGTAAGGTTTTTGCCTGCATAAAGCATAAATTCTAGTGGAGATTCATACTCCCTTTTTGGGGTGAGGGGGTGGTGCATGGCTCACCCTAAGTATTGTGATCTAGGGAATCCTTACGTTTCTTCTCCATCTCCCTGAACCTCACTGAATCACCAGGGAACCCAATTCACTCATGAGATTATAAATCCCTCGCTGAAATTCTCACCTTCAATTGCCCTATCCCTACATGTTTTCAACTTTTTGGTAGCTGATGTGGGACTCATGAGGCAATATATCCTGCCTTATATCTACTTGCTCATGTCAGAAACATCCAATTCCATTGCTGTGGTTCTATTTCATGGTGATGTGTTAGCATTGATCACCATTACCATCTGCATCATTTGGGTCAGAAAATACTCATTCCTGATCAATATCTATGTCAAAGGAATATCCATATATTAAAATATAAATCACCAGGAAAAAATGAAAACCAATATGCAGGTTTAGGTAGCTCGAAAATCATGGTGAGAGGTTATAAAACTTGGAAAATCATCCAGGAAAAGCATTTTATCCACTACTGAAGATTCCCAAAGAAAGGCAATCCTAAATCAACTTTCCCAAGGCTTAATAGCTCTTTCTCTTTTCTAGGAAGTATGTTTAAGAATTAATCTAATTCCTTTTTGTTATTGCTTGAGTTCATTTTCCCTTCTTTTGTTGTCAATAGATGCTTGTTAAATCTTTATACATATTTGTTCAAAGAATAAGGGATATGGTATTCTTTATAATAATCCTTCTTCAAGATAAAGGTAAACTGAAACACCAGGACTAGCATTGAAAAGATGTGATTTATTTAGTTGGCATAAATCATGTAAAAAAACACCAATTATATGAGTGTGCTTAATTTCTAACCATTTTCTCATAATGGATTAATTTAGAACTAATATATCTGTGTCTCCTAGATGATAATAAAGAGATGATGATATTTATTATCATGCAGTTTGATGTAGTTGATGTTTATTAAAATCTTACAATGTGCTTGCCATTGGATTGTTTGCCATGTAGATTTCCTCACATGCATTTTCTTCTGTAATCATTATAACCATCCTGTAAAGTATTATGTCTCTATGAACAAAGCTCAGAGATCATACAGTTATGTAGTGCTAGAGATGGAATTTGAGCTCAGGGCGTCTGATACTGGAGCTTGCACTCTTAATCACTCTAAAAAATAAAGTATCCATTAACAAATCCTATCAGGAAATTAATCAGCCACACGATTGGCTCGATTGGTCATGGGTTTGGAAGAAATAACAGCTGTCTTGACCTGGTTAACTTGATAGCACTAATCAGACACAGGCTTATTTTTTCTGTTATGCAAGTATAGTTTTATACATGGATAAATGAATTCAGAAACTGACAGTGTTGGCTGCTGTGAAATTTCGAGTGCCTTCGTAAAAGCATTTAGATAGTAATCTGAACATAGATAACTAATTTATCCTTAAGTCTGTATGACATATCTTTTGGAAATGTAATTATCCATGGTATGGATTTTGTAGAGAAAGGGTATGAATCTCTATGTTGAAATAGCTATGGATTTATTAAGGTGATGTGATAGCAGATGCATGATATTGTGAGCCCTGCCAGTGGATTTGTCCAAAGTGCTATTTGGAGTCCCCCAGAAGCCCTAGGACTATTAACAAGCAATGAGAACTACCCAGCCACTTTAGATGAAGTGCCTTTGGAAATGAGGGTACAGGAGAAACTTTGTTCCACATTTGTATACATTAAAAGTGAAATGGAACATTAGTAATATAGATTGAATGGATTTAGGATAAACACCAAGTTCCAGAGTTAGCTAACATTATTCAAACAGTTACTAATGCAGGGCAGGGCAAGAGACAGCTTCTGTATCTTAGTCATATTTTATGATTTTTCTGAGAAAATTCAGGATGTTTTTTACCTCAACTTGTGATTATTTTACAAAGTTAATATGCACCATAGATATATAGACCATAGAAGAGATCCTGTATTTTAGGTTACTGGTATACAAAAGTATCTAATTTCAAATATTTTAGTGATGGCAAAACTGAAAAACCTCAGTACTTATATTTAATAAACAAAGCATAATAGCCAACTAACTAAAGCAAATGGTTCTATACATGCTTGGAATAATGAAAGTTCTGTGCAGATTTATTCAAGTTATTTGAGTTAACTACAGGTACTTTGTGTGTGTGTGTGTGTGTGTGTGTGTGTGTGTGTGTGTGTACACATTATTTGAATGAAATTAGATTAGAATAGTTATGTTCAATAAATTGATACCTGGATTTTATTTGGCTGAAAAAGCTGTCTTATACATCAAAAGGCACTAAACATTGTATGTCTTTTCATAATCTACTTGGAAATTACATGAACTGATGACAAGTTCGAAACATTAAAATATGGGCCCAGTTTCTCACTGCTCTCCTCTGCCTACAGGTTGTGTATAAAAATAATGATGTAAGGCTGGAATTATCTCGACTTGCCAAGCAAGGAGACCCGAAGATGAAGATTCATGGAGTGGTGGCCTTTAAATGTGAGAATGTTGCAACTTTGGACCCAATCACCTTTGAAACCCCAGAATCTTTCGTCTCTTTGCCTAAATGGAATGCAAAGAAAACAGGCTCCATATCATTTGATTTCCGCACAACAGAGCCAAATGGCCTCATCTTATTTAGTCATGGCAAACCACGGCACCAAAAAGATGCCAAGCACCCACAGATGATAAAGGTTGACTTCTTTGCTATTGAGATGCTGGATGGCCACCTCTACCTCCTCCTAGACATGGGGTCAGGTACAATCAAAATCAAAGCCCTGCAGAAGAAGGTGAATGATGGAGAATGGTATCACGTGGACTTCCAAAGAGACGGACGGTCAGGTAATTTATCATTTTTTATGCTGTTTATCTGCTGGAACACCACTCCTAAGGAATTAAAGCCAAGACATATTAAAGAGTTCTTGCATTTCTTTCTTTAGGGTAAAGGAAATTGTTATTATTTCTGTTTCACATCGTAAAAGAATCCGAAGGAGCTAATTAATCATCATAGTTGGGCATCAAACCCCAAATGGCTTCTAGAATAGCTTCTTAAATGAACATTAAATGGATAATCAAGTGCCAAATCTTGCAAGAAATTTTATCTTGAATTTATCTTGAATTTATCTTGAATTTGCAAATGACAAAATTCAGTGTTCTTGTGTTTCCAATTATCTCTCGTCTCATTGGATGTTTGGAGGTGCTTGAAGTGGCAAATATAAAATATGAAAAAAATTTCAATGATTCATATATGAAATCCTTAGTTGAATACAGTACACTTTTTTTATCCAAGGTGGGTCTATGGTATCAAAAACACTTTAATCAATACAGTAGGATTTCAAGGATGCAGGCAAAACTCCGCTGCCTTCCAGATAGCTTCCCTTTCTGGTGAAAGAGGTTTGGAATTCCACCAACAGGAATTCATTTCTCTGGCTTCCTTTCGCTGCACGTTTCTTTTTTCTGGAGTCGTGCATGTGAGGTGGGGGAAGGAGAGGATGTTTGTAGTGAAGGCCTGAAGAAATAACGTTTACTTGCTCTGAAATGTGGAAGTAGATTAGGGGGCTTAGCGAGTTCCCCCAGCCTGTTTCTGCCAGAGTTAGCAGTTCATTTCCTACTTAAGAACCTTCAGACAGAAGACTTAAAAGGAGGATGGGAACATGGACTAATCTTGTGTTTTGAAATATTAACTTATGGATGTTATCACTTGACTTGAAATACATCTAGAATAAAATTTTGAAAATGACTTTTAAGAATATATATAATTTTAGTCAGACTATAGCAATTTAATTAAGTGGATATCTTTTGGAAGTTCAGAGGGGCAAAAAATACTACACTTAAGATCAATGAGGTATTTTCTAACTATATGAAGAAATACATGGTTAATGTCAAAATTTTAGTAAATGCAAAATGATATAAAAAGGAAAATAAAACCATTCATTATTCATTTGATAATGATGATTTATACCTGGATATTTCTTGCCAGTCTTAAGTGGTGGTGCAATTAATTAGTTTCCTAAGTTCCTTGGATGACCTATTACAGTAAGGATCAGATAAATACCTTAATCCTCAAGCCGAGGAAAATCTACTTTTGCTGTTTGAGCTCTTTAATTCATCCAAATAACCAAAAATTTATTAACTGCCCTGTTTATTCCCTCATTGGAAAAGGCCAGAGCAGAAAATATCAACTTTAATTTACAAAGTTCAATGCTGGATGGGAAGAAGAAAGAGATGCCTTAAAAAAGTGTTATTTGCAGTAAGAAAGGAGATAAACAAAATGTGGGATTTTTGTCAGACTCCAATGGAAAGATTTAGTATGCTTGGTTGTGTTTTGATGGTAAAGTACTTTTATTCGATTATGATTTCAGATTAGTGAATTGGAACAAACAGTATAAAAAGCAATGCTCATTCATTAAACCAAGTTCTGCCTTTACTAAATTGAAAAAAAAAGAGAGCTCCTTATGTTGGCCTAGCTCAAGGGAGCTTAATGTAATTTTAATAACTGCAGCTGTTAATATTTTATATATAGTATTTTAATTAAGTTCTGTATTTGCACACTGCATTGGTTTGGTATAAAGTAGCTTTTTAAAGATTGAATGAATAGCTATACTAGCTTTTATTTTATTTAAAGGATATTTCTGAGTTAGGCTTGGTGAAATGCTAAGATTTATAGCTCAGTTAAAACTAAGAAACATAGAATTTCAAGAACTAGTTTCATCCATTTTTCACATCAGTTATATTCAGAGGCTATATGAACATTACTCTTACTATAATGTGGGAAACAATGTTTATATGACAAGAGGGCAATGTGGGCTGATTTCTGACTCATAGACAATGAAGGTCATTATCTATTGATTTGCCTGGGATCCCCCTTAGCTGAATATTTAAAAACATTTAATGAGCCGTGTTATCTCCATTATTAAAGTAGAGGGAGCCCAGACGTAAGAGTTATTCCTTCTTTTATTGACCATACTAAAGTAAATAGGACTAAAAGCCATGGTCATTAATTTGATGCTAATAAAGTTTGGCTGTCTTATCAGAGACAGTGTTAAAACTGTATTTGGTAGACAGACTGAATTTTTGATATTCCCCAGTTTATAAGGGGAACCCCTGTATGACAGGGACTGTATTCTTTATGTTTATATCCCAGTGCTTTCTTAGGCGATAACAGTTGCTCAATACATATTTGGTGTGAGAAAAAATAAAGAATAAAAACATGTGAATGGCTCAGTGCCAACCCACCCCAATATGCTAAAAATAGTAACATCATCATTACTCTTGAAGAATAATAGCACTCTTTTAGTTGTAAATACAACTTTTTAAAGAATTACATTACTTCCTGAAAGCAGTTTAAACAACAAAGGATAATAGGTGCTGTCCTTCTTTTATGAATACAGTTCCATCCTCCAAACCCAGATGTCCAAAAAAAAAATGCGGTGAGGAAGTTAAACAATTGTTAGAGAACTGTGAGAAACCTCGTACAAAAATGACAACCTTTTACGAGAACAGGACTGCTATTCCTGCTTGTTCCTGAGCTCCCTGTATCATTTAGCAAACACGTAGGTAGAAGGAACATTAATCCTGAGGGAAGGCATTCACTTCTTTCTGAGGGCTGGGATAGGCACGCTACTGAGGAGGAGGACAGTCCCTCAGGATGTCCATCTTTCTGGTTACCTGCCCTTCTGTCCTTTGTTCACTAAAAGGTGGATACCTGAGCCCTTTGTTTGATAAGAAATATTGTCTTCATCTGAATACTTTTCCAGAGCTTCATTTTCAGCACAATTAATTGTATTGGGTTATATGTCCCTTCTTCCATCCTGTGACCTGGGGAAAGAAAGAAGCACTTTCCCAAACTTTGACTAAGAGTGTTTGGTCTCAGTCTTTCCGTGCAGTGTAGTTTCTTCCGTGGCCAGCTTAGTCGATGACTGGGGCCGTGGGAGGCTAAGTGGACTAAGCCACGAGTGGCATTTTCGGATCCTGCACTAAATTGGCAAAGGAGGAACCATACCAAGTGCCAGCCTGATTTTGTGGATCAGAGTGTATGGTTTGAGTGCCACAAAAAGTGGATATGCTCCATAGATGGTATAGCTACTTAACAGAGCCAAACCCCTAAGTTACTGAGTTAATAAATATGATTGAAGGGGCTCATTACTCTGCAAACTTTGCAGGACATGGAGCTGACCATTTTCTTACCAACCCTTCCTCCCTTTCCAGGGTTCCCCTTTGCCCCTCTTTTGCTCCCAAACTCAACACAAGACAGCTTACCAGGTATTTAACTAAAGCATGAATTGTGCTAAAATTAGGAGGAGGTCAATGACTGTTTTCTTGGGGCATGGATATTGTTTAAATTTGTGTTAAGCTATTTGGCTGAGTCAAGGGTATCGTCTCAAGTATTTTTACAGCAAACTACCAGTCTTTTTTTTTTTTTTTTTTTTGCAAACCATCATTACACATTGAAATCAAAGAGAAAACTCATTCTTGTCAAATTCTACTTGTGTACAGCAGGGTATAGCAGATTGTATCAGCAGTTATTCATGGGTAAGCCCACATTTAACAGCTAAGAAGCCATTGAGATTTGAATTGAAGTCATAGAGTTCCAGTTTAAGAACTAGAAATTACAGAGGGAAAAGCAAAAGCCTCTCTCCCAAGTACATAATTAGAGGTTTATAGTAATCACTGTTTGATGTGAACAGCACTTTCTAGCTATCTATTACCAGCACTGATTTCTGTGTATACCATTCATGAATCTCCACTCTTACGCATTTCTACTTGAATGACCATTAGACGATTTTTCCATTTAGGCCTTGATTTGAATTGGCCCGCTGATTATAAACATTCCTCCCATGCTTCTACCTAGTAGCCTGTTGCAGACATTTGAAATAACATTAAGTAAATGTATAATTCTTTATTTTGTACCCATGTCCATAAACCATTACCCATCCACGGTAAGACTAAAATACCTTATCAATAATTTATCAATTATTTGACTATGCTAATGACTAGATGGAGTCAATTTTGCATAAAGTTATTTTACATTTTATGAAATTCATCCTCATATTTATTTATTTATTCTGAATGTGTTTTAAAAAAAGATAGTCATCTGTTTCCTTCCCCTCCCATTTAAAACATTTTCAGTTTTACATATTTTCCTCTAGTTTTTTAACATGTAAGTATATTTTATATAGTCACAATTGAAGTACAAACTTACTTTTTCAGACTATTTGGCTAATATGATGTCATAAACTCTTTTTTACTCCGAAGTACCCAAGTAACAAAAATTATTCTCTGTGAGTTGTGAAAAGAGCATCTAAGAAGCAGAGCAGAGCTTTGCACAGGCACCTTAACCAGGCTTGCAGGGTTGTAGGACTCAAATGTATTACCATATACAGTGTCTGTGGAAAAGAAAGTCACAGAGACAAACATTGGCAGTACCCATCTAAGCACTGCCCAAGGGACTTGACTACTTCACCCCTGCTACAGAGATAGAGGCAGGTCATCTTAATTGAGATGGGGGCGGGGGTGTCAGAACATCCTAGGCTAATATTATTAAAGCTCCCATCGTAAATGAATAAATACACATTTGGATTATAAATTGACCTCCCTAAAGAAACATTCCATATCCTGTGACAGTTAATTTCTCATGGAGAATTAATAACTTGGCCTTCTTATTTTATACATTGGTCTTATGGGCTTGGTAAATATCAAACTCTGAGAGGTGGAACCTCTCTCTCTAAATTCACTAAATCTCCTTTCCAGGCCCACCCAGCCAAGGGGCAGACCCTGGACTAGGGTGTCAGGTGCATCTTCAAGAAATAGGCATTTAGCTGACCACACCAGCCGCAGTGGCCGGTACTGTGGAGTGCGGCGTGGAAATCTGGGGAATTTCTGCAAAAGAGTAGTTTAACTCCTGCAAAACACATCACTTGATTGATATTTACAACTTCCCAGCATTGTCTATGATCATTTTTAAAACTCATGGGTATACATGTATTGCTACGAGTATGTGTGTTTGTACATGTACCTGTGTTTAATTCATGGCGTGTCTGTAACGTATAAATATGTGCTGTTGGTGAAAATGTTCAGGCAGTTCAAAAAGTACACAAGTGAAAAGTTTTCCTTTGCCACACACTCCCCTAACCAATTCACTCCCACCTCCGTAGGTAAAATAATTTGGTGTTGAAAAATTCCCAGATATTTTCCTATGCACCAGCATATCTGTAAATATAATTACACATATAAAATAAATGTAGAGCTTCTTTTTTACATAAACAAGATCACTCTTCACCAATTATTGGGTGACTTAAAAAAATACTGAGAACTTTTTCTATGCCATTCTTTGTAGTGACATCAGATATCCCTAGTTTGAATATATCAATATTAACTTAACCATTCCTCTATTGATGGACATTTAACTTTTTACTTTTGAAAAAATTTCACTGGGGCTTCCCTGGTGGCGCAGTGGTTGAGAGTCCGCCTGCCGACGCAGGGGACACGGGTTCGTGCCCCGGTCCGGGAAGATCCCACATGCCGCGGAGCAGCTGGGCCCATGGGCCCGCTGAGCCTGCGCGTCCGGAGCCTGTGCTCCGCAACGGGAGAGGCCACAGCAGTGAGAGGCCTGTGTACCGCAAAAAAAAAAAAAAAAATTTCACTGTTCTAAGCTAATTTATAATGAAAGTCTTCATATTATATCTTTATGCATATTGGTCAGAGTTTCTGTAGGATAGATTCTGGGAATTGGAATTGCTGGATTAATTGCATTTTTAATTTTAAAGATAATGACAGGTTATTTTACTAACAGACTGTTTCAGTCTACACTTTTATCTGCAATATATGAGTTGCCCTTTTCTCCTCTCTCATGGCCTTTATTAAATAATATCAAACTTTAAAATTTTGCTCCAAGATTTATTTTGTCATATATCTGTTTAATTTCTGAAATTCCCAGCTCACAGTAATCCAAGTAAGCAGGAAACACATAGTAATAAGCAGAAAACAGAATATTAAGATTGTTTTTTATTTTGTTTTCAAGCAAAGTTTATTCAGTCCATGTTATAAACCTAGTACATAAAATTGTTTTTAAAAAGACCGAGAAAACTTAAAAGAAAGAAAGAGTAAAGAAAAAGAAAGAGTAGGGAAGGAAGAAAACTATCCATTCATAATCTCACTACTCCAAAACTCCCTTTATTAATATTTTGTCTTTTTTTTTTTTACTATCTATTTATGGGACTTATGTATTTTGCATTTTGCATCATACCCTGCAATCAGTGCTTCATTCTGCTTTTATCACTTATATTATGCCTTTTTACTGAGTTTGGATTTGTTAATAGAATACTAAATTTGACAAGTAAATTTATAAGTTTGTGGAATCTGATTCTCTTCTGCAATGAGAGGTGAAGCAGAATTGTAGATAGATAAAATTTATATTTAACTAAAATTATTCTAAGCAGTAATTTCAAAAATTTTTACTCACTGAAGAACTTTAGTGACCATCCAGTCAAGTCCTTTATTTTGCATCAGAGCCACATTGAGGCCTAATGAGTCTATTATCTGGCTAAGCTCCTCAGCTAGTTAGTTGCAAAGCTAGAACATGAAAATTGGTTTCCTTTGACCAGGCAAAATCATTTCCTATTACAGCACACTATCTTCTACCCCCTCATTTCCCAATCACTTAAACTTTTGCAGTAATTTAAAACTTGAAACCAAATTAACTTATTTTAAATCTCACCTTTTGCTTCACGTTTCTTTTCACTCTATAAACTAATCTTCTGGAAATGGAATAGCCAAGAAAAACTGGATGAGAAAAAGCGTAGAGGCTAACACTTTATAAATACCAGATCAAATCATGAAGCTGATTTCTATTTTTATAACTAAGAACTGTTTTCAACAGTTTTCCCCCTTTTATGTATACTTTTACATAAATTGTGAATTTATATTATTTACGCTTATGAATATTCTTAAATAAATATTACCTTATCTATTTATCACTTTTGTTTTATCTTTTGCACATGCCATGAAAACAACTAGGTTTAAATGTTAAGTTAATGTGATTTCTACATTAAGATGATAAAAGTCCTATGTACACAAATATATTTGTTTTTAGCTGAAATTTCATTTCTTTAAAAGCAAAATAGCACAGCAAGGTGCTTCGGATTCTTCAATACTGAAGCATGAAACACTGATCCAAGTAAGTTCCCAAATATGACTACCATCTATAAGTTATAATAGCTCAGATATAGCAATGTTTTACATAAAATATTTGTTTAATTTGCCAGAAACTTCATGTATAATTATAGTGGAAGAAGGTAAAAATGTGTGAAATAATCAAGCTATTCTAAAGAGAACACATCAATATTTGCAGTTCCTGGAAAAAAGATAGAGGGATAAACCAATAATATACTCAGATTTTTGTTTTCTCTTAAATATTTATTTACATGTAGTCATACCCCAAGCTTTGGAAAATACTTATTTTCTATTGATATATACAGCTGTGGCAACTACTCATCTTTAATGATCAATGAATAAGGTTGAAATAGTCATTTCATGTTTTCTTGGTAACCAGTACCTTTATAACTCGATTATAATGAAATAGGCACTTGAGAACCTTAATATTGAAATTTCAGTGTCCTCTGTAAGTGTTAAATTGATTTAAATGGATTCAGTGATTCTATGATGAGTCCTTTGCTTGGGTGAAAATGTCCTTTGATTTCATGTCAAGAATAAAATCATTAAGGAATTAGGGATTCAAATCCCTTACCAGAAATATTAGTATTTCAGGATATTTGCACATGTGTAGGCTAACATGTCAATCTCTATTTGAGTTTGACTAAATAATAAAATATAATTATTATTTCAAATAAATTTTTACTCTTTGAATCTTCAAAATATAAAAATAATCTTTTCTGTTCCCACTCAAGTTCTGCCCTTTCCCTTTTTTGCCATCCCTTTTATAAAGATTTTCTAACATATAAGTCAATTGGCAAAGCATCTAGAGCATACGTGTAGCTGATTTTTGGGCATGGTTGTTCCATTCTATTATGTTTGTTTGCAGAATATTACAGTGAATAATATCTAATACATGCATTTGCTCGTTGAGACTCCATACCTTGAATCTGGGGCCAAATTAATGAGCTAATTCCTCTTGAAGTTGAAGTTAGGATTATATTTCTTTTGCTTCCTCTCCCACCTTTCATGGCTGCTTCTTCCCATGAGAACTGTAAAACTGTCTCTCAAAGGGATGAAAAGGAGCTATGAGAAAAACAACCTTATCCTTTATGATAGTGCCCTCTCAGTGTTTTTTGAACTATAAGTTACAGCCTGCTAGTTGGTTCTGAAATCAGTTTGGTGGGTCATGTCTAGCATTTGTATTAATAAACTTATCTAATAAGAAAACATTATCGGAGTGCCTCAGAGGTAGTAGAGGTAAATACTTTCCTGTTAAACGGTTATTTCAGTGTGTGTGTGTATGTGTGTGCCTGTGTGTGTGTATGTGTGTGAAACCTGTGAAACCTGTGTATTAACTTCAGGTGTTGTGATCAGAAAGCTCTAATCTAATCACAAAGTTATAGTGAATATCTTACCCTGGACACAATGAGCACATTCATAGAGACATATCTGAACTTAGATACTTCGTTCAGAGCAGGCACTAATGCACCATAAATAAAAATTACAAGACCTAGTCACCCCATTCTGTCAGACAAACTCTTAATAGATGAGTATCTGAAACACTTGGCAGCAGATTTGCCCCGAGAGTATAGGCACACTGAATATGGAAACTCCAGAGTGTACCGAGCTCTGCAAACTATGCAGAGGACACAGAGTTGAGTGTTATGCAAGCCACCGGATGCCCTCATCTCAGGAATCCTCCAAGTATCCTTAGTGTCAGAATTATAACACCACAAATAAGGACAAGACAGTTTTTCTAAGTGTTTTCCCCTCCCTGAGCTAAATCAAGCTTGTTCCATGAATAAAAAGGCATATGGGAAAAATTGCATATTTTAAAGATATATCCCCACTCTTGTAAAACTTTGTCATTGTTCACTTGCTCTGTGTCTCCTAGCTGTTGTCTCTGAATATGACGTATTTATTTCTAGGCAGTCTTCTTGAACTAATTGGAAAACAGGAGCTGGCATCTCTCTCTCTTTTATCTTAAAATCCTAAAAGTCACTGTGTTCATTGCATACAACACTTTGCTTTCCACATTTTTTTTTTTCTTAATGTCCACCTTACCTTTTGTCATTAACACTTAACTCTCATCATTTTCTAACTTATATTAGCTGCTGCAGAGGTTAGGGATCATCTCAACTCACTTCTTAGGGCATTTTGAACAGTTAAAAATGCGTGTAATGAAATTCTATTTAGAAAAGTGTCACCATTCTCTCTCAAAATTATATATTTAATTTCCCCTAAATGATTTTAAAAATATTTTTCTAAGTGGGATTTTCCGGTTCCTGTATGTTCCTAAATGAATTTTCTTCTAGACACTTGCACAAATGTGAACAGTAAAAACAAGCACTTTGTCATTTTCCCCTTTTGCTGCCTCCTTCCAAAATCCTTATTATACCCCCCTCTTTGGAAGGCCAAAATAGCAATGCCTTTGAGTGTTTCTCCCCTAGGAGCTTTTTCCACTTCTTTCTGTGGAAGTCTAGAGAGACAAATGTCTTCTTAACGACTTGGCCGGCGCAAGGTCTCCGTCAGCGGCTTCCATGCCCTTCTCCCTCACAAAGACAGATCCCATTACACTGCCCATATCGAGGAGCACCCCTCTGCTGGGATTTGGGAGTCTCCTGGGAACAATGCAGGGCCTGGCAGCCCTGTGTGCTTAGATGCACGTTTCACGTTCACCACAGGCCATAGTTCCATTTGGAGTGGGCCTTCGCTAGTTGGCGAAAGAACTAATTTCCTACCCACCCTCTACACACACTACCCTTTCCCTTCCCTTTCTGTCTCTACCTCTGTACCCCATCTTCTGTCTTCAGGCCTCTCCCATTTTGTCTGCACTCTAAATCCCTGAGGCTTCTAATCCACTTTCTCTTGTTAGACTCTGGGTCCCTAGTCTGCTTTATGGTCTAGACCTGAGAAAGAAATCTGGGGTAATCTGGAAATGGGTCAATGTGGTGTCCTTTTCGGGTATCATATTTGCATTTTTACAAAGATCTTTCTGAAGATAGAATATTAGTGGAATTTTGAGTAATCTGGTGGTACAGGATGAAAGTTTTGATCAGGAAAATGCCTGCTGTCTTTCTTTTTTTCTTCTGTTAATGGACTCCATAAATATATAATTTTTTCTGTGATCCTCAAATAATCCCATGTGAATGTCTACCTCTTCATCCTATGCTTAAGGCTAGGATTTCCACGTGTTTATAAACTAATAGAGTTATTTTCCCCTCACATTGGAGTGAGGAAGGAAAAACAACTTGTCAATAAGTAACTAGTTTGTTTTTTTAGATAAGTAAGTACCTAGTTTGTTTTTTAAAAAAAATAGTAAACACCCAATTTGACTTGGTTCTTGTGATGAATCATGATAGACAGCATTTATGTAGTGCTTACTACAAACCAGACACTTTACCTGTATTATTTTATTTAACACTCATATGAGGTAGGTCATATTACTATGCCCATATTATGAATGAGTAAACTGAGACCATAGAGGCTAAGTAATAGATTCATACAGCTGAGTGTGATGAAGTCAGGTTTTGACATAGATAATCTGTCGATGTGTTGTGTACAATAAAAACAATGAAGCCAGTTAAGGATGGGGGCACAACACAACCTTTCATTGGTTTGCAGATGCATACCTGCTTTGAAAATGAACACTAACCAAAGAGAGTCTGACTTTATTCCAGAGAGTGATGTAGCATGCCAATTTCTCCTTCTTTCTTTCTCTTTCCCTCTCCTTCTCCTTCTCCCTCCTGCCTCCCACCCCTCCCTCCCCTCCCACCCTCCCCTCCCTCCCCTTCCACCCTTCCTTTCTTTCCATCTTGGCTGAACTGTTAGAGAGTGGTAAGAATGCCATTTTCTCTTCCCTCCCTTACTCCCTCCCTCCCTCCTTTTCCCTTCTCCCTTCCTTCCTTCCTTCCTTCCTTCCTTCCTCCCTCCCTCCCTCCCTCCCTCCCTCCCTCCCTCCCTCCCTCCTTCCTTCCTTCCTTCCTTCCTTCCTTCCTTCCTTCCTTCCTTCCTTCCTTCCTTCCTTCCTTTTTCCCCTGAACTCTTAGGGGCTGACAAACACTCTTTCTTGTCTGTACACTTTGGTTTTCATTCCCAAAGTGAGATAGAACCATTTAAATGACAGTTTTCCTTATTCTTAAAGTTATTTAATTCCACATATTTCTGTTCATTTCCCTAGGAAGTACACCAGGAATAGAAAGAAAAATAAGAAATGTCTGCCCTCAAGGAGTTCACCCTCAGGCAGATGAAGGAGAGAAAGTGTGATATTCAGAACAGGTTGCACGCTGTAAAGACCTGTGTGCTCTCTTGTCTTTGCAACAGGTACCATTTCTGTCAACACTCTGCGCACGCCCTACACTGCTCCTGGAGAGAGTGAGATTCTGGACCTGGATGACGAGTTGTACCTGGGGGGCTTGCCAGAAAATAAGGCCGGCCTCGTCTTCCCCACTGAGGTGTGGACTGCGCTGCTCAACTATGGCTACGTGGGCTGCATAAGAGATTTGTTCATTGATGGCCAGAGCAAAGATATCCGGCAAATGGCTGAAGTTCAAAGTACTGCTGGAGTGAAGCCGTCCTGCTCCAGGGAAACAGCAAAACCGTGCCTTAGCAACCCTTGCAAAAACAGCGGCATGTGCAGGGATGGGTGGAACAGATATGTCTGCGATTGTTCCGGAACAGGCTATCTTGGCAGGTCCTGCGAGAGAGGTAAGGTTCCAAAATCCAAGCTGCTGACTCCCCTGAGCTGAAAAGCGTATTCAGCGTGGACCTCAAACTTTAAATGACCATTGAAACATAACGTATGCTCTGCGGAAGTAAACTCTCTGCAAGCTGTGCAGCCACACCTGACGTATGTTACTGATGAGTCCTTAATGATTTTCAAAGGGCCTGATCCTGGGAAGACACAGCTTTTTAAGTGTATTGCAGGGATAAATAAATAGTTGGGTCTTTTGGATCCTCTAGGGTATGAGCCTAAGATGTATCAAAGACAATCACTGTCTCTCTTGCCCAGTTTTTAATTTCAAGACACTAGAAAGTAAAAAAAGGAATGAATTAGACATCCTTCTGGCATCTAGTGCTAATATCTATGTCAAAAATAGCATTCGAAGCAAGCTAAGCTGTGAGTTGCAGCTTCCCTGACACTATTGCCTGAGCCTGTCATTTCACTTTAGTGGACCTTCTCAAGTTTGAAATTTGAAGAGTAAGGTGACTTTAAACCATCTAAGTTATACCAGCATTTTCAGAAGTACACCCTAATTTCAAAGGCACTTACCTTTGCCTAAGACCCAACTGACCCAATTGGTAGAGGTTCCTTTACCAATTTGATATTAAGACTTAGCATGTCTGTGGAAGCTCTGAACGGGTGCCTCTTTTTCCTTCTCTTGCAGGAGGCAAAGCTACATTTTTTTTTTTCTTCTCCCATTAGAAGGAGAATAGGGTTAAAGGAAGAGTAAAGTGTGATAGCTGTCACCGCTCATTTGTAGACCAGACAAAAGGAAGAAATAGCAGAACACATATGTCTAAGTATGTTCTTTCATCGACCCAAGAGTTTCAGATAAATGCTTTAGTCGCTATACCCATTGTCACTCATTTTCAACAATGGAACAAAATATCAATATGAAAAAATATTGACGAGTTGTTGCCTGTCCTCCCATGCTCCAAATAACATTGCTGTCTTAGACATTTAGCCTAAAAGTACCTGCCATTTACTTTTTTTATTTTTTTTAAAGAAGATGTTGGGGGTAGGAGTTTATTAATTTTATTTTTATTTATTTTTGCTGTGTAGGGTCTTCGTTTCTGTGTGAGGGCTTTCTCTAGTTGTGGCAAGCCGGAGCCACTCTTCATCGCGGTGCTCGGGCCTCTCACTATCGCGGCCTCTCTTGTTGTGGAGCACAGGCTCCAGATGCACAGGCTCAGTAGTTGTGGCTCACAGGCCTAGTTGCTCCGCGGCATGTGGGATCCTCCCAGACCAGGGCTCGAACCCGTGTCCCCTGCATTAGCAGGCAGATTCTCAACCACTGCCCCACCAGGGAAGCCCTGCCATTTATTTTTTAAGCCATACACAGTCTTTTTGACCCTGCATTCCTGAAATAGTTTAATTTACTTAAGCTAATACTTACTAGACAAGTATTTCTTTTCCAGAATCTAAAGTTGAAATGTGATTTTGATTCTTTATCTCAATAAAGAGGTTATCAGCTTAATCAATATAAAAATCAATAATAATGACCTAATAATGATCTTAAATTACCTACCAAAATACTATCACTGTTCTGGGTTGTACAATGAGATAGGTCCATAGATAGATAAATATTTTAATTGCCTAGATTCATTCATTCTCCTAGTACTTAATTGAAATTCCTATGAATAATCATTAGAGGTTAATTATTTCTGCATAGTTTTGTTTGTAAGGTATATATTCTCTGCACATTTTCCGTTCTAATTTCAGTTTATTTGTTTTTATCGTATAGTTTTTAGAAATTTCCCAAAGGAGGCAACAACAACAAAGTGACAAAGCTTGCGAGATATATTACAGTTAGGTATAATGTGAGATTAGCAGACCTGTGTGATTTAAGATTGTGTTTTCACTTTTTTTTTTTTTTTTTTTTTTTTTGCGGTACGCGGGCCTCTCACTGCTGTGGCCTCTCCCGTTGCGGAGCACAGGCTCTGGACGCGCAGGCCCAGCAGCCATGGCTCACGGGCCCAGCCGCCCCGCGGCATGTGGGATCTTCCCGGACTGGGGCACGAACCCGTGTCCCCTGCATCGGCAGGGTGTTTTCATTTTAATCACTCAGAGAGCTGTCACTTACTCTGATGCCTCCTGCTTAAGTGAAGCTAGAAAAGGGTATAACTGAACTGTCACACAAATTACAAAGGCCTTCAGTTAAATATGCATGGTGTACCACCCTGTGGCAATATTCTGCTACTACATATGGCAGAAATAAGAATGGAAATTGTAGAGCTTCCTAAACCAGAATGAGGGAGCGAAACTATTTATATATTGCAGTAATTAGAAGGAGGGGTGGCAAGCATATGCAGCTTTGCAAATGAGAATTTAGTAGCAAACTTCATCACTGGGATTCAACATACATTTTTATCTGATAGGTGGCTGGAAATTTCTGCAGATTTCTTTGAATACAGGTTGGTTGTGTACTGAGGAGAGAAAATAGTCATTTTTGTGAGGTTTTTGTTTCTGGACTACCCAGTGTACTGTGAGAAGTCTTTGCTTTTTAGAATTAATTTTCCTGCTCACATGTGGCATCTCCCAAGAACAAGGGTTATGTGGGATGCTTGTCATGCTCAATACCACAAAATCTGGCTTCTGTCCAGTTCCCAGCTCTGCCCTAGTTCAGTCGACACAAGATCATGTCCAACCTCAGGGTTTCCAATTCAAAAGAGAGAGCTTTGACTGTGGTTCTTCTTCACATATACTCTGATCACATAAGGCTGTTGATCACATAAGAGTTGACTGACAACTCTTGAAATTTAAAAAAAAAAAGAAAAAGCCATTTATAAAGTTTCTATTTTGCTATTATTGAGCAATAAATGTTAATTTATAAAGAAGCATGTTCAAGTCCTTGGACATTGCAGCATGGGGAACGATGTTGCAATCACATAGAAAATCTTCATTCTTCATTAAGTAAGCAGAAGAGTTTATTAAAAGGATCGGAGTGTATGCTGACTTAGGCAAACAAGAAAATAGTATTTTGTTTTATGTGCACTGATCCCATAAAGAAGAGTCGTATAGAAGTCATGTCCAATTGAATATAAATTGCATTCAGCACCTTCCCTCCTGCTTTACTTTGTTAAACTGAGAATTTGTGGAGACTTGGTCACAGAGAAATCCTTCTTGGTTGTATGTATATGGTATCATTGGAGGTCTACTTTATACTTGTTTGTTAAAACTCCAGCAGATGGAGGGACAGATGTCAGAGCAATGTAATTTGGCTCCCTGTCTGATTTTCATCGCTGACCACAATATGTGACTGCCTTTCGGCAAAACTGAGCACAGGTGTACACTTTAAACCACAAGAAGGAATAACACAGAAAAGCAAATTTATCAAACTTAACGACAAGGGGGAAGGAGATGGAGGGGACGGAGTTGAAACTTTCTCTCCTGCTGGGAAGTACTGTATTAGAATTAGCCTTTTAAAGCACTCTTTTGTGTTCTAAGCGATGTTTACGAATGTTTAAAGGATGCTGCCAAATAGCATAACCTTCAAATGTCAGAATGTTGTTTACCATTTATTTGGCAACTCTAGACTACAACCTTTGCATTTTCCATTTCTTGTCTAATTAAACATTAACTCAGAGACACTCGAGTTTTATTACTTTACTGTTATTTCATGCCTGCAGTTTTTCAGAGAATGTTAAAGGCCAATGATACTGATTTTTTTTTTTTTTACTTTGGATTGTATTTCATACAATATTTATGATCCATTGTCAGTCATCTATGTTTCTAAAAGGATGTTCCCTCTACTTAATTGTCAATCAAATTAAGCTACATTTCATAGAAGAATATGAGATCATTTAAAAAAATGATTGTTGAATAATAGAGACTAGATTTACAGATTAAATAAGAGAAAACTAAAAATATTTTCGCCCTTTTCTCTGTATAACACCAAAGTAACTGAACAATTGATAATGGCTTTTAAATTTTTATTCAAATATTTGTTGCTTTATAGATATGGACAATAATTGGCTATAAATTAGGAAGAGAAATGGTAGAGATTGAATTTCTTTAAGATTATACTAGAAGCATTTTTTTTTTCTAGTATTCACTACAGCTTTACAATCATGTTTTAATTATTCTTTGAGCAACTCCTACTAGATTTTCTTTAGGGAAACCTTATTGGAAAAATATGATGTAGATATGTGATATGACGTAGAAGCACCATATTTTAAGGGGATCATGTTTTATTTTCTCAGTACTTAGGTCAGTGCTTAGCCATGAGACCCCTGTTTTGGTAAACAGACCCCTCTCCTAGTCTGTCTTTTGTGGCACAGTTATGGCTTTCAACGTAGACTTTAAGGGATGTTCATCTACCTTGCCAAAATTAGATTCACTTACAATAGACAGAATAAATAATCTCATTAGTGAGTATTTATGTATGCATGATATTCAAATTGAAATATGCTCTTTCATATATCCTCAGTATCAAGTGCAATTGTCAATTCAGTCAATTTTATCGAGGCTCTACTGTTTGCCCGGCGCTTTTTGGTGCACTTGGCTGATGATAGAGCAATGAATAGCAGAGCTCAGCTTCTGCTGTAATGACTGTCACATACTAAAAGGCAAAGACAGATTATACTATACAAACAAATCAGAAATGGTAATTTAAAAAAAGAAATGGTAAGTAGATATAGAATAACTGGAGGGGGAATTAGAAGCAGGATTTGAAGCAGGCGTCTCTGGAGTAACATTTGACCAGAGACCTGAATGCTGAAGGAACAAGCCATATAAAGATCTAGGGGTGAGACCTTTTAAGACAGAAGGCTCCACAAGTGCAGATACTTGAATGAGAGATGAAATCAGTGTGGCTGGAGTTTACTAAACAAGGGAGGACATGCTAAAAGCTGAGACCAGAGAGATGGGCAGAGGCCGAATCACACACAACCTTATAGGTTAATAAAAGGAATACAGATTTTATTCTAACTGCAGTGGTGGGAATCTATTGGCGAGGGGTGGAGAGGTGAAGGATGGAGGTGGGGGGGGTTGGGTGTGCACAGTTGAATCAATGAAGTGCTATTGAATCTGATCGACTTATTTAAAAGTTTAGCCTGGCTGCTGTGTATAGGGAGAAAGAGTAGAAGTAGGGAGACCATTGAGGGAGCTATCATAGTGGTCTAGGTGAGACATGAGAGCAGAGTCTAAGGTACTATAGCGGCAAGAACTGATTGATTCAGGAAATGGATTGGAATCAGAGGCTGCAAGACTTGCAGATTTGCAAATAGATTGGATGTGGCAGAGAGGGTAAGAGAGAACGCAGAAAGGTTAAGGTCTGAATAATGGTGTTAAGCCATTTACTGAGATGGAGAACACTGGGGCAGGAACATGCTGAATTTGTTCATTTTTGGTGTGTGTATCTTATTCAGATTGGAGATGTCAAATAGGCAATGGCTGATGGATGTTTGATGGGGCTCAGGAGAGAAGTCAGGACTGTTAATAAGTATTAGGGGGAGTGAGCATGTGAGTTGACCAAGATCCCTTAAGAGGTAGAGAGAAAAGAGAAGGGCCCTAAGGAGGGAGTTCTGGAGCCCTGGGCACTTATCTGTTCTGGATGTGCATTCAGTCCCACGAAGATAACTAATGATTAAAGTCTGTTACAAGCAATACTTGATTTTCCTGACTTTTTGGAAGATAATCTTTCAAAACCACAACTCCAAAATACAGTCTTCATAATAAGCATGGTTTCATCAGTAAAGTTAATTGCTGTAAATAGGCAAGATAATGAGAATTTCCTAGTTTATTTTAATTTCAGGTAGGTTTTCTTTTATTAAATGGTATTCTGCGTTATCAGAACCCATGGGAAAGCAAAATGACTCATACTTGTTTTGCAGGGTTCCACAACCATATGGTGTTTAACACTAAGGGGTGCTATTTCTTAAAACAGTCAGTTTGAGATCAACAGTTTTGCTATTCGCTTCTCTATGTGTTTAATGCAGCATTAAGCAACTTCCCCATTAAAGCAATCCATTTTCCTTTAGTAGCACACACCCACACAAGCTTCTCAGTCCCACCCCCATCCTTACTCAATGTTACCCAGGTACATAGTTATTGACTTTTTGGTGATAGCTTAATTTTTTCGGAACACCGTGGTGGTGCTTACAGATAATGCTTTAAGTTACCCCTTATCTGCAAATGAACTTTCAAATGAAGTTACAGTTTGTGTCTTTGTAAAAATGAATTACCTTGTTAACCATAATGACTCAGAAGAAGCATTACCTGTTGTTTGGTAATATCATTTTTTCTTCTGTTTTCTTCTGTTTTTGAACATCACCTCTGGAAAAGTGTTGGCCTGAATCCTATATTTAAGTCATATTTTTAATGTTTCTTTTTTGATTGTATTAGGGCAGAAATTATGAAAAAGATGATGATATAACTTTTCTTAGAATCATGGGCTTTTTGGGTAAGCAAAGGCCTTAGAGATGCTCTAGTAGCACCCTCTCACTTTGCAGGTGAACGATGCAGAGCCAAGTTTAATTTCACGGAGCTGATCAGTGGCCTGACCATATATAAACGTGCATATACAGTTGCTGGTGCTTCAAGCCAGGCTCACGCTATGGCTATACCAAAAAAGACGATGTCTGCTGTTGAGAAGGGCTATGCATACATGAACCTGGATAATCTGACAGGATGAATGCTATACGTAGAAAGTGCTGTGGGTACAGAAAGGGAAGTGCAGCCACCTCTGCTTCTGGACTTTAGCATATACTTCACAGAGGAAGTTCTCTCTCCTGTGACTCCTCTTTCTAGTTTAAAAAAAAATTTTGCTCATTTCGGAAGAAGATGAGCTGAGTTTGTGTCTTGTGTTCTATATGGAAACCTTTAATAGGTCATGCTTTTCCTTTTCAAAGTATAAATGCACTAAACTGACCAAGAGCTTTTATATTCATTTCCCATCTATAGAAGCAACGGTTCTGAGCTATGATGGGAGTATGTTTATGAAAATCCAGCTCCCGCTGGTGATGCACACAGAGGCTGAGGATGTATCCTTACGGTTTCGGTCCCAACGCGCATATGGCATTCTCATGGCAACCACCTCCAGAGACTCAGCAGACACCCTCCGCCTGGAGCTGGACGCAGGACGTGTGAAACTGACGGTCAATCTAGGTAACAACTCGCCTTCCCCCATTGAACTAACACTTTTCACTTTTTGTTCAGTTTTGCCTGCAAACATTTATCAAGTAGCCTGTTTGCCATGGAAAGTTAAAACACTTAATGGTCTCATCTCCATTATTTAAATTCATTTAGGTTTGGGGGACATCGTTTTATTGTTCCTATTTCGTTAACATAATTTACTGTTTTGTGATTCCTACCACTGAGGGTTCTTAAAAGGGAAGCCATATGTATTAATGAGGTTAATTGAAAGTATAAATGTTCAGGCTTAACGATGCCTCAAACTGAATTTCCTACTTTTATATTGACTGACACTCTGATTGGTTATAGGTGAAATCCTTTCAGATAAGACAAAAATACACCAACTTTTACTTGGATAACATATGCTATAAAATGTCAAATTTCTACTTAGTGATCTAGATCAACAGTTGCTCTTTCTCTACTCCTTGGGCTTCTCCTTTGAATAATTACCTTTGTGGTAATCCATCTTTTCTGTTTGGAAATACTGTGTGGTGATATTTTGCTATCAAACAGCAATACACAACCCTTCAATGCCCAAAGTCTGCGGCCCTCAGCAAACAGCCATGAGAACACTAAAGACACAGACTCTTCTACAGAAAAATAATGCTTTCCTGCTTAATTGTAGCATTCAGAAAGAGTCACTACAGTAAAACCTCACCAAACTGGATGAAATCTGGGGGAAGACCAGGCTGAATTAAGAAAAAGTCTAAATTGTAAGGAAAAAAAAATTGTAAGCAGTTTTGTTTTCAATTACATTCAAAAACACAAATTAATAGCTGGAAAAATCTTAAGGAAAGGTCTTACTAGGCTGATGTTAATGGGTGGTTAATAATTATCCATAATTAGCACATTATTTCATGTTAGTTGTGCCATCATTGTATAGTAAATTACTTGAAATCAGTTTTCTTCCCAAACTTGGCCTTTCATAATTTGTTTAATTTTTCTCAGGCGATCTCCACTCGTATCGAATGAAGGATTACAAATATTCTGCCCAGTACATTTCAATATTATCATTAACTCCAAATAATAGGAGTATAAATTAATGAGGTTTTACTGTATTTCCTGGAAGTGCTGAGTACACACAATAATGAATAAACAGAGAGAAAAATGAAATTCAAGACTACATAGATTTACAAAAAGAGTAGTAAAATGTGATGAGGTAAGGCATTTGTGAAAACCCCACATACATCTTCAAATTATGTTGGGCAGAATAGTAGCTCATACAATGTAAAATTACTTCATTGGTAGTTTATTGCATACAATTGCATCAATTAATATTAGTTAAATTAAGTTCAATAATAAGACTTTTTTTTTAAGATTACTAAAGAACACATAGTACTCTTTTACAGTTCTGTTAGAGTTCCCTCTAGTGACAATGATAGGTTACTACAAGTCAATCAAAATTGCCTAATTGCAGTAAAGGGGCTGTTAGCCCTGGGCGGTGGACATGCTCGCTCATGGGAATTTTCCAACAGCAAAGCATTCTGTGGAAAGAGTTGTGTAGGTGCTGATCCTTGGCTGTTTGCAACCACTTTTCTGATGCGGTTGACGACACATGACAAACTCAGCTATATGGAAACAGAATCTAGGTTTGTATTTTTCATGTTCCCCAAAGGCATTAAATACTACAAACAAAACCAACAAATATTTATCTATATATAATATAAACATAAAACATGCCACATGATCCTTTAAAGATAACCCTTATAATCACAGCCTGTGTTATCCAGATTAGACATTCTGTTAGGGAATCTGATTTTATATAAGAAGAAAGTATAGGAAAAGGAAAATCAATAGCAGTAGTTACCATGAGACTTACTACGCAGAGATAACATTGTTAGCTCCTAACAGAGGGATAGGTGTGTGTGCTCTGAAGAATGACACTGCTCCTTAGCCACTAGAGTTTCTAAAGGGAACAGTTGTTTCTTTCTTCCTCCAATTAATACAAGGCACGGAATCCAGCTAACACCTGGCTCTTACCTTTTTTGCCCAAGCAAATAATAATAATAATAAATACATTAGGGTGAAATGAGAATAATTTCAACTAGCTCTCCATTTGACCATGACAATTCTATAGGATTCTGTTGGCCTTTGTGGGATAATAGATTTTGGAGGTTCAAGATGTCTGAGCCTAGCTGAGCTTGCACTGTACCCCATTGTGACGGAGCACTTTTTAATTATATTGAAAACAATGATTTGTTCTTTCACAGATGGGGAGAAAGCTGCAGCCAGTCTAAGCCAAGCATCTTTGACAGTTAACAATTCTTTATTTCACTTAGATTTGTCACCATGTAGCTTTGTTTGAATTGGCCATTTTTTAAAAAACCTTCTAATTGTTGTTTCCAATGGTGCAGTTTTATAACAATGAATCTGGGTTCTAGATGTAAAGAATAAACAATATGGAGTGGCCATATTTGCATGTGTCTGTCCCCGGAAGGGTGGACTGTGTTTTATTGGATGTCTGCAGCTATTACCTTGAAGGATAAATTTTCATTTTTCATCTATTCTTCCCCATCTAGATTGTATCAGGATTAACTGTAATTCCAGTAAGTGCCTATTCAAAATTTTTAAAATGTTATTCCTCCATTATGATGTAGCTAGTCAAGAAAAAAAAGAGAGCAAGAGAAAGGCATTTATAAAACTCATGAATTCACTTTTGAAGTATACCAGTCCATCATCTGGGTTGTAAAAATTCATTTTGAAATCTGTCCAGCTGAAGACTTTCCTGCTTCAGTTCCTACCTCTAAGTGGGAAAAGAGGTGACAAATATCTTGTAACAGAAGGTGCAAACGTCTCTGTAGACCTTTGGATAAAGCAAATAGCATTTGTATTTTGGCAGATCTTGGACTCCAGTAGTTCTCTTCACAACCAAATTAGGAGAAAATACTGTGGGGTCTTATTTCCTTCACTTTCTGTTTTTATCTCTTAACTCAAATATAGAAAAAAAAAATCTTTTCATGTGAAAGTTACTATTAAACCCTTCTAAATTCAACCAAAATTTTACATTGGAAAATGTGTGTTTTTCCAAGTTTTATGTTTATACAGAAAATTACTTATCTAAAGAGTTTTTTCTTGTACATTATGACTATTTACATAATGAATTTTTACATCCTAATCATATATCTGCAAAAATAACCCAAACCCTTCAAATCTGTGATATGCATGCCAAATGATGAGTTAGAAAAGATGCATGGACTGAGTTTTTTGATTTGGACTAGAGAACTTGAAAGGATGTAAGGACTGTGATTTTATTTTGAGTTGTAGCATTATCTGAAGTGTAAACTTATTTCTTTACGTAAATATTTAGGTTTTTCTTTTCCAGGTTGTGCTGACCACATTGAGGAATCTCATCTAATATATCAAAGTTGTTAGTTATTTAACTAAAATGGTTCTAACAAGCTTCTAATCTTTCACTGTCATAGTCAGTAAAACATTTTTTTTATATCCTTGGAAAATGCTGAATGTGAGTTGATGGAGTCTACTCCCAAAACCTTTGGCTGTGTTTCCAAATGTCAGTAAGTCATCCTCTGAGGAATAAAATGACGGTCTCCAACTTACAAAAACAAGAAGCTTTATCTAATTAAATGCATGCTATTTCAAATACCCGTGCTTCTTACAACTCAGATTTGTCTTAAAATATTTTAATATTCATATTAAAGCAGAATAAAAGCCAGTCTTTCCAAACATAGCAATAAAAAGGTAACTGAATCATGATTTATGAAAAAATAAATTATTATACTATCATACAGGCATAAAAATCATCTCAAACAGAATACAGTTCCTGAACTAATCTCTCAGAGCTCTAATACAAGTAGAATTTTTCAAGTATACATCATCTCTTCTCAAACCCCATCTTTACTACACTCTCTGAAAAGGAGCACAGGTTTAGAAGTCTGATACCATGGTCCAGTTTGCTTTCAGCTCTGGAGCATAGATGCAGACAAAGTAGCAACTCACAAAATCTTTTCCCAAAGCCAGATTTGTGACTCAGTGCAGCCGTAGATGTTCTTGATTCTCCCTGGATCTTAGAAAATCCATGTGAGGAAACTATTTTTCTAGACTTCTGCTATAATTTTATTTATATTAGGCATACAATAAAGCATGGGTTTTTATTTACAAAATATAACTACATAAGCTCTAGTATTTAATGGAAATTAACCCCATCAAATGTGCTTCTGTGTTCTCAGCTCTATCAATGGTTTTTTTTAAAATACTTGTTTATAGTCTAATTACCCTTGTTAGCTCCTTCTCTCCATTTGGCTTATTATTATAAGACTGATATTAAGCATAGTATTTTCTCTGGATATTTCACAGAATAATACCTTTGAGGAAAAAGGTTTTTGCTGGTTAGTGGATTTTTTCCCTTTTTAAGGAGTGTGTGTTACACTTAAATTACTTGGATTAAACCAATGGTTGTGAGCTTTCAGTGCACACCTCGGACAGGACTGCAAATGCCTTAACTTGACAGCAGTCACTGGAAAGCACATTCAGTGATCAGGTAATGTTTTCATTTCCTTTGCCTTTGTTTTATTTGGGGAATAGTGGGCAGATGTAGCCAGAACTCCAAGTTCCATCTAGAATTCATGTCATTACTCAACTTTGAGGGGAGGGAGGAATTTACATTTCAAATAATGCAAATCTAACTCACAGTGATAAATAAGCAGAGCTGTCCACCTGGACTGCATTTTGTACCCAATAAAAAATATAAATAAAATACTTGTATCTCAGTATAACTTGTAGTTTAGTGAAAGATTGACTTACTCCATTTATCCTCTGTAAGCCATAAGTCTGTCTGAAACTGAAATGTACATTTACTAAATCACAACTTTCAGCCACCACCGTCTAAAAATTATACCATACCTAAGACATCAACTGTGTTTTGAGCTTAATAAAGAATACCTCAATTGATGTCTTTAAGAGAATTTCCACAGCAAGTATACAAACTGTAACATAAAAATTATCTTGCATTGAGAATGAATATTAAACTCTATAAATTATTAATTTTGAATGGAAATCTTCTCCAGTTTCTCTACACTTACTCAGAATTGCTCAGCTTTTTCCCGTAGTCACTTCATCCTTTCTCATTCACCCCTCCACCCTCCCTTCCTCAGTTTACAAGGAGATATTACTTGATACGGAAAAGAAAATATATAAAGCGTCAGACTCTCCAGTCTCTGCTGCTGAAGAATAGGTAGTAAGTGAGGAGGGTGGAAGGTCTAGCTGCATTGCATGTATTCAGATCTCTGGGACTAGGAGATGGCAGATACGTTTCTTTTTCGGCCCTTCTTGTGTCAGTAGTTTAGATGCAGCAATGGAATCTTCCATGCACAGGCCAGGGGGAAGCCTTTTGTTAAGGTCCTTTTGAGAAAGGGCTGATTTGAATTCCAGGGACCATCTCTGTCAGATTTTTTGTTGCCACCTTTCCCCCCCTGCCCCATAGGAAAAGCTGTCAAGAATCTTTAAATGGAAGGAGAGAGGCTGTTTTTATTTTAAAATCAAAAGCTTATTTTTATGTGT
This sequence comes from Phocoena phocoena, assembly GCF_963924675.1. Lineage (NCBI taxonomy): Eukaryota > Metazoa > Chordata > Mammalia > Artiodactyla > Phocoenidae > Phocoena > Phocoena phocoena. Next base: position 48,449,587 of record NC_089232.1, read on the forward strand.
GGAAAGGGTACTTTTTAAAAAGAACCGTCTCTGTGAATAGCGGTCATGTCAGTGTCAAAATGTATGCTTTGATCTCTCCGATTACAAATGGAATGTCTCTGCACACAATCCCAGACCAATCTCAGTTCATTGATGTTCATTAGCTTATTTCATTGCTAAAATATGTTTGTTATCTGCGGCTTGGTGTTAGATTAGGTCAGTATTTGCAGATTCACAGATGGGAAGGTGAACACAGAGGTGTTATGACATGGCCCTCCATCCTCCTCTGTCCAGGGCAATCAGATTATTCTTGCCTCCCCAGTCAACTCCAATATGGAGAACCATAGTCTACCATCATAAAATCATTTTATATGGGAGTTGCTAAAAGAACCAGCATCTTTTAATGCAGATAAATGTCTTCCCTGGACAGTGAAGTGTATTTCAATAAAGGTAGATGAAAAAGGACTGTCTAGTCACATCCTTTTGACATAAAGATCAATTATTTGAATTAATGAAAAAAAGACAAATTACAGATGATTCTACAAAAAATAATTGTTATAGAAATGTGTACAAATACCAACTAATCATTACCAAGTTAGTACCAAAAGAGGCCAAGTCAGACTGAATAGTATTACGTGACTGAGACATGAATTGTTTGCATCAGAAAGTAACTGTATGAGAGTCTCTTGCCTAGTCCAGAGTATTGATTGACTTAAGACTTTTAAAAACTATAAAGAACACAAAAGAAATTTTCTACCTCTTGTGAAATTTTCTCAAATGCATTATTAGTAGGGCCTGTAGTAAGCACTATTAGAAAGGCCATTGGTCTTATTCTGCATTCTCTTTGTCTGCCAAAGTATGTAGCCTGAGATAGGGTGACCAAGACAGTCTCAATTTCAAATTTGCTGCCCGGTAATTCCCAGCAGTACATCCAAAGTCATTAGGCTATATATTTCCTTTTTTTTTTTTTTTTAGACTATATATTTCTATATAATTTTTTTCTGATAATGTGGCATCGTGGTAGTGTATTGCTTGCTTCAATAGTCCCATTTGTTTTTTCTTTCTCTCTTGTTCTAGTAACCTTACAAATTGTTAGTATTATAATCTGAAGGTTTAAATACATTGAAAATTTGAAAACTAAACTTGCTCCTATCAACTGTAGGTGAGTCCTAATTGTCATATAAGTAACTACTTTAAAGATGTAGTGGATGCAAGGAGGCTTTTGTGATTTTGTTTTTGTTAGTGTTTTCTTTCCTTTTTTTTTTTTTTTTTTGTCTTTTCAAGTCAATGACATAATTATGGAATATCCTGCCTGCCCACAGGAAAGTTTGGGGCCACCTCTGCATTCACATAAAAAGTGGCTTTTAATAAATCCATGTTCTCTCATGTTTACTTTGCTTGTTTATTTGTGTTTCTTTAATCCTTACACGTCTCTTCTCCTGCCCACCTGCTCTTCCTTCCTACCAAGATTTACTCTTCTTACTTCTCCATTTCCAATGTTGTTTATTCCTGTTCTCATTCCTCTTGTTTTCTTACAAGAATAAAAACTCTCTGGGTTGAAAAAATATATTTTAGTAGGCAGAGCTTCCAACTATTTTTGGCTTCTTACAGAAAATGATTTATTTAAGACACAGAGACAACAAAATCGGAGATGACATTAATGTGGACAAAGTGTCAAGGGTTGAAGTTCAGCTCCTTTTATTTGTAGTTCATTGTCTAAGGATTGGAGAGAAAGGGAATCTAAGGCCAAGTACTTAACCTCACTTTTGATTTGGAGATAGTGAAGAAATGCTCTGAGTAATATGTTATCGGAAAATGTACTATGATGGATGTCTGGAGTGGATAATAAGATCTTTGTATTATCATTTTATTACCAGAATGAAAAGATCAACTGGATATTAGTTATCACCAATTTTTTTATGTAGATAAAAATGGAAAGCAATAAAAGATTGCAAAATGTCAACCAGTGGCACTTAAGCCATATTAGATTGCTTTGATCAGGCTGCCACTTGGCAGGCTACTTAAAAAGATATGAGGAAATTTCTGGAGGCTGGCTGTTGTTAACATGAAACAAATATTCAGGTCAGAGCAGCTGCCTGGTGCCTGAGACTCTGCCTCCACATAACCATCCCTTGATTTGTAGAGTTCTGTCAATCATTGCCTCTCAGTGACTGGTGCTGTCCATCCACCTAGGATAGGAACTGCTCAAGGAATAAAGGAAGATGAATATATACATGCAGAAAAGAGGAGTTTTGTTTGTTTTCTGCTGTTGTCATTTTTAAAGTTTAAAGTATATATGAAAGAAAGGAAAAAGAGACAGTTTATGAATGAATATTTTTAACAGAAATCTAAAAGAAATTACATATAAAATATAGAGACCGTAGATTTCTGATGAAAAACAAATAGCCAAAACAGGCAAAGGGAATTGGCACATGACAGTGAGTCTTTAAAAAAATATCAAAATTGCAATAAAATTTAAGGAGAGCCCATTTGAATTCTCCATATCTAAAATTTATGAGAATTATAAAGAAGAGTACACATTTAATGACTACATAGATTGTGCAAAATTGTATTGTGTGGGCTTGATAAGTAGAAGAGTTGGGTCTATTTTAGTGAACAATTAATTGGTTTATTGCTTATATGCAAATATAAAATGCTGAAGTGTTTTAAAAGATTGCTCTGTTGTGCAGGTTAAGAATTCATCTTGAAATCATGCTCAATTATTAATTTATTCAGTAAAGCATTTTCTTATTACTAGTGCAAAAAGGTGTGCTCAAAGTAATACAAAATTCCAGATTGGCATTGGCCAAATTCATCAAATTCTCTTTCATTGTTGAGAGTTAGTATTACAACAATGGCCAAGGTAGAAATTGTCAGAAAAACCTATAAAGTTTCAGAAGAAACATTCTGAATTTGATATCCCCTTGGCTTCTGTGAAAAGGAAATTTTCTTTTATACCACAAAATGTCACAAATTGTGAGACCACAGCCTGTTGGTTGGAGGTTTTCATTGTGTTATTAGAGAGAGCTGGTTTCTAAACATTTGCCATTTCCTTCATAGCTTAGAGTTTCTCTTTGGTTTTGTTTTTTCTTTGGTAGGGAGGTAGCATTTTAGCACGCTATCATTGATCCAGAAAATCGAAGGTAAAAATATGAATTAGACATTCCTAGCCATTATTAAGATTTTTTATTTTTACATTTAGTCAATCTCATTGTAAGATGTATGATTAGAATTTCACTCATTTTAAAGGAAACAATAATTTCTTTTTTGTATTTGGAGCATTTTGTCTTTTTACTGATGTGACTTTAATGATTCAGGTTCATACAGAGTTAATCCTAAAGGATCAGAAAGACTAAAAAGTACTCAAGAACTTCTGTTTAAAATAGCCTCTAATCCTTTGGACAGCCTTAATGTTCAATGATGATCTAAGGTGCCATGTCAAATAACTGGTTTTACCAGTGTAGACAAATATAGATTAGAATTTTTTCAAGAATGTTTGCATTCCTAATTTTCCTCAAAAGAAAGCCACTAACAATTTACACTTTGTCAATTGCTTACCTGTCAGAGAATATGAAAACAAATGCTATGATTGTGGATCTCAATTCCTCATGTAGTTGCCAAACAGGAATTATGCATCTGCTACCTTCTAAAGTGGATGCATAATTTAAAAGATGCTTTGTCCACTTAACCACAGGTCAGACATGGTTAATATAAGCCTTCTAGCTGAGCTTCCATTTAGCTTCCTCTCTTCTCTACTGACTTGGTTCTGCTTGATTATAGCTTCTACATTTTCATGTCTTCTGTTTACTCATGGTGTCTCCTACCTCATGGTTACTATTCACTGCCTCTTCCTGTGCATGTCTTTTGACTTTTTGCTGCCCCTTCAGCTGTTGACTCAATGTATGCTATGTATTCAAACTCCCCTAGAAAGAGAATCGGTATATTCATTACTTATACCGGTCCTGTTGAGCAGAGATTTCAAATCATGTCACCTCACAAGACACTGACCAGATTTTAGCTTTGGGGGCAGATGCCCACTGGTGGTCCAGTCAGCTGTCCTCAGAGCAGGACAGTATACTCGCATCCAAGGCGATGTAGGAGCAGCAGGCTTTCTCCACAAACATCAAACATCTTTTTTCCAGGCTGTCTGATATAAAATGTTTTGACTTTAACTGTGAAATACCCTTGAGGATTACAATTTCTTCAACACGTTACTGGCAAACATATGGTACGTAAGTCAAGTGGGCAAGGCTCTTGAAATCAGGGGGGAAATGCATGGGACCATCAAAAAACTTGGAGATTGAAATATTCAGTGTGCTCAGAGCTCTTATCCATTTCTTTCACTTGTTACCAATGGGAGCAAAGAGCAAGATGGATAAGAAGTGTATTATGAAAACAGTTTCCCCAAAGGTAAAGTAAGAAATTCTAAGAGTATTTCAGTTACTATTACTTTTATTGTACTTAATATTGGATTGTTTGTTGTCATTTGTTCTTTGAATGCATCTTTCATACAGTTGTGAGAATTCTTCACCCTCCCACCTTCCCAGGAGATCAGACTAAATATAGGCTTGAAATATTTTATGCATAGTGCTAATGAAATAAATGTGTAACCCGTGTATCTTTAAAAATATAGGGTCATGGTGTGCAAATGTTTTGCAACAGGTTCTTTTACTTCAGCAACATACTGTAAACATTAGGTCCGGTATGTGACTATAACCTGCAGTATTTTAAAATCTGATCTATTGCTTATTTCAGATTTTATACTGAAGTGACATCAAGCAGGTCCAGGTCACTGAGCCAGTTGAAGAAAGATAAAATAGGGAGAAAACATTTATGTACAAAAATAAGTTCTATGATGATTCATCAGTGACCTCAGAGCAATCAGATGAAAACTGATTGGAAGCATCTGTGAACAACATCTTGAGAAACAAACCAGATTGGAATAACCATAAATGAAGAGATACTTCTAGATGTGTTGGTATAAGTTATCATCATTGACACTAACCCACTAAAGTGAAAGCCTAACTAACATAATCTCACCATAGCAAGACTGACCAGGAACAAGCACACAGATATAACATTACTTCTAGCAGTTGGTTGACCAGCTCCAGGGACCCTCCAAACGCTGTCTCCTGAGATTAACCAAATTAATCTTGTGTAAGATTTAATTGCTGAGAGCCATTGCTATAGTTGAGCAAGCACCGTCTTAGAATACCTCCTGTTTAGTAAGGCAAGTCATTCATTTCAGAAGACTTTGATCCAAAAACAACTTCAAACAAAGGAGTAATCCCAATATTTTTCCAGTTACTAAAATAAACAGTCAAATAGAATCATAGCCCTCAAGTTAGTGACTATAAGTAAGCCTGATAAATAAGCTAATTATGATAAAGGAAAAAATTAAATTAGCACTATTTGTTATTGCAATAATAAAATCCAAAATAAAGAATTTAGTAAATCATTATATCAATGCTATGAAAAAAAATTTTATATTATCATTCTAATTTTTACATGATGAATGAATGAATTATCATGTATTATTTGTCCATAGCCTCCTTTGGGCAATCACTGAGGAAAAAATAGAAAAAAGATCAAAACAAATGAGATGCTACAGTTCAAAAATTCTAAAGACAAACTATCCCTTATCATATGCCTTAGAATGCATTTTCTTAAAAAAAAAAAAAAAGTTGGTCGTAATGTTTACAACAAATACCGAAAGCTAGAGTTTCAAACACTGATATGACTTACTTGTGAAATGAAAAGAAGGGGACAAATAAACTTAACAAAGCCAGAAACTTACTTTTTTTTTTCTAATATGCTTCTTATTTGGGGAGAAGGTTTTTACAAGAATACCCCCCAAAATATTGAAGTACTCTCATTTAATGATATTCTAATGCACTTATAGTAACACACTGGTAAAGCCATTGTTCCTTGAATTTTACAGAACTGTACAGTCTTCTTGATCTTCTCATTAAAATGAATTCTGTAGCTATTACAATGTGTTTGGATGAGAAATCATATATTTAATTTTAAAATCTTTGCATTTGTGACTATAATCCATGGCTTTGTTTATGGAATGTCAAATTGAATATTTGTAAATTTCCAAATGCTCAGTATCTGTATACTTTTTCACTTTTTTCATTCAGATAGCTTGGCATTGTGTAGGTATTACATAAGACATGTTTAAGTAAGTGTCAATATAATCCTTTTCATGTTACGCCAACGTTGAGTATACTTTCAGTTTAAAATGCTTTATTAAAATCACATTAAGTATTTAGCATTTAATTTTATACTTGCAAGCTATCCTATTATGTGATAAGCATTTCTTGGAAATGACCTTTTTTCCTTAAAATAAAGTCACAGTCCACATTTTTCCTTTCATTATAATAGGTTTGTTTTATTATGCTTCTTCCCAAACCAGTCATTTGAGCTAGATTAGATTTAAAGAAACCTCTTTTGAAACATTCTTTTAGCAATATGTTTATATAATTTGTGTTCATTTTTACTGTGTTGTAAATATAATTATATTCTTAAAAGGTAATTATATTTCTTAAAATGTACATTTTTTACATCAAAATGAATTGCATCAGAGATATTTATCCTGATCTGTCATAAATGGGTACAATCAATATCAAAGCTGTATGTAAAGGCTAAATGTTTCTTAGTAGATCATTTGAACCTTGTTTATTCACTTGCCTAGAGCTATGATATGTAGCCAGAAATGAAACAGGAGGTGAGGCAGCTATATATAGTGAATTTTATTTTGTAGATGATGGAAAAGGGTTAGTATGAGTTAGGAAAATGGCAGAGGAATCTTTGTAGGGTATTTCCAGCAGCTCTCCAAGGTCAGAGCCTCTTGCAGATAAGATCCGTGTTTTCTTATAATTAAATACTCATTAAGCCTTGAATCCTCCAATTCCTAAGCCAACTAGTCTCTTTGCATTTGGAAATTACTGACTGCAGGCCTTGGGTAATTTTGCTCTCCTAGGCTCTACACATCATTAAATTAATTTTCAATGGAAGTAAACAATGAAGCTGTCTAAATAATTAGCCAGATAACTGAGTTACCCAAGTTCTCCAGTTATTTGACTTATCAGATTTCATGCTGCCAAATATAAAAACAGAGGGATGAAACTTTATTATTGACACTTCTTAGTGAAGATAGGCATTAAAAGTTAATGGAGTTACTTTTCATTAACTATTTGACTTAATTCAATATCAAGAGGTATTTCATCTACCACAAAAAAAAATCTCACAAAATCTAAACAGATACACCCATTCAATGAATAATTAGTGAATGGCTTTTAGGTTCAAGGCACTGAACGATAGGACATAAGGAACGATAGGACATAAGATATTCTCTCTGAGGTTTTAAACCCATTTAGGGGAAGATAACAATAATAATGGCCGTATAATACTGATAATAATATTACCGTTACTATAATTGAGGGTGAACCATGTACCAGGCATTGTTTTAAATAATTAAAATGCCTTAAATTTATATTGTAAAATATTTCTATTATTAGCTTATTTTACAGATAGGAATACTGAGGCACAGAGACCTTATATATTTTACCCAAGGTCACACAGCTAATAACTCATGGAACTAGCATAAAAACTCGGATAATCTGTGAATCCAGAACATATGCACCAGACCAAGATATACACATTCCAGAAAGATTTAAGTAGCAATCCTATCAAAGCAAATACAATGTAATTAACTAGCATGTGACTATTTCATTTCTCCAGTGGTTTTTAAAAGTTTACAAAATGTCTTTCTTCTGTTACTGTTCATTTTTGAAAAACCCTCATCTCCAAGCTTAATGTCTAACTTTATATTATTTGCTCAAAGTACTTTTTAATTAGGGAGGGATAGTTCTTTTTTTTTTTTTTTTTTTTTTTTGTCCAGGCCTTGCTGCATGTGGGATCTTAGTTCCCCGACCAGGGATCGAACCTGTGCCCCCTGTAGTGGAAGCACAGAGTCTTAACTATTGAACCACCAGGGAAGTTCCAGGGAGGGATATTTCTAATATTTTTAGTATAAAAGAATTTGTTTGTTCTTAGGACTCTATACATGTCTCTTTGCCTATACAGTAAAGGCAAATAGCTATTTATAAAAACACTGAATAGTTCCCAAGGGTGTCTCCGTAGCTAAATTGAGGAGAGCTTAAGGAGGGTTAAAGAGGGAGGAGTTAGGTGGCTGGGCTAGTACCTCAATTTCATGGCTGTTAGGGTGATTAGTCAGTCCAAGGTCATGACTGGCACCAGACCTGGCCAGCAAGACAGCTCTGAGACAGACAGCTTCTCTGATACCCCAGAGGCCTTGTCATTAAGGACAGACAGTATGGGGAAGGTGACCCAACCGTTTATCTTACATTGATAAATGAAGTCTTGTCTGCACATTCCTGAATATAGAGCTAACTAAAGGAAACTTTAAAAATAAATAAGCACAAAACTTAGACTCTTAATTAGGGGTGGCTCAAACAGCGTGCAACTTGTGCAGTCACCCAGGGCTCTGTGCTTTGAAGGGCCTGTGCTTGCATTAATGCTCTGCTACCACTGTCCTGAAATGCTTCATTTTGAACAAGGGTCCCATGTCTTCATTTTGCACTGGGCTCACAGACTCTTTAATTGGTCCTTCCCCTAGTAAGGTTAGTGAATATCAAAGAGGAATCTGGAAGTGCCCTTTACATGTTTCTAATTTTAATTGGTAATTAACTCTCCTAGCTGATTCATGTGAGAAATAAAAACAAAAGAATTCTGCTCCCAGCCCAGTATCTAAAAACTGAGAAAGATAAAACAGAAACATTTAATGAGAAATTACTCTCCTTAGGTTTTAGTTTGTTTGTTTGTTTGCTTGTTTTTCAAGCAGAGGTCTGGCTGTTTTTTAAAGTAATTATTTTAAAGTCAGAAACTAATGGCAAAGTCAAATAGCAGGCTGAAGGTATCATAATTACAACCTGAGGAACACATCCTCCTGTCATTTATGGGCATAAGTGCTCTTGCCAAGAGCCATAGCTCAGGCAACCAGCAGTGGTGGCTCTTCTGTTTCTCCTGGCTTTTCTCTCTTCCTATTATTGTCACAATGACAAGGCTTGTTTCCAGCTTCCCACCAGGTCCTGCCTCCCACTGGAGGCTGTAGTTCTCAAAGTCAATTGCCAAATAAAGCTTCGTAGTACTCGGAAAAGTTGATATAGATAAGACACCTAATTTTATATATACACACAAATGTCATGCATTTTAATGAAGGCTGCCATTCTAAATTTGTAGAACAGGAAAGGTGATTACATTTTAGAAGTAGAGGAACTTTGCAATTGGTTTATGCCATTTACAGCCTTTTAAAATTGTTTTTAGTTTTTGTTGTTGTTGTTGTTTTACGGATAAGAAAACTCAGACCAAGAGCAGGAGAAGAATTAGACTAAGTTAGCATAATTAAGCTTATGTTGGATTTAATGGTAACAGTGAATCTAAAACTTAGGTCTCCTGACTCTTAAGCTCTTGATTATTTTTCCATTACTTATTTCTTTAATATTCAACGTAAAGATTCAGGAGAAAAGGGAATTTAAATTGTCTATTTATTTATGTGTATCTTACAGAGACCTGAAAAGTACAAGTTGGCTGCCTGTTTTTAAAAAGTTTTATTGAAACAAAGCCACACACGTTTGTTTACATATAGTCTATGGCTGCTTTTGCACTACAATAGCAATGTTGAGTAATTGCCATGACAACCACGTTCTGCAAAGCCAAATATATTTACTATTGGGTCCATTGCAGAAGTGTTTTGACCCCTATTAGATCTATTAGAATTAGATCTATTACATCTTTTTTTCGAGAAAGCTCCTCGAAAATCTAAGTTGGGGCATTCCCAATGCTTGTGCCATCAGTGTTTGGTACAAAATACTTTTTAAACTAAATTAGTAGGATATGGGTGCCACATAACCCAGAATGAATAAGACTAGTTAAATGGGACAAACAACAGATATAGTATGGACAATTCGATTTCAAAATTTCATAATTCTAAGATGTATGGTGCTGTAATTTCTAATTCAATTGCTGGGTGCTATAGGCAGTTTAATGATCAAAAAACATTGAACAGTTATGTATAAAGATAGAACCAATTTATATGCATAAGGCAATGCCAATCTTTTCTTTTTTAATTTATAGAAGAACTTTGGAAACTTTAGGATCCACTTTCATGTGATGCCCATCTTTAGCCCACATAGCTGTGGTTGAAAAGACACAACCTGTTCTTAATAAAATGGAGATAGATCATTTCTAGAAGGCAAACTAAATGGATTCCTACCTGCCTATTATCTATGCAGTTTGCTGGGTTGTGGCTTTGCAGAAGTACCCATTCAAATCCCTGTGCTTAAATGGCTTAATTGAGTAAACAGATTAGCTACTCAAATCACTAGATAGTTATAAAATAGAAATTACTTACATCTGATGTTTAAGGCAACGAAAAGGAAGCTAGAACCAACTAGTTTGAACTATAGTGAGAGATAGGGTACCTGATACAGATGGTTCATTTATGTAGTTAGCATCTTTAAAATATACCAGTAGAGGGAGATAGCTACCTAAAGGGTACGTAATGAGTCTCAGCTTTGTGGCACTCAAGTCTAAAAGTTTTAAAAATAAAAATATAATTGGTTTGGGTTTGATTTTCCCAAGCTACATCCATCTTTCAACTCTAGGGACAGCTGTCATTTTAGTCTGTTAGACATCTTTGATCACATTGCTTCTTAGATCTCTTAGCTTTGTTTTATTCTCCTCTATTGCTCTTTAATGTTTCTTTCCTCACATTCAAAAAAAAACAATATAAGTACTTCACAGGACATTTGCACACAAGGCTTTCTTCCCAAAAGGATCCAAAGTTACTATTATATACATCTTGAATATGAAATAAATTTGAAATATTCATGAAATAATAAGAAACAAACAACTATTAAAATAGATTAAAAATACGCTTGCAAACAAACCTGAAATCCATCAACGATGTTATATACATATATTTCAACTAACCTCCCATGAAGCTGTCTGTAAAATGGGGGAGTTGGGTTAATTATCACTTCATCCCTTGGAAGCTATTCTTTTCTTCATTACATAAATTCATTTATTGACTTATGCCGAAATACTTTCAAATAGAATTTAAAGTGATTAGCAAAAATAATTTAAAATAATTAGGGAGAAGAGTCAATATGCAGAGGGTATTTTTAAAGGAAAGAAAAGAATCAAGTTGCTGAAATTAAGCACAAATCCTAAATCTTGGTTTCCTGATGGATAGAAATGAGGAAAGGCAATCTGTTCTGTAACTCACTTGACGTAAGAGGATATGGCCTATAAAATCTTCAAGAGAGAGCTTATAAACTTGGACTTTGTAATAAAGGAGTGCTGAAAATGCATGCTAAAGGGCTGATAATGCAGATAGACTAAAAAGGGTAGCTTTGAATAACTCTGGACCTTGATATGTATAATAAATGATGTCCTAGAAGAAGTTTTTTTAATTTGTAAGTGAAGAAAATCTGTATTTTTAAATCTGACTTTAAAGAGCAAAGGGTTACTTGGAAATGTTTTTTAAAAGCCCTTGCTGGAGTTTTCTGATAAAGAAACTCATCACTTTCCTAAAGGGAGAAATGAGCCCCCTAGAGGGTTCTGCAGAATCCAGAGGTTCTGGGTGATGCCTTGGGGGACAAGCTAGCCTGCTTCTTTAACAGCAGAGCAACTTCCCCTTTATGTGATTTTTATATTCTTTATGCGTGATTACAGGTAGAAAAAAATAATTCCAACGTTTTAAAATAATAATAAAACCACTGCCCCAGTTTTGTAGGTATTCACTCTATAACACTCTCACATTAATGCTGGGAGTAAGGTGTTAGTACCAATGAGACATGTTTTGATATTCCAGAAGGAAAAAGAAATCTTAAAAGGAATTCAGATCATTAATGCTTTGAAAGACTATAATTTTGCCATGGGGACAAATGACTCTGAACTCCAAAATTTCAACAGTTAAGCCATCTTCCTTTACCAAATACATATGTTTAAAATGTTTGTGAAAATGTGAGATCTCAAAGGCATTACAGACATCCTCTAGACCATCTCCTCACTTTGTAAGTCTGACTTCTTGAGACTACAAGAAGCTGCACGTTTTAGCAAATTGCTGATTGTGGGTGGATCTAGTACCAAACTGATCTATATCATGTCTTTAGTACCAGCCATTTCAGTATCCCTGAGTAGAGGTACAGTGTATTTTTTAGAGGTTTCTTTCCACCATGACTTATGCAGAAGGTGTGTAAGATTTCGTAACATTGTGATTGTGCTGTAGAGCAAGCTGGAAGTCATGACAAAGAGCAACTTTCCTATCCTCTTCATTTAGATGTGAGGAAACTAGGAAGTCACGTTGCTATCTAAAGGCCACATTAGCTGGGAGGCAGTATAATGCAGGGGAAGGTATGCAGGCTTTGAGTAGGTCAGACCTAGGATGGAACACTTTTCTATCACATTTGAACTGTGTGACCTCGGGACAAGTCGTTTTAGATTTCTAGGCCTTTGGTTTCACATATGCAAAATGATAATGTAAAGGTGAAATAAGTTAATAAATAAAGTGCCTGGTACATAATAAGCATTTACTAGCCTCTAACTTCTTTCTTAGTAGCAAATTAAAGACTAGCAACCACGATTCTTAACTCCCTGTCCAGTGCACTCTCCACGACACTTCATGTTGCATAGATAACATTGTTTTGAACTGAGAATATTAAGTGCATTAAAAAAAAAACAAAACCCTGTCTTCCTAAATTAATCTCTTCACATTTTTAATAATGCAAGGAAGGAGCTTGAAGTTGGCCCACAGAGACTTTCATGAACCAAAGGGTTATTTTTAATTGGGTTTTGTGCCTGTTGTTATGGGAATTATTGTTTCATAGATGAAGCATTATGATTTTACTGCAAGGTCAAGCCCAGAATGGGGTATAATGATGATATCATCCTTATGCTGCTTCTTCTTGACAAAACACTTTTAAATTAAGAGAATGGGAGTGAAGCTGCTTCAAAAGTGCACATTTCTAAGAAAAAAAAAGATCTTCCCTATAAAAATAGCTTTAAAATGATATGTTCTCTTTCCAAAGATCAAAACTCAGAATGGCCCTTGCTGCTGGTAGGATGATAAGATTCTGCAGAGTTACTAAACACTTCTTTCTTCACTGTTGAAACTAGAAAGAGTTCCTTTGATCCTGGAACTTGCTTTCAGCAATTGGTCTCAAAGCATTTTTGCAGTTGTTGAACTAACAGGCTTCCTCTAGATATTTAGTGATCAATCTCTCAAAACGGTTCTGTCTAGACTAGTTTTTATTCATGTATCCAGATGCAATTTAACTTCTCTAAAGAAACAAAAAGAGATGATTACTAATTTTAATGACGGTTCTGTTTAAAGATAAGAGGCAGTTCATCCTGCAAAATTTAGCTTATGTCGCTGGCTCATTTTAAGCCTCAGAGAAACCCCAACCAAGGAAGACAGAACTTGTATCATCAGTAATATCCTAAGAGAGAAATCAGTGGGCTTGCTGGATAGCCTGTGGTATTAAAAGCAAACAGTGATCTCCTGTTGGACGGACTACTGAGGTTTCTTCTAGTACTTGGTTCCCTAATTTATTTATTTTTCTCTCTCCTTCTCTCTGGCCTTTTCATACATCCTCCTATGGTCCTTGGACATTGGCTGGTTTGGCTGATAGAATTTGGTGGAAGAAATTATGAACTCCATCCTGATCCTGAGTTAGTTGAAAGTCATATAACTCAACTCAGTGTCATGTCTTTAGTTATTTTAGTATAAATATAGAAATGTCAGTACCTAAAAAACAGGGCAGAGTCTATCACCAAAATATGTATCATTAAAATTTTTCATGATTTTTTTAAATGAATCGTAATATCAGATTATTGACAATGCTTATTTTTTAATAAAAAATTTCCAGTTCTAGGGCTTCCCTGGTGGCACAGTGGTTGAGAGTCCGCCTGCTGATGCAGGGGACACGGGTTCGTGCCCCGGTCCGGGAAGATCCCACATGCTGCGGAGCGGCTGGGCCTGTGAGCCATGGCCGCTGGGCCTGCGCGTCCGGAGCCTGTGCTCTGCAACAGGAGAGGCCACGGCAGTGGGAGGCTCGCGTACCGCAAAAAAAAAAAAAAAAAAAAAAAAAGAAAAAAAATCCAGTTCTATTGAAAGCTCTTTTTTCCCTTCGTTTTTATGTGGAAGAGAGACATTTGTCTAACTTTGTCATTTCAATAATTTCAAAATACCTCCTGAAATAACCTCTGTCTTAAGCCAATTTAAATTCAACTTGCACAGGTTTACATGGGTTCACTTGCGGTTGCTTTCCCAGTAGGTTACACTTCTTGTCCTCTTTCCTTTGGTCCTTAGCTGGGCATCACTTCCCTGTACTGCTACTTAATCTCATTTGTTTTTTCTTCCCTCCCACTCAACACTCGGCCCTTTATTGGCACTGTTTTTTTCACTTTCTTCACCTCCTAAGAGTCCATTCTTTTACCTGTACCCACTGTCTGTGCCTCCACCAGACTTAGTTCTCAGACACAACATTCCATACATTTAAGAAGCTGGTGAACATTGGAGGTACATGATGTAAGAGCGAAGGGCAGCCATCACATAGTCTCGTACCCAGAGCTGCCTCCTTGCCAGTCTAATCAGCCAGGTGCCATTGACTGAAAGTGGTGAGCTAATGACCTCCCCAAGGTCAGAGGTTTCATGACTGCTAGCTACTTCATTAGCAAGAAAGTGATAAGGCAAAATCAGAATTCCTGAGGGAGGGAAAAGTGTGTGCAGATTTAGGAGGCTTCCCAATGCTGTATTGACTGTGCCTATTTATAACAACAGGTGAATTTGTTTGTCTTTGATCAATGTGTAATGTTAAAAGATCCTTCTTAAAGTGTTACAGCTGAATGTCTGTTAACGTAATTTTCCTTGCTTGCTATGACTCTAATGGGCTTGAGAATTGATCCAGCCAGTCTCTCCTCTCTCTGTCTCCTTTTTCTCTCCTCTTTCTCTCTTCTCTCTCCTCCCTCTCCCTCACTTCCCCCCTTCCTCTGTCTCTTTCTCTCACTCTCTGTGAGGTTCGTTTGCTTGACTGATTCTGAGTGTCCATAATGACTGTTTGGCATATTCTACAGGCAAAGGTCCCGAGACCCTTTTTGCCGGCTATAACCTCAATGATAACGAATGGCACACAGTGCGTGTGGTTCGTCGAGGAAAAAGTTTAAAGTTAACGGTGGATGATCAACAGGCCATGACAGGTAAAGCCCCATCACCTTTGCCTTGTTGAAGCTTTAGACTTTCCTGTTTCTTGCAGTTGACTTTGAAAACCAAGTGAACAACTTGAAGCTGATACACACAGTTCATTTCTTATTCCAGTTCTTCCAGCAACAAGTAAATTTAATAAGCAGCATGTTAAGTGTTTTTTTATCTCAAATGAGCAACAATTTTTGTCATGTTCTTTTCCATTTAATAATACAAAAAGAAGTTATATTTTAATTTTATGGCTTGGTAAATATCTTAGGGCTTTATAACATATTGAAATTATTGTTTGGATGCCAATTTCTGTTCAATTTCTTTGTTTCTTATATATTTAGGCAATGACAGCAGCAAGTTATACTTTTTAGCTTCTGGGTATATTGATAGATATGCTGGCATTCTGTCTGGTGAACTGCTTTTTATTTTAAGCTATAATAGATCATTTTGGGCCATTTAGCTCCGTTGGTTAAATTCTAATGTTAAGAATGTCAAGTTCAATCCCTGATTTGTAGATTCCTGACTGAGGTGAGCCACATAAAGGTGCATCCCGGAGACATAGGCAAACCGAATGAAAGAGGAATCGGTGCACCTTTATTCTCTCTGCTGAAAATAACTTCAAGCACATGACCCGCTGGGATATTAGCTCCTTTTTCTTTTTTAGAGAATATCTCCCTGTTAATTATTTTAGTACAAGGCACAAGACAGTCCTTGTACAGCAGAGAAGTGTCTGTTCTACATTCAGTCTCAAGGGGGTTTCCATACTCAGAGATCAGGTGATTGTATCAATGTAGAAATATCATGTATGGGGTTTTAACTCTTAAGAGAATCATTCCTGAGTTCAAATGAAGCAAACTACCAACTCGCAGATCTCTTACCAGCTTGTATTTCATTAGCCCTTTATGGCTTTCCAAAACTTTTTTCTACACGTGGGGGCAACCTTGCTTTGTTTCAGAATTATCTGAAGAGCTTTAAAAGGATCAATTCCTGACCAGACACCACAGAAAGTGTGGGAGGAGCTCATCATCATTATTATTTTTTCTTAAAATCTCTCAGAAGAACTCTAATGCAGCTTGTCTATGGATTGGCATTTAAAAACCACTGCTATGTTATGTCATTTTATTCTCCCAGGAAGGAAATCAACCAGGGAGCCATTAGCATAAGCCTTTATTCAACATCGCCAAACAGGAGAAGTCTCTAAAGAAACTGTGAACTTAGGGAAGGAAGGCAGAATATTTATAGGGCTTTGGCAGGAGTGTTAGCTGAAGTTCAGCTAGTTTTGGTTAAAGGCAGTTCTTGGAAGAAGAATGAATTGTTTCTGTAGATTAGCATCCGCTCTTTGGACAATCTCGGTTTTATCAAAAGGGGTAGAAATTAACAGGTGCAAACAAAAGACTGGTGCAACACATTTTTTTAAGGGTCTAAGGTCATGTGCAAGCGGTTGGGAAGAAATAAGGACATGTGAGAATCGCAGTAGAACATTCTTCAGTCCCTTAAGTTTGTCTCAAATCTCACACAGCCCTATGAAGTAGATAGGGTATATACATTCTCACTTTATAGATGAGGCAGCTGAGGTTCAAAGAGGTTAAGCGACGTATGCTTCTTTGAAATGCCATTGTTACCAGAACTGAGAGAGCACCTAGGTTTATTTTTTAATTTTGTTTATTTGTTAACTTTTAAAAATTTGTTTGCTTTTTGACTCATGGTTCATTTATTTATATTTATGAATATCCTAATATATGTATGACTCTATGATGAATACTTTTCCGGATATAACATGATTTTATGAGGATAATATATACACATATCAAAATCACATGGTGACCGGTCATGTAGGGTAGCATGTAATGTACTAAACGGTTGAGTAAACAATTCATGTTCTTGGGGTTCAGAAGAGCTTAAAGGTTTCAGGAATAGCTTAAAGCAATAGATAATATCTGAACTAGGCTGTAAAGAAAGGATAATACAGAAGATAAAAGTATCTGGGACAGCATTCCACACAGGGAAGTATGGCTTAGATAGGGCTAGACAGACTTATGTTCAGGGAACAGAGAAGGTTTGTTTTGTTTCATGTAACCATAGGACGGTTGACATGGCTAGAATGGCCTTTGGGGGCCAATAGATCAGTGCTCCGAATGAAGGAATCCATATTTCATGGGTTTTCAGGCAGTTGGAAGTTGCTGCATTTAAGCTGCAAAGTAAGCTAAGAGAATATTTTTTGAGCAAAATGAATCCTGTGCGATGTACTAACTGCTTCAGGACGTAAAGTAGTAAAGTCCTGTACTACAGTGAGTGAAGAAGGTATAGAAACAAAAGACTGGTGCAACACATTTTTTAAAAGTTTTGTTTAGAAATAATTTCAAATTTACAAAAAATTTCAAAAGTAAAAAAGTACAAAGAACACTGATATACTTTTACTATGGTGAGCGTGTTGTCCTATTTGCTTTGACATTTTCACTCTCTCATTTTTTTCTTAACCAACTGAGGATAAGTTATATACTTAAGAGCCCTTCATTCTAAATACTTCAGTGTGCATTTTCTAAAAATAGGGATATCCCTTTACAGAACAGAGAGTCACCAACTTCAGTAAATTTGGCACTGATACAATATTTTTTTAACATCTTTATTGGAATATAATTGCTTTACAATGGTGTGTTAGTTTCTGCTTTATAGTTTTATCTGTTCTCTCATCCATATTCCCCGTTTGTCAGTTGACCCAATGTTGTCTTTTGTAGCATTTTTGCTTCCATCAGAGCATTCAGTCTAGGGCCAGACATTGCATTTTGTTTTCACGTCTCTTTAGCCCCCTTTAATGGAAAACATTACCTTAGACTTTCTTTGTCTTTGATGACATTGATAAATTAAAAAGATATATAGTCCTCCGACCTCTTGTCAATGTAAAGTCACTTTTTGGGCTTATCTGATGTTTCGCCGTGATCATATTCACGTCTTGCATTCTTGGATGGAATACATTGTTGATTGTGTGGTCTTCTTACAGTATCCCATCTGGAGGGAGATGATGTCCATGTCCTTGACTCATGATCTTAATGCTTGGTCAGCATGTTGCCCAGTTTCTCCACTGAACAGTATGTTTTTCTCCCTTACAACTAATAAACTGTGGAGAGACATGTTAAGACAATGAAAATATCTGTACTTCATCAAAAATTTGCCCTAGATGTATCATCCACTGAAGATTTTACCTGATCCAGTCTTTAACACAGTAGTTACAAGTGATTATTTTCAAACTCCATCTCTCTTCCCACATTTAGAGTCAGCACTTAGTATTCTACTATATACAAGAGCTATCCCTTCATTCTTTCTTTTCCTTTCTTTCCCTTTCTTCTTTTCTTTTTCTTTTCCTCCTTCTCTCACCATCTTCCTCTTTCCTTCCTTCCTTCCTTCCTTATTGGTATAGACCCACAAGTTTCTGTATTTTCAAGTAGTTTATAATTACTTCATTTAATTATTTTGGTGCTTAAAATGTCCCTGTTTGAGCCACTATGAATCCCATGAAGTTGGCCTCTAGGATCTTGTGACATGCCTCCACTCCAACATTTTTTTTTAGCACTTCTTCACTTTCTGGATGTACATACATACATATCAATTACACGTTCACATAAAATGCATATACACGTATTTTAGAAAACATGAGTTCACACTAGCACCTCCATATCTACAGCATTGTTTCTTGACTCCCCCATTCCATGTTTTCATATCCCTTCTTCCAAGGTGGAATCTTGGCTCCCAGGGATGTCATTTTCTCATTTGCCCAATCCAGTCATACATCTACAATAGTTTCAGAATTGCTTTAAATTGCCCACACTACCACGAATACTACGGACTGAAAACAATTCACTATTAGTTTGTGATTCTTCTCAGTCCTTACTGCCTAAGATTTAATGTGTATGGTCAAAAGCTAAGTTGATAAATAACTTTGATTAGTTCCTTTCTTCGTTTTTTCCTTTCCTTTTCCTTCCTTCCTTTCCCTTTACTGTAGTTATAGTAGTCATTTGAAATACAATTAGTTTTATTTCAGCTTCGGTTTTTTCCCCTCCCATTCTTATGTATTTAATTACCGTCGTGTGTAGAACGTTAGCATGCTTTTAAAATCAGTGCAACAACAACAACAACAAAAAAATCAGTGCAACACATTGTGAATTAGGAAGTGATGAATAGAGTATGAAAATGATCACTGTAACAGAAATGTTCCCTAAATGAATTGCCATCTAATTTTCATTAAAATTTAAGATGTATCTTTTCAATCGCAGAGACTCCTACCAAACTTCTAAATGAATAGTTATATTCTATATTAGTCAGTTGCTTTCTTCAACTTCCAGTGATTACGTCATTCCTTTGTTACTTAAATGGTTGTGCATTTATCTCTCACCAGCAATCATAATGTTAGAAAGCAGAGTTAACAGATACTTATACGGATGTAGTTGGCTTATCGATACAGGAACAAATAAGTGGTGGATTCAAAGGAGAACTCAGAGAGAATTGACTCTGTTGGGGGATCATTCCTAAGTTAATGTCACATGTTTCCACTCTTCTGCTCCTCAGCATGCACTGTTTCTTCACGGTGAAGTCACCCATGTCTCCTTGGCTAGTTAATACTGGGAAACTCTGGCACCTAAGACTTCATTAGGAATCCATAGGCCATTGGTAAGGTTTCGCTTATGATCTGAAAGAAAAGGAATTCCCTTTCAAAATTGCCAAATTTGGATGACAAACACATTTGTTTAACAGATTTTTTTTCCCAGGAGGTATTATTAAAATTAGGAGTCTCAGCCCACCAACTCAGGGGTGCAAGAGATGGCACATTTATTAACTGACCTTACATCAATTTAAATCAGACCTTAGGCCTTTCTTCTGGGGTTACAGGATATTTAATCAGTCATGTGCCATCATCCCCACTCCCACCCATACCCTGGATCATGCAGAAACTCCTGTTGGCTTCTGTCTTCACTGGTTCTCACCAAAAAAGACAGTTCTCCGAGTTTGTCCTTTAAGCGATAAGAAGCCTGTTCCTCCTGTCCTAGGGGAGGCAAAGGGTCTTTGCTGACTCCTGTCGCTGAAGAGCTGTGGTTCAGTCCACCGAGGTTTACCTCATCCGTTCTCTCTGAAACCCTGAACCTGACCAGAGAGCAGGATGCTGGCACTCAGTGCTGCTAAATCCCACCGATGTTCATCTCTGTCTCCTAGTCAGTGGTAATTGCCTCATCTAGTTCAGCCCTCGAATGCATTCTGCTCATTACTTTTTCCTTTCTTGAACACCTTGCAAACGAGGCCTTCAGAAAAGATTAGAAAAGGTGTTGTTTTCCAGAAAGTTGCCTTCCACTTTCTGCCAAGTAAAAGCCTTTGAGGCAAAGTGCTACAAGGGACTTGGCTAGTTTCTTAGAACTGAAGGGAGAACAGAATATAAACCAGCATTTCAGTAAATTAGCCTGCCATTTACTCATTCTCAAAACTGCCAAGGCCTTAGAGCAGAAATTATATTCTATCCCCTCTCCGTTGTGTAGGAGTTGCAAGTTTTTTCAGTTGTGGAAACCAACTTGCTGTTTCTCAGAGTTCAGAGATGAATGGGCATATAAACTGAGTAAACACTGATGATTCACACAAATTATGCATATTCTCCCCCCACTCCTCCACCACACCTCTTCTTCTCAAAACTAAAGACAATGTTTTGTTTTTCACAGTAATTGTCATCAGGGTGATTCATATTTGGGAAATTATGTTTTGCCAAAGATCTCATGAAAGCCAAGAATTCATAAGAATAAAAAGTCAGCCTTGAGTTACATAGCATAAAAAAGGTTTCCAAAGATGCAATGGAACCTTGCCATTGAGGCTTCACGTTGGAATGAGACTTTTTCAAACACTCTAGTGGCCACATGAAGCCAACCATGAATCAGGAAAGCAATAGACATTTCTTATTAAATTTTACAGCAAGTTCAGAAATCACCGAACAAGAAAAAATTGTAAAGGAAAGCGCTGGAAACTCTTCATGCAAAGTCCTACATTTGACTACATCTTTAAATCAGAGTTATATATACTGTTAAGTCAAGTATTTGTTGAATACAGGACAGTACATACTCAGGTCATTCCTGGGAATGTCTGAACCTTACCGAGGCTCATGAGGGTAAGCAGTTGCCAGCAAAGAAGCCCAAGAAGAGAGAGATTCCCCAGAACTCAGATGAGAAAATGCTCTACACACTGTATGGGATCCCTAAGTAGGGAGTCCTTGGGTTTCAACATATCACCTAGTCTGTCTAAAATATCTGGAGTTGTGTGTTCTGTATGTGTGTGTATGTTAGTGTGTGTGGCCTTTGTTGAACACTATTCACTGCATATCCAATTACCCAAGCCTGGAAGCTGGGACCAGCATTATTTCCCCCTTCTCCATCATTCTGTACATTATTAATAAATCCTGCAATTACATTGGCGAGACTATCTTATTTTGTCCATTTTTTTCTATTTCTTCTATAAACACTCTACTTCATATTGTCTGCAATCTATTATATCCACAACAGAGAGGTCAAATACACACACACACACACACACACACACACTCATGTCTTATGTCTGCCTAAAAGCCTTCAGTAGCTCCTAATAGAATCAGGAGGCACTGTGACATCTGACCCCTGACTCGTCTTCCCATCTCATCTGAGCACTAACCTCACTTACTCATGACTCTCCAGCCACACTCTCTGGGTTTTTCCTCACCTGAGAGCCTCTGTTCATCTGTCTCTCCTTCCTGGAATCCACCTCCCCCTTCCTTTTCTCCAGTTCTTAGCATGGCTTTCTCCTTTTAGTTCTTCAAATTTAACTTAAATATCCACTCAGGTACTTGCCCGCATTCCATATTTCCCAACCCAGCATGCTGTTCATCAGATTCATGGCATTTTCTGCGTTTTATCATCATATAGTTAATTATTTTCTTACCTGGTTTTGTCTGCCTTACCCCAATAAGCCATGAATTTTGTGAAAACAGGAGCTAAGTCTGCTACTGTCAACATTATTTCTTAATTGCCTAATATAGCACCTTATAGGTATACCTTATAGGTATACTACACACTCAGTAACTTTCAATAACTTTCAGTGAATTAACAAGTGGATCTAAGGCTGGGGAGGGGTGGTCATTTTCTTCTGCAGCAGAAATTTAACCCAACTCAGAGCAAGGCTCAGCATAAAATCTTGCTATCTGTTTTGGTAGAAAGATTTGATTTAGAAATTGAGATTTCTGTGCAAACACACCACCCAGGTGGTTGTTTCTTATTGGAGATTATCATCAATCTGGATGCCCCAGACACTGAGCAGAGGCATTCTGTTAATCTCAAATTCTCCTTTTTCAATAAATCTCTAGGAAAGATGCTACATTTTTTTAAACGAGTGGAGCCTTAAAAATATTTCTCCTTCATTGTCCTTTATTTTTTCTTAGTCGATATATGTATTCAGTAGTAAGAGGTGGCTACATTGCCAACTGAGGATTAAACATGGGAATAAATTCTGAGGAAAGAAGGATTTTTGAAAGGCAGCAGTAAATGTTTTATTAGGCAGTGGATAATGGCTTTTAGGTGTTCATTCTCCTTCATGAGCAAACATGTGCCATTACCGTCAATGCAATTTATATATGCTTATTAAGGAAGGAATAGGCTCTTGAACATGGGCCGTAATGATTTTTCTTGTAATTGGGCCATGGTGACTCCAAAGCTTTTTTACGACTTTTTTATTATGTATGCTCTGCATACATATTCTATTCCTTTGAGAAAAGAAAACAGACAATACGTGTCATTTTTATCACTGAACTTCTTTCTCAGTTCTGCTGAACAAAATGTGCTTCCCTATTTCAGAGCTGCCAAGAACTGGACAATTTGGTGTCATATTTAATTTCAAGTATTAGAAATATTTTTTCTGGATATTCTCTTACTGTCAGTTGGTTCATTAATGTAGCTTTTAAGAAGAAAACATGACCGTTTCAGGAGCAGGGTGGGTTCACCAAGTTAAGACTCAGATTTTAATATAATGAAAAAGATAAAATAACACAAGGAGATAGAAAAGCCCAAGTAATTCTTTTCAGCTTTGCATATTCTTCATTCTATTTAGCTTGTTAATTCAGTGTTACTGGTGTCTCTAGTGATTTATATTTGAAAATTATTAAAGGCTAATTTTATTTGCTACCCAAGAGGTAGTTCCACACAGACTAGTATTGAGGTCACTGAACAAAAGAACTGAAGAAGGGGAGAAAAGTGATGTCATATGAGAAACCAGAATTGCTAAGGATTTAACAGTATTTTTGCTTGGGATAGACAAGAAGGAAGTATAGTGGGGAGGAGGGAGGAGAGACAACTGTTCACAGTGCTATTTCCTGTATTAAAAAAACACACATTTGCAGAGAAGGAATCAGAACAAACTAATAACTGAAAAGAGAACATGCCGAGGGATAGCAGGACTGCTGTTGTCAGGATCAACGACTAGTAAAGAGGTATGGAGATTAAGGAGCATTAAGTACAGCTCAGGGGAGAGTTTTTTATACCAATGAGTTTGTTAACATCAAAATCAAGTATGTGGGCAATTTTTCTTGTGCAACAAAAAGTATGCCTTTGATGATTTAATTACAGGCATTTCCTTTAAAATGCCACCTCGTATTTTATTGTTTTTTTCTAAAGAAATGGAAATCTGTCAGACTGGTTGAAGGAGGCCCACAAAGGGGGGGTGTTCAGTCTTTATCACACCTGGAAAGAAGGTTCGGTGCATCTTCCCAGGGCTGAGACTGGGATTGGCTCTAATTCATATTTTCATTAATATCAGGGATGATGGGATAGGGTAAGCTCGATAAAATTTCCAATTACGCCAAACTGAGTAGTGAAGCTAACACCTGGAAGAACTTGACTGCAATTTAAATGACCTTTTTGAGTTTCTGAAGAAAGTGAATGAGTTTAATTAGACAAGAACAAGATGCAAGGAGCGAATCACTAGCAATGATAAGAGTACTTTACCGCTGTGCTTTAGAAAGCAAGTTCACCTCTTTTTTAATTTTGACTTCAACCTTGCAGGTAGGTACAATGATCACTCTGGAGGTAGGGACGGGACTAAGTAGGCTTTTAATGGGATTGGCAGAGAAATATGGCAGGATGAACAGGGATGGGGTTGAGTTGAAGAGTGAATCACTAAATAAATTGGCAACCGAGCTTCACACTAGGGTGTTTAATAGAAGATTATACTTTGTGGTAATGTGGAATAATTTTACTGGTATTCTTAAAATTGGACATGCCTTGAACTGGTATGTCGTGCTCAATTTAGGTATCCAAATCCTAAGTGCAAGGAAAATGGCAGAAGGCCAGAAGAGATCAACAGGAATTCTTCGTGATTGGGAGACTAGGTCTAGGAAAGATGGAATTATTCAGTATAGAAAAGGGAAGGTGAAAAGTACATATTTAACCTCAAACACATTTTCATGGCTCGTAATTGGAAGGATAGTCAGCAGCTCTTCATTATTTCTATTGATATAGGAAAATATACAGTTACTTTTTGTTTTTCTTGAAGAACATTCTTTTTTTTTTTTTAAAGGGCATATGTGTTTGTGTTTTTTTGTGTGTTTTTTTTTAAAGAAGATGTTGGGGATAGGAGTTTATTAATTAATTTATTTATTTATTTTTGCTGTGTTGGGTCTTCGTTTCTGTGTGGGGGCTTTCTCTAGTTGTGGCAAGCGGGGGCCTCTCACTATCGCGGCCTCTCTTGTTGTGGAGCCCAGGCTCCAGACGCACAGGGTCAGTAGTTGTGGCTCACGGGCCCAGTTGCTCCGCGGCATGTGGGATCCTCCCAGACCAGGGCTCAAACCCGTGTCCCCTGCTTTGGCAGGCAGATTCTCAACCACTGCGCCACCAGGGAAGCCCGAAGAACATTCTTTATAAAGACAGACATCACATCACCATGGAGCTGGGATGTATCACTTTCTACTGGGATGATTTAGGATAGTCTTTGCCCCTCATCCTCCTCCATTCCATCCCTCCCTCCCTCCCTCTCTCCCTCCCTCCCTCCCTTCCTTCCTCCCTTCCTTCCTTTTCCTTTCTCTCTCTTCTTCCTCTTACTCTTTCTCTCTTCCTTTCTTCATTTTTTCCTTCCTTTATTCTTTCTTCTAGTTTTAAAAAATTCTGCAACTTTAGTTAATGAGGATCATTTTTGTTAAGACTAAAATTTGGACAGAGATTAAAACTTGACCTAAGAAAGTTTTATTAAGTAATTCAGCCTCACCATGTAAGGTCATTTCTCATTTTTACTATACATACATAACTGAATATCAGGGAGGTCTGTAGATCCTTGCATTTTAAAATGTGATTTTGCTATGGAAGTCTAAAGTTGAAAGTGCCCTTCAGATGCAGAAAATAATAATACACCATCTTCTCTTTTAGGTCAAATGGCGGGGGATCATACAAGGCTGGAGTTTCATAACATAGAGACTGGCATCATCACGGAACGCCGGTATCTGTCTTCTGTTCCCTCCAATTTCATTGGACACCTGCAGAGCCTGACATTTAATGGAATGGCATACATTGACTTGTGTAAAAATGGCGACATAGATTATTGTGAGCTCAATGCCAGGTTTGGCTTCAGGAACATCATAGCAGACCCTGTCACCTTCAAGACCAAATCGAGCTATGTTGCCTTAGCTACGTTGCAAGCCTACACTTCTATGCATCTTTTTTTCCAGTTCAAGACAACATCCCTAGATGGACTAATTCTGTATAACAGTGGGGATGGAAACGACTTTATTGTGGTTGAATTAGTTAAAGGGTAAGTACAGGTCCGTTCAATGACAAACGGAGCTTTATGAAAATGAACCTCAAGTTCCACAATTATACATTAAACAGAAGGTGGTGGGCAGGGAGGGTGGTTTGCAAATAATGCATTTGTTTAAACCACTTTTTAGGTATCTTATAAAGTTCATAGGGATTCAGTACAGTTTTTTATATCTACATTTCCATACATAAGGTGCAAATAGCGTCGAGTTCTAATTTATTGTAGGCATTCCATAAGTCTTACTCTTCAGATGTGGATATCTTTACTACGCACATGGTAATTCCACAAAAGAATTTCTACACTTGTTGGCTAAGTTAAATAGCTAAGTTAAATAGCTAATTCATGCAAGCAGATTACTTCAACTCCACAAAATCCCATTTAATCGAGGCTTAATTGTATGTCAGAGTCTCTTGAAGAATTTAGAAAGATTTTTATGACATTTCCTTGAAACTGTGATGAACATTTGGTATCTTTTAATTGATTTAGGTATTTATTCATTCAGTTGGTGAATATCATTGCACGTTTACAATTGGCTAGATAATATGCCATATTCCTTGCCACTTCTGTGCACACTTCAGATTCCACCAACCCCAAGGCACACAGATGCACACAACCCGAGGGGATACAGGTGAACACATAAATTTAGCAGAAAAGCACCAAGAAGTTTCCTAATACGATCTTGGGCAAAGGTTCAGGAGATTATTTAGCAAAATTAGGAAAACCTATGAGTCCGGGAGTGGCTACCTGAGCTGGTCTTGAGGGATGAGTGCACATTTCCCATAGAGAAATAGGCATTCAAGATGGCAGGAAACAAGTGCAGGAAGCTGAGACTCGCCAGTTCTGTGTGGTTGGCAGAGGATGGAGAGAGTGGTGGAAATAGGGAATGAGTAGTCACAGATATTTATCTTCCACAGCGATGAAGTGGAGTGTGGACCACAATTTAAAAAATATTTTCACTATTTCCTGTATTGAAGACAATGAATAATCCTCCTTGCTGAAACAGAGTAGTGTTTCTTACCATCTTGTTAGTTGAGCTTCTACACAATTCACTCTCATGACTTCTAGCAAGGATGCAACCGCCTGCAAAAGAGATCTCTGTTTGTAATAAGCAGTTTGACTCCATCAGAAATTCAAAAAGTGATGGCAGTTTTCCACCTTCCCTTTTTTCCCAGGTACTTACATTACGTGTTTGATTTGGGAAATGGTGCTAACCTCATCAAAGGGAGCTCAAATAAACCTCTCAATGACAATCAGTGGCACAACGTGATGATATCAAGGGACACCAGCAACCTCCACACTGTAAAGATTGACACGAAAATCACAACGCAAATCACAGCAGGAGCCAGGAACTTGGACCTTAAGAGTAAGTTCACGGAGTCAGAGCAGCAGGCAGGAACCCACGTGGTTTGTGCTCCTGTGGCACAAGCTTTGCTTTAGCGGTGGGGGGAGCGGGGCGCGGGGTGTGGGTACCTTTTGCAAAGACTGACCAGAATTTCATCTCCAACATGTAATTAATAATACGACACACAAGCCCCTGCTCCCCCTTTAATGTGGCAGAAACACGTATTTTTAATAGCAGCTCAAAAATGCAATACCTAAGAATGCATGCATGCTTAAAATTTAAGGAGTGAGAAGAATATATCTTAGTCTTGATATTATAAAGAAAAGTAGGCGTTTGCAAGTTTCTTTAGTCCCAACAGCTTTTAGTTGATTTGGAGTCAAGGTAACCAGATACCTACTGAGTTTCTTCTAGAGCTTATTAGTTTTCTCTTCTTGGTGAGGTTTCCTAGATACTTACAGAGCCTCTCACCAACAGGGGTCTGAGGCTGGCTTATACCCTGTGTCTCCAGTGGTTAATCCCTCCCAACACCCACAAACACCAATGGGAATATTCTTTCACCAGCTGCTAAGGAAGTCTTAACAGACTTTTTCCTTCCTTTTTTTTTTAACATCTTTATTGGAGTATAATTGCTTTACATTTCCTTCCTTATTGATACTTGATTTCTCAAGTGAGCAAGACAAAATACTTAGAAAATCTGTCAATAATGGAAAATAACAGAAGTTTCTATTTGAATGGGTCTTTGTGATTCGCTAAGAGCATGTCCATATATCCATCTCACTTAACACAACAACAAGCATTGGACAAGATGTTATTAGCACTTCTTTGTGAATGTAGGAAATCTGAGCTTTGAATGGCTTGCCCAGGGTTAAAACAACTACTTCAGCAGAGCAAATCATAACCCCAGTTCTGACACATGGCCCCTCCATTGCTCCTTCTGCACTGACTGGGTGCATTCCAAAGCCCTGCAGGGATCATCATGGTCATCATTTTTGCTTGGCAAGAGCTGTTCATTTGTACTGATGGGATCTTGCCCTTTGATTTAAAAGATAAATACATAGGGGAGTTAGGGAACTGGAAAGAGAAAACCCAGCAGAATTCTTTCTAGAGAAAAAAAAGCTGTGAGTAAGGTGAGAGAAGACAGAAAAGGGTTTCACTTTCTGTAATTGCAGAATATATTTACAATCCCAGTACTATATTTGTCTAACACATAAAATGTGTGGTGATGGCTGTCTCCCTTCTCAGAGTGGGCCTCTTGTTAACTTCAAAGAGAGCCTGTTTGTACCTACAAATCTAATAGCTTAGTTCACAAAGTAAAGTGAAATTCAAAGGAAATGCTGTTTTACAGTCTACACCTCTTTCTTCTCTCTGACTGAAGTGAATGGAGGGCATTTTCTGTCCCTATTTCGTGGGTGCCCCTGTTTTGCACAGCGGACTCAGGTGGTAATTGTCAAGGAAAGGGAGAGATTGTGACAGTCGTGTGCTGGCCATGCCAACCACCAAAGCTAAAGCAAAATGTCCTGTTTGTGTAGGGAGAGACCTCAGTAAGCATAAATGAGCTTCCCTAGAAACCCTGAACACTAGGTGGAACACTAAAATGTCTAGAAAAGAAGCAGTTCCTGCTTGATTGAAGTATGTGACATGCACAGACCTACTCATTGAGGGAACAGAGAAGCAGTGCCAGGCAGTGGGTATCTCATTGGGCAATTAGGGCACTGTCTCCTGAGAAGTAAATATTTGCCTATTGTTCCTTAAAAAACTGAAGTGAGGGTAATTGGAGGACATGGTATGGGATTCTTTCTGGTGGTGGAGGGGACCTTTACAAACCTAAGAAACCCTCAGAGCTGATTTTTGTTAAAACGTTGAGTGTTTCAGGATTTTGAATATAAGAAAGGCTTTATCCATGATAAAAAGCTAAAACTATGAATTGAAAATAGCGTTTTATATAATATTAAGATGCTAAGTATTGAATTCTGACTGAGTGCATTTGTGTTTAAAAAAATAGCACAATTTAAATTTGAGGTACATTTCCAGATGTATAAAGAGATTCTATACTAATGACTATCCCCCTCTACCTTGTGAAGTTCCTTCCTGTTTACAGACTTAACCAGACCATGCCATAAAGTGAGAGCAAGTTCCTAAAATTAAAACTCGGGACTTCCCTGGTGGTCCAGTGGTAAAGACTTCACCTTCCAATGCAGGGGGTGCGTATTTGACCCCTGGTTGGGGAGCTAAGATCCCACATGCCTCACGGCCAAAAAATCCAAAAAACATAAAACAGAAGCAACATTGTAACAAATTCAGTAAGGAGTTTAAAAATGGTCCACATCAAAAACAATTTTTTTTAAACTTAAACATTAAAAGTCAAAGCTGTGAACTCATCAATTGGATGTGTGATCCAATGACAACAATAACCCCAAGAAGCCCCCTTGCCATGTGTGTCCCCAGCTCGAGGGAGCCTGAGAAGAGAGCATGGTCCTGGGGTGGACATCTCTCAGCTTCCACAAGCACCACCTTTTGGTGTGTGGGTCCAGGGGCCTTGGTCAGATAAGGAGTGTTTACTGAGCGCTGACGCTGTGCTCAGAGTGGAGAGCACAGGTGCGAAGAGGGCGGCAGGCTTCCTGTAACAAGAAGCTTTCTGTCCCACGGAGAAGACTGACACCGAGGGAACATTGACAGGACAGAGAACAGGACTCCCTGGAGACACATCAGGACATTGAAAAGAATGTGACGTCACCAGGTAGAATATTAGAGGAAGGATTGTTTCAGAGATACCTGAAGGATGAGTAAGCGCGATGAGGCATTGTTTCTCCTTCCCACCTGGATGCCGGCCCCTGGAATTAGGGGAGCTTCATGAGACAGGAGACCACAGACAGGAACTCTTCACTCTGAATTTAACAGCAGTCTCCTTTGTATGCTAGTCATGTAGGATTCAGCCACTCTCAATGCAGAAGCAATGAGAGGTGACCGAATTTGGACAATGGTCTTATTTTATGTATTTTTTGGCCCTTATTGAATTAAAATTATCAGATGTATTCTACACTCTGTGTAAGGTCACTGCCATAAACTTTAGTTCTTCTCAGAGTGAGGTCAATCTATTTAACTACATCAGAGTCCTATGATGGGGTTCTTGAGGTGCAAATTTCCGCAACCCCCTCAGACAGACTGAGGCAGGGATCATTTGAGAAAGACTACAGGGAAGGCCAGGTCGTCTGCATTTTTAAAGGGCACTCACTAATCTAGATGCT
The DNA here is from genome assembly GCF_963924675.1 of Phocoena phocoena. NCBI lineage: Eukaryota > Metazoa > Chordata > Mammalia > Artiodactyla > Phocoenidae > Phocoena > Phocoena phocoena. The sequence continues at coordinate 48,480,230 of NC_089232.1, forward strand.
GAGTTTCAGAGCCCTGAATGAATGCAATGTCTATGTCGAGGCCAAATTTAACTCACTTTCGAATTTTAGTACAAAATTTGGTTTTGCTTTTATGTTAGAACTTTTGTTTTGTTTTGTTTTACTAGTCCTGGGCCAAAGCGACATTGGTTGCTTCAGGATCCTTGCTTGTATTTCTCATGTTACCATACCGGAAAAAGACGCTAGAGGGCAGCATAAGGCCGCAAAACCTGCGGGAGCGGGGGGAAAAAAGCCTCAACAGGCTCCACTGGCGCTGGGAAGTGGACCCTGTTTTCGCCCAACTAAAATTCCACAGTTAGCCTTTAGGATAACGCACGCCTTTGTGGCTCTGTTTCATTATATAGACAGGAGTTTAGTGTGAAAGTGTGCAAGCTAGGGGCCGCTTATCCCATTCCCCAGCTTGACTCGGAAGAAGGTAGTCAGAAATAGGTAAGAGCCTAATCTCTCTGAAACGAGGAATTCCACGCGGGTGACCTTGTTCAAATTGCCTTTCGTGACACTGCCGCGTTCTCAGGGGGTTATGTGTCTCTTCCCGCTGATACAGTTTTGCTTTCATCTTTATTTCCCAGCTGTTTGCGCTGCGTCCCGTCTGGCTTTTATGTACAAGCTGCAGCACGCAGTGGAAAGAGCAGCAGAAATTTGCTCTCTGCAATGATTGCCTAGCACAGTTGTACTTACTTTCATTGTGGGACTTCTGAGTCCTGGCCCCTTTAGAGAGAGAAAGGGTTGGTGTAACTCTTCCTGCTGTTCTTTCTCTTGTTCCTGTATTTGACAAAAGTGTATGTTTGTATGTGTATGTATATGGGAAGGAGCTCATATGCATTGATTCCCTACTAAACACTAAATAGATTTAAATGAGCTTATTTTATTTAATCCTTGAAACTACGCAGGGACTTGAATTGAGGTCAGTCTTGCTAATTCGTTAATCTAGCTCAAGAGCAAAGATGGGGGAAGGATTGTCTTTGGCCCCCATCTTCCATGGGTCCCCTTCCTTAAGACATTATTAAGTTTATCCTTCAGCAAATTGAGGAAAATTTACTTTGCGAAGGAAAAGTGAAAGATTCCTAGGCGCAGAGAATACAGTGCCCTCAGGTGGCCACTTAGCAAAATTACTTAAAAGTGAATAATTCCTTCATAGGCCACATCTAGGTCAGCCCAGGCAGAGCTTTGACCTTTGTTTTCTCTCTCATACCCCAGTTCCTTGGCCCTACGGGTTTTGAGTGAGCTCTCCCTCTGTCCTACCATCTTGTCTCTTCCCTTCTTACCACCATGACTAGTGTGTGCTTGTTAACCTTCCTTGTATCCCTCCTTAAATCTTACCTTGAAAGCAAACACCTGCTGTTGTTTATCCTGCTTCCAAGCCACTAAGAGCTCCCCTAAGCAGAGACAACTGGACTAGGGCTGTCATTTCAAATAGACTCAATCTCTAAGCAGAGATTTGAGGATGAATAGCATTCTTGCTCTTTTCATCTTGATCTCACATCAGCCTCTGTTACTCAGCTACCTACCCTCTCCAGTCCTGAATAGACCACATATCCCACGTTTTTCTACCCTTCAGTGTTTTAGACAAATCCTTGCTGCAATAAATCAGCGATCCAGATTCTATTCCAAAACCCTGATCATGTTTAAATATACCCAAGCTTTGTGTACTCAGCCATGTAACATCTGGTAGCCTGCTTGCCTTGCCCAGATAATTTACTCAAATACGAAACTTTCAGAGAAGAGTCCGACTTTGAGCTTAGCCTTAAAGCAGGAGATGGCATTGAACATGTTGTCTGTCCTGTTGGTTAGGCTATCTTTGTTAGATTTTTTTTTTCTTTCTTTTTTTTTTTTTTCGGTGTGTAAGGGAAAGAGATTTACTCACATTACTTCAGTTAATGGGAGATTATTTTAAGGATCCATTAGGAAGAGAGACAAGACATCCTTTCAGCTGTTGAACAACGAGACCACACAGAGAATAAAAACTTTGTTCTAATAGTCATACTGGGATCTCAAGAGCAGCCCTTCTACATGTTCCCTTGGATACAAATGCCCACTGCTCCCTAATTCAGGGCTGCACCACCGACCTCTCTCTGCTGTGTCTACTCCCACTTAGATCATTCTTCCTCTCCTCTCAGAGACCGCTTCCTGGTCTCTCCTACTCTTGGCTTCTGCCTCATGGCTTCTACCTATTGCTTTTGCTCCTGTGTGCGTTTCCACTTCTGTCCACTCTCCTCTTCCTCTCACTTTCAGATTCCCCCCCAAAACATGCTCTAACATGGTGAGTGGACTTGTCTAGAACACAACTGCATGGGCTTTTTACCTGCTACTTGTGGTCAGGCTCACTTCCTCAGACCGAGTAGCTGTAAACCCAGAGGTAGATTTGCACGGCATAAAACAGGAACTTAAAAGATGGTCTCTGGGACGGAGGCTGTGGGCTTGGAAGGCTCTCGTAGCTTCCCAGAAGGAAGCAAGGTGATTTGCTTATTCAGAAGGGCCCTAAGGATCATGGCAGAAGGTGAAGAGAAGGGAATTAAGGGTTTTTTAAGCAGGAGAGTGGAGTTTATGGTGCGCTTGAGAATCATTCCTTTGGCTTCGGTGCAGAGGATGGGCTGAGGAAAGAGATTGCTCTGGAGGCAATTGTCATGGTACAGAACAGAGACAATTGGGCTCTGAGTACATAAAAGTAAGACTTGACATTTTTGTTACTCCGTTTCCCACATAAGAATTGAAAGACAATTAGAGATACGAAACTATTGTTTTTCTCCTGACGTCTCCATTGAATTCCCAGGCTTTGCAGAAATAAGCCTCAGTCTCCTTTGTTTACTATAATGCCGTTGTCACTTTGTTTTAATACTACTCCCTTCTGCCCCCCGCCGTTGAGACATCCTTTCCCTCCCAGGCCCAGCTGCCTCGGACCTGCTGTCTAACGTTTGGCTTGGAAGTTCTTCCTTCTCCTTTCGTATAACCCTTGGACCAGCTTCCACGACTGCCACAGAGTTCATCTTTATTCCCTACCAGTGAACTCTGTTTTCTTTCTTTTTTTTTAAATTCCTTCACTCATTGTACTTGTTCTGGAATCTCTTCTACATTGGGTATAGTTTTACTATGCACAGTTTTTTTCAACTCCCACCAATTCTATTATTTAAAATTTCTCTTCCCACTCTTAGGATCCTGGGAACTTAGAGCTTGGAGGGATCTTGGAGACACTTTGATCTGAGCCTTTCCTTATACACATGAGAGACATGTGCTCAGGAGACTGTGCACAGCCAGCCAGATAGTCAGTGTTCTAGATCTGGCTGGTCTTCTGATGCCCAGTTTAACACTTTTCACAATAGACCAGGGATAGCAAGTTGCATTGCTCAGATTCACCTCAGTTTTCTGCTAGTGACAGCCTGGAACACATGCTGAAAAGAAATGAGGCCTTCTGTGGACTCACTGAAGAAGCCAGTTCGTATGGTCCACCATGAGCTTAAGATGGAACATGGTAGCACATGGGTCACCCGTTAGCTTTTTTTTTTTTTTTTTTTGCGGTACGCAGGCCTCTCACTGTCGCGGCCTCTCCCGTTGCGGAGCACAGACTCCGGACGCGCAGGCTCAGCGGCCATGGTCCACGGGCCCAGCCGCTCCGCGGCATGTGGGATCCTCCCGGACCGGGGCACGAACCCGCGTCCCCTGCATCGGCAGGCGGACTCTCAACCACTGCGCCGCCAGGGAAGCCCCCGTTAGCTTTTTATTCTGGTGCAACTTTAAGGACCTCAATCCTTCCGCTTTGCAGTTGCTCTGGGGAAGGTGTTATAGGGACTTAAGTGCTGATGCTGGTTCCTTCTCACCCTCGACCCTGGCTGAGCTCTGACAGCCACAGGGCTTGGCTTGTGTGCTCGGAATATCTGCAAGGATGTCCTCTTCCAGGAGAAATAGCTTCCCTCTCCTCCCACAGGAAAGTGTGGCCTCCTAGAAATCCGAATCCAGCGCTCACATGCCTTTTGGACAAGGTGCCCGTTTCCCATGTCCCAGTGGGACGGTGATGAGATGAGATGAGCTCTTAAAGCTGGTGCCATGTGTGCTGTGGAGAACAGAGTGCCCGCATGTGCTCAGAGCGGGGTCCTTAAGGGCCAGGTGCCTGCTCACAAGACCTCAGCCTCATCAGCGCTTGTCCCTCTGCAGGGAACGCCAGGAATGCAGCTGAGCTGTCTTCTAGAGGCTGAGCTTCTCGGCCACGAGCTCCCCATGTCAGGGCCATCTGGAAGGAAAGCTCGGTATCCTCTCTCTCACTGAGGAAGGCCTTAAGCCTCCAGTTTTCATGGCTCTCAGACCTCCCTCTTCTTTTCTGAAGGGAGAAAAATACAAAGGTCTTTGGAGTACAAGAAGCATAAACCCCTATAGACTAACTTAAATGAAAAAGGGGGAAGTGGGGCAGAGTAGAGCATTCAAGAAACCCAAGGGCAAGAAAGAGAAAATTTACAGCTGGAGCTCATGAGAGCCGTATCAGGAAAGCTGTTAGCAACAAGCCAGCATCTCGTCCCATCCTGGTCTCCATGGGGGCTCTGAGCTGCCTTCTCCTGGCTTCCCAGGGAGCCTTCCTTCTCCTCCCTCTCTGCACACTGGCTTTCTCTGCTTTCACCAGCGTTGGCAAACGTGGCCTCCCCAGACCTGGCCTTCCACCCCTGACCAATTCAAATACTCAGGAGAGACTGACTTGACTTTCGGAAGCCTAGGGCCAAATTCTTGTGGGAGTAAATTTGATTGGAACACACGTCCTACCTGTGACCAGGGTTGGGGGATAGGAGGCAGGGTCACACTGTAAAAAGACGACTGCTCTGGATTTGTTTGAAGAGATATTTGGACGGTCTACTTGGGGTATAAGTGGAGCCATCAAGGGCTCCAAAAGGTGATCTTGAAGCTGCTATGCAAAAATCAAGGGGATGGGTTTGGCTTGCTCTGGAGCAGGGGCTTGGGATTGAGGCTACGGTCATCTAGGTGGCGGGAAACCGGGCATTGCATGGCCCCGATTTGTTCAGATGGCTCAAATCATAAATGCTTGGGTGAACAAAATCATTCTGTGGGTGGAGACAGAGACTGTGTCCATCGGGGGTCAGAGGCGGCCCATGGGATTCAAAAGCCAGAGCAGAAGTCGGAGTCTCACTGGAATTCACAGGGACACAGGAGGAAGGAAACCAGATTTTCATCCTCTGTGGAACTGGGAAGATTCAAACCAGGCCCCTCTAGATCTACAAAGGACAGAGAGGCCCCAGCTGGCATCTGGATAATATTACAAGTGATCGTTATAAATCTCAAAAGTAAGTATCACTAGTATATTCAGGCAGTTGTTTCATTGAGTTAAGGTTTCGTAATAATGCAGCTCTAGCCCTCTTAAACCGTGACTCAGAGGACAGCTAGCTTCTCCCGCTGACCCTGAACAATTCGTCTAGAGCCATGGATCAAAATCGGAATAGACTGGAAAATTGGGTGGCCCTAGTACAAAGTCACCCCTACTATTGTAGAGATGCTTCAAAGCCAGTTCTGCTAACTTTACTCATGTAGGAAAGCACATTTTTAATGCCATTGTGCTGCTGCTGGACCATGATTTTCATACACTGGAGGGTACTTCCGATGCTACTTCAGAACCCCATGAGGTCAATCAGGGTTTCTTGTTAATGCCACATTAATGGGGTTTTCTGTGTCTGCTCTTAAAAGGGCCCTTTCTTGGCCTTTGCAATGAATTATTCAGGTTTTTCTTAAGGATAATGCAAGAAGCCATATAGCATTATAATTAAGTTTCAGGCTTGGGGTCAGACAGACTTGGGTGAAATAGCGTCTCTACCGTTTATTTCTGTGTGTCCTTAGGCAAGGTCCATCATATCGTCTTCATCGTCATCCGCTTTTCACTAACCATTCGCTAAGAGACTTACATATATATTATCCCCTTGTTGTTCATGGCTAACTGATGAGGTTGCTGTACCTAGCCCCACGTTACAGATGATGAAGCTAAGGTGAGGCTTAGGAAGGTTAGACATGTCACCTAAACAGTAATGATAATGAAATCAAACGGTAAGCATAATTACTTTAACCATTTCTGAGGGCTGATCATATCCCATGCACTCATAAATAGGCCCACCTGGGTATGACAGGGTTTGGCAGTATTTAGGCCACTTTCCCATAACTGCCCTGGCACAGGACAGCCCCAGCTGGCATTCCCAGGTTTCTTAGAGGTTGGTTATTAGCATTCCTAGCCACGCTGTACTAGGTTCTGTCCCCACCTCCACCCCCCCAACTCCCCGCCCTGCTCCCCCTCAACACAAACACTGTTTGGATCTCCCACCACTGGTTTCACCTTGCAGTTCAGGGACTGTAAAATGACTTCTTTAAGGTCCTGTACTAATGTACTGTATCTATAACCCAGCAATTCTGTATCCCTCAACCTCAAGAAACATAAAACAAGTTCTGCAGGAGACCTGAGAGCCTTCCCACCAGGCTTGGGGCTAGAATGTAGTCCTCCTTTATCGGGCAGTAGTGCAAATTTATCCCACCATAGGACTTACCTCAGAAAATATTCTTGGGCATCTTTCTTTCCAGTTGTGGACCCCTTTGATGATGATGATGTTCTTGCTATAACTGAGGGTTTCAAGGACTGAGAACCAGTATTTTATCATCTCCTTTGTAAATTTTGCATCTCAGTATCTGCCTCAGACTCACGTTATCATATATCTATTATGTTGGCACTTCAGTCAGAACCTCAACTTTGATGCTGTATTTTACAAGTATGATCTCTTAATCTTTACAACAATTAGATGAGTGAGACATTAATGCTTCCATATTACAGATGAGAAAATGGAGACTTAGACTAAGTTAATTGCCCAGAAGTAGAATTTGAACCCAGGTCCATAGAAATATTTCAATACTACTATATATATTTCCCAACGTATTAGAAGGGATTCCTTCTGGATATCTAGAGTGAAAGATAGTACTTATATTAATTTTAGGGAAAAATGTCATGTAATAAAAGAAATTATTTCCTCCTTTGTATAAAACATAGTTCTTCAAACTTCTACATTCCTACCTGTGTAATGCTGCAAATGGCACCTCTGGTAATTACAAAATAACTGGGTATTTCTCCTTTCACTTTCCACTTGCTCTCCCCATCCATGTGCCTTGTATAGAATCTATATATTGGTTCTGTTTCCTTAGCCCCTAAAGTCTTCATCAAACACAACAGCCAACAATTTTAATTGCTGTGTGTCCTTAACATGTATTCTATAGAACATTTGCATTATAGATGCTTAAAGCAGGCCCAGGCAAATATAGTCCTTGGTTGGATGATTGGAGATTGGTCTATCAATCCATCATCAGCTTGTTCCAGTAGGTTATTTGCTAGTCCATTCAACTGTTAAGCCCTCCATTTTCCTAGCCTTTAGGAAAAGTTCCCCACACCTTCTCGACCCACTTTTTGATTACTGCTGTTAACTATTTGCATTTCTCCTTAAGAATAATTTAAGTATTGGAAGAACAAAGTATTTGGAGACATGCCCTAGGGAATTTTATATACTATTCCAGTGGGATTTGATGACCTGATTGAGACTCTTCCATCCTTTAAGCACAGAAGCAATTTGTTCTTTGAAAAAAATACAGAAGAGTTCAGGTACTTAAGAAAAATGTGAGTTTTATTTGACTCTCTCAAGCTCATGATATTTTAAGAAGCTTTTTGGCAATGTCTGTAAAGCTTTTTTGTGCACTTTGTATCACTTTGTCCTTTCTGGCTTTCCAGAAAACCCGGGTGGCTTTCCCCACTTTTCTTCTGTATATCTAAGTAGAGAGCAGGTGACATTTTTGACCTGCATTAAACAGGCCATTATGATGGAGAAGAGCTGTTCTTTTATACTTACTCTGTACACCACTAGATCTTCCCCACCCAAAATAAATGTACATTTATTTTGAAATAGGAAAAGAAAATTTCTTTGAAATAAGAAAAGTAATTTTGAAAAAGAAAGCCAAGTTGTTATACTGAGCTCCTCAAAATTTCAGGGAAGATAGCAGGTTTGAATAGGTCCTCTTACAGGTCCCCTAGTTATAAGTCTCTATTAATTTACAGAACAGTCATTTCTAAACGCCTCTACCCATTCTATTCCTGTCACTGAGAAGGTTTTTAGTAAAACTAGGAGGCAGTGTAGTACAGTGGGAAAAGAGGTCACCTGGAACTGGAGGCTGGGGTGCCAGTGTTATTCTCCTGGGACTGGTTGCATTGCCTTGGGCAGGTCACTTACCTCTCCAGAAGGGTAATTTGCTCACCTGTCAGGTAGGGATAATAACAACTTCCTGCCTATTGTGAAGAGTTGGTATGAGAATCAAATGGTACGAGAGATGGCAAATCACCATTCAAACTGAGGTGCTGTGCACGTGTCCGGTGGAACAGTATTTGTGAGATAGGGAAGCTCTGCAGACCGTATGCAGTCCCAGAGAACAACACCCAGAGAGTGGAAAACGAAACGTGAAATTGGTGACAGGCTGGATGCTGCTAAAGTATGTCTACAGTATCTAAACTGGCTGTCACTTGGGTGGGGAAAATGGAAAAGTAATGAAAATATTTGAACCCTGTTTTTACCAAAAGGTAAATTTACCAAGCATGAGACAAAGTTAGCTTGGCGTGAACTGATATGCCCGAACTCACACCCCAACTGCCACAGTGTCACTGACCTAGCGTGGTTAAAAAGAAGATGGATTACCACACACCCCTCCATAGCAATTTCATTTTATTATTTCCCACCAGCTTTGCCTTCCAGTCTGTTGGCCAAACACACATCTGTCTTCATACTAAGTTTTACAGTCATACTTTTCAAATATTCTCCTTCTTTGGGCAATTTTATTTCAAAAATATCAGCTAGAAACAGAAATTTCAGAATGTTGAAAGCATTTTCTGTCCTGTCCGTAACTATAATGTCAATATCAACTCTTAAAGCCTTACTACAGGGAAACATTAAAGTCTGAACTCCAGTTTTCTTGGTGCCCGCCCACCTGTTCACACACAGGTATTAGGCTGGGTTACAGATGAATGTAGGTGTCTTACTTATCTCTCTGTGGGAGGCAACTGAAAAGTGGCTTCCATATCTAAAAATCAAATTTGGAAGGCATGAGAGTTCTACCGACTCATTGGAATTTAGATACCTAACTTTTATGACTATAGAAGCAAATTGGCTTTATTTTCATGAGATTACTCAGTGAGCATGCAGATACGTCCCGCATCATCCTGGGAATCTGTGTTATTTGGCTTGGACTCTTTGAACATTTATTACCATTACTTTTCTCCGCTGGCCAAGTTACTCCAAAACATTCCTGTATTTTGTAGCAGTGGAGCTGTACAAATTGGCCACTCACCACCTGGATTATACAGTGTGTAAACTAGTGCAGATTAAGTGAAAATTATCATGGATTCAGGAGACCTGGGCTTGGAATCGGACCCTGCCATTTTTCTGGTGTTGTAGCACTGAACCATAGTGTCTTTGTCTGGGACACGTGTCCATGATAACCTTTATTCTTTCTGTAGCTCATCGGGTGAAAACCAAGTGACAATATCTATGTACAAGTGCTCAGTAAAGTTTAGGGCACTACACCAATGTCAGTTATTGTTACAATGATAAAGTCAGAGCTGTCTTTTCTGGTTTTGACCATGGCAAAGCTTGCACTGATCATGAAGGACTCAAAGCAGTGATGAGGCTCTCTCTCGCTCGGTCCGGGCTCTGTACATTTAAATTCAGCTGTCTCAGTGAGTTTTGTGAAATTCAATGCCTTTGTGGTGAAAACAATATACAAACTGTTGGATATGGGAGCCTGCTGTGGAATCAGGGATACCTGTGGCTGGCAAGGACCTGAGAGCTAGAAGCAGGAGACCAGAGGGAATCTAATCCAGGAATCCTGGAGTGGCAGTCCACAGGCTAGATGGAGAGAGACATCTGCAAACCCACAGGAAGTGCACATAGAGATTAACAGATGTACCAAGGCAAAGCATCAGGGGTCCACGCAGTTAGCTTGGCTCTGTTCTATGACCACAAACAATAAATCCCCACCTCTCTGTAATGATAACAGTGTAACAAAGTAGGAGCATCTGGAGAAATAGTGTAAAGTGTCCATAGTGGGGAGTGTGCCTAGGGAGGCCACATGAGTTAGGTCATACTTGTATATGGGGCAACACAAGAGAATGACAGAGTGGCCAGAGATAGAATGAGGTAGAGGTACAGGATAGGCTGAAATGTGATTTCCCACAAAGATTTTGGCATTTATTTTAACTGCTGAAGAGACTCATGAATAGGTTCTCATCACCACACGTTGATACCCTAAACTATTTCTGTACCTCTATCTTTGTCTGTCTCTCTCTGCAAATGAATTCAACACATGTTGGTTAAAATTGTTCCTGAATTACACTGTCGGAATGGAAAAAAATGTCACTGCATTGAACCCTCTTAATGAGCTGGGTGGCTTCAAGAAAGCGGTCAGTAGAAGAAAAATTCCCCACAATTAACTTCATTCATTATTTCTCAGGTGTAGGGAACCAGGGAACCCTCACTATGTCCTTATTGTTCGAATGATGATTTATTGAATGAAAACTGCTAATTCATCCATTCATTCAATGAGTCAACAAATAATTAGTGAGTACTAAGTAAAAATGAGACTAAAAAGGTGCTTCACTTACGATGCTTTCTTCAAGGAATTTATAAAATAATGGGAAGGCAAGATATCCACACAGAGAACTGGGAAGGAAATGCTAATTGTCAGAAAAGAGGTTCAAAATATTACGAGGATTCAAAGATCATACTTGCGTATGACTGAGAAAACACATTAACAAGGTGGAATTTGAGTTGAGACCCCGAAATTGCATCAGGCTTTGAAATGGAACATTGGAAGGGGAAAGACACTCATGATGGAAGTAATGTACTGTGAAGAGTGATGGAACAGTAACTGTGCAGTATTGGAGAAATGGTGAAAAATACAGTTTGACTAAAGATTAAAATATAGGTAGAGGATTGATGTTAGCCTAATTCTCTCCCTGGCAAAAATTGTTGGGGAGACATTGTTCAAAGTTTAGAAAAAGTTACTGAGGGAGGATATCTCAAAATCTTGACCACCCTGAGCCTCACACTTTATTTAGAAACCAGCGGGATGTATTAAAGAAATCAAAACACAGTATGGGGACGATGGATATGGTATTAATGAGGAGGTTGGATAGAGGCAGGGACACCAGGTAATAGGTTACTGCATAAAAGGTGTACGTGGGGAAAGGAAGATAACTGGAAAAGGAAAGGAAAATGGAGGCATAGACCTCAGAAGTATTGGCCAAGTTGAGTCATCCACATCAAAGTTCTCAGCAATAATTTGAATGTAAGGTATAAGAAATAGAATGGAGTTAATAAATGATATTGAAATTAATTTCAGTTTGGGTAATAGGGTGACTAGAAATGTGATTGCTATAAAATAGGGAAGTCTAGAAGTAATTTCCCAGTGTGGGGAGGGAGGAAAGATGATGGTTTGTTTTTAGGCTGAACTTAGAAAACCAGGATGGGACTAAAGATAAGGATTTGCAGGTATTTCCTAGAAGTAAGAACAAGTTATTCTAGGATTAAACCCTTTATGCACCAAGGAAGACTGAGGTGTAGAGAATTTAAACAATATCTAATAAATCAAACTGATGACCACTGAATTTCTAAAATTAACCTGATTTTTCATAGAGATCTATGGAGGGCACAGGTCTAGCGTTTCAGAGCAAAACATCCACCTGAATTGCCAACTCTGACTTCAATAATGACTACTTGGTGTGCCCTGAACTTAGATGTAGTTTCGGATAGTGTTTGTTGTTCAATCCAAACTGTTCATTGTTATGAACGTATTCATTTATCTACTCTTAGGTTCAAATGTGTTAGAGAAATATTAACAATTTCCCGTGCTTTTGCTTCTAGTAATTTAACATCACTTATTTAAGCAATCACAGGAAATAGTAACGTTGGCTTTCTACCCAGAAAAAACATGAAATAAATAAGTTTGTGCTTGTTCTCCAGGGACTAGAGATGATTTTTTTTTTTTTTCTTCTATCTAACAGGGCACACCTGTTATAAAAAGAGGATTACATTTAATTTGCCTCCCAAAGAAAGCCTGCATTAACTTATATGGTCAAGATCCAACCTGCCGATGTTCATTTGTGGATGTGTGACAAAAGATTAAAATTAAAGATAAAGATACAAATCGAGGCGGAGGCAGAGTTTGATTGTTCTCTGATGTAAGGAAGGGCATCTTTCCTGCAGAATAACTCTGAGAAACTAGCCCAGCCTGATTGTACTTTTTCTACCAGCCAGTCACAACAAGAATTGAGAGGAATGTTAGCGAAGTCTCCCAATTTGCTGTCCAAAGTCAAATTCTCTGAGCAATGCCACTTATAAGAGACTGTGGGAGCCTCCTTAAGTTTCCCTAGAGTTTTAGCTATCCAAATCTACAAAGCAGTTGTCCTTTTTATGTATGCTCTTTTTAATTAAAATGAAACTGAGATGTTTAAGAGGCGCTAAAAATTACATATGGATAAACAGGAAAGCTGAGTCAAAGAACTAATTATACCTTGATGCTGGCATTCTGCTGCTGTAGAGCTCAGAGTCCTTGCTCTAACTGCCTCATGCTCCCTGTTTTAAGAGAAGAGAAAACCTCCTACACCACTTCATTTTTCTGCTTTTGGTTGATGGCTCCCAAGCCAGGCCTTCCAGCCCCAGCATCCCTAAGCCCCCAGTTTATATCATCCCTGTAGGACACTCCTACTCAAATTACATGTTAAATGCAGTTTCATCTCTTCTCTCCAAATTATTACTGTTTCAATTCCCTCATCTCCTAGCCTGCATGGCTTTTATTTTTGGACTTCTCATTGCCTTTAAAAAAAAGAACCAAAAAACAGTAGTCACAAATTCTATCATGTTACTCAAGGCTTTCCTTTGACTTTTTTTATCCAACATTATTTACCATGGCCTCTTTGATAATTCTTCTTTTCCAGCCCATCCTGGCCTTTTGTGCTCTTTTTTGAATGCTGTATTAATTTTGTCTTCTTGGTACATTTGTGCTGTTCCCCATGTTTGGCACCTTCATTTACGTCATTACAAAGTAATGTATCCTATACCTTCTTTTGGTCTAAACTCGTTCATGATACTTCAGCTTACAACTGATGTCCATAAAATCCTTTTATTTCTCTGATTTTATAAGGCGCATTTAGCCTGAACCTTACAACCTGTCCCTCGGGCTTCACAGAATTCTTGCGTCAGTCTGTTTATATCAAAATAGAATATACTTATCAAGCGATTGTTCCATTTATGTTACCAGATTCAATGCTGCTGGGATTCAAACAGAGTATGTCAAAGAAAGCTCTCGAGCTGCTTATTGTATAGTGCAGGGCACACTTCAAGTACACAAATGCGTCTAAAGTAAGTCAAAGAAAATCAGACTTGTACGTTTGACATCTTGTCGCTCTAATTATACTAGAAACACGGGGACAACCTGTACTTCTCATTCTTTTGTAGCCAATTATAACTAAGAAGCTTGTGTGCTATTCCCTACTCATTACTGCCCAACTACTGGGAAATGGATACTTGTGATATCATCCCAGATCATTCCACAGATGACATTCTTGAGAGGGGGGCTGTTACACACACATACACACACACACACACACACACACACATTCCACACTAGTGACAAAGATAAGGGTTTCTTGATTTTTTTTTTTAAAAGCCCACTCCCCAAATGTTTGAGATTATCTGGCTCTGTACATGTTCTTTGCACCTTCTTCTGCCACAGCTCCATCATTTCCTTGTCAGTTGCATACATGGCCTACTTAAATAATATGAATAAAAATCAACCACTCATAGCTTGAAGGAAGGGTACCAGCATGGCTTCAAGTCCATAGGAAACTGACTGTTACTGGATGTCCATCCTGGCTCTCGTTCATACACTGGGTCATTAAAAAGCCTAGCTTCCTTGCCATGCACAGGATTTTGCCTGCAAGATCCCATTAGTGCTAGTGGGTCATTTTCCTTCCATCACCCCACAGATGAAAAGGAGAAGGTGCATCTTTGATGAAGTGCTAATGTTACACAGGGCTCAGGCCACTTAAAGGTTTCCTTTGTTCTCGTCCTATGGCAATCCTGTGGGAGACTTAAGACCACTCTCTGCTATACGAAGAGTTTATAAAGGCGGTATTAAGTTGTGGTGCTAAGTGCAGCTTCAGTAATGAAAATAAGAATGAGTCCCCTGCTTATAAAGCCAAACTCATCCACCTTGGTACGTCTGAGGCTTATATCCTACATGGCTTGAATCAATATTTTCTGCTCTTTAACAACACAAGGGAAAGATTACTACTTTTCCTCAATAAGCTTTAAAAACTTATTTGGGCAAGTAAGTGTGCTGATAGGAAAAAAAGTAGGAAGTAGCAGGAAATGGGGAAAGGAAGTAAGTGCATTTTAGGATTAGCTCTCTCCCTATGTGCTGCCTTACCATTCTTCTTTCTTTTCTGATTCTTATCTACTGTGACTTCAATCCGTCAGTTGACTGACAATATTTATTGATTGCCCACTGTGCTTGTAGTCCAGTACTAGGCACTGTGGGAGAATCTAAGACAAAGACACAATCTCTATCCTCCAGGAGGTTACAATCAGAAAGAGGAAGATTGGTTGTCAAATATGTAGCATCCCATACATAACTTTGAGTACTAAGTTCTACATCTGAAAAACCTGAAGCAGTGACAAGAATTCTTAATTCAACTCCCACTGTTCTCTAATACTACATTCATTAGGCCCAGAGGAAAGCTGAAATTTCCTAACAAATTTAGTTCAGCAAATGAATGCAGGGAGCACTTCCTTGCATTGATATTGGATATGTAATAGCATAAAGTTCAGCCCACAATCTCAGATGAGCAAGAAAGGTCACTTTCTCTACTTTTCTGTAACTCACCTTGGTTTCTGTTTTGAGCTCTGATTCTTTGAGTTAGTGAAACTGTAATCTCAGGCAATTTCAGTTCCCTTATTTCCTTGGGATTATGTCTAGATGATTTGGAGGTGGGGGGCTTCCATTGTACCGGTGTCTGGGGAGGTAGAGAGATTGCACAGGAGTTGGTCTCAAATATTCTATATTAATTGCTTAGGTGCCCACTGAATTGCTACCCAGCATCTTCTTTCTTGTGTGCATGACCTCCTCAGGCCAGGCTTTTTCTGCTTGCTCCTGCTCTGCTCTGGGAATTGTTCCGTTGCTGCCACACCACAAGGGGTTATGAAAAGTTCTGTCAGGCTAAGAAAGCTCCCAGCATGTCTGAATCTACTATGCATCTATTTCGTCTCAAGGATATCACTGCTGCCTCTGGGTTCTCTTGAGGAAATGCACACAGATCAATATTACTTTCCTCAACCTACATGAGGTTTTGGCATCCACCAGGGCTCAGACCTCAAGTCAGATCACTATGTCCTCTATTGGGCAACGACTATATTCAAACTTCTCCTCCAATTTTCTCTCCTGCTTGCCCACATGAGGGGCAGGAAAGCTTTACTCTTCTCATGTAATTGCCTGTATGTTCTGTCTATTTCACTCCTCTAAGAGTCTTGAATTTTAAGGATCAAATACATAAAGATAACTTTATATCTTTGGTCTCTGAGGCAAATAAAACACAATCACTTGAAATTTAAGTGAGAGAAAAGACTAAGGAGAGAAAGGAAATATGGAAGGGAAAAATCAAATGTTTCAAAAATAGTATCCTATTTCAGATCAAAAACATGCTTTCCTTTAATATTAAGAATGATGGTTAATAGTCAATAGATGTTTCCTTTTATTTAAAAGGTGAGGGAAGTAAGCATATCCAGTACCTTCAGTACAAACTATGCAGGATCAGTGGCATCCTAGTGTAATACTTAGAGCTTTAGTTAGTAGGTCAGGGACCTAAGTTCTCAGTTTTGTTTTTTGTTTCTTTTTTTGCGGTACGCAGGCCTCTCACTGTTGTGGGCTCTCCCGTTGCGGAGCACAGGCTCCGGACGCGCAGGCTCAGCGGCCGTGGCTCACGGGCCCAGCCGCTCCGCGGCATGTGGGATCTTCCCGGACCGGGGCACAAACCCGTGTCCCCTGCATCGGCAGGTGGACTCTCAACCACTGCGCCACCAGGAAGCCCAGTTCTGTTTTTATGGCTAAATGACTTTAAGCAAGCTTAGTTTTCTCATCAGTACAATCAGGGGTGTTCTGTGTGTTGCTTGATTTTTACCCTACTTACCAGGTTAGCCTATTACTGTTTTATGGATGGTGGCAGAAGACACAAGCTTTCTGGGTCAGACACCAAGCACTTTATTACTCATGACTTAACAGTGTGAGCATCAGCATGTGTATCAGTTCTCCTTCCTCCCAAGTCCCATGAAAACAATACAGAGGGGCCCAGAGAGCATTAGGAATATAGGAGTTTTGTGTTACAGTGGGAGAAGGTAACGTGAAAGTTAAATAAAATGGTTAACGTGAGAGAGTAAATCCAAATGACAATGCAAAGTCAGAGAAGTAAGTAGCTAAATAGAATATGTTACCAGGACTTGTAAACAGGAGTAGTATATTATGGAAATTTGGGGTCACCCTCCTTATGTTCTGCATTGATTATTTACTAGAGTCAGTTAATTACATCTACTCAGTGCTACACAGATATGATGAATAATCTTTAATAGAAAAGAAACAGAATCAAACTTGGATTGCAGTCTCTTTTTTTAAGTAGTTGTCCATAAAGTTGGGAAATCTTAAACGTAGAGACATGAAGATGACAAGCAGAGCAAAGTGTCCCACTAGAAACTGTAATAAAATTGGGAAAAATTAATTGATAACTTGTCAATAGATCCCAGAACAGCATAAAGAATTCAGAGTGGTATGCCTTTACCTAAAAGATGAAATACTTGAAAAGGAATGGAATATTCAGGTATATATAGTCTACTATGGGAGTGAGTTAGTGAACAAGTTAGGTGCAAGCAAGGATAATAGGTTCAAGCATACTAGAAAAGGCAATTTTAGACATTAGACATTTAGAATTCATTGAGCTTCTAGTTAACAGAAAGGCCTAGAACTCTCTAAGCAGAATGTAGATTTGATAATAACACCTGCTAACATCTACTACATATTTTCATTCTGAAAGATTCTTTCCATTATTTTATCTCATTTAATCCTCACACAACCCTATGGAATAGGTTTTATTGCTCCCATTTTAGAAATGAGATTACTAAGGATCAGAGAAACTAAAAAAAAAAAAAAAAAAAAAAAAGCTCAAAGCCATAGAGTCGGTAAATAACTGGACTTGGATTTTATTGGGTTGGCCAAAAAATTCTTTTGGGTTCCTCCATAATATCTTATGGAAAAACGTGAACGAACTTTTTGGCCAACCCAATAATTCAGGGACCACTTCATGGTACATGTTCCTTCCATTTGGCCACACTGTATCGAACTCACTTAAGTTCTCTGTGGAAATAGCTTCTAGAAATTGCTTCTAGTGCTGATGTATTATTCAAACACCTCTGTTGTTTTGTACTTTTTTTTTTACATCTTTATTTGAGTATAATTGCTTTACAATGGTGTGTTAGTTTCTGCTTTATAACAAAGTGAATCAGTTATACATATACATATGTTCCCATATCTCTTCCCTCTTGCGTCTCCCTCCCTCCCACCCTCCCTATCCCACCCCTCCAGGGGGTCACAAAGCACCGAGCTGATATCCCTGTGCTATGCGGCTGCTTCCCACTAGCTATCTACCCTACGTTTGGTAATGTATATATGTCCATGCCTCTCTCTCGCTTTGTCACAGCTTACCCTTCCCCCTCCCCATATCCTCAAGTCCATTCTCTAGTAGGTCTGTGTCTTTATTCCTGTCTTACCCCTAGGTTCTTCATGACATTTTTTTCCTTAAATTCCATATGTATGTGTTAGCATACGGTATTTGTCTTTCTCTTTCTGACTTCACTCTGTATGACAGACTCTAGGTCTATCCACCTCATTACAAATAGCTCAATTTCCTTTCTTTTTATGGCTGAGTAATATTCTATTGTATATATGTGCCACATCTTTTTTTTAACATCTTTATTGGGGTATAATTGCTTTACAATGGTGTGTTAGTTTCTGCTCTATAAGAAAGTGAATCAGTTATACATATACATATGTTCCCATATCTCTTCCCTCTTGCGTCTCCCTCCCTCCCACCCTCCCTATCCAACCCCTCCAGGCGGTCATAAAGCACCGAGCTGATATCCCTGTGCTATACGGCTGCTTCCCACTAGCTATCTGCCTTACGTTTGTTAGTGTATATATATGTCCATGCCTCTCTCTCGCTTTCTCACAGCTCACCCTTCCCCCTCCCCATATCCTCAAGTCCATTCTCTAGTAGGTCTGTGTCTTTATTCCTGTCTTACCCCTAGGTTCTTCATGACATTTTTTTTTCTTAAATTCCATATATATGTGTTAGCGTATGGTATTTGTCTTTCTCTTTCTGACTTACTTCACTCTGTATGACAGACTCTAGGTCTATCCACCTCATTACAAATGGCTCAATTTCGTTTCTTTTTATGGCCGAGTAATATTCCATTGCACATCTTCTTTATCCATTCATCCGATGATGGGCACTTACGTTGTTTCCATCTCCGGGCTATTGTAAATAGAGCTGCAATGAACATTTTGGTACATGACTCTTTTTGAATTTTGGTTTTCTCAGGGTATATGCCCAGTAGTGGGGTTGCTGAACCAATTCACATTCCCACCAGCAGTGCAAGAGTGTTCCCTTTTCTCCACACCCTCTCCAGCATTTATTGTTTCTAGATTTTTTGATGATGGCCATTCTGACTGGTGTGAGATGATATCTCATTGTAGTTTTGATTTGCATTTCTCTAATGATTAATGATGTTGAGCATTCTTTCATGTGTTTGTTGGCAGTCTGTATATCTTTTCTGGAGAAATGTCTATTTAGGTTTTCTGCCCGTTTTTGGATTGGGTTGTTTGTTTTTTTCTTATTGAGCTGCATGAGCTGCTTGTAAATTCTGGAAATTAATCCTTTGTCAGTTGCTTCATTTGCAAATATTTTCTCCCATTCTGAGGGTTGTCTTTTGGTCTTGTTTATGGTTTCCTTTGTTGTGCAAAAGCTTTGAAGTTTCATTAGGTCCCATTTGTTTATTTTTGTTTTTATTTCCATTTCTCTAGGAGGTGGGTCAAAAAGGATCTTGCTGTGATTTATGTCATAGAGTGTTCTGCCTATGTTTTCCTCTAAGAGTTTGATAGTTTCTGGCCTTACATTTAGGTCTTTAATCCATTTTGAGCTTATTTTTGTGTATGGTGTTAGGGAGTGATCTAATCTCATACTGTTACATGTACCTGTCCAGTTTTCCCAGCACCACTTATTGAAGAGGCTGTCCTTTCTCCATTGTACATTCCTGCCTCCTTTATCAAAGATAAGGTGACCATATGTGTGTGGGTTTACCTCTGGGCTTTCTATCGTGTTCCACTGATCTTTCTGTTTTTGTGCCAGTACCATACTGCCTTGATTACTGTAGCTTTGTAGTATAGTCTGAAGTCAGGAAGCCTGATTCCTCCAGCCTCGTTTTTCGTTCTCAAGATTGCTTTGGCTATTCGGGGTCTTTTGTGTTTCCATACTAATTGTGAAAGTTTTTGTTCTAGTTGTGTGAAAAATGCCAGTGGTAGTTTGATAGGGATTGCATTGAATCTGTAGATTGCTTTAGGTAGTAGAGTCATTTTCACAATGTTGATTCTTCCAATCCAAGAACATGGTATATCTCTCCATCTATTTGTATCATCTTTAATTTCTTTCATCAGTGTCTTATAATTTTCTGCATACAGGTCTTTTGTCTCCTTAGGTAGGTTTATTCCTAGATATTTTATTCATTTTGTTGCAATGGTAAATGGGAGTGTTTTCTTGATTTCACTTTCAGATTTTTCATCATTAGTGTAGAGGAATGCCAGAGATTTCTGTGCATTAATTTTGTATCCTGCTACTTTACCACATTCATTGATTAGCTCTTAGTAGTTTCCTGGTAGCATCTTTAGGATTCTCTATGTATAGTATCATGTCATCTGCAAACAGTGACAGCTTTACTTCTTCTTTTCTGATTTGGATTCCTTTTATTTCCTTTTCTTCTCTGATTGCTGTGGCTAAAACTTCCAAAACTAGGATGAATAAGAGTGGTGAGAGTGGGCAACCTTGTCTTGTTCCTGATCTTAGTGGAAATGCTTTCAGTTTTTCACCATTGAGGACAATGTTGGCTGTAGGTTTGTCATATATGGCCTTTATTATGTTGAGGAAAGTTCCCTCTATGCCTACTTTCTGCAGGGTTTTTTTCATAAATGGGTGTTGAATTTTGTTGAAAGCTTTCTCTGCATCTACTGAGATGATCATATGGTTTTTCTCCTTCAGTTTGTTAATATGCTTTATCACATTGATAGATTTGCGTATATTGAAGAATCCTTGCATTCTGGGAATAAACCCCACTTGATTATGGTGTATCATCCTTCTAATGTGCTGTTGGATTCTGTTTGCTAGTATTTTGTTGAGGATTTTTGCATCTATGTTCATTATAGATGAACCTGTAGTTTTCTTTCTTTGTGACATCCTTGTCTGGTTTTGGTATCAGGGTGATGGTGGCCTCGTAGAATGAGTTTGGGAGTGTTCCTCCCTCTGCTTTATTTTGGAAGAGTTTGAGAAGGATAGGTGTTAGCTCTTCTCTAAACGTTTGATAGAATTCACCTGTGAAGCCATCTGGTCCTGGGCTTTTGTTTGTTGGAAGATTTTTAATCACAGTTTCAATTTCAGTGCTTGTGATTGGTCTGTTCATATTTTCTATTTCTTCCTGATTCAGTCTTGGCAGGTTGTGCATTTCTAAGAATTTGTCCATTTCTTCCAGATTGTCTATTTTATTGGCATAGAGTTGCTTGTAGTAATCTCTCATGATATTTTGTATTTCTGCAGTGTCGGTTGTTACTTCTCCTTTTTTCATTTCTAATTCTATTGATTTGAGTCTTCTCCCTTTTTTTCTTGATGAGTCTGGCTAATGGTTTATCAATTTTCTTTATCTTCTCAAAGAACCAGCTTTTAGTGTTACTGATCTTTGTTATCGTTTCCTTCATTTCTTTTTCATTTATTTCTGATCTGATTTTTATGATTTCTTTCCTTCTGCTAACTTTGGGGTTTTTTTGTTCTTCTTTCTCTAATTGCTTGAGGTGCAAGGTTAGGTTGTTTATTCGAGATGTTTCCTGTTTCTTAAGGTAGGATTGTATTGTGATAAACTTCCCTCTTAGAACTGCTTTTGCTGCATCCCATAGATTTTGGGTCGTCGTGTCTCCATTGTCATTTGTTTCTAGGTATTTTTTAATTTCCTTTTTGATTTCTTCAGTGATCACTTCGTTATTAAGTAGTGTATTGTTTAGCCTCCATGTGTTTGTATTTTTTACAGATCTTTTCCTGTAATTGATATCTAGTCTCATAGTGTTGTGGTCAGAAAAGATACTTGATACAATTTCAATTTTCTTAAATTTACCAAGGCTTGATATGTGACCCAAGATATGATCTATCCTGGAGAATGTTCCATGAGCACTTGAGAAAAATATGTATTCTGTGTTTTTGGATGGAATGTCCTATAAATATCAATTATGTCCATCTTGTTTAATGTATCATTTAAAGCTTGTGTTTCCTTATTTATTTTCATTTTGGATGATCTGTCCATTGGTGAAAGTGGGGTGTTATAGTCCCCTACTACGAATGTGTTACTGTCGATTTCCCCTTTTATGGCTGTTAGTATTTGCCTTATGTATCGAGGTGCTCCTATGTTGGGTGCATAAATATTTACAATTGTTATATCTTCTTCTTGGATCGATCCCCTTGATCATTATGTAGTGTCATTCTTTGTCTCTTCTAATAGTCTTTATTTTAAAGTCTATTTTGTCTGATATGAGAATTGCTACTCCAGCTTTCTTTCGGTTTCCATTTGCATGAAATAACTTTTTCCATCTCCTCACTTTCAGTCTGTATGTGTCTCTAGGTCTGAAGTGGGTCTCTTGTGGACAGCAAATATATGGGTCTTGTTTTTGTATCCATTCAGCCAATCTGTGTCTTTTGGTGGGAGCATTTAGTCCATTTACATTTAAGGTAATTATCAATATGTATGTTCCTATTCCCATTTTCTAAATTGTTTTGGGTTCGTTATTGTAGGTCTTTTACTTCTCTTGTGTTTCTTGCCTAGAGAAGTTCCTTTAGCAGTTGTTGTAAAGCTGGTTTGGTGGTGCTGAACTCTCTCAGCTTTTGCTTGTCTAAAGGTTTTAATTTCTCCATCAAATGTGAATGAGATCCTTGCTGGGTAGAGTAATTTTGGTTGAAGGTTTTTCTCCTTCATCACTTCAAATATGTCCTGCCAGTCCCTTCTGGCTAGCAGAGTTTCTGCTGAAAGATCTGCTGTTAACCTTATGGGGATTCCCTTGTGTGTTATTTTCCCCTTGCTGCTTTTAATATGTTTTCTTTGTATTTAATTTTTGACAGTTTGATTAATATGTGTCTTGGCGTATTTCTCCTTGGATTTATCCTGTATGGGACTCTCTGTGCTTCCTGGACTTGATTAACTATTTCCTTTCCCATATTAGGGAAGTTCTCAACTATAATCTCTTCAAATATTTTCTCAGTCCCTTTCTTTTTCTCTTCTTCTTCTGGAACCCCTATAATTCAAATGTTGGTGCGTTTGACGTTGTCCCAGAGGTCTCTGAGACTGTCCTCAGTTCTTTTCGTTCTTTTTTCTTTATTCTGCTCTGCAGTAGTTATTTCCACTATTTTATCTTCCAGGTCACTTATGTGTTCTTCTGCCTCAGTTATTCTGCTATTGATCCCATCTAGAGTATTTTTAATTTCATTTATTGTGTTGTTCATCGTTGTTTGTTTCATCTTTAGTTCTTCTAGGTCCTTGTTAAATGTTTCTTGCATTTTGTCTATTCTATTTCCAAGATTTTGGATCATTTTTACTATCATTATTCTGAATTCTTTTTCAGGTAGACTGCCTATTTCCTCTTCATTTGTTAGGTCTGGTGGGTTTTTATCTTGCTCCTTCATCTGCTGTATGTTTTTCTGTCTTCTCATTTTGCTTATCTTACTGTGTTTGGGGTCTCCTTTTTGCAGGCTGCAGGTTTGTAGTTCCCGTTGTTTTTGGCGTCTCTCCCCAGTGGCTAAGGTTGGTTCAGTGGGTTGTGTAGGCTTCCTGGTAGAGGGGACTAGCGCCAGTGTTCTGGTGGATGAGGCTGGATCTTGTCTCTCTGGTGGGCAGGTCCACGTCTGGTGTGTGTTTTGGGGTGTCTGTGGACTTATTATGATTTTAGGCAGCCTCTCTGCTAATGGGTGGGGTTGTGTTCCTGTCTTGCTAGTTGTTTGGCATAGGATGTCCAGCACTGTAGCTTGCTGGTCGTTGAGTGAAGCTGGGTGCTGGTGTTGAGATGGAGATCTCTGGGAGATTTTCGCTGTTTGATAATATGTGGAGCTGGGAGGTCTCTTGTGGACCAGTGTCCTGAAGTTGGCTCTCCCTCCTCAGAGGCACAGCACTGACTCTTGGCTGCAGCACCAAGAGCCTTTCATCCACACGGCTCAGAATAAAAGGGAGAAAAAGTAGAAAGAAAGAATTAGTAGAAGTAGAAAGAAAGAAAGAAAGAAAGAAAGGAGGGAGGGAGGAAGGAAGGAAGGAGGGAAGGAAGGAAAAAAAGAGATAAAGTAAAATAAAATAAAGTTAAAATATAATAAAGTTATTAGAATAAGAAAATAATTATTAAGAGAAAAAAAGAAAAAAAATTTTAAAAATGGATGGATAGAACCCTAGGACAAATGGTGGAAGCAAAGCTATACAGACAAAATCTCACACAGAAGCATACACATACACACTCACAAAAAGAGGAAAAGGGGAAAAAATTCATAAATCTTGCTCTCAAAGTCCACCTCCTCAATTTGGGATGATGCGTTGTCCAAAGGAGGGAAGGAAGGAAAGAAAGAAAGAAAGAAAGAAGATTAAAATAAACTTATTAAAATAAAAAATAATTATTAAGGAAAAAAATGAAAAAAAAAAAAAAACCGGACGGATAGAACCCTAGGACAAATGGCGGAAGCAAAGCTATACTGACAAAATGTCACACAAAGGCATACACATACACACTCACAAAAAGAGGAAAAGGGGAAAAAATCATAAAGCTTGCTCTCAAAGTCCACCTCCTCAATTTGGGATGATTCGTTGTCCATTCAGGTACTCCACAGATGCAGGTACATCAAGTTGATTGTGGAGCTTTAATCCGCTGCTTCTGAGGCTGCCGGGAGAGATTTCCCTTTCTCTTCTTTGTTCTCACGGCTCCCAGGGGCTCAGCTTTGGATTTGGCCCCGCCTCTGCGTGTAGTTCGCCGGAGGGCGTCTGTTCTTCGCTCAGGCAAGACGGCGTTAAAGGAGCCGCTGATTCGGGGGCTCTGGCTCACTCAGGCCTGGGGGGAGGGAGGGGCACGGAGTGCGGGGCGGGCCTGCGGCGGCAGAGGCCGGCGTGACGTTGCACCAGCCTGAGGCGCACCGTGTGTTCTCCCGGGGAAGTTGTCCCTGGATCACGGGACCCAGGCAGTGGCAGGCCGCACAGGCTCCCCGGAAGTGGGGTGTGGATAGTGACCTGTGCTCGCACACGCACACAGGCTTCTTGGTGGTGGCGGCAGCAGCAGCCTCAGCGTCTCATGCCCGTCTTTGGGGTCCGCGCTTTTAGCCGCAGCTCGCGCCCGTCTCTGGAGCTCCTTTAAGCAGCGCTCTTAATCCCCTCTCCTCACGCACCAGGAAACAAAGAGGGAAGAAAACGTCTCTTGCCTCTTCGGCAGGTCCAGACTTTTCCCCAGACTCCCTCCCGGCTAGCCGTGGCGCACTAGCCCCCTGCAGGCTGTGTTCACGCCGCCAACCCCAGTCCTCTCCCGGCGCTCCGACCGAGGCCCGAGCCTCAGCTCCCAGCCCCGCCCGCCCTGGCGGGTGAGCAGACAAGCCTCTGGGGCTGGTGAGTGCCGGTCGGCACCGATCCTCTGTGCGGGAATCTCTCCGCTTTGCCCTCCGCACCCCTGTTGCTGCGCTCTCCTCCGCGGATCCGGAGCTTTCCCCCTCCGCCACCCGCAGTCTCTGCCTGCGAAGGAACTTCCTAGTGTGTGGAAAGCTTTGCTCCTTCATAGCGCCCTCCCAGTGGTATAGTTCCCATCCCTATTCTTTTGTCTCTGTTTTTTCTTTTGCCCTACCCAGGTACGTGGGGGGTTTCTTGCCTTTTGGGAGGTCTGAGGTCTTCTGCCAGCGTTTAGTAGGTGTTCTGTAGGAGTTGTTCCACGTGTAGATGTATTTCTGGTGTATCTGTGGGAAGGAAGGTGATCTCTGTGTCTTACTCTTCCGCCATCTTCCCCTGTTTTGTACTTTTAAGAAAATATATAGTCATTAATTTACTTTTTAAAATTAATTTAATGAAAAATAAACCTACTTTTTTGTGTGTTCTACTGTTGTTTAAAGTCAATGTTAAGTTACTTTTGTGACCAAAATTTTTGTCTTCCCACAGGTGACTTGTATATAGGAGGAGTGGCCAAGGAAACATATAAATCCTTGCCGAAACTCGTCCATGCCAAGGAGGGCTTTCAAGGCTGCCTGGCATCAGTTGATCTAAATGGACGGCTTCCAGACCTCATCTCAGATGCTCTTTTCTGCAATGGACAGATTGAGAGAGGCTGTGAAGGTACTAGATCTTTGTTATCACACTCAAAATAATTCTAATTCCACCTATAAATGAGAACAGCAAAATTCTCTGGCAGGCAATATTTTCATTTCTGACAATTGACCAAACCCCCAGTTACGGCTTAAAAGTCCTTATTCATGTTTTAAACTTTTCATCCCATAAATCTTAAATTTTCTGGACTGTTTGCAAACCTAGACTAATGCCTGATATAAAATGGGAGCTATGGATCTTGTTATTTTCTGCTTCTTTGCATTCTTTAGTTCACCTAATTAGTGTGCTAATCACTTCTGCAGTGCTTTCGTTATAGCATTAAATAAATACTCCACTTGGACTAGAAAAACATATTTACTCCAGCAAATGTTAATCAATTTGAGCCTGCTTTTTGACATCTACATTCAATAGGATACAACAAGAGAATAACATTCAGATACCCATTCTCAAATCATGGTTTGGTTTGTTTCTACCTGGCAGCAAGAGTGTCTCCCACATATTATCAGTTTGTTTTAGCAAAAATTGGTTTCTTCTGTTACCCAAAGCTAATATTCCATACTTCAGAAATGTGCTCAAGTATCTTTCTGTACTTTCGTGTTCTCTATCAGACTAAGATCTGTAGGAGTACTTTTTGATTGCTACTTTCATTTTAGATAATTTTCACTTCAACACCTCAGGTTATTTGAGCCAATTCTCCCTCCACAAATGCAATTTAATCACATTATCCTGAATTTTGTAGCTGTGAATGTGTTGCTGCTTCTCTTTTAATGTTGAATACAGTTTGGGCCATTTTGAAAATTTTAGATTCATAAGGAAATTTCATATGGGGGAAGCGAAGAAAGATGTGAATTCCTGTCTCCCAGGAGATTATGAATCATGTCTTCTTAGCCAAAATAATGCTATTAGATTTAGCAATTACCTAAGTACATGTAAATTTTTTATTTGGAAATACATTTTTTTCTCTCTGTAACATATGTTTCCCTGAAAAGTCAGGTGAAATTCAAATTGTGTTTTAATCACGCCAGAGGATAAGATTATTTAATGGAAATCTTTGTTGAGTTCATTTTTAATGTTTTGCTGTATTTATTTACTTTGTTTCAAATTTTGGTATAAATGCCCTTTTGTGAAACAAAGGGAAACTATGTGTTTTCTCCTTTTACCAATTTAGCAAAGGAAACAAAATTGTTAAGTGAGTAAATTCTCTCTAGTGGATGGAGACAAAAATGTGGGACATAACTTTGATTCTTGGAGGTGATCTAATAAGTGAGAATATATGGGGTTTTTTTTTGTTTTTTTTAAAGGTACTGCAAAATCTTCTGAAAACATTTTTCAAACATAGGCCTTTCGGGCTTCCCTGGTGGCACAGTGGTTGAGAGTCCGCCTGCCAATGCAGGGGACGCGGGTTCGTGCCCCGGACCGGGAGGATCCCACATGCCGCGGAGCGGCTGGGCCCGTGAGCCATGGCCGCTGAGCCTGCGCGTCCCGAGCCTGTGCTCCGCAACGGGAGAGGCCACAACAGTGAGAGGCCCGCGTATCGCAAAAAAAAAAAAAAAAAAATAGGCCTTTCTACAAGTTGCCCGGTAAATTCTCACCTACAAGAAATGGTGGGAGCAGACAGACACATTCACAGCTAAACACTCACAAGATAGTAAACCAAACCCACACACATGACCTCCCACCACTGGCACATAATGTGAGTGGGTGAGTGGAAGGGAAAACTAATAAGAAATGTACTGAGAAAGTGTATTTACAGAAATAAAATTTGGTGTTATTTTCCATCATAACCTAATAAGCAATTTGGTTGAGGTGATTGTACATCTTCTTGGGTAATTTTAAACTATGGTTTGAACATCTGAAATCATTCAGTAGATTATGACATTGGCTCCTTCCTTACCTTATCTAGTTTGCTTTAATATCTGAGCTTTAATAATTCTCACCCTCTTTTACTCCCTTTTCTTTTATTTTTAGAATGTTGCCATGCTCCTGCCTTTCTGCCTTGACACTTCCCTGATTTTTTTCATTCCAATGTCAAGGTTAACAATTTTTAATGTATGATTATTTCTGTCCTCTGTGGTTCCTAGGAATAATCTCAGATGTACCTGTCAGAGGTGTAATTGATGAGATATACGTATTTTTAGGATTGGTGGTAAACTTCTAGATTCTCAATACATTATTTCTCTAAAGATTGTTCTCATGGGATTTTGAGCTCAAACCACATTGGAGTCACTTAACTTCCATATGAATAGAAATAGTTTAAATTTGACATCACTAAATGATATCTTGTCAAGATTTTCCACCATTTCTACCCAAGACCCACAAATGTCTAAAGTTCTTTCATGTAAAAAATCATTGGCCTTCTCTCAATAATCACTTGCTCCCTTTCATCTCTGACTTATTTCAGTGAGTAATAGCTGACTTTATTTACACACCACGTTAGCTAGCAGAGGGAACTTACCTTGTCCTTTTCCCTTTACATTAATGTTTCTCAACTTGAGCAAGTATTGGAATCACCTGGAAAATTGTTAAAACCCATGTTACTTGACACCAACCCAAGGTTTCTGATTCAGTAGGTCTAGGATGGGGCTCTAGAATTTACATTTCTAGCAAGTTCCTAAATGATGCTGCTGCTTTTGGTCTGACACCAGACTTTGAAAATTACTGCCTGGAAAGGCATTGACCTGCTTACTTAAGAGAAAATAGAGACTGGCAATCCACCAATAATCAGGCTCAGTTAAGCTGAATGCTGAGTCAAGATAACTTCCATACATGAAGTCAGTGAAACAGTTTTTAATCTAGGCACTTGCATAGACTCACAACATTCAACACTGGAATTGCACTATAAGCTACAGAAATACTTCACTATTAAAGCTACCATCGATTAAGCACTGGTAGCAGTAAGTTTACATATGCAATTTCATTTCCCAAAACTCTATCAATTAGGTATTACTGTTTTGTTTTTTTTTTTAGAAGAGTAAATTGAGCCTTAGAGGTGTAAGGTGACCTTCCTAAGGTCACACAGCACGTAAGTGGATGATGGAAGCTTTGAACCCAATTTTGCCTTACTTGAAATCCCAGGCATCTAAGCACTTTCCTATATTGTTTCTTTGGTTTCCAGACATTGTAGTTTTACCTTCACTTTCCTTTCCTTTTCAAACATCCTTATTATTTTTTTTTTATTTTTTTATTTTTCGGTACGCGGGCCTCTCACTGTTGTGGCCTCTCCCGTTCCGGAGCACAGGCTCCGGACGCGCAGGCTCAGCGGCCATGGCTCACGGGCCCAGCCGCTCCGCGGCATGTGGGATCTTCCCGGACCGGGGCACGAACCCGTGTCCCCTGCATCAGCAGGCGGACTCTCAACCACTGCGCCACCAGGGAAGCTCCCATATCCTTATTTTTAACCACTTAATACAAATATCCTTGTGGCTTGCTCCCAATTTTATTCACTGATAAAATAAAAAGGACATTATATAACTAAAAAGGAAATATAAATTCAGGGTTTTGTCTTGTGAAAATGACTCTCAATGTTTAAATATTTTTCAAGAAGGTGAGTACTTTAAAAAATGTGACTTGTCAGGCATAGGCATGCATTCACTTGTAATACCTGAATATATAAAGACTGTTGTGATAATGGAAAACATAATAAAGCATGTCTTTATGCTCACATAAAGGCTTGGCAGCTACTCTGAGTGGCTGCTCTACAATATGGGCAGGCAAGTTATTTTTTAGAATTGCAATTTTACCATTTTTAGAGTTAAGCATTATTTTGCAATTGTATTTCTGATAATTTTTGCAAAAAGAAAAACAAAAACACGGCTCTTCATCAGTTCTTGCTCCTGCTCTTTCCTTCTGCTGGGCAAGTCAGGGGAATAGTATCCTTTGATAACACAGCCCCTGACCCAGGCTGGGCTTGTACCAGAGGGAGGACTGTGCTAAGGAATATTGCTTTGAGGTTTTTTTTTTAAACAAGTATTAATTATTTTCAGTCTTTAATGCCATGGAATAAAGATCATTGGACCACTTACCTCTCACAGATTGGAAGAAAAACAAAAACTGAGCAAGTTAGTGTCTCTTAGCTCTTTGATGCAATAGGTGAGAAAAACTATTATATCCATTCAGGTCTCCCAGGCCTGGGAGATTTTTATTATTATTAAAAATGACTATTATTTTTGTTATTATTACTACACTGATTATTATTATTACTATTATTATTATTATTATATAATTAGTAGTTACAGTATTATGATTTCTGAATTTGTAAAAATTCATATTGAATGTTTAGGCTACATTCAATAACTTCTTATGAAGAATACCGTGACTAAGACATTTATAATAAAATTATGGTTGTAAGGAGGATGTTTAAAATTGATGTTTATAGGAACATCAATTTGTACAAAATCTAATCACAGATAATTCTCATGTATTCACTAGAGCAGTTACCTCAAAGGCTCTCAGTGTTAATAGCATCTAATTAGTCTGGTGTCTATTTTTGTATTTTCATAAAACCTAAGATTGTGTTTACTAGAAAATATCTTCAGTTTATACTCTAAAGGTATTGAGGTAGATGGTGTTCCCTTCCCACCTAAGATAACCCTTATTAGTGAGGTTCTACTGTAATAAATATTCACAGGGCAGTATTTAAGAGTTGAAGACAGTTATAGAGGAAGAGAAAATATAGATGTAACTCTGAGATCTGTAAGAAATCTATACCCAGTCTGGTAAAAGCAAAGATAAATACTCCACGTTGCAATCTTGTAAAGGAATTTTCTTTATGGGGAATTATACTGCAATTTGTTTCTTCCATCCTTTACTTTTTCTTTCATCTACCAAATGGTGTATACATTTTGATAGTTTGGTGTCACTGTAAGGTCCAACTGTTGACAGAGAATGGCTGGCATTACAGTTTTAAGCCTTAACTACAATAGCAAGATAAAAGACCTAGAGGGAAAAAAATAGAAAGGGATAATTGGTCTTCTGATGACCATCGTCTACACTGTATCTGCATGTGACAAATCTTCAACTAAGCAATGCAGTCACTTTGTGTCATCGGCTCAGTTAACCATAATATAAATACATATATAGTGAAATTCTAATCAATTATCGCTTTCTTGGTTTTGGCTTCTCTTAAGATTTATGGCTGTTAATTATTAATTTGTTTGCTCTACATAGCATTTCTCTCCCCCTTTACAGCAGCATGCTTTTTTGAATCTGAATGTTCTTCTATGTTTGCCCCATTTCAGTATTGCTTACTAACATTTAATATATTTTGCTTTTTTTTTTTTAATTTTGCTGACAAAGTTGCATTGATGAAAGCTGACTTGCAAGGTAGATAGCCCTGTGTGTATAAAACAAGACTGAAACCCCGTAATACACAGTGGAAACCTCAAAATAACATTTTTACATTTTTGCAGTAACTGTTATTTGAAGTTTTCATTTTTCCCCTTCTTGAATGTTGTGCAAGAAACTTCATTTTGTAGCATAGTTTGCATAGAGGCTTTCAGTCTTGAATGTTTGTATAGTGATTACCTTTAGTGCTTTGATCATCCTTTTTTTAGTTCTTTGTTTTTCAGTGTTCTAGTTAAGATTCTTTAGAAATAGACTAGCATTCTTTTTACTTGTATGTTACATGGGGGCATGTCATTTATACAGAGTTTTTAGTTTTATGTTTAATTGCATGAAATTGTTAAAGCATGTGGATTGATACTTGCCAACATACCTATCCAAAACACCCAGCAATCATAACTTTCTTCATAGTTTGTGCAGGAAAACTTCTAGAAACTTATAGGACATTTTTGTATAACTCTCTTCAGTGGTTCCTTTTTTTTTTTTTTTTTTTTTTTTTTGCTAATCTGTATCTCAGTTTCATGAAGTTATAATCTCCATCTCTCATGGTGTCTCTACCCATTGGTCAGAAGTTAAGGAGATCCATGCGTTTTTCTAAAGTCCAAACAGTGAGAGAGAATTATTGATGAAGGAATGAGATCACCTGCTACCATGATCATACGAGAAGCTATGTGCTTGCTTTTACTATTTGCTGGTCTAGTTTACTATTATAATGTATTTTGTCCTGTATTTGAAACTTGAGAAACCTTTATATTACAGCTTCTCTGTTCCTAATTCAGGTGTGTGAACTAGAACTTTCCAAACTAGTTTGGTCATGTACTTTGAGGTGTTGGCAACTACTAAATGTGACCTAGCTCATGTGTGAAACACTTTTAGATTTTTTTAAAGAACCCAAGTTGCTTTTGGATTGTTTTCAGGGCCCAGCACAACCTGCCAGGAGGACTCATGTTCCAACCAAGGCGTGTGCTTGCAGCAGTGGGACGGCTTCAGCTGTGACTGTAGCATGACTTCCTTCAGCGGGCCGCTCTGCAATGACCGTAAGTTCCCCTCTGAGTGTAGACTGATGCTCGTCGTTGCTTCCAGTTACTGTTTGATATCCCGGGTCTAAAGCTGGGAGTCTTTATATTATCCATGAATAAGTTAAACTGTCATAACCAGGAGGAGCATTTGGTTCCACAGAAAGGTCATGTTTGAAATACTAAAGTATCAATCAAGGATGCCATTAGCCAAAATCTGTGATGATGGTGATTCTTTGGTCTTCAACTCTTTGTTGGAATTTTTTAAATTGCTAATGGTCACCTTGTCGAAAATAATTTTTTCATTTCCTGTATGTGACACCCCTCCCCTAGTTTTTGAAAGAGGCTCCATGATGCTTTTTATTAAGTAATATTTCATTTCATAAGATTATATCTTGAGGGCTGGAATTTTAGTGAATTGACAGGTTCATTATGTTTCTCTCTCTACATCTTTTCAAGCCCATACTGCCTTTTACATTAAAAAACAGTATGTTTAAACTTTGTCCTTCAACTACTCTCCCTTATGTTTGTGTTTTTTCCCCTTTAGTCTCACAGTATAAGCATGACAGGGGACATCCCTGGCAATGCCGTGGTTAAGATTTCACCGTCCAGTGCAGGGGGAGTGGGTCAGGGAGCTAAGATCCCACATGCCTTGTGGCCAAAAAAAAAAAAAAAAAAAAAAACAAAACAAACATAAAACAGAAGCAATATTGAACAAATTCAATAAAGGCTTTAAAAATGGTCCACATCGAAAAAATTAAAAAATTACATTAAAAAAATAAGCATGACAAAGAAACACGACATTCACATTATATTATGGAATATTTGTGAGTGCCTAATTTATGTGATAGCAGTGTGGATTTTGAGACCATATTAACTGGTATGTGGGATGAAGTTCTGTTTCTTAACTTTCAAATAGATACTGCTTTACAACACTTCATCAAAATGATAATACAAGGGTTTCCTACAAAACTTTGCATTCCACTCTCTTGAGAAAATATATCTGACAGAGCCTTCTGGTTGTAAAATATAGTCCATGCTTATGTTGTAAATGCTACAACATTGAAGAAAAAGCTCTCGGATGGTGGGATAGCAGATGAGATGATTGAAGGTTTGGGCTTCCAAGCAAAGGCTGAGCTTGAGTATGGATTTAAAGAAAGACTAGAGCTTGTTCATTTTGACCTTTATCTATTTGAGGCTCTGTTCATGTCAGTAGATATGTGTATCATAAGGTTGAAGATGGGGTCAAACCAGAACGTGTTATTGAACTGAGTTGTTGCAGCCTAGCAATATAGTACAATTTCCTAGCTATCTTCAGGTTTCCTCTCCAAAATATTGAATATAGGAAGAACAAGCAACTAATACAAAGTAAATAGTACTTGGAAGAGACATGTAAAGGTCATACCACCACAGAAGAAGAAATATTTAGTCTTCATCCTACCAGTGAGCTCTTCCATTACAAGAATTACAAGAAACTTGAAGCCACAAACACATATTCAAACCATCACACATTTGCAAACACTGTATTTCTGCAAATCAAATCATTCTTACAAACATTAAACCACATTTAGAGTTATGTAAGTAACCTTATGTAAAGAGTCAATAAATACTTATATGTACATAAAGAAAAGCAAATCAAAGAAACTATATATCCTTTTAATAAAGATATGTAAATAGAATAGTAACGTCCTGCAGTTGCTCCTGCCCCAGAGAAAATAACATCAACTTATTTTCAAGGACAAACAGAAGACTGATAATTTGTTATGATTTTATTATGACAATTTTAAAATCCTGAGTATGATCCTGACAGATGTAGCTGAGAGAGCTTTTGTTTTGCGTGAAACTGGTTTTCATTTTGCTAAACAACTTTCTCTGCCAAACTTTGTGCTTAGTCTAGTTTCCATGTTTTACAAAACAGTTGTCATTTGCTTGTGTCAGATTGTGTATCCTCTTATAGCAGTTAAGTACAAAGAATATAATTTTCTCTAGACAGTTCCTAAAGGAACATCAAGGTCCTGCCTTAAGTATCATGCTGTCTTCAAATCATTTTTACAGAAAATTATTTGAATGCTGCTCTTGGGTGATAGTAGTGGTGATGACAATGATAAGGCTATTTGTTATTTTCTTGTAAATAAGGTAACTGTCGTTCAATAAATATGTCTGCTGATATGCCTCTAGCACAGATCAGCATTAAAATTACTTTGGAGGGCTCTCAGAATACATGCATTTTGATTAAGTCATTATCTCTTTGTGGGTTTTCTGGAAATATGAAATAGTTTTCTTGGCTTGTACACTGGTGTTTTGGTAGTGAGGATATATATGTACGTACAAATCAGTATTTAAAAGCAAATCTTATTTTCATATCAACTCTAATTTGTAGAAGGTACAATAGTGACAGTTACCTTGAAGACATACAATTGATATGGCAATAAAAGTAGCATGCCACATTTTCTTCACTTTTTAAATTGATCAAAACAAGCCTTGGGCTTCCCTGGTGGCGCAGTGGTTGAGAGTCTGCCTGCCGATGCAGGGGACACGGGTTCGTGCCCCGGTCCGGGAAGATCCCACATGCCGCGGAGCGGCTGGGCCCATGAGCCATGGCCGCTGAGCCTGCGCTTCTGGAGCCTGTGCTCCGCAATGGGAGAGGCCACAACAGTGAGAGGCCCACATACCGCAAAAAAAAAAAAACAAGCCTTATCTCTACATCTCACTGCTTTTCTGTAAGGTGCGCAAATAAAATTAGTGTGATTCCTGGGATTTTAACAAGATCCTTTTCTGTATAGAGGTTGACTTTTTTTTTAATGAAGCCATTTAGGACATTTTGTTTCTTAATGAAATTTTCTTCTCCACGCTTAGATATTTATCCATAAATTCTGTGGCTGCAGCTGTCAACTGCATAGAAAACGAAAAAAGGAAGATAGAAACAAAGCTTTTTTTAAAGAAAGGGAAAGAACACACCACATTGTAAATGAGATCTTCCCACCCCCACCCCTGCCCCCTACAGACCTTCTAAAAGTCATCTCTCTGATAATTTTCACAGAGTTAGAGTAACTAGAAAATTTTATTTATATTAGCCTGGAGACATAATTAATGGGAAGATAGGAATAAGTTTTCTCCTGTAAGTGTAATCCTGGATAAATCATACTAATTAATGAAGTTAAAGGAATCTTTCAAAAAGAAGAGGTACTTAGGCAAAGTGATGCCAAAGGCTACTTTTAAAGAAAAGTGTTTGTGAAACCCTTTCTTCCCTGGCAAGTTGCCATCTAAATGACCTACTCATTGACAAAAATAATTGCTCTGTGTGTGTGTGTGTGTGTGCGCGCGCGCGCGTGCGTGTGTAACTCCTTAATTCTTCCATATCTGTACCATATTTTAGGTCCCCAATATAATTTTTCTGGCTCATTGTAGCAATATCTTGGTTGAGTTTCCCCCTTCTTATCCCTCTCTCATCCAATCCATCCTATGCCTCCTTACCAGTTTTGTTCTTTCTTCCTGTTCTCCCTAGTTTAAATATCACAAGCTCTTCCTGATTCTCCTAACGGGAGACAATGCTTTCTCTCCTCTGACCTCTGTAGAACTTTGTTTATGCTATTTTATCAGCCATCACTTTCTACCTTATAGTTACTTATGTTTGGTCTTATCTCCCAGGAACAATAATCCTTTTTGCGGGGGGAGGGGTTCGTAAGCCCAATGTTTTGTACCTTATGTTGCACATAACTGTTGATAATAGTAACCCATTAAACCAGTGTTGACTAGATGCATGAATCTTGCATAAGGATTTCTAGGACATCCTCAGTGGTCAACAGTACTCTCCAAATTCATCAGTTTGGAGTTCATGAACCTCCATGGTCTGACCCTAGCTTTTGTTTTCATTCTTATCTATTGTAGAACTTTGTCAATATGGCATGTTACCGCCAGTTAACTTATGGTGTCTGAGCAACATTACACTTTCCCAGTTTCCTCACCATTGCTTATGCTAATTTCTCCTCCTGGGGAATGCACTCCTTCCACCTAGAAGGCATTCCTTTCACGATATCTGCTTGAAGAAATGTAACTTCATTTTTCAATCATTACCTAAACTGCTTCATCCCATGGAAACTTCCCTGGCCCTCTGAGCTGGGCCTACTTTCCCTCTTCTGGACTCTTAGAGCAACTGTTTTTGCACTTAGCAGTTAGATTCGTGAACTTTCTCTTGGATGTAACTACTTACTGAGTGCATGCTGTGTGCCAGGTCTGTGTTAAGAGTTGATATTCATTGCATTAAATCTACATATCACCTGTTAATGCTTGTGCACGCACACCATCATCAGACCATTGTGCTACAGTAATCCTTTTTTGCATCTACCCTGTGGTCCAGAGTAGAATGTAACCATACTAGCTAATTTAATGTCAGGTTGGGGAAGATGAATATGGCTATGATCATATGGAAAATAGTGAACATAATAACACTGTCCCATTACATTAGTGTGGAAACGTTGGGTGCCAAATTACAGTTCAGCTTCAATGGTGTCTGTTACCATAAGGGATTAATACATCAGAGTGCTGTTATTTTGGTGCTAGGAGGGTGAGGGCATTGCCATTAAAAGACTATTTTCAGACTTCTAAACTTTGCCGAAAGAAAATCTTTGTGATAAGAATTCATCATATCTTTTGTATGAGAATTAGTATTGTTCATTGAAACAAGGATGGAATACATTTGACTGTGACTTGTTACCATGGCATTTTAAAGTAACTTCAGCTTTTTTTGTCACCTTCTTTTGTTGTTTGAAAAGAGAATCCAATACCCAGTATTTGAGCATCAATATCAGAACTACTGGAAATGAATCATAACATACATAAAAATAACTTGAATCAAAGTAACATTGTTTCTCTCCGATGTAGATCTGCCAGTAGTATTAAGCTGTGAGCTGATTTGCTACTGATGCCATTTATGGCTGGATAAAATTTAGCAATTAGCTATGTCCACAGCCAGATCCTCATTGTGAGTATGATGAATCTTATCTACCTTAAATCATTCAAGCATTTCTAAATGGCGGCCCTGAAGTTGTTGAAAGCAGTTCATAAGTAATATTTACTAATAATGCTTTAGAAAAACCAATGCATAAAAAGAAGCATTAGTCTCTTTTCATATTGCAGTTGGGCAAATGACAGTTTTAAGCTGTATCTATATAAGAAAATTTAAGTGGGAAGGAAAGTCCCCAAACAGTGGAGTGCAGAGTATTGCTGTATTTGAATTACTCAGATTAGTCCCGTATATTTTTCAGCAGCTGAATGATCCATGATTCTAAGTAGCCTTTTGCTCTGTGTAACTGGTATCAATTTGGCCCCAGAAGTCAAGAAAGAAGGCCCAATCGATTTTTTTTTTTTTTTTTTTTTTTTACCCCTGCTAGTACTCTCTAGTTTTTCTGGCTTGCTGAAAAATCTGACTTTGTGGACCTTGATTTTGCTCTTACATCGGTGCTCTTCACTGTAGGCCTTATAAATGTAAATACGAAAGTAGCCTTTGATGTGGTAATACTGTCACATCCCACAAGAACGCAGCTAGACCAGGGCTCCGTGGAGAGAAGTTTTCACCAGTCACCTTTGTTAACTGTCCTTAAGGGGTTACAGTGGTTCCGGTTCTCACAAGGTGCTGTTTCAGAGAGCTTTAGGACCCTAGTCTCTGAATAATTTTTTTTTCATGTGAGTGCATTGTGTTTAGGCTTCTGACTTTGCTGTTCAGTGGCGCGACACAGCGCGTGCAGAATCCAGGCTGCGGTGGGAGACTGCCTGAATCTGAGGTGCTCATTTTTGAAACTTGAGGCCTTTGGGTTTACTTTTACGTTTTAAATGGATTTTACTTCCCCAGAAATGATGCACTGAAAGCCTTTGTAAACAAACTGAAGATTTATCATGGTGAATTCTCAGAACCCTGCATATACTAAATAAGTATAAACAATAAATTGTTTAATCAAGAAGATATACGAAGAGTAAAATGTTAGGTAATTGTCCAAATTTATGGAATCTGATTATCCTGGGTAGTTTTTAAAAGAAGGAGTGTAAGATTAAAAAGAATAAGTTTAGTTTTTGTGAGATAGATATTTGATTTTTAAAAAAGAATAAAATTGCAGTTGAATTTGGAAGGAAGTGGCTGGATCAGGCATAAGTTGTTTATATAGTTTGTTGCTGTGCATATACCTGACTAGTGCATAAGAAGGACTACAGAATAATTTTACGTAGATCACACCAACATATTTTAATGTGAATCACATACTTAATAGGTGTTATATGCATGTTGTTTATATATTATAAACCTTATCTTTTCAGTCTTCACAAATATTATTTTCAATTTTCAAGTGAGGATATTGAGGCATGAGCAGTTTAATAACTTCTTTGGGCTGAAATGACTGGTAATTGACACAGAAAGAATTTGAATGTAAGTTAGACGAACTTCAAGCCCGTATTCTTACTTGCACCCACAGTTCTTCCCAGAAAGGGATAGAACAGAGAAGTTAGTAATGACTGATGTTTAACGTTGTGGACTTTTTTTCCATCCTCATCTGACTCTTGATTCTTATATTTAATTGTAGGCATTGTGTTGCATGAAACATGCTCTTCCCCTTAACTGCTCAGTTCTGCTTCCAAAGATGAGTTAACAATTCATAGCTGTTGAAAGCATACTGTCATTAACTTTCAGTTCTTTTATAAAAAGTCACTGATTATGAAAATAGAGATGGGAATTTTCTGTGTTGTTTCTATGACAGCCTGGGTTTCTCAAAAATAATAATTTAATATTTGATAATGAAGTCAGGCAAAATACTTCCCAAGATTCTTTTACTTGAATCAGATTCACAATGTATATTACGGGAAAGGAGGAGCAAAGATTCAGAATTGCGCTGACCACCGAATCGGCGCCAAGTGTTTGATTATGTTGATTACATCCCAGTTTTCTCTTTATGCAGTGTTGAGGCAGAAAGGGAAAAAAAAATGAAGTCAGAGGTTAGCAGTGTGGCCTTTAAAGGGTTTGGGAAGATTCACAGGGATAACACAAGAGAATGCATGAAGCCCAAGTCATGAAAAGTGCCTACAGGATTAGTAGTAAAGACCAACTGTCCCTTGTATTTGTAGGGAAGGGAAAGAAAGCTCAGGGGAAATGTGCAGAGCCCAGAAAAAAAGGTCATGATAAA
This sequence comes from Phocoena phocoena, assembly GCF_963924675.1. Taxonomy (NCBI): domain Eukaryota; kingdom Metazoa; phylum Chordata; class Mammalia; order Artiodactyla; family Phocoenidae; genus Phocoena; species Phocoena phocoena. Next base: position 48,519,506 of record NC_089232.1, read on the forward strand.
AATAATGCTGTGCTTGCATTAACGAATAATTCTAGTAGTAAGGAAAAAAGTATTACTGTGAAGAAAATGCACCTTGCCCAGCAATCCTTTTTCCTTCCCTGAACAAAGCATTCTTTGTCTTTAATGAGATTTACTGTAGCAATTAAAACGTTTAGGAATCTTTTATGGGGAGGAATTATGGTATCCTCTGTAGCTCAGTGCTATTATACATTGTTACTTCTCTGGTAGCACTCTACAGCAGCATAAAGTACAAGGATGCTTGTTAGCTCTGGGTATTGTGGAGTGTATGATTTTAATGACCCTAATGATCTAAATTCACATCTCTCAGAAATGGCCTGTGGAGCCTGAGGCTTAATCTCCCCAGGATTTGGTGAGATAGGAAGGTACAAAGGCATTTCTTAACTTGAAATGATTTCAGAATGAAACAAGTCATAAAAGGATGAGCTGATATAGAAGGATGTTAAAAAAAAAATGGGTCGTGAACAAGGAGGCGGCTGTGTTTGACGGAGACTGGAAACTGTGTTTGTGTAGGTGTGAATGCTTCTTATAAATATATAACATATGACCCTTTAGGGAGAGAAACAGATGGAATACGTAGCGGGAAATAAAGGATACATTTTGCTTGGTTTCTTCGCTCAGATGGAACAAGATGTATTTTAATATTTGGCATCTCCTGTTGGGAAGCTTTCAGGGCCTCATCTGGATTCCAGCAGCTCAGGACAATGCTGACATTGGGAATAGTGCTGGGTAAAAGCAGGCCTTTGAATACGATTGCAAAGCTTCTCCGGGTCGTGACTTGATGCATAAATATTTCAACCACGTTTCATGTCGAATCCTTGATGGTCACTTGAACGCCCAACATGAGGGAACCCAGAACCAAGGATCCGGATTCATGCAATCATCACACCCTCAGAGTAAGGCTGTGTTCTGAAACCGGGGTTCATCTTCCATGACATCAATCACAAATCTGCTGTCCTAGGTCCTATGCAAGGCAAGTGCTCCATTTTACTAAACTACAAACAGAAAAGTGTCAGAGAAATATCATTTCCTCTCAGCTGCAGGAGACATCACAGAAGTACTTAAACTGGATTTTGGTTATGTCAAGTACATTCCTTTCATTGACAGTGACAACAATTCTGTAAGTCAGAGCTTGGAAGCATTTTTAGTGCTGTTGAAGTGTGAAAGGTAAAAACCTAAGGTTCTTAAAATTAAATCTCATGAAACTAAAATTGATCTATGGAGTACAGTGTAAGAGGCTGCTTCCTGGGTTGAGAAGGCAGTCTCCCTTCTGGAATTCAGTGCCTACAAGGTATATAATGATGATGATGATGACACTTTTGTTTTTTTCTTTAAACACTGAGTCCCTGAAAGCTATATTGGTGCAAAATCAAATGGAGTACGTGTTCAGTACAAGCTATCGTTTATGGTTTTCAGGTCACTTGGAAAATCCTCTCCCCATAACCCCAATATCTCCTTTTCTAATGTTGCCAGTAGGTTTTGTCGGCATTCATTTCCCTAGCATTCCTGTATTCTTTCACTCAACATTTAAGGTTGTCCACAGCCTTGCTCGACAAACACAACTGTACCCTGTGCCTCGTATGCTCAGGCATCAACTGTTTGATACTGACATGTATAGAGAGACGTGGGTGTGGTCACTGAATGCTCTCTACATGTTCACCTCTGCTGAAAGAGCCCCTCATTCGATTGTCTTCCTCTTCCCTGACTTCCACGCTTCCTAAGAAAATTCATCCCGTAGAGGTGACCCAGCTCAGATCAAGTTCATCCAGAGTAGGACAGTCTTCAGTTAGTGATTTATCAGCTTCTGAGTCTCCAGTTACTGTCTAACCTGTGTCTTTTTATGTGTGTATGCCTTTAATTCCCAGCTGTATTTTACATCCCATTCTTCTATTTTCGGTATTATTTCTCACAGTAAATGTTCTGCAATACTTGAAGATCGGTGTCTTGAAGCCTCCATTAGTTACCTAATTTTTTTAAACACTTTATTTTTTAGAGAAGTTTTAGGTTCACAGCAAATTAAGAGGAAAGTACAGAGATTTCCCATATGCCCCCCATCCCCACACATGCGTTGCGTTCCTCATTACCAACAGCCCTCACCAGAGTGGTACATTGGTTACAATTAATGGACCTACACTGACACATCATAACCACCTAAAGTCCATAATTTACAAGGTAACTGATGTGTGTGCCCATCCCTAAAGTTCTCTAACATATATGTATATGCATATTATATGATATCTGACAGGGATAGTGTATTATGTTTTATCATATTACTGTAAATACATTTTTCATGATCTTTATTCCTAATAGTAAAGACCCATGTGGAAGTAGAGTCTTACATAGCTAGAAAGAAAGTGCTTTGAGTAAAGATGTGTGTGTTTCTCTGGGGGGGTGTGGTTAAGTTTGTGTGTCTGTACAAGTGCACATACCATGGGAGATGGATTTAAAAACATCACTTTCTGTTTTCTTCAAATTCCGCTGATGTCCTGCTTTGTATATTATCACATTAAATCTAACAAATTCTGAGACCTTTCGTTGTTTCAAAGTAACTATTTTTTGTTCAGTTTTCTTTTTTCTCATTAATTGGCTGATACCTGTAGGAATAATGACATTATTATGAAATGCTACACTGCTTGTTTGATCTTTTCTAGCTAAGCTTTACAATTTTGCAATGTTGGGATGTTTTTCTAGCAATAACATAAGTCTCTGGGGGGAAAAGGATACTATTTCTCCTATAATAGCATAGCACTGATTTAGTTAGCTCACCAGTGTCCTTGAATTCTCTAAATGTTGCCTTTGCAACAGCTCTGGAAGAGAGAGCCAAGTGCCATACGATGTTATATAGGTGGAATTCAAAATATTCTTGTTTTTTTCCTTTCCATATTAAATATGATGAAGATATCATTTGTGTATACAAGTGTACCAAGTGCAAGAGGCACACTTGGCCTTATTGCTCTCGTTCAGTAATTTAGGAGAATTTGCCTAATGTCAGCTTAATAGGATCATGGACATTTTCTACCTCTCAGTCAGGACGTAGAACCACAATCAGTGTGCCAGGTCCATAATGACAGCCTCAGAAATAGAACTTGCTTGGTTGTTGGAGAGGTTGAGAAAGGGTATAAAAAAAAAATTCCAAGTATACTAGAATTTGTCTACCTAAATCAAAGAGAAGGTTGTAAAATGAACAGGCTGGGCTAAATCAGCGGTTCCCAAAATGTGGTTCTTGGACCCACATTGTCAACGTGACCAGTGAATTTGTTAGAAATGAATATTCCTACATTCCAGACCTCCTGAATTAGACACTGTTAGGTGGGACCATATGAAATCTGTATTTTAAGAGCCTCCAGATAATTCTGATAGACCCCAAAATTTGAGAACTGTCAGACCAGATGACCTCTAGACCCATCTTGTTAGTTCTATGCTTTCCATATAACAAAAACTTTATTTAATGGAACAAAGGAAGTTTGCCTGAAGAATTCTCACAAGTAAAACACCATGACTAGAGGTGGTTTAAGTACAGTCTTGGCTATTTCCTTCATGGTAATTGAAAACAACTAACAAATTTTCATTTTGATAATTAGCCTCTTCAGCAGGCTGGCAGTCTTAAAAATGTTTGAAAAGTTCCCACTCACACTACGCATGCTGTGAAAAATCTAGTTCAAGGCAAAACTTTCCCTGCAGTGTAAGGAAATTGACTAAATCCAAGTGCACATCCTTGTGTTCATATTTTTTGGGATTCTTCAGAAGAATACTCTGATAATTGCTTTGGCTGGACCATAAAATATTATTCTTACATGCAAACACATTTTAACCTAAAAGGAAGTTGAGTCAATAAACCACTGTCAAAAATGCCATTCGTATGAGATAGCATGCTCTTCACATGGCATCTTTTTCCACTGCCTAAAATGTTCCACATCTATACCTACCCTTTCCACTTTCTAAATAAATGTGATCCCATTTCAATTCCCTAGATAGGATTTCCCTTCTCATAAAGAAATATCGCATATCTAGTAAGATCTTCATTTTTCCTTATTTATCTTTACTCACAAAGAATGATTCATGTGTGGATCATTTAGTCAGGATCCCAGTTTATGACCCTGAACAAGTCACTTGAGTTTGTGAGCCTCAATTTCCCCATTAGAAAATTAGAGATTTGGTTTGCCTGGTCTTTAAGGTCCCTAGAGCTGCAAGGGTTTGTGATTCATTCTTACTATATTCTTTCTTTTCTTTTCCCCAACCCTCAGACCTATTTTTACTCATGTTTAAGGATCTTCTAGGATGCAGCCTATAGCTCAGTCACACAACGCTAATCTTAAGCTATATTTTAGCCAAAGACCTTTCCTGCCAAGCCCTATAAAAAAAGGAAGAACTTGGGAAAAGAAATCCAATTAATGGTATGTCTTCCTCTTTGAGAAAGGAAACTTTGAATTAATCCTGAAACACAAGGCAAAGACATCCGCTCTTTGTTTCGTTCATGTTTGTGTAGCTGTTTATTTATAGCTCCTTTTAGATACCTATTTACATCAAATTTGTTTTAAGTTGAAAGTTTTACTGATGCAGGAATCATGCCTGTGTACTTGCTTAGCTAAATGCTGTATGTAATTATTAATAGTACTTAAATACTTTTTAGTGATTAAAAAAACTATAATTAAGGGTGTATAGTTGTTAATATGATCAGGATACAGCTACTAATTGAACATTTACTATGTGCTGGGTTTTTCATATTAAATATTTTTACTCTCCTACCATTCTCTCATAATAAGAATTATGACATCTATGTTACAAAAGTTGTATCTAAGGTAAAGAAGTATTCCCCTGTTCACATGTTAATAAGAATAAGAATGCAGGCTTATCTCGCTTAAAATTCTATGGTCTGCTATCGAGAGATGGTATCATGTAATCTCTTAGTATTGAATAAAGTAGTCAAATTGAGAAGATTCACATGCTCTCTTTACTTCCATTTCAAGTGTTTTAGAACACACACAAAATGAATAAATGTATGCAAATCTCCTAAATGTAAGAAATTGTAAAAATGAGGAAGAACTGATACAGAGTAAGTTTAATCCTACTTTCTCAGCTAAATCACTCGTCTTCAGGCCTGTATCCTATACTGATACATATTAATGCATGTGACCAGCACACCTAATGAGACTTTACAGGGACTTGCAACTTCAAAGAGAAAATCTTTGTAGATTTTCTTCAAAGAGAAAATCTTCAGTGAATGAGCAGATTTTAAAAATGATGCTTATGGGGGCTTCCCTGGTAGCGCAGTGGTTGGGAGTCCACCTGCTGATGTGGGGGACACAGGTTCGTGCCCCGGTCTGGGAGGATCCCACATGCCGCGGAGCAGCTGGGCCCGTGAGCCATGGCCGCTGGGCCTGCGCGTCCGGAGCCTGTGCTCCGCAACGGGAGAGGCCACAGCAGTGAGAGGCCCGCGTACCGCAAAAAAAAAAAAAAAAAAAAAAAAAAAAAAGATGCTTATGAAGTAGGATATAGAACATCCTGAATAACCCAGGAAATTGTGTTTTCTCTATTTAAGATAGAGAAGACATTTGGGATGTTGTTAAAAGCATTCATGGAAATGATAAGCATGTGTTTTTTCCTAGTTAGCAGGTTTCTGGTCTATAGTTTAGTGTGTGAGGAGGAAAAGGATCATATTCAACAGTGGAGCTAACCTTTCATGAAGTTGCCTCTTCCACTTGCAATTTCTATACTTCTGAACAGATCATTTCCTTTTGCTGGAAACTACCATGATTTAGTTTTAGTGAATTCCATCTCTCCAGCTGATACTTGAACTGTGTAGGAGACTTTAATACCTCTGCTTCTGGCCTGAAACACTGCCTGTGGGAAATGAGAAACAGTGTGAAAGCATCGTTCCACCTTCCAAGGGTCACTCGTACAGAAACAGAGGGCCTTGGGCTTAGAGAGTCTGTAGGTTAGGAACATATTTGCATGGTAAATTATCTGAATCTGAGACTATTATTAATTATGCACTTACTATGTACAAAACACTGTGAGATATATGGAAAGTGAACTGGTTGGAACCATACCCCCAAAGGAGTTTTCATCTTGGAAGAATGACTCCCAAGACCCAGGGCAATAGGGAATATTGTCCGTTTTGTTTCATGACCTATCATAAGTACTTACAACAATGCTTGGTGCTTAGTACCTACTCAATAAATATTTATGCAATAAATAAAATACATTGTTAATAAGATAACTAGTAATTTAAGTACTCATTGTATGGTGCAGACAATTGCCATTTGTGAACTCAGAGGAGAGGGCAAGCATAGTAGTGGGCTGGCTGAGTAGAAGTGAGGTGGACCTCAATTGGGTAGAGAGAAACAGGGAAGGCATTCCATACAAGGGACATAATATGAGCAAAGGAGAATCTATAGATAAAATATTCACAGATCCAAGCACATCTTTGGAGTATCACTATAACATCAAGTACACTGCTAGGCTCTGTGTATACAGAAATGAACAAAAGGAGGCTGTGGGTACAGTGGAAAGATTACAGACTTTGGAGACAAATAGACCCAGAATTGCATTCTGACTGCACATGGTACCTGTGTGGCCATCATCATTGATTAATGTTTCTGAGACTTGGCTTCTTTATCTGTAAAATGAGGCCATGATAACAGATATTGCAGTGTTGTGTTGAGAGTTACAGGTAATACATAGTAAGATACTTACTGTACCCCAAACTGGTCAGAATTGGTATCTATTGCAATGCTGCCCTTACCTTTGCTTTCAAGGAGCTCATAGACAAGAGGAAATGACTGGCATGTATACAGATCATTACTACTTTGCTCCTTCTAGGGACCCCTGTAATGTGAATGTTGGTGTGTTTAATGTTGTCCCAGAGCTTCTCTCAGACTGTCCTCGCTTCTTTTCATTCTTTTTTACTTATTCTGTTCCACAGCAATGATTTCCATCAAGCTGTCTTCCAGCTCACGTATTTGTGCTTCTACATCATTTATTCCGCTATTGATTTCTTCTAGTGTATTTTTCATTTCAGTTATTGTATTTTTCATCTCTGTTTGTTCTTTAAATCTTCTAGCTCTTCATTAAACATTTCTTGTATCTTCCAGTCTGTACCTCCATTCGTTTTCTGAGATCTTGGATCATCTTTACTGTCATTATTCTGAATTCTTTTTCAGGCAGATTGCCTATCTCCACTTCACTTAGTTGTTCTTCTGGGGTTTTATTTTGTTCCTTCTTCTGGAACATATTTCTCTGCTGTCTCATTCTGTCTAACTTTGTGTGTTTGTAGGCTCCATGCTGCAAGACTGTAGTTCTTCTTGCTTCTGGTGTCTGCTCCCTGCTGGGTGAGGTTGGCCAGGGGCTTGTGCTGGCTTCCTGGCAGGAGGGACTGGTGCCTGCCGACTGGTGGGTGGAGTTGGGTCTTGTCCCTCTGGTGGGCAGGGCCATGTCAAGGTGCATGTCTAGAGGTGACTTTGGGCCCAGGACCACTTTAGGCAGCCTATCAGTTGATGGGTGGGGCTGTGGTCCCACCCTGTTAGTTGTTTGGCCTGAGGTGTCCCAGCACTGGAGCCTGCAGGCTGTTGGGTTGGGGCCAGACCTTGGTGCCAAAATGTCAACCTCCAGGAGAGCTCACACCGAGGAATATTCCCTGGGAATACTCCTTGCCCTCATAGTGGGCCACAGCCAACCCCCACTTCCCCAGGAGACCCTTCTAAGACCTGCAGGTAGGTCTGGCCCAGGCTCTTATAGAGTCATTGCTTTGCCCTGGGTCCCAGCACGTGAAACCTTGTGTGCACCCTCCAAGAGTGGAGTCTCTTTTTCACCCAGTCCTGTGGAGCTCCTGCACTCAAGCCCTACTGGCCTTCAAACCAAATGCTCTGGGTGTGCCTCCTCCCAATGCCAGACCCCTAGGCTGGGGAGCCCAGTGTGGGGCTCAGAGCTCTCACTCCTGTGGGAAAACCTTTGTGATATAATCATTTTCCAGTTTGTGGGTCACCCACCTTGCGGGTATGACATCCGATTATTTCACAGATGTGTTCCTCCTGTCATCTCATTGTGGCTTCTTCTTTGTCTTTGGATATAGAATATCTTTTTGGATACATTCCAGTCTTTTTTGTCAATGGTTGTTCAGCAGTTAGTTGTGATTTTGGTGTTTTTGTGAGAGGAGGGGAGCTCAAGTTCTACTCTGCCGTCTTGTCTCCCTTCAGTACTTTGCTTTTCAAAGTGTGGTCCGAGGACCAAAAGCCCCTGCAAGATGCATGCTCCACCTACTGAATCAGAATCTGCATTTAACAAGATCCCAGGCGATTCATGTGCACATTAAGGTGTGAAAAGCACTGCTCTAATAGAGGTATGTGACTAGGGCAGAGCGAGGAATGACTAAGTAGACCTAAGAAAATGAGGAGAGACTTCTCTTAGAAAAGGAAATCTAGAGGAATTCAGACAGAAATAGTATAAATGCGCGGAGTAACTTGTTTAGTAAATCAATTCCTGATTTGAAAAATTTGGTATAGATTCACCTTCTTGACACCACTATTTTTACATCACCTTGACTTTTGGTAACCTCCAGTGCTTTTCGCAAGTAAAATGTGTGCCATGGCAACAGTTTTATCCAAGTGAGGCTAATCCTTGCTTCTTGCTTCAATGCATTAGAAGGAATAAGCTCTAAAACCTAGGATTTACTGCGAACCTGTCCATAAGAGGTCTGAGTCCACAAGCCGTCTCCCAAGAAACTCAGAATGCAGACATTTCATTGGATAGTCTAGTTTAATCACAAAGGTCTTAGCAGACATTACTTCTTTCTGGGCCAGTAAATGGGATAATGTAAGAGTTAGTCATCTGATGCTCAGGAAAAAATAAATAGCCAACTTCCCCTAGGCTGCCCCTGAAGGCCCCTCTGGTTTAACACTCGTTTTCTTTTTAATGTTAGAATCGCTTCCATTTTATGTGGAGCCACGTGGTTCTGTTCGTTGACTTGGCAGGTGGCTCCAATCCTATAATTATGATCTTGATTGTCGGCTGCCAAAGCACAAAAAACTGTAGTAATCCACTGAGGTGGTCTTTAGTGAATAGTTGCATATGCTTTTCAGTATATCACTGCACATTAATCTCACAGTAGCAATAAAACTATTAGGGTAGTAAAAGATACGCGTTTTCATTTTCATAAAGTGTCATAAAATTCAATTAACTACACTTTCCCAAATTGCAGTTCATTCTGGGAAGCCCTGGGTTTCCTAATCTGAAATTACATGTTCCGTTCACTTTTTCTAGTGACCTCCATTAATGCTTTAATCATTACACCTACTGCAAGGTTATCATCTCTGGCATCCCTTTGTCTCCTTATCTTTCTATAAATTTTCTCCTGCTTTTCTACTTACAGCCTTGTAGAGGCACTTCCAGTACTGTTTTATTTATTTATTTTCCTATTGCCTTAATTGGAGGGAGAATGGGAGAATGAACAGCGTAAGTAATCCCCACACATTTAGGCATTATAATTACACAGAATGGAGGATGTTCTTTGGTGCTATCCCCACAAGTAATGAAGAAAGAGCAGAGGGGTTTTATTTATTAGACTGCAAGAGTCTGACCAACCACCACTTTGCTAATCTATAAAAGTGAACATTCCTCCCATATTTTTAGATTGTTCACCTTCTTCTCAAAAGTAGTTTAATAGCACAGACTAGAGAAAGGTCTCCTGGTATTCAGATTTTATTACTTTCAATGACTAAAGTGCAGTACATTTGCTAGTATAATTACACCCTAGTTGTCACAATACATGAACACGATATATTTTATGATACACTTTACCTGCTTATTATCATGTTTGTTCACACATCTTTCAGACTTAATAACCCATGGGGGGCTTCTACCAACATTGGTGAATGGAAATTAGCGAAGTTCTCTCTTTCATTTGTGGCGAGATTTTTATTTCAGTTGTACAAAAGCCATACACAGGATAGATAGTAGATTTAGAGAATTCGTGAAATATCTGTAACTCTGCAATATTCCCTGCTCACTGTGTGACTTTTCTAAATTTCACTACTAATCTCCCAGAACCCACAAAAGTGAATATTAGTTAAATGCATTTTTAATGGAGACCAACTGATGTTCCTTATTATTTTATAAAACAAAATCAAAGAAAATCCTGAATGTCAATAGAACTCTCTTTTGAGATAGATATTTATATATGAGTTCAGATTGACCTTTCGCAGGGCAAGGTTGCTTTCTACATTTATGGTAGGATCATAAAAAATATCAAAATATCCATTTGGTTTAAATAATTTGGAGTCAAAATATACGAACCCAGCCCTATTAGCATGGATATTTGAAAGATTGTCCATCCTGCTTGTTGCAGGACCATTACAGATCTTATCATAGACATCCAAAACGTAATCTAACAGTAATGAGATCTTTTTCTTTAAGGAGAGGATAAAGGAATCGCATGCCCTGAATCATGTGGTACTGCATTAACTTTTATAAATGTGCAGGGCATTTTTCCTCAAATCAGACAGGGCACCGTCATGTAGGCTTGGCCATAAAGTGAGTAATTAGGTTCCAGCTTTTGGGCAAGTTTAAAACATTGCTGAATGGTTATAAAGACAACACATACTTGTAGAACCATTGAAAATATAGAACAAATAAAAGGCAAAACAAAACCACCTGTATTTCTACAATTAGGCTTCTTCCCTTTTAAAGGAAGCTTTCAATTCAACATCCAGGAAGTATTTACTTAGTATTTTCTATGGATTTAGCATTGTGTTAACTATTGAAAGAAAAAAACAAAAGGAAAGAAAGAAGTTAAATTTACTCTGTAGAGATCAGACAGAATTGTGACATAACAATGACATAGCATTGGGACAGTAGCCACTATGTAGAATTGTATAGTTTCTATATTGCAGGATCTAGGAGGCACCGTCCACCTCATAGTCATTGATCACTGAATATTTGAACCATTATTTCAATGGATAGTTTGGCAGCTCTATGTCTTGGTGAAGCTGTGCCTTCTTTTTTTCAGTTCACACAAAGTTACCATATGTGCTGCAGTGAGAAATGCAAGATGGTGTCTAATCAATAGCAAAATGACCTGATACAATATCAATCCCAGTGGCCTTACAAATGAGAAAGAACTTAAACTGGCCCTTGAAATTCATCTAAGATTTTCTTACATCAATTTAAAAGAATTAGGAAGTCGAGGATGTCAGTGCCGGCTTCCCAGATCTATCTTCTGGGGAACCAATGGGGAGGAGTGGTGGGCAAAGAGTAAAGGCTTTCCCTACTTCTGGGTGGCCTTCTCTTGAGGAAATCTCCTCTTGCCAATCTCAAGGTAGAAGAATTGCCACAGGTGTCCTCACCCTGGTATAAGCCCATTTTCCCTGCCACACCATTGGCCTATTTGGTATGAAAGTCCTTTCATATGTCATTGCTTGGGGTTGACAGTTGTCCCCATCCACCTACACTGAAGTGATTGTCTCCCATTTTTACAAAGATAAGTGAACAGAAGTCATGGTTCTTCCCCTCATGGAGCTTAAAATCTAGTTGGAATATCAGACACTGATCAAATACCGCCCTCCCCAAAATTATAAAATTTTAACTCAAATAAGTGCTGAAAAGGAGAATGGTTCACACATTGAGAGGATAACAGAGGTAGGCCTCAGATATCAGAGTTTAGAATTTTGTTTACTTGCCTTTTGAGATTGGACACAGCCTCATTATAAGCTGTTTTCCTTTGACTGCAATCATTCATTCTTTCCGTGCTCCAAGAGTGAAATGGACAGAAGCTATCAGTACATTTGTTAGGTATATCCACAGAGATTCACTGACTTCCTCCAGTTGAAAAACTGTATATCTTTGCAACTGCCTTCCTTTCAACTCTTGCCTGATTTTGAGCAAAAAATACGGAATTTATTTTCCCTGGAAATACTCTTTATCTCCCCTGGTATAGTAGATTGTTTTGGTTATTTGAAGTACTAAAGGCTGCCCAGGATTTTTCTAGAGCAGTATATGAATGAATCCCTTTACAGAAACTAAAAGGAAGAGAACTTCGTGGGGTAAATAGTAGTTGATGTCCACAAAGAACTGTGTTTCTGTCGTGGTAGCAGAAACAAGTTATGGGTATGATGTGTACTACATGCCAGCTGTTTTCGTGGTAAATTTAAAAGTGTGAGACTAGGGTGAGGCAAGTGAGGCATTCACTAGGGTGTAACATTTAAGGGGGCACTAAACACTCAGTAATTAGTGCAATATTTGAAACAATCAAAATTAATGCAAAAAATCCGTGATGAACAAAATATCAAATTTTTAAATCAAGAAAGCATCAGGGGCTTCCCTGGTGGCGCAGTGGTTGAGAGTCCGCCTGCCGATGCAGGGGACACGGGTTCGTGCCCCGGTCTGGGAAGATCCCACATGCCGCGGAGCGGCTGGGCCCGTGAGCCGTGGCCGCTGAGCCTGCGCGTCCGGAGCCCGTGCTCCACAACGGGAGAGGCCACAACAGTGAGATTTCCTTTTGTCTCAGACTCTACTGTAGCTCAGCACACCAGTGTTACTGATCCTGTCTTTTTTTAAAATGTTGACATTTTGTCCATCATGGACAAATTTTGATGTTTAAAATATTAATTTTGATTTTTAAATATTGCTTGGTCACCGAGGTTTTGGTCCCGCCCCTTAAATGTTGATCCTGAGGCAAGTGCTTTCACTCCAATCCTGGCAAATATCCACTTTGAAATAAAGGGCAATTGGCAGCACATAATCAGAGCAGAGACAGAGTTGCAACTTCAACTTGGCTCTGTTCGTTATTGATCCACAAGTCCCAGGACTTCTTCCGCAGGGCTGTAAATCAAAAAACAAATAAATAATACTGAGTATATGACATCATTATGGGTGCTGTGGGTGTCGTAATTTGCTGAGGAGACCCAGCTTCTAACAGGCTAATCACAACCAAGGAGTTAATTGCATCCCCTTGCACTTCAGAAAATTAAAGTCAGGCAACTGTGTTCCACACTGTTTTCTATGAGAGCTTGTTCCTTTTATGTATACTTATTTTTCATGTGACAGAAAATGGATACCCCACGGCTAAAATTAAATGCCATTTACTACACTCTAAGTTGGCTAAGGCCAAAGATTTTTGTCAGAGAAAAAGAAAAGATGAATTGCCCATCTTTGATTGTGTTGTCATTGGATAGAAATTTATAAACACAATTAAAATCACAAAAGCAGTGGAGAAGGAGGTGGTGAAAAACCCTTGCTGAGCATGTCGTGGATAGTGGTGTAGTTTTCTCCTCAAATGCAGTCCATCCATAGTACCAAAACTTCAAGTTGACTTTTGTATTTAATTCTGTATTTTATGCCCCAGGCACATTTTTGTACTTAAACACTTAAGTAATAAAATTGTTTTAAAATTTCTACATGACAAACTTAAGAAATTGAAAACATCCCACAGATAACTGAGGACAGATTTTATAAAGGGCATATGGAAAATCTAGAGGATTTGTACAAGTTTAGTCTATGAACATAAAATAAGTCTATATGTAACTATTTTGACAGTGAAGTAGTGGCAATTTTGAAGACTTTCTTTAAATTCTATAATAAAACAAAGAGTGACATCAATCATTCATTGGTCATTCTCAATGATCTGTATCAGTCTCCTTCTACAGAAGAAAAAGTTGAGGTTGAGATTTTTCAAAAGCTTAGCCCAAGATCACATAGTGATTTAGAGACACATCTCAAACTAGGGCCCCTGGAATTCTCTTTCTCAGGCCAGTCCCCTTTCCACTCTGTAACGTGACATCATTTAGTCACGAAACAATGTTCCACCGCTTGTGCTAACAAACAAACTATAAATAAACACTGGCTGTGAATTTTCCTCACACAAATCCACAAATGACATAGTCCTTGCCCCACACTTTCTATACCGCTGAAGGCCATACTTGAAAACAAAGCTAGAAGCCAGTAGAAGAAGACTCTCATATTTCCACCATCTCCACTTTCTTCTTCGTCTTATACTTCATGATTATTTTTTACTGTCTTACCTTGCCTATCTACTCAAGGACTCAGTCTTTCAGTTTATTTCCCTCTCTTGCCTTGAACCTTCAACATTATATATTAAATTATACTAATCCTAAAAATAAATAAGCCCCTAACCCTTCCTCTTGACCTGACATCTATTCTGTGCCCCTTTTCTTGGCTCTCCTTCATGGCCAAGCTCTGTGAAAGTTTTTAATGATAAATGCAACATGACATTCACTATTCAGCCCACTCCATTCTGGCTTCCCCGGCAGAACTCAGCCAAAACTGTTCATTCTAAGAGCACCAATAGCCTTCCCATTGTTAAATACATTAAATGTTTTTTCAGTTATCATCTTACTCAATCTCTCTTTGACATTTTATGACTCCTTCATCCTAGAAGTATTGTGTACCCATGACACTACACATACCTGGTTGTCCTTCTCCCTCTATGACTCCTCCTATCCAGGTATCTTCTAGTTCTGCTGCTCTACCTACCTCCTAATTGTTGAAGATACTCAATTCTTGATTTCAGGGTTCTTCTCATTTAATATCCCACTATCACTATCTAAGTAATCTCATCCATTCCCATGTCCTTAAATACTATCTTTATGCCCATGACTCTCAGATTTCTACCTTCAGCCCAGACCCCTTATATTGAGAGGTGGCATAAAAAATTGTATTTAACATTACTATTTGTATATCTCACAGGTGTCTCTAACTTCACATCTTAAATTTAACTCTTGGTACTTCCCTCCCATTTTAGTAAATAATGCCTCAATTTGTCTGGTGAGATAATCCATATAACTTGAAACTTCAACCGTAGGTATATATTTGAGAAAAAGTTTCAAACAATGAAAAATTTAAGTATATTTGTGGCATCACATTTGTCTTTTATTACAAGTGTTTAACCCATGGGTCTCATAATATTTCTGGTTTATAGACCTTAGACATAATAGAAATGAAAGGCAACACATAGGTCCTACTATGTGCTAGGTACTGTACTAATATTTGACAGGTAGCAGTGTTATTTTCGTTTTACAGATGATAAAACTGAGGCACAGAAAGATCAAGTAACTTTCCCAGGATCATAGAGTTATTAAGTAGCAGAGATGAGATTTGAACTCATGCAGTCTGGTTCTAATGTCCTTGCTCATAAAAACTATGCTGTACTGCCTTAAAATGGTGGCAGTGATGGATATATGTAACTTTAAGCCAGTGTGTTGAAGACTGAGAAGAGAGACTCAACTAGAAGAAATTAGCAGTGGATTCTGATCCAGCTTTGTAAACATTGACCAATGCTTAGAAAGAGCTGATGTTTTATTATATCCTCTTATGATTCTTTGCAAGTTTTTTGACAACACAGACTTGAGTAGTAGGTATAATTGTCTTATGGGCAGGAAACCACCAAATCAGATGCTGATGGATGATTATTGTCCACGTAAGTTTTCAGAAATTCACAGTAAAATTTTCATTATTTTGACATTCTAAGACCAAAATAATATGGAACTGTTTTGTTTTTATAAGAGGTCTTTCCCGTTTCTTCCACATTACAACTACATTTACAATAATTGATTTTTGAAATACAAAAGCCCAGAACAGGTTGTGCAGACAGTTTGTTGTTTCCGTGGAGTGGGAGTCTTGGACAAAATACACAACCCCATTCCTTTCCCATTAGACTCTTGGGAAACACCTAATGTTTTTCTGTCTTTCCCACTGACTGCTGGAAAGAACAAATGCCAGTTATCCCAATTAAACTGAGAATGGTGAATTTCATGTTACACTAAAATAAACTACATTGAATGTTTCATATGATTGGAGAGCTTATAAATTATTCTTTTTTTTTTTTTTTGCGGTACGTGGGCCTCTCACTGTTGTGGCCTCTCCCGTTGCGGAGCACAGGCTCCGGACGCGCAGGCTCAGCGGCCATGGCTCACGGGCCCAGCCGCTCCGCGGCATGTGGGATCTTCCTGAACCGGGGCACGAACCCGTGTCCCCTGCATCGACAGGCGGACTGTCAACCACTGCGCCACCAAGGAAGCCCAAATTGTTCATTTTTAAGGGATATAAGAAATACAACTCTATCCATTTATTCTAAGTCCTTTTAAAATAAGCTAATTAGGGGAAAGAAGGAAGAATAAATGGAAACAGAAGTGAAAAGAGGGCTAATATTCCATTTACCACAAAGTAGATAATTAAGTAGCTAACCTATAAATTAAGGACCATTGAGACAGATGGCAACATTTTTATGAAACTATATTTTCTGAATTATGAGGATTGTCATGCTTTAAATTTCTTGGGTTTCTTAAGTGATATATAATCTTCCATGATGTTCTGATGAAAAACCAAATTCAAGAATTATGTAGAAGTAAAGGTACACATCTAGAAAAATCAGAAGATCTAGAAATTCAATGATCTCTGTTTGGATTGTGTAGAAACTAAGTGAATATTTAAAAATAATTTAGTAAACAAGAGAGCGTACCCTTGACGAAGAGTCGGGGTGAAATGGAATTATGTTATGTCTGCTGTAGATTAATTTTTCCCTCTATACCATAATGGATGGACTTTAAATTTCTTACATCAGTCAAAAACAAATGAAAAATTGTGTTTGAACAGTTATAAAAGCATTATACAAGCTTATATGTAAAGACCATGGTAGGTTGAAAGTTATGTACATGTGCTTTCTTAAATCAAAAATATCAGTCCAAAGCAAAAAATAACTACTTTTAAAGGAAATATGATATTTTTGTGTGTGATAATCCCAAACCACATTGGAGGGAGGGGGCATTACTGAAAAAGGAGAACTGAAGGGCAATGAGTCTTTTTGTTCAAATGTCACCTTCTCAGTTAAGCCTTTTTCCTGGCTATCCTGTATCAAATTGCACACAACTTACCAGACACTCCTTAACCCTGTTTCCAGCCTTACTTTCCCCTTTAAACGTAATCAACATCTATCAAGCTACCTATTTTAGTATTTATCTTATTTATTGACTCTCTTCACTCCATGAGGGCAGTAACATAATGCTTTGTTTGCATTTGTATTTCTAAACAGACAAACAAAAAAGCAAACTATAGTCAGATGAGTCATCAGGTTTGAAACCTTCAGTGGTTACACATGCCCTCAGCATCCCGTCTCCAATCTTAAGTGCAGCTCTGAGAATCTCTTTGGATATTCTGCCCTATGTCATCTGGAGCCTTGACTCTGTTTCCACCACTCTCACCTTCCCCTTTCTAGTCACCTATATCCTCATGCTCATCATATGTCATCCTCATCTCTGCCTTGTTGCCATTGCTTATATGAACATCCTTGCCTGAAATGCTCTGCTATTTCCCTTCCAACCAATAAAATTACGATCATGCTTGAAGATGAATTGAAATTTTGCTTCCTCCATAAATCTTTCCTCAACTTCTGTAGTTAATAATCCAGAGAGAGCTTTGAAATCTCTGGACACAGATTCAAATCTAAGCTCTGCTAATTTACTAGCTATGAGACCTTTCATAAGGTGCCTAATCTTAGAGTTTTAATCTTCAAATTTATGGTAATTATTTTCATCTATAATATTATGGTGAATCTATT
Organism: Phocoena phocoena; assembly: GCF_963924675.1. Classification (NCBI taxonomy): domain Eukaryota; kingdom Metazoa; phylum Chordata; class Mammalia; order Artiodactyla; family Phocoenidae; genus Phocoena; species Phocoena phocoena. The sequence continues at coordinate 48,537,087 of NC_089232.1, forward strand.
ATGGAAAAGATCTAGCACATGATGAGCTTTCAGTAATAATATTATTATATTTATAATATTATGTAATCTGTAAATAGGTACTGTACAATAATATAAAGATGATTATAATTATGATTATGATTATAGCCGTAGTTATATAGAATTTACTAAGAGTCAGGCTTTCCCAACTGCTTTATATATCAGGTTCTCTGCCTCTGTAAGAGCTGTTGTATCACTTATAACTCCATATTTAACATGCACTCTTGTGTTCATATATTCTTCCATTTTGTTGAGTGTAGTTTTCCCCAAGTGTATCTTGGAGCTCCTTAAAGCAATGACCATGTCTTATATTTCTTTATGTTCCAGAACTTAGCACATTGCTGGCTACCCAATGCTTACTATCTGTGACATCCTCTAAAGGATATGGCTCTGTATTCCTTGCATGTTTAGGTTGTATCATTTAATACAGAGACAGCCCGAAAGATTCAGAGACGTACATCTACCCATCATACTGCCCAGCAGTCTACCTAGAACTACAGTCTGTTGCTTATTTCTAAGCTGCAACTCCTGATGCTGGAGTTATTTTCTTCAACATGCCTGATCTTAGTCTTTTAGCAGGGCAACAGAGCCACCAATCTTACCAACATAATTATGTTTTTTAAAGCTAGCCATCAGAACCCAGAGTGACCCCTGCAGACTGTGAGGTACTATTTTATGTTTAGGTGTAGCCCTTCAATAACAGCCTACTTTGAGTACCTCTGGTAGTTTTCCATAATGACAAGGGAAGTCAAGGTCTGTAGCCAAATGGTCAATATGCAAATGACAACAAAATGCATCGTGGCCATAGCAGAGGCCGTTGGGATATCTATTTCAGAAAATATTTTCTATATTTGTCCTTAAAGCTGTCTTTCCTTCTTCTGAATTTAGTGGAAGTTTAGAGCATATGAAGCATCAACACCCCCAGGGATAGGAATTACCCATGTTCTAATTATTGATAAAATATTTAGTAACCTTTTTTATTCCCTACTGAATCTTAGCACCAGTTGTTTTTGAATATGCATTAGTGAATCTTTTTTCCTCCTGTGGTGTGAGTAACAAAGTATGTATACATAGAGCTGATTCACTTTGTTGTATAACAGCAGCTAACACAATATTGTAAAGCAATTATACTTCAATAAAGATGTTAAAACAAAAATGCATCTGTTAAAACAATGTACAGCCTCAGTGAAGTATAGCACCTGCCCAGATACACTCATCATGTGAGAAAAATTGTACTTGCCAGACTGTGCTGATCATTTCCAAGTTGACACAGTGAAGTGACATCTGTGCTTAAGCAGTAACCTGCCATTTACTGTCAGCATTTTTGAGTCAACTCAGAAAAAGTCCACTCTCTCCAATTCCAGCAGACTCAGAAGGTCTTCCCTGGGCCTATTCCTGGACAAGCTGGAAGCAAAGATTCAGTTTTTGACATTTTGCTGTGGCTGTCCCTAGTGAATTATGTAAAGTAAATCTGACTTCTAGCTTTCTTCATTCAGGGCTGTATATCCACAAGCAAATCAAGCAAAGTGAGATGCAAAATGCCAGGGCTCTTCTATACTCAGTTAACTTCTAGCCACACCCTGGGAAGAAGGAAAGAGAATCCATGTTCTTGTATAGTAGGATATTAGAGAGCCAGGTGGAAGGACAAGGAGGTTATTTTTGGTGTTTCCATCTGTAGATCTTAGAAGATGCCACTGTCCGTCTGGTTTGCTATAATGACTGACATTCTGGGATCCTCCTGCTTGATTGCATTGTTGATACCTAGAAAGACTCTTCTTCTCTTTAATTGTAGTAACTTTTTACTTGATGATTGCTATGGTATGAACATCCCCAAATGAATTTTAATGGGTTTTGGCAGCTTCCATTCCAGGGGTTGCAAAGCATTTCACTCAAGCTTTATCCATTGCTTTTTGGTGACCAAAATTTTAGTAGACAAGATATCAATGAATTAGAAAATTTCTCTTTTCATTTTTTCAGAAGGAAAATAGGCATCTAAGCTGCCTTTATCATTAAGTAAAGTAATTAGGAATCTACTAGCATATTTTCAAGATCAAAGAAGATTTTGCCTTCAGTTTTTCTTTTTTTACCCCCTTCCCCACAGTTCCACCCCGCCAAACACATAGTCTAGATCCACAGACACGCTGTATGCAGAACCAAATGCTACAGCTACCATGTGTTTACTGACATAAAAACTATTCTCACAGAGGGCAAGGCCATTTTATTAAACGTAAGAGATAAGACTTCAAATAAGAATAACCCTGAGACTTGCATTAGAAGCATCCTCATGGAAGAAGGGTAGTTCTAGGTTGCTGGTGGTAGGGGCAGGTAGAGGGGAGACAGGATTGGTGCAGAGAGGACCATTGGGCACAAAATGTTGCTTGGGACCTTTTAGATGCGTCCAGTACATTAAAATCCTGATTTAAGCCCATCTAGTATGTATTTATATGTTTTTTCCATGTCTTTAACAAAGAATAGTTCACTTAACTAGGCTTTTCTGTAATAATTAGTTTTGTGGAAGTGAAACAGGGCTTAAATATTCATAGAAGAGCCTGGAAGTTGGCACCCATGTGTGGTTTTCCCAGAATGGCTTTGGAGAATGAAAGTCTGCTTCTAGCCGTACAGTGTTGAGAAGTTTTTTACCGTGGAGATCCTAACTTCAGTGAATAGTTTGTCTGGTAGAGAGGGTAGGGACTGGATACTGTAGAAGGTAATTATGATTGTTATTAAGAGACAGATTACTTTGGGAGATAGAATAATCTGGTATAGGTATTCTTCATCCTAGTTTTGAGATACCCTTGGGTGTCTCCAGACATCGCAAAGGAGATCACAAGACTCCCCAAGCAAAATTAATTTTACTCTGTCCTACTTTTAAAAATATATAATGTGCAGCACTATTAAAAGAAACAGAATCCCTTGTAATCAAAATATGATGGAGATAGCTGAACGGTGGAAAGAACACCAGGCTATGTAGAAAACATTGATTCCATGCTTGGCTCTGCTACCCATCTCTCTGTTCAGAAAATTTTCACTTTCAAATGAAGCTACTATCTGCCTTGAAACCCATCTAGGATATTATAAAAATAAAATGAGATTTTAGTTTGAAAATGTCTTAGAACTGAAAGATTTCACATCACTGTAAAATTATTTTTAAATCAGTAAATTCTGGTAAACACTTCTACATTTAACAGACAGTGGAGTTTTTCAGTAGGGAAAAACAACGAACTAAGAGGAAAAAAACAGGTTCTAATCTAAACTTCTTTCTCAAATATTTATTTCTTTTATTTTTAATCTTGGATAAGTCAGTAGTGTTTTCTGGGTTTATGTTCTTTATCTGTAAAATGAGGGAGCTTGACTACATGAGTTTTAGGTTTACTTATACTTCTAAAATTCTGTAATTCTAGCAATAAAAACTGATTCTTAGAGCAGAAATTAAAGTCTTTGGTGAATTGAAAAATGCCAGCTTTCAACGTTCGTTCCATTTATTTATATACCTTCAGAGTTTATATAATGTTTTCACCTACATACACGCTTTCATTTGTTCATCATAAATGAGGCAGACAGAGCAGGAATTATCCCCATTTTACAGGTGACTTGTTAAGTGGCTTGTATTAATGCACAGCTGGTGAGTGGCAGATGTGGAACTTGAGCCCATTTCTATATCTAATATCCAAAACTCTTTCTCAAACTTAGCAACTGTGGTCTTTGCTGTCCATGAAATGCCTAGTATTTCAGACTGTTTCCATTTTGTACAATATATCCCTGTAAACACAAGTATCTTACTATGTGATTTGCATTTTGAAATAGATGCTTACATCTCTAAAGTATGGTTTGGTACACCATGATTTTCATTGAGTTTTGACAGCAGATAATTTAATCTTGGTAAATACAATACTGTATCCTGACAGTGATATAAATATGTGGGCAAGCTGGGTTAGCAAATTTCTCAGCACTTTATATGCTGTTTCTGTTTCTGGAAAAACAAGTCTGAACTGCAGGGGGGAAAAAATATGGTCTTATGGAAATGGCTATGAGAAAGTTCTATTTAGAACTATTCAGTGCAGTCTAAGATAGACAGTAGAATTGCTGTTAGTAACATTAATTCTGTTTCACAGTTCCGAGATTCATGAATTGAACAAAGAAACTAAAAACTTCTCTGATTGACTCTAAATATATCCCATTTTATAGTTAAGAATAGACTCTTAAAGATGACCTGCCCATTTCACTTTGTTTCTTTCTCTCAAGCCTGGAATTATACATTTGTTCATCTTCATGAAGTCTTGTGAAGAAAGAAGCAGGACTGTGGGAAAGCAGGAACTAGTTTAGATGCCAGAAACAAGGAGTAAGCAGGAGGTGTAGTTATGTTTCATACGAAATGCAGAACCTAAGTGAAACATAAATATTGCTGGCGAAATGAAAGAGCAGCTTGTTCAGTTGCTACTTCAATTAGCAGGGGTTTCGTGGCCAAGAAGAAAAAGGAAAAGCTGTACCATCTGCTTTTATTTCTGAAGCTGCCTCAGTATTGGGTGACTGACCTCTGCAACCTGTTCATCATTTGCATACAAAATGTTCTTTACATTTACCACCCTCCCTCCCTCTTATCTCTCCCTCCCTCCCTCCCTCCCTTCTCTCTCTCTCCCTTCCTTCCTTCATTTCTTTCTTTCTTTCTTTCTTTTTCTTTCTTTCTTTCTTCTTTTCTTTCTTTCTTATGCTGATTTCTGGGTCATTGGAGTGATAACTTTCAATACATTTTTGCTGCATATGACACCCTTGGAAGAAATCAGAACAGAATTCATCCTCCCCTCCTGCTAGCTACCTATCTTTACCCCTCATCCAGCATGTATTAGTGTATTCAGTCAACAAGCAGATATTAGGTATCTGTAATGGGTTCAATGCTGAGAAAATATATAGAACAATATATAGAATAATATTTCTTCCACCAAACCTTCAAGGACATGTTATGTCTTTGTTAAGTAATAATTCTAATGAAATGTTAGGTAATCAAAGTAATAAAAACACATGGCATAGCTGAATACAGAATAAAGGTGCAATATAAATGTATATGTGTATATTAAAGGCACACTCAGACATTTAAATTTCAGTAAATATTTGTTGAAGATTGACTCAGATTCGGCAGGTAATAGAAGATGCAAATAAAGGTAGCCTAAGCAGTAATGGATTTTGTTATCCCTTAATAAAAAGTCTAGAAATAAGACTATAGTAGGACTGGTTAATTCAACAGTTAAAATAAGTCATCAGAGACCAGGAGGCTTTCAATCCTTCCATCTGATGGCTTGAGTGTGATAACTGTATGTGCTTTCATTGTTGCAAGTTGGTTAAACCTGTTCTAGGCAAAGAAGGGTGTTCCCTCCCACATATCAATTTTTATTAAAAAGGAAAACCTTTCTCTGAAGGTCCTCTTTATCTTTCAGCTCACTGGTGTTTTGGACTGAATATTTGTGTTGCCTCCCCCACCCCTCCGCCCAACTCATATGTTGAAGCCCTAACCCCCAATGTGATGGTATTTGGAGATGGGGCCTTTTGGAGGTAATTAGGGTTAGATGAGGTATGTGGGTGGGGCCCTCAGGGTAGGATTAGTTCCTTATAAAAAGAGGAAGAGACCAGAGCCCTTTCTCTATCATGTGAGGATACTGCAAGAAGACAGCCAATTGCAAGCCAGGAAGGTCCTCACCAAGAACTGAACCACGCTATTACCCTGATGTTAGACTTCCAAACCTTCAGAACTGTGAGAAATTAGTGTCCATTATTTAAGCCACCCAGTGTGTGATATTTTGTTATAGCAGCCTGAGCAGACTAAGCCACTTCTCTTGACTAATTTAGACCAATCATGACTAAGCTGTTGGTAGAGGTGGGTGTATCTTGCCTGAGTACATGGATAAAATGGAGGTTCTACTGGTCAGAAACAAAGGGACCGTATAGCTGTTGGAGAGACAACTATCAAAACCTGCTTCAGACAGCTTTGCAGGTATTATGGCCTCTGTTGCAACTATTCAACTTTGTTATTGTAGCATGAAAGCAGTCCTACATAATATGTAAATGAATGAGTTTAGGTGTGTTTCGATAACACTTTATTATGGACAATGAAATTTGAATTTCATATATTTTCACATGCCATGAATTATTAATCTTATTTTGATTTCAATATAAAATATCCTGAAATGTAATAAACATTCTCAGCTCTTATGCCACATAAAAACAGTCAGCAGGCTAGACATGGCCGGTGGGTTGTAGACTGATGATCCCTCATCTTAAGTAATGCTCAATTTCAGGGAATGGAATGATGGAAAATATCAAATAAGAATGATCAATTAAAGAGCTAGAAGAAGAACCAAGGGAGTATACAGGAAAAGGTTGGATTGAGTGATTGTCAAGTCACTGGTCAGAGAAGTGATTGAGGTAGAACCTAGAATGTCAGGGGAAATGAGGAAACAAAGCATAATAATTATGACAGCTTAAGTATGATTAGTGGAGGAGAACAGAAAGAATTACCTGTTTATTAAGTGGAATAATCAGTAGATAGACAAAGATTGAAGTTACAAAAAGATAAAGGAGATAATTAAAGAAAAATAGACCAGAGGAGGTAAGAGGGGTTATTATTTGTGTCACAGCTACAGGGTATGATCCTTGGAAGAATGCAGGCATCGTTGTTGACAGGAAGCGTGGAGGGTGGAAAATAGAGAGAAATTGATGTGTGGTGATAGTGATGCATTGGCAGCGCTATCATCACGTGTACTTGGGTTCCTTTGTGAATGAGGCATAGAGTATTTTCTGAGCATATAGGAGAAGGAGTAGGAGTAAGAGCCTTGAATATGGAGATAACTTAGAATAGGGGCTGTCGTTAATGCATGAGTTTTAAATAAGAAGAATCAAAGGGTGTCTGAATGACGACAAGGTCCTATTAGGAATTAGACACCCTGACTTGTGGTAGTTGATACAGTCTCAGAGATTTTGAGATGTTCTTAGCTATGTTAAGAAAACAAACTGGGAAGCAGAGAAAGTAAGATTAGGAATAAACATACCTGATATGGAGAAATAGGTTCCTTCTTCTCCAGCATTTTCCCTTTCACAGTCACCTAGAAATTGTTTGGGCATGGTATAGAGCTGTGTTGTTTAATATTGTAACTTCTAACCACATGTAGCTATTTGTTTGTTTAAATTTATTTAAATTAAATTTTAACTTTTAAAAAACAGTTAGTTGTACTAGCTGCATTTCAAGTGCTTAGGAGTCATCTATGGCTCCTGACTATTGTGTTAGACTGTTCAGATAAAGAACATTTCTATCATTTTCAGCAGAAAATTCCATTGGACAGTGCTGGTATAGGGAATGGTTTTCTGTCTTTTTTTTTTCACCTGTCCAGAGATCACTGAGATTACAAACAGATAATCAAAACTTGCATGTAGGTCCCCAGCCCAGGAACCTGAGAACATTGGAAAAAAAATGGTTGCAAGACAATCCCATGGCTCACCCTAGGTTAAGCTCTCCATCATGACTGATAGGCAAACTGACAAAAATAGAATTCAACTGAGTGACAGTAAAGGATTTAAAATCCAAGGCACTGAAGAGAACAATGGGGGCAACTGTATTCATTCTGTTTCTTTTTTCTCCCACTCTCAAATTTTCACTTAATGGCTGAGTCACGTAGGTTAAATGTGTGTGACAAGAGGGTATTCTGTTGTGTGTGAACATAAAGGGCACATGCTGAAATGCAGAACATTAATATGTAAATCAATGCAATTTTCCATAATAGGTATATAATGGAAGTGCTTAAGAGATAACAAATGCAGGAGGTATTCAGATCAGTTTTTAGTTTTATAGCCCTTCACCTGATCACTGTGCCCTCTTGTCTTATTCCATTATGACCACCAAATGGATGGGGCATGTATGAGGCCATGATCTCAGAAACTGGGTTGGCTCCTTTGGGAGAACCAGTAGTCGATTGCCTCAGTCATTCATTATGTAGTGCTTACACACAAAATTTTGGATATTGCACTAACTGCTCTTCAGTAGAAAAAAATTTTTTTAATTATTACTATTTTTAGAAAGGTACTGTGAGTTATTCTTGATCTATTTCTCCTGGATCTATTTTTATTTTCTTCAAAAATTTTTTTCAAGAGTATTAACATTTTTCTCCTGAATAAAAATGATTTCTGTAATTTGGAGAAACTGTGTACAAGCACACCTCGTTTTACTGCAGTTTGCTTTATTGCACTTTACAGATACTGCATTTTTTGCAAATTGAATGTTTGTGGCAATCCTGCATTAAGCAAGTCTATTGGCACCATTTTTCCAACAGCATTTGCTTACTTCATGTCTCTATGTCACATTTTGGTAATTTTCTCAATATTTCAAACTTTTTTGTTATTATTACATTTGTTACGGTGACCTGTGGTCAGTGACCTTTGGTGTCACTATTGTAATTGGTTGGGGAAACCAAAAACCACACCCATATAAAAAGGTCAACTTAATCCATGAATGTGGTGTTCGGACTGCTCCACCAACCGGTCTTTTTCCCATCTCTCTCCCTCTCCTTGGGCCACCCTATTCTCTGAGACAAAACAGTATCAAAATTAGACGAGTTAATAACTCTACAGTGACCTCTAAATGTTTCAGGGAAGGGAAGAGCCACACACCTCTCACTTTAAATCAAAAGTTAGAAATGATTAAGCTTAGTGAGAAAGGCATGTCAAAAGCTCAGATAGGCCAAAATCCAGGCCTCTTGCACCAAACAATTAGCCAAGTTGCGAATGAAAAGAAACATTCGTGAAAGAAATTAAAAATCCTACTCCAGTGAAAACACAAATGACAAGAAAGCAGAACAGCCTTATTGCTGATATGGAGAAAGTTTTAGTGGTCTCGATAGAAGATCAAATCATCCACCTGGTCACCCAAGCGCTCTGATGGAGATGTACAATGAGATTCATGTTGTTTTCATGCCTCCTAACACAACGTGCATTCTGCAGCCCATGGATTAAGGAATGATTTTGACTTTCAAGTCTTATTACATAAGAAATACATATCATAAGGCTATAGTTGCCACAGATAGTGATTCCTCTGACGCATCTGGGCAAAGTCAATTGAAAACCTTCTGGAAAGGATTCACCATTCTAGATGCCATTAAGAATATTTGTGATTCATGGGAAGAGGTCAAAATATCGACATTAACAAGAATTTGGGAGAAGTTGATTCCGATTCCAATCCTCATGGATGACTTTGAGGGGTTCAGGACTTCAGTGAAAGAAGCAGATGTGGCAGAAATCGCACAAGAACTAGAAGTGGAGCCTGAAGATGTGACTGAATTGCTTCAATCCCCTGATAAAACTCTAATGGATGAGAAGTTTCTTCTATGTATGATCAAAGGAAGTGGTTTCTTGAGATGGAGTCTACCCTGGAAGATGCTGTGAAGATTGTTGAAATGGTGACAAAGGATTTAGAATATAAGATAGACTTAGATGATAAAGCAGTGGCAAAGTTTGAGAGGATTGACTCCGATTTTGAAAAAAGTTCTACTGTGGGTGAAATGTTATCAAACAGCAGTGCCTGCTACAGAGAAATCATCGGTGAAAGAGAGTCAGCCAATGCTGCAAACTTCATTATTGTCTTATTTTAAGAAATTGTCACAGCCACCCCGGCCTTCAGCAGCCATCGCCCTGATCGGTCAGTAGCCACGAACATCGAGGCAAGACCCTACACCAGCAAAAAGATTAGGACTCAGTGAAGGCTCAACTTATGGTTAGCATTTTTTAGCAATAAAGTATTTTTAAATTAAGGTATGTACATTTTTTTAGACATAATGCTGTTGTACTTGCACACTTGATAGACTACAGCATAGTAAACTTATATACACCGGGAAACAAACAAAAAAATTGTGTAACTTGCTTTGTTGTGATACTTGCTTTATTTTAGTGACCTGGAATGAAACCCCCAATATCTCCAAGGTGTGCCTGTATACACTGACAAGCTCTCAGGTGACTAACTGTCAAAGAGTTGTGAAAAATGATCCTATTACTATTTTACATTCTAAATATAACATTAAATAAGGAACTTTAAACTTATTTCTGAAAAAAGATGCATGGCAGAAATATTGTTCTTCCATGGAAAAATTACGTAAAATAAGTAAAGACAAAGGTCTTAGAATGCAGACATAGATTTTATTTAATACATATAGATTTATTTACTTACACAGAGTTACATATTGTTTAGACAAGCAATATACTCTGTTTATAAACATAAATATATAAATTAGGTACTTACAAGCTCTGTGATGTTGGACAAATTGCTAAATTTCCCAGAACCTCTTTTTTCTCTTCTTTTCAAATGGATTTAATAACACTATCTTTCTCACTGGATTTTTCTTCACATAAAATGAGACCATGACTGTCAGCCTCTCAGCATAGGGATAAATGTGCTAAAGCAAAGTTTACCATTATTTTCTTGTTTTTTAAAGCCCCAGAGCTAATAAATGTTCAGCGATTCAAATCTGTATCAAACTGTCAGCAAAGCCAATCTTCTTCCCCCCTCCATGGTTAGAAAACTGCCCTTCTAATCATGTGCCAAGACACCACTCAACTCAGGGATCTGGGCAGTGTACATGCAGCAGTCTTACAGAAACATCTTCTAGGGAAAATAAAATTAAATGAATATCTAATTGTATATGAAAGTAGTTCACAAAATAGAGCCATTTAAATGTGTTTACAAAAATTCTTAACACCTCAGTTTTGGGCTTCCCTGGTGGCGCAGTGGTTGAGAGTTCGCCTGCCGATTCAGGGGACACGGGTTCGTACCCCGGTCTGGGAAGATCCCACATGCCGCGGAGCGGCTGGGCCCGTGAGCCATGGCCGCTGAGCCTGCACGTCCGGAGCCTGTGCTCCGCAACGGGAGAGGCCACAGCAGTGAGAGGCCCACGTACCGCAAAAAACAAACAAACAAAAAAATCCCTCAGTTTTAAAAGTTCTTCTCAATGAAAATGTATCCCTTATTTTACTCTTAGTTCTAATTTGCCTCTGCCTTCGTTGTTCCTCTTACTAGAGCTTCTCTTGAATGACAATAATCTAAAGAGTTTGGGACTGAGTTTTTAGGGAAAGGAAGCAGCAGAATTTTACCTGTAAAGAAGAGGGAAGTGAAACAGTGAGTCTGGCCTTAGAGTATCCATTTCAGATTCTTTTGTCCTGCAAAGAGACTATTTGTCCTTCTATCCATTTTTCAAACTTAATATTCTGAATTTCAAATTCTAAACCTAAGACCTCTCTCTGAAGACAGGTATTTTTCTCATTACAAAAAATATCAAGAAAATGGGAATTAATAGGACATGAAGTTTTTCTTATATATTTTAAGATCCTACTCTTAGCCCTTGGGATTATGTCAACAGAACCAAAGGAAATACAGTTACTGACGGAAGCAAGGGCAGGGAGCAGTTTGAGTTCTGCCAGATTGATCTGTATTGAAGAGTTATCATTCTGAATTTGCTATAGAACATTATGACCTCCCATTTGGTTTTTATAACATCAGCACAACTTGTTAAGGAAAAATTTCTAAAGGTAGTGATTAACCCACCAATGTCATACCTCTGTTGACATCTCCCTAAAAGATAACCTGCAGTTATAGAAATCTACAATGAAAACTAGCCTAATGGTTCATATGTGCTCTAACTATATGATCAGAACAAAAAAAATCTCGGCATCTCTGCTATTTCCAGATATGACAAGAAAGGTGAGAGGTATTAATCGGTTGTCAAATTTTTTGGGTTTTTTTTTTTCCAAAATATCTATTGCATGGCTTCCCTCCCCAAATTAGACTATAACATAATTGCATACCAATAATTTGTCCTAAAGAAACATTCACTAACTTCATTTTAGCTATTATTGTGCAGCTTTATATATTTATAAAATGATGGCCTCTAATTTGGACATTGGCCTATAAATTCCTGAGAGCACTAGTTTATTATTAAAGTTATTTTACTGTTATTATAAATAATGAATTTGGATGATGTCTTTAGTTTATTAGGCAAGACGGCTTGTAATTTGGATTCCCCCTCTTAGTTTGTGAGACTTCCCTGTAAAATTAATATCCCTCTTAATGGTAAAGGATGGGGGAACCAAGACATAGCAAATTTGGCAGTAAACATACTGTCTTCATATGTTAAGACCAAAACATCCAAATGTCCCTTTCCCCCTTACCTGTACATTAAATGCTGTCACTGTACAACACAATTTTAAACTTTCAAATCTTGAAGGAAAGGCTGTGAATTTAGAGAAAGACTGCATGAGGCAAAGAGAATGTATATTTTGTCAGTTATGGTGGTGGTATGGGAAATAGACTCCATTTGAAATGTATCATACCATAAAAACACCTTGATGTTTGGGTGAATGCTGTTCTTTGGCATGGGTCAGGGACTGAATTTGCAGTGGAATTTTCCAGGGCTGAATGCAACAAAAGTAACTGCTTCCCTCAGGGAAAATGAGAGGGAAAATTTTACAAGACTGACCTCTAAAGAATTGGTACATTAGATGTAGAAACTGTCCTGGTGGAACTCACTTATGCTTCTGAGATTTCTCTCCATTCTCAAATAAATATCATTGTGCACTGGGAGGTGTGAATATGGAAAACAAGATGACGCAACATGTTGCTGTAGAATTGTGCAAAGTATGTGGTGTGCTTCTTAAAATTCGTTTATGAAATAAATCAAGAATTAGATTAACTGTAAGGAGGATTTTGGATACATTAAGTGAATTTTTAAAAAGTTTGTCTTCCTGTGAAAATGAATAGTAGGACACTAATGTTTTTAATTGATAAAAGCCATCTATGCCATTTGGCTTTATTAGCAGGACTAGATCATTCACCTAGACAGTCTCTTGTAGTTGCAGTAACTAAAAAACACTATTGGTGACGCTTCCCTGGTGGCGCAGTGGTTGAGAGTCCGCCTGCCGATGCAGGGGACACGGGTTCGTGCCCCGGTTCGGGAGGATCCCACATGCCACGGAGCGGCTGGGCCCGTGAGCCATGGCCGCTGAGCCTGTGCGTCCGGAACCTGTGCTCCGCAACGGGAGAGGACACACAGTGAGAGGCCCATGTACCGCAAAAAAAAAAAAAACAACACTATTGGTGGCATCCGCAGCCCTTTAAGCTCTAGCAGTTGGAGTTCTATCCCAGAAAGTTAGCCTCATAAGCTTCTCTAATGAGAAAAGTAAAACTTGGAATTTCCACAAAACAGTTTAGAAAATCATAAAAGACAGGATGGGTTTACCAGGAAGCGCATGACTCATATCCTTCCAGTAATATCATTTTATTTCAGGCACCACAAAAGCTGTAAGTACAAATAGTTACCTACTGAAAGGATTTTAAAATGTCTGTGCAACCAGTATCATTGAGAGATGCGGAAGGTGGGATGTGATAAGGATGTCCACAATTTTGCATGCCCAGTGAGCCTCCTTTATTGTCGTCTACATTTTCTGTTTTTGAAAAATAGGACTAAAGTCGTGTTCAAGGGACTCTAGGAAAGAATGGCGCTTCTTGGAAAAGTGAGCGGGTTTGTCAGTGGTGCCCCTGTCAGGGGTGACCTGTGACAAGCACGTCTCTTCATCTCAGAGGCATCGTGCTTCTTTGGAAATCCTTAGATCAAACTCACAAGAAGAAAGAGGTGTTAAATGTATCACAGGGAGCCAGCCAAAGCATTTTAACAAAGAAAAACAAGGCTAGAACAGAAAGTGTTTAGGATTCAACATCACACTCTTAATCTTAATTTTACAAAGATGAAGCCGTACACATCCATGGCCTCATTCTGGCCTTTAATACCAAAAGTGTTTTCTACCTCTCCCATACCTAACTTTACCTGCCTCCAAAGCCTTCCAAAGAAAGGGGGTGGACATTAAGTAATAACTTACAGATTATAAAGCCCACAGCTAGACAGTAGCTGTTAAGACAGGAAGTTTGGTGGGTAGAATGGATGTTAATAATTTAAACAAGCCATAAGATGAAACTTCTCAGATATCCAGACATGTAGGTTAAACGAAGGCAAGACATTGATTGGAATGTAACAGAAAGGAGTTTGTTCCAGTATAAAGTCTTAGCTTCCCAGTTGTTGTGAGCAACTACTGGCATATAATAGAAGCAATTGTGTTTTACTGTTGCATCTTAAGATCTTGACAGAATATTTTAAAACTAATTATTTCTATCACAAAAGAGCTCAGGAGACAGTGGCATGCTCATTGAAGTTTGGCATTTTTTATTTTTCTAGCAAAATGCATGATATGGCCTGAAGTGGTGGTATAAATTACAGCCTGTTTCTCAGCAAGACTTTTCTTATTACTGAGACCTGGTATCTTGTTTCTAAATAGTTAGGAAACTTTAAATCAAAGTGGGAAGATTTCCCACTTGTTACTAAAAAGACTGAAGAGCGTTAGTGAATTAATAGAGGAGATGCTTCTTTTTTTTAAATATAAATACATTATACAGTAGGAAAAAACTTGCCTTTACTGGTATTAATCTGTCAGTAACCAGTTCATACAAGGGCAGAAAATTAGAATCAGAGCAAAGAAGCAGCCTCTGATACAAGCCAATGAGGCAGGTTTTTAGTACAAATATGAATCCAGGTCTTAAATCCATTAGAAATGAGTACAGTATTCTTGTATTCTCCACAAAGCTTAGCCTGGAATTGGGCATTATAAAAAATGCTAATAGAAGCCATCTGATTAATTAAATCAAGTAGTGCTTATGCTGTTGTGTATGAAGAAAACTTTCTTTAGTATCACAGATGATGCCAGCTGGCCTAGCTGGGGCTTTGTCATCGACTGTTGGGCTCCTGTTGGAAAGACCCTTGCCCTCACTTGTTATACTCTTTCTCTAAACCCCTGTGCTCAGGCAGCCTAATTCCTCCACTGGAATGGGGCAAACTGGATCTCACCCCAGGGCCTTTGCACCTGCTTTTCCCTATGCCAGACACCAGAGTGATCACCCAGCTACCAGAATGACTGGCTTGCTCTCATCTTCAGATCTCTGCCTAGATGTCATCTCTTCAGAGAGTTATTTCCTTACTCTTGGCTATCTTTCTTTAAATGATGCTTTCTTTTCCTTTAATAACATTGACTCTGTTGCCACTATCTGATGCCTTACTATGTGTCTCCCTATCACCACTAACCACCTCCAACACAAGAATGTAAGCTCTCAAGGGCAGGGACTCTGCCTTGTTCATTACTATAGCTTCAGCTCCTAATAGACATACTAGGTGCTCAATAAAGATTTTTGATTAATGAATTCATGATGAGAAAATTTTCCATATTCTATTTCGGATTTTATTTCCAGAACAATGGAGCAGGTACCATGTTCTCTCTCTCTTCATTTCTAGTAGTTGAGCTTGTTAAGGTGACTTGCCTTCCAGTTGCTAAAGGTAGAGGAAGGTAGTCCATTGAGGACACAAAGCCAGACGGCACTGATGGGTAATCTGACAGAGCAGCACTAGTACTTATTGCTGAGGGAGAGTCAGCGAGGTGGAGCATGTTCAACCAAAAGAAATGAGAGTTGTTGATAGGAGAAGATTTGATCAACCCCAATTATTTGAGAACTCCCAATATATTCGGAAATACATTTTTCATGCTGGGGAATATATCCACATCGCTGCGTTCAAGGGCTTACTTCTGGATATAGGAGTAAGATAAGTCATGTGAAAGAACACAGATTCAATGACAAAAGTGAAGACAGAATTCCAGGAAGGAGAGAGAGCTTGAGCAAATATAGGAAGGCAGGAGAGGAATATGTTTCACTGAGGAGTGGATAAGTAATTCTGAGTTGTCGAGGATTCAAAGCAGAAAACTGTGGGATGATGGACTGTAAATATTAGTTTATGCCAGATTGTGGTGAAATTTGAAGGCGAGACTTTAGATTTTGTAGTTTGACTAGTGAGGCCCATGTTTTCAATAGGAATATGCTAGGTTTAAAGTGACATTTAAGGACGATCAGTATAACAGCAGTGTTCAGGCTGAAGCAAACTTGCATATAGAACTGAGAGTGGTCAGGAAGTCTGGGGAAATTTTTGCACATATTTTATGTCTAAAGATAGCTCTGTGTAACCACCTGGTGTATGTCTTCTATTAGCTGATCTGCCTCTCAGCTTTTGCTGTGTTACTTAACTATATTTATGGTTCTGGTTTGCTGTGGTCAAACCGACAATTCTCTGAGAAACAGCACATCACTAATCAAACCTTCGTCTACACTTAGATAAGTAATTGTGTTAGACTGATGAGCAGTTGTGAAATATCCTGCAGTGCTTGTGTGTTTTGAATACAAAATCTAGACTAGACCAACATTACAGCCAACACTGCAAACAAAATTGGATTAGCCAGACTAAAATGGTAACTTCAATTGAGAAACGAGTCATTGTGAGGTTTCTTGCTTGAACTTGCCAGTTCAAAGTCCAGATACGATACTTGCTTCCATATGTACTAAAATATTTCTAATAATGCCAGTTCTAAAGAAGACCAGTTTTATTTTTGTTTAACTTCATGGTTTGTCTTTCTCTGGAAAAATATTCAGCTCATCGGCAATACATGTTCCCTTATTAAATGGTTTGCCTTTGTTTTAACTCTAGGCTATAGTTTGAATTCATGGGGATACAAATTGGTATTTTGGGAGGAAATTACGTCAATTATCACGTTACACTTTGTGCAGTTAGCATCTCTAACATTCCAGAACCACATATTTGAACTGTACAATTTTTTAAAAGTTGGATATCACTAAATAATGTATTGTCTTATAAATTACACGTTTTCTTTTATAGCTGACAAGTTAAATGTGATGTCTCTCACTATCATTCATTTAAAGTCAAACAGCCTAGCCCAGATAAGCTCCTTGAGAATGTGGGTCAGAGATAGTTCATTATGTGAGGAATTTGTAACTTTGAGAGCATACATGAAAGAGAGTTAAATGAGGAGCTCAAATTGGAGAAGTACAGAGAATATAGCCATATAGTGACTCTAAAGAGTTTGATTACTTATTTTTTTTTAATCAGTGGTCACAGACTAATAAGCTGGCCGCACCAAATCATTTGTGGTTTGCTTGAATTGCCTGTTTCATTAAAGGAAAAAATTGGGAAAATAAGATAAAGCTACAGTGCTGATCTCTTCATGATGAATTATGCATCTTGTATGGCTGACGAGTTTGTCACTTTTTAACTTGCAACATTCACTTGTTTAGCTACAAAATCCACTGAATCACTCTCTTTAGGAGTCCAAATATGCTAGTGCACACGGGTGATGTCATCCTGGAAATAATCAACATAGTTCAGTGGTTTTGAAGATAAATTGAAACTTGCTAATTATATTCATTTTGTGAAAACTCAGATTAAAAAGAGACAGCCATATGCAAATTAGATACATGCAGCCCAACTGAATTATATTGTTTCATGTCTGCTTTCTAAATAATAGACAAGGTAACTATTCAGAATGATTTTTTTGAATCTTCTGACAAGCATGATGTATGGTGTTCCTAAGATGTGTTCTTTGCTTAATAGGCAAAAGAAAGGCTTTACTTTCTCACTGATCTAATATTGCATGAATTTATATTACAATGTAGAATGTGAAGGGGGAGGGGAAAATAGATGAAAAGTATATCTTACCGAAATGTACAACGGGTTTGAAAATTGCTACGTTAGCATGCAAAATAGAAAACCACAATTAATTGCTTTTCTTACTACAGACACCATAATGAACTTTGTAGAAATGTGACATATTACAACCTCACTGTAAAAGCCCTTTGACGTTATGAACACCCAGGGGATGGGGGAGGGGGACAGACTTTTCTGCATTCAACATAAATCAGACTCTTTCCCCATCTAGCAATAAGAGATCAGTTGCAATATTTCTAAATAAGAATGTGTTAGACTAGAAGGATAGAACTATGCAGAAAAAAAAAAAAAAACCCACCTCATCTGTTTTGGCTAGGGTGACCAGACACATCTGTTTGCTTGGAGAAGTCCAAATTTATTCCTGCTGTACTAGTGCTAATTATGAATTCTTCTACCTTTAACCATCATAAGAGTTCCTTTTTGTGTGATAAATTATGATTACACTAATAATGATTCACCATAGCAAACAGGGAACAAACTTACATGGTTGAGCCTTCTTACTACTCCTTTACCTTGATTCATTAGTGCAGGCACAAGGAAATTATGGGTGACCAGAAAGGTATGTGGGTTGCATAGGATTTTCTTTATCACACAGTGTTAAATCATATGATCCTTGGGGTACTCTTAAGTGAGATATTTCAAATGGTCAGCTTAATACTGAAAATAAATGAAGTAAGGTATCATGAGAACAGGTGGCTCATCTACATTGGTTTCTCCATTCACCAAAGTCAGAGAAATGCAAACACTCCAGCAATAGTCCACAAAATCCAAAATAACTTTTGCTTGCGACAGAAACCACTCATGATTTTTGCTTTTGTCTTTGTTGTACTTTTCATGGATACCTTCTATACTCTTTTCAATGTTAATTTTCTTCATCTGTTTCTGTTCCCTCCTCTAGCTCTGTTATTTTTGTAAAAGGGTGAGAATTCTCTGTGTCATGTTTGGTCTCTTTTATTCCTTCCCCAAATCCTCTCTATCTCTGCTCTCTTGCTTTCTTTAATATGGTTCCCATTACACATGTAAGGCGGGCCTGATCACTTGTTCTGTCTCACCAGTGTGTTCAGATTTATTTGGTGCAATGTAGGAGTGTTAACTGAGATATAGAGGAGAGCTATTTCAGTGTTATTTGCACCAGATAAATTTGTGGTTTCAAAAGGTGCATTACCTTAACTACAAAATTTATAAAGTGTTCTCATAAGAGCATGTATTAGGAGGAGATACAAATAGATGCTTCCTGTAGTTTTTGTGGCTGAGCGTTATTTTCTTAACTTCTGTATTTTATAAGGAATAAAATTTAAGTATTTACCAATTTATTCCAACTATTGTATCCATGCAAAGTTGTTTCATTTTCAATGTCTCCTCCCTCCCTCCCTCCCTCCTTCCTTCCTTCCTTCCTTATTTTCCCTGAAAACACATTGAGAAATAAAGAAAATTGGATAAAAATGTAATGGAATACCCAGAATAATAGTAGGATACTACGAGTCAATAGCAGTTACTTGGATAATAATGGCACTTGTACTATTAGCATAAAACACTTTTAATACTGAGCCAAGATGAATCCGATGAGATTTCAGGTTAGAGTCCACCTGATGCAGGGATGAGTTACTGGGTGTGAAAGTTTAGCTAAGCAGAGCCAGACTATCACATATTATGTCTGTGAATAGATATTCCAGGCCCCAAACCCATTACTGGGTATGCCTTCTGAAAGATGTATCTGTGTTCCTGCATCTCTTTCATATATACTATTTGTTCAAGCCTGGGATTCACTACCTTGATACTGGGATGATTTATACCTCTATTTCAAAACTGGAAGGAATTTCTTGATCAAGTGGTGACATCTGATTTCTAGGTCAGACTCAGATCATTGGGTTCATTCATTTGATGACAGCCTTGCAAATCATGGCCCCCTCATTAATTGTATATTTTATCTTTACTTATAGACTTGACTTGGAAATTTTCAAAGGAGAATCAAAAGACTTTTGCAGCAAAAATGATGAAAATATGATTAAAGTTATAAAAATATTAAAATATTTGTCAGTTGATTATGATAAAAATATAAACTATTCATGTCTTTATACATGTTCATAGGTGTATTCACAGCAGATTAATGGATGTGCTGCATATATTGTAACTCCTTTGTGATTATAGCATCCTAGATATTAAAAATATATATATGAATCATGGCCTGTATTTGAGAATAATTTCTCTATCACAGTGTAAAGGTTGATAATGGAGTAAAAATATTATTGATTACCCTTGACCATTTGGATAAGTTTGTTCTATGGGGTGAATCACAAAGGGAGTTTACCTGTACAAAGATATAACTTCCTTAAAATTCACTTTTTAGTGACAGTTATAAAGTCAAGGAGAAAAGAACTAAATGATGATCAAGCTAATCAGAATGCACTGGGCTTCCTGGGAAGGCCCTAATCAAACTATCAGCTTTTTACCAACTCCTGTCAAATGCAAAGAACAGCTCCCTTTCTCAGGTGTCTTATTCATGTCAGTCAATCAATGAACATCTTTCTTCGGAGGTCTGACGACCGATAAATGTGCAATACCATTACACATAAAATAGAACATCTGCGTATTGAGAAAGGCAACAGAGGGGGGAGAATACGCGTTGAGGAATGAGTCTGAACCAAATTCATTCTGGATGATCCTTCATGGGCAGGTATACTTCAGAGTTGCCCATTCAAGGCTCAATGGTGACCCCTGTTTGCTTTAAAGGTATAAGAAGAGGCTTTCCTTCAGTGGTCCAAACAGAGACCCTCTCCCTTCTTCACATTCCATCAACTACTGGTCTCATCTCCTAAATAACTCTAGAATACAAGAGGAAAAATCCATTTTTTTCCCTTCTCCAGATTTTATGGTGCTTCAGGTCATCATCAAGATGACCTCTCAAGTAGACTCCTGGAACCAGTAATCTTTCTAAAATGTCACTTCATTTTCCTGCTTACAACTGCCCAGTCCCCAGTCCCCATGTAGCCTTCAGGATGGTCCTTCTCTACTTGAGCCTCAAGGCCATCATCTAGCCTTTTTCCCTCACCAGCCCTATCTGTGCCTCATCCCCTCCTCATACTTCACACTTCTCTTTACACCTCTGAACTCCTTGTAGTTCCTTGGATAAGCACTCTTTGGACTTTGCGCATGTTATTCCTTCAACATGTTTGTTCATTTCTTTAATCTTTACTCACTTTCCAGACCTAAATTCAGAAGCTGCTGCTTTAAGAAAGCCTTGCCTGCCTGCTCCCTGCCATGCAAGTTATGTGCCCCTCCCATATGCTTCCAAAGTATTTTTACACTTATTTAGATTATGATTGCTAGGTTGCGTTCTGATCCGTCAGCCTCTGTGTAAGCATGGAGTTTGTCTTCTGAACTAAGTATGGTCCCTATTACCAAGCAGAATGCCAGTTCTTGGGAGAAAGCAGAATGGCAGTCCTTAGGACCAAGCTGAATACGAGGGTTCTAGACATTGTCAAAAATCATGGGTGGCTACTTTCTCTAGACCAGGACAGTTTTGCCGTCTATCAATATTAACAGAGAAGCAGAAGTTTTAGTTTAACGATAAACACAGTGATGAGTCGAAAAGCTTTTCTACTGCCCCTTTAATCCTCTACTCAGTAGAATATTATGCAGTATTCAGATATTTCCACATCTAGTTCAGTATTCTGTTTGTGAAATCTCTTTTGTTTCAAATGTCCAAGCAGATCGAAAGCATATGACCCTTATTTTTTGTTTTTTTTTAAGTTCTTCTTTTTGGAGGTGGGGAGGAAGACAGATACAGAGGGAACAGCCCACAGCTGGGCATCTGCTTGTAGGGAAGAATGGTTCTGGCCCTTGTTGTAACGTTACTAGAGGCGGAAATGAAATTCAATCACCATCTCTTTCCTCATTTTATTTCATTTATTTATTTATTTTTGGCTGCATTGGGTCTTCGTTGCTGCGCACGGGCTTTCTCCAGTTGCGGCGAGCGGGGGCTACTCTTTGTTACTGTGCATGGACTTCTCATTGCGGTGGCTTCTCTTGTTGCAGAGCACAGGCTCTAGGCGTGCGGGCTCAGTAGTTGTGGCACTTGGGCTCAGTAGTTGTGGCTCACGGGCTCTAGAGCACAGGCTCAGTAGTTGTGGTGCAAGGGCTTGGTTGCTCCGTGGCATGTGGGATCTTCCCAAACCCGTGTCCCCTGCATTGGCAGGTGGATTCTCAACCACTGTGCCACCAGGGAAGTCCCTCTTTCCTCATTTAAGGTGGATTCAGTGGGCAGGTCCCTCTCTGAAGTTTAGACATAATAGTAAAAAGCAAGCTGTTGCTTTTTTTTTAAATTAAGATTGTGAAATGAAACTGCTTAAGCATTACAGATTCAATTCATTACAAAAATGCCAATTGTAGCTTTCTGAGAAAGATGCACACATATCTTAATAATGAAAGGTTATAATGTTTATTTCCATTTTTCTCATAAAAGAGAAGGAAAATAAAAATCATTAACTCTATAGTGAATGAAAGAGGGCATGAATCTGAAAAGGGATCTTTGGGGAGGTCACCTGGGAGAAATAGTGGGAACTCAATTAATCTAAACAGGTGTGGAGGCCAGCTTCACATTAGTGCTCTCCAGCCTTCTTCTTGCAACCTGTTCTTCCCAACTTTTCCCTCCCCTGTCTTCCCTCTGTCTCCCTCCCTGTTAAATTTCATTTTCTCAGTGAGGCCTGCTCTGATGACTCTATTAAAACTTAAAGTCACTTCCACAACTTCCAAGTCTCCCACTATCTTTACTGGTTTATTTTTTTTTCCATAGGACAGAAGGCCATCTGTTTTACCACATAGCTTATTTATTCTGCTTATTGCTTATCTCCCTTCCTTAGAATGTAAGGACAGGCAGTGTTGCCCATATTGTTTACTGTGGCATCCCTAGTGCCTAGGACACGGCTGCCATGGAGTAGACACTAAACAGATTCTTGTTGAATGAATAAATAAACCTTACTTGTAGTTGGTCTACAGTTTTCTGGTTTGTATTTGTCCCATCTGAAGCCTTTCAGTTCTCTATCTATTCTATTTGTCTTTTATTCTCATCTCAGAAATAAATATTTCAGCCAATATTTCTATATTACTTCTCCCACTGCTTTTCAATTTCTCAATTTTTTGAATATCCCTGATCTGTGAAAGGAATAAAAGGAGGAAAAGATATACACAGATAAATATAGAGATAGAGATAAAGAAATTAAGATACCTTCAATCTTCAACTTAAAAGTTTTACATTAATCACAGCTCTGAATGTGTTGTTTGCACGTCATTTTGGATTTTGAAATATCCCTATAGTACTTTAACACACACGCATGTACATGATTGTACACACACCACAGACAGATAGACATACACATGCTTACACAGTAGGCTCCACTTTCCCCAAAAATCTGAGTTCAGAGAAATCAGAAGCAGCTTTTGGTATTAAGCAACCTGATAAACTCCCTAAGGAAGGTTGTTTAAAACATGTCCATATTCTTCACATTGAATAGATTTGGTTATTTCTAATCAATAGCATTGACACTGAATAGATTTGGTTATTTCTAACTAGCATTCATTCTAAGTTTAATTTTTTTCATACTGTTGGATAGCTACTAACAATTGCTCATAAAAGTAGGAATAGGGAATTTGAAAGTCATTCACAGTGACAAAACTAACAAACTCCTACAGATTTTGTCCATTTTCCTTTACGTTTTTGGGTAATTAGACATATCACATTGTGAGGGACCATGTCCTGAGATCTTCTTGAATTAATGCCAAATGTACAGTCTAACTATAAGTGATAAAACATTGGTCCTGCATCAATATTTATGATTATTTATGATGTTATTTAGCTAACTACAGTTAGAGAGACCTTTATGTTTTTTACCCAGTAGCTTATTTCATGTTTGCATTTTTTCAATCTTGTGATTAAAACAGATATAAATGGCAGATGAGACATCCCTCTGTTTAACACGCCACATGCCTCTAGTGAGACTGTAGCCTAACATGCTATAGATCTGAAGATTCAATTCACATCATTATCCACGCTTCATCAGAACATCCACAGAACCTGTGCAGTGCACGCTAGGCATGTTGGAACAAATGATATCTTCATCACAGCTTCTGGTAGTCACATTATGCAACAGCTTGTTTCAACCAATCCATAATGTACTTTGTCAAACAAGTGAGGTGAGAATGCAGTGACTAAATTCCATGTAAGCCATGAAAAAACATACCTTCTACTGTAACCTCTGGGTTCTTGTTGCTAAAGTTCAAAGAACAAAGAAATGAGTTCTGTGAATGGGAAAATGGATTCATCTGTGGAGTTAAAAATAACTCTAATTGATTTAATGTGAACTTTGTATTCTGATTTTATACAAAGACCTCCAGTTAATAATAATTGTTTTCTCTTTCATTCTTAAGAAATAAGAAAATCCATCACATACCCTGCTTCTAGGAAGATGTCGCTTTCTGTCATTCCGTGTTTTGTGTCATTGTCTTCTGCTTCTTCATGGAGAACCATATTTCATGCATCTGCTCCACTTTTAGTTATAAAGTGTCAAGGGAGTGGTGGGAAAGGTTAATGGTATCTGTGAGATTTAATAACATTTTTTATTGTAAATCATTTCTGGTATGTATAAGAATGGTTTCCAGAGTTAATAGGCTTCACATGAACTTTGCTGAAGTCCAGCATCAGCTGTCTTCACAATCTTTACATTGTATTGATATACCTGGTGTTATTACACTCACATTATATGTGAATTTTACGTATGTTACATATGCACTTTAAAAATAATATTTATGGAAATTCAAAGCACAATTATTCATTTATTTATTCTTTTGTTTTGCTGAATACATACTGTGCTGGCCTTTGTGAGCGAAAAGTGAGTGTGTGAATAGTCCCTGCCTCCAGATGTTTACTTGGGAATATACAACATATGACAAGAGTTTGTTGATATATATACATGCATCATACCTGTGCAGTTGACATCCTGCATACTTCTGAGGGGCAAATAGGTACAAAATTAACTCATAATAGATGGTAGGTATGGCAGGTGTCACATGTGTGTTTTATAAAATAAGAACAATAGGGATTCAGAAAAGGAGGAGAATACACAGGCCAGAGAGCAGAGAAAGCTTTGAGGAGGAAGTGAATTTCAGCCAGACCTTCAAGTTCTATTAGCTGTTGTCAGGAAAGAAAGTAATTTGGAGAGATACCCTAGCTTTTCCTTTGTTCATCCTCAGTGTCTAGCAGAGGCCTTAAAAATTGCTTAGTAAATCAGAGAATAGGATTGTGGAACTTCTGTATCCTTGCCTGAATGCAGGGGAGGAGGAGGGATAGAGAGAAGGGAGGTAGCAGGTCAGGGACTGAGGGGAAGGGCATAGAACAAAGAGAGCAGTGTGGCAAGAGTAGAGGGTTCCTGTAGGGAATGTCAAGATGAGGTTGGACAGGTGTTTGAAGGCAGAATGGAGGGAGACTTGGAGACTCTGGACTCTGTCCTGTTCCTAATGAAGGAGCAATGAATATTAAAAATACTCTTAACCGAAGAGTAACATGATAAAACTTTGAAAAAAGATATGTCCACTTATAAGTAATTGCCTGATTATATCTGTCAGATAACATATAATTTCATCTCATAGCAAATTTAATCATTTGCATATGTTGACAAAGCACTTTACATTCTCTTGCTTGAAACTATTGCAGTGAACTTAACATTGTGTCATCTGGGAAGCTAAAATCTGGAAAATCAAATAAGTTGGTGGTAGCAGAGCTAAAATCAAAAAGGAGGTTTCTTATTCTAAGTCTTTAACAACTGTACAATTATCTACTATTTAAAAGGTTTAAACTGGTCCAGATGATGCTGTCACAATGAAAGAAGAGGATGCTTAAGTTTATCTCTTTAGTCTTGTAGTTTTGGGAATGGAAAGCCTACTTATAATCAAGAGCTGCAAATGGCCCTTTCTCTTACCCTACAGCACCACCCAAGAACACAGCTAGAGGAGCAGGCTTTGTTTGCAGGAAGGGCTTAGCCATCAGGAGCCAAACAGAAACAGAGAATCTATTTTATTTTATTATATTTTATTTTTGTTATCATTGGCTTATGAAGTCATATGAGTAAAGGAGGATGAACAGGTTTGGTCAGGAAATCTATAAGGCCTTGAAACTCTAAGGAGAATGGTGTTTGGTGAGTTGCTTCTCTCCCGAGGGGCGCAAACTCCATCTGTGAGATCAAAAGACAGATTTTTACAACATTTGGTGGGGAGGGTTAAGCATTTGGAGACCACATGGAGATTATATAGGAGAAAAATCAAAGGGAAAGCTGCGTTTTGGGCTTTGGCATGCACCAGACTCGAGCAGGTCCATAAAGAACGCCCCGCCAAAGATAAACCAGAATGCCACTCCAAAAACTCCATATGTCAGAATTGTCTTTAGTGTTCTCAGTTTTTGTGTCAGCAGTTTCAATTTAGTCTCCTCATTCTATTTATATCGTTCTGAAAAGGTACAATCAGATTAAGAATATGTAAATTATATACATAGAGAGAGAGAGATGGGGGGTGAGACACTTGAGTTGGCATAAAGCATTCCCACCCATTAGCTCTAGCTATTGGGAAGGGAGGGGGCGAAAGAAAGTGCAATATGAACTGTAAATTATTTTCCAACACACATATGCACGTGCATGCACATACACACGCACGCACAAAATCTATGTTAGTCCAAAATGTTTGGGAGCCTTGGGCTTTGGAGTCTGTTGAAGAATATATTTTTCACGGCTGTTGCATACTTTCTAATCTCAACAAACACTTAAAGAGCGCCAACTAAGCAAGCGGAAGTAGCCCAGAGTAATTAAAGCCAGCTGAGAGCCAGACTGTTCTGCAGAGCCCCAGCTGTCTGGTGGAGGCTGTGCGACCTTTGGGCAAACACCTGCTTCCTCAGCTGCATTTCCATCACTGGTAAAATGAAGATGGAAACAGTGCCTATAGTTGTGGTGAGCACTAAATGAGATAACACATCTTGTGCGCATGGTAAATGCTCAATAAATATTCTTTGTTACTGTGATTATGTGCCAGGCATAACCTCAACCAGACTCTCATTGCTGCTTGGAAATTCTTGTATTAATCTGTTGTGGACTCTAATTTGTATTCCTCACAGCGGCCCTTAAAACTATTTCACCCAATTTATCGCCTTATTCTCACCAGACTTTCTCACTCTAGATAGTGAGATCTTGGAGGGCTGGGATTACAGCTTATTTATTCTTATATTTCCCAGATTGACATATAGATGGTACACACTGAAAACACTTACTGAATGAATATGTGAAGGACAGCAAGTCTTTACTGAGTCCACTGTCTTTATTTAGCATATAATCTAATTGGCTTGGAAAGACTAACATAAAAAGAATAATATGCAAATAAGAATACAATGAAGCACAAGCTTTGTACAGAGAATAAAGACTATGGTGTTGAAGAGAAGAATGATAGCAGTGAGGCTGAAAACAGTGAGTTGAGCCAGAGTTTATTTGTGTCTTGAAGGTTGTGTAGTTTACATATGCAGAGGGGATAATGCTATCATTTCCTGTGAGAAGTCATTGTACATTTCTGAGCAGAGAAGTGGCGGGTTGATGACAGAACTGTTCAGAGGGGACTAGTCTATAAAACCTTTAAAGATATCTTGAGACAAAGAAAAAATGTTACACATGTTTTTAAAAGTAAATCTTTTAACTTTATAGAGACGAGGAAGATTATAGAAACAATATAGGTTTTCCCATCATTTGTCAGATTAGAAGACTGAGACCATAGGAACTTAAAAATTAAAAAATAGGGGATTTACTAATCCTTAAAAGATGTGTAATGAATAACATCCATAGGCTTATCATAGTGTCTGCAGGAAACAGCCTCCCTTTTCATTCCCTGTGACCCAGAGGTGGTGGGTAAAGCTGTAGGCACCGGAGTCAGTGTTCTAAGTTCTCAAGCCTGTGAGTTGAGGTCTTCCTGTTTTCCAGAATGATCAATCAACGTACAAATTGAACTTCATAAATTCATCGTGAAAAAGGAATACTGCATGGGTTAAAGTTGTATTTGAAGGTTGGACTTATAGCCTGGTTGGTAGACGAGCCCCCAAAAAGATCACTCCTTTTAGCCAATGGTTTCAGAGGTACATGGAACAGAATTAGTCATCAGATAAGAAGAGCCAGAGGAAAAATATCGTGCAATCACTCTCTCTGCGTTAAACAGAAATGCTGAACTCAAAGTCATTAATTATGCATGTGGACCTACCTGATACCTGTATGTCATTAGTTTATAATGAATGTAAGTCTCCTTTCCTGGCTCTTCACTCAGATCCTACTGACATCTGGCTAGACATGGCCATGAAGATCCCTCTTGACTGCAGAGTCAAACAGTAAAATGTATGCAAAGATAGAGTTTCTCACTGAAAAGTGGATGTCATTAAAGCAGGGTGGGATTTGGGTGCTGTCAACAAAATGCCCAAGAGATAAGGAACAATATTTTGGAAAAGACAATCAAAACCATTTTTGTTTAACATTGCCTTTGAATTTTCACAAAAGATCCATATAGGCTTTAAAAGTATGTCTTTTTTCCTAAGGGTTAACTTTTCCGTCTTTGTTTCTTCCTTTTTAATAGATCGAATTTACGACTGTGTCTTCTCCTGAAAGTTCCATCATGTTTTATGGTGGTTTTCCCATCCTCTCTCCTCCCAATAGATGTGAAACCATTATTTAAAGACTTATTGCCAGAGGTCAAGAGTTTATAGAAAGCAGAAAAGATTGGGAAAACATGATGTGAAATCAAAATTAGGGATTGAAAAGGTATCAGAGGAGGAGAACTAACATGAAAAATTATACGCTCTGGAGCAAGACTCCAGAAGTCACATTCTGATTCCACTAAATACCAGCTGCATAATCCTGGGCAAGTGATTTACCAATCTGTGCCTCAGTTTCCTCATCTGTGAAATAGTGATAATTACATTACCTGCCATGAAGGGTTTTGTGAGGATTAAATTAACAATACAGCTAATACAGCTAGGGCACCTTGAAAAATGACTGACAAATGGGAAGTATGTATTAAGAGTTAGCTATTACTGTTTTTCCTATAATTAGTATTTATTTAGAGTACAATATTTTTATCATGCAAATCTGATAATTCCTCAGGTAATTTAAGCACTGAGTTTGAGTCATGTGAGTCAGGAGTCAACCTGAGGCCCAACCTAACCTAGGTCTTCTGGTTTCCAATTCTATTTGCAGATAGGGAATAGAAAATTTGCTCTGGTGAAAACCAGATCTGTTTCAGTTCCCAAACTGAGTTCTGACCAACACGTAGATTACTTTCACACAATGGAAAGGAACTTTTGTTTATTTTCTTTGCAACCTTTTCTCTATGCTCAGGAAATCCCAGTGTCCCTGGAAGTTTGTGTTGCCTTTAAGGCATTTTTTTTTTTTTTTTTTTTTTTTTCAGTACGCAGGCCTCTCACTGTTGTGGCCTCTCCCGTTGGGGAGCACAGGCTTGGGACGCACAGACCCAGCGGCCACGGCTCATGGGCCCAGCCACTCCGCGGCATGTGGGATCCTCCCGGACCGGGGCACGAACCCGCGTCCCCTGCATCGGCAGGCGGACTCTCAACCACTGCGCCACCAGGGAAGCCCGCCTTTAAGGCATTTTCATTTTCTTTCCAATTCTTGGAGTTTGTCAGTGTGTAAGCCAAATATAGCATTTGAGCTGAAGGGAGAGCATTGTTTGCGATAGCATTGTCTTTTCTATATTGTCCCTAATTCCCTCCTCTAAAAGGTCTTTGCTTCCTGTGTTCAGCAAGCACACACATTGAGCCTACATCTCCATTCAACATCGACAAAGAAACTTTTCTGTGTCGAGGGATATCTATCTGTAAATGTACAAGTGGAAAGATCCCTAAGATCTTACTTTAAATGGAAGCTAGAAGAAACTGTATATCTTGTAGTTCAGGCCTGATATAGTGTCTATGTAAAAGATTTGTGAAGGGTGGAAGGAAAGAAAATATCACATACATCCTGTCCTCTTTTTAAAGTTTCCCTTCTTAGCGTAGTAAGCTGGGGAAGAGGTAGTTTTTCTGGACCAGAACATTTGTCCAGAGTATCTGGAAACAAAGCTTTTGGCAAGAGAAAAGAGTGCCAATATGAAGAGCCTAACAGAGAAGCTCCCCTGTGCCTGTGTGCTTGTGTTAGGTTCTGTTCAGTGAAGTGAACAGATTGGAACCCCCGGTACTCTCTTAGATCAAGGTCTTCGTCCTCTACTCAAAAGCTTCCCTCCAGTTGAACAGGCAGTCAAAATTCCTACACTTCTAAGACCCCCTCCTCAGACCCTCTCAGATCTTCAATATCCAACTTTAGTGCCTGGGAACATATTTTTTTTTTTCATGTTTCCGATGGAGAGCTCAGAAAAGAAATTATACAAATTCTGAAACCCATACTTTTAGGGATTTTTACTGTTCTACAAGGAAGTAACCCGTGGACACTACTTGTGTAGCTAGAGCCTACATTTTAGGTATAAAATAAGCTAAAGAAGATTGGACAGCCTCAAGAAGATACCTGAATCCTGAAATCTCTCCCACATCAAACCTAAAACTCTTCACTCCTTAAAGTACATGAAGTTCCACTCATGAGCCTTTCACTTAGGTGTATGAATTCTCCTGAAAATTCGGAGGATCCCCACAAGGAGGTTACAAAAGACTGTTAGAGTCCACACCACTTACTGTGCACTGGTTTAATCAGATGGCTTCACTCACCTGCCATTAGGGTACTCAATAATAGGAGAGGTAAGAGTACTTTTATAGCAAAAGCTGGTTATACAGGGACTATCCTGGTTGAACTACTGGTATTAAAGTCATTTAACCTGTTATACAGAGCACAGCTATGGTATAAAACAGCTAAAGGAAGAAGGCAGAGCGAATGTGCGCATGTTAAGGGCTGGGGGGACATGTGGGACATGGGAGGATGTAAAAAGGGAATGGATTCCTTTCTCCCACCTGCCCACTCATCTTCCAAGTTTGGTTCACTTTAAAATTGTGCCTAGATAATTCTGGCCCCGTTTGTTGCTAGTGCAATGGTCTAGTTCCAACAACTAAGAGCATCTTATGGATTGGGGAGATTATATCTTTAGTGAAAGCTAAAGCTTATTAGCTTTTTCAAAAATCTGATTAGACTTGAGTTGACTTTCTAAACTCTCTTCTAATTATATAACTGGCATTTTAAAGTTCTATCAACACAGGTAATAAGAGCAAATATAAAGTATGCATGTATCATTGCCAATACAAGAATTATCTTAAAATTTGTACTAAAAAGCTATAAAAAATTTTGAAGTAATGTTATACAATATTATGTTTAGAAAAGTCATTTTATTCTAGTCTCTTTTAAGGCTCATGAAAATGAATTATCCGTTGCCACAGTTTTCTTTCCAATTTCATTTTTACAAGTAGTTGTCAATAGACAGTTAAAATAAGGCCAAGCCAAAAATACTCTTCTATAAATGCTTACTAGATATCAACTGGTGTATATAACCAGAGAATTTATAGCCTAAACAGACCAGAGTGGAAGTTTCTTAAACTTGAGTGTGTATAACAGTTACCTGGGGAGATTGTTAAAATGCCGATTCTGATTCAGTAGTCTGGGGTGAAATCCCAGGTTCTGTATCTCTGACGAGCTCCCAGGTGACCAGATGCTGCTGGTCTGCAGGCACAGGGCTAGAAAGCCAGGCAGCAGTGATTACAAAGTTAACAAGAGATCATCTTAATCTCCTTTACCCCTGTATCCATCTCTCTGTTCATCAACCTGGACTGACCTCTTTAAGCATATACGATATTCTTTGAAATAAGAAGAATTTGAGCAATAGACATGGGTATCAAAGATAACTGCAGTGAGTCCTTGGAAACCAGGTGATGTTATAGGAATTTGAACGTCTGCTTGCCTTAGCAACAGTGCCTGGGAGGTCCAGCCTGGAGCACCTTCTGATGACTCTAAGGGAAGTTAGTTTAACTGTTAATGGAAGTGTCGCTCCCACCCTCATCCTTACATTCATACTCATATATTGCTTAGTGCTGTAGCATTTAAAGTGCTTTTTCTCCTGTGTAATCTCATTTTTGCAATAGCCCTCTGCAGTAAATGGATGAATAGTAGTAATAATAATTTGCATTATTATTATTATTTGCATTTTACAGATGAGGATCTGAGCAACATCACATAATGATATAGAGGAGCCAGGGCTAGGCCTAGTTCTCCTAATGGGCTCTCGGATTCTTTATACGTAACCCAGTCCTACCCCCCACTCTCACTTCCCGATCTTATGTAAAAGATATGTAAAAAGAAGATAGATAACAATTATGTATGTAAAAAGAAATAGATAACAATAACACACACATTCCTTTCACTAAAGTGACTTGCTTGTTAAAAAATGCAAAGCCCTCCTTTCTGTGGCTGGTCGGAGACCGATGTGCTCTCTGGAAGATACCACTTCCAAGATATCCCAGCAGGGGGCACTGTGGCATCGGAATTCAGCTTTGCTTGCTGTCAGTGGTTCCAAGGTGGTTTTTTGTTTTTTTGTGGGTTTTTTCCCCATTCTATTCATTTCCCCCCCCCCCCCCCCGCCCCACCTTGTGTTTTCACTAGATCCTTATTCACACTTATTAGACTGGCAGCTGATATTCATCCCTGGAAAGAGTTTATCATACTTTATCATTTAAGCACAGGGGGTATGGGGTGTGTGTGTGTGTGCGTGTGTGTGTGTGTGTGTGTGTGTGTGTGTGTGTGTGTGTATGAAAACTATGGAATAATTTATGGCTGATACAGCAAATATCAACTCTCTCACAAAAATAGTTTCTCTTTCCTTTTTTAAATTCAATGGGGGTAGTGAATTTGTGAGATAAATGAAGGACATGAAGGCTCTGTAACTTTGATCCCTTGGTGCCTATAGCAGATGCGGGTTGTGCTTACTTTTCTTCTGCTACAGATTAATTTTATTTTCCAAACAGGCCAATAGATAAAAGAAGATAAGCAATGCTTGTCTGAGTTCCTCAGGTTATTATTTTCCACAGATCCAATCAGAATAAAAGGCTGCTGTCCTAGGCAGGTCCAAAGATGAGCAGCTAGCTTCTCGTGTCAAACCTTCAGTTCGCTCCATGGGGATGCTTCCAACTCCGTCATCCCCAGGTCAGAAGGGAAAGAGAAGTCTCCTTTGGAAGCACAGAAGCTGAGCTGAGGTCTCCCAGAAGGAAAAAGGCTGTCGCAGCTTTTCATAGCTTTCCCCAGCTTTGAATGTAGCAACAAGATGTTGAAATATCAGGGAGGGATTTTGGAAAAAATCACCCTGGTTGTGTTCTGAGTCACTTTTAAATGAGATTTTTTCTTTTGTTTATTTGTAAGGAAATAAAATGCCCCTTATAGGCTCTCCTGAGAACTTGCCCACCTCACAATGGTATCAGTATGGAATTGCCCCATCATCCTCTGTGCCTTGGCCCTTTGTCTGCCAATAGATACAACCAATTAAAGATTTGTCAGGTCGGGGCCCAGCTGCCTTCGGTCTAGTCTAGTATCTGGTGTCTCATTGGGATACCACAAGTCACGCTATGGAAGGAGTGGAATAATCAAACTTTGTGAACTGGAAGGAATCATAGAGATTTTTGTTTTCTAAGCCAGTCAGCTCCTCCCACCCCCGCTGCCCCCATGAGGAAGCCACGTCCCCAGTTGTCACATCATTTGCCAAAGGGCACATATCTAGTTTCCAGGCAGAGGCCAGAACCTCCTTTTCTGACTCTCCTGCAATTGATTTTACTCTTCAGCAGTGATTTTTCAAACCACTGTCAATATAAATATTTGATTCAAACATATACATTAAGAATACTTTTACTAGCAGGACTTTCCATCTAAAAAAATAGATTTAAAAAATGAGTCCCGGGCTTCCCTGGTGGCACAGTGGTTGAGAGTCCGCCTGCCGATGCAGGGGACACGGGTTCATGTCCCGGTCCAGGAGGATCCCGCATGCCGCGGGGCGGCTGGGCCTGTGAGCCACGGCCGCTGAGCCTGCGCGTCCGGAGCCTGTGCTGTGCAACGCGAGAGGCCACAACAGTGAGAGGCCCGCGTACCGCAAAAAAAAAAAAAAAAAAAAAAAAAAAGAGTCCCATTTTAACAGCATAAAACTCATCAATGTAAGCATCTTACCAAAGTTAAGTTGAAAGACGAACTTCAAAGGCTAAGCAAAATGCTTGGTATCACATGTAGGGACAGTCTAGTAACAAGGCCAGAGATACTCAAATTTGGGAAGAAACTCAAATTTGAGATATTACATTGGTTAGTTCACTTTTCTTGGGATTGGGAAAGGAATGCAGTATTTCAGTATTTCAGTCTTGGAGGAAGCATCTCTCAGCGCAATTCACGAGACTTACTGTCCTGAAATTTTGTTTTGAAGTGATTATGCAGTACTACAACTGAATAATCAATTCTGGACCTATCATCTACATACTACTGAAGTATATTCATTATCTTCAGTTTCTACCCAATCTTATAAAATATACTCTCCTTCCCTTCGTAAAACACTCTTCTTTGTTTGTCCAAAGCACACTTTTTATAAGTTTCAGCATTCAGAATTCTAGCATTTTAAAAAACTTAATTGATTTTAATTTACTAAGTTTTTAAAAAACTTAATTTAAAATAAGGACAGAACCTTATTTGTCCACACTAATATGGGGGGGAATATATTTTTCCTTTACCCTTTTTTTTAAAAAAATTTATTTATTTTTTAAATTTTGCTGTGTTGGGTCTTCGTTTCTGTGCGAGGGCTTTCTCTAGTTGCGGCGAGCGGGGGCCACTCTTCGTCGCGGTGTGCAGGCCCCTCACTATTGTGGCCTCCAGATGCGCAGGCTCAGTAGTAGTGGCTCACAGGCCCAGTTGCTCCGCGGTATGTGGGATCTCCCCAGACCAGGGCTCAAAGCCGTGTCCCCTGCATTGGCAGGCAGATTCTCAACCACTGCGCCACCAGGGAAGCACCCTTTACCCTTTTAAGGTCTCAACTGGGACCCCTGCAACTAAAGTGATTAACAAGTGAAAAGCATGCAAATTTATTTAATACAGGTTTTATATGATGTGGGAGCCTTCATAAGGAAATGAAGACCTGAAGAAATGGTTGAACCTTAGTGTTTTTAAGTTAGGTCGGGTGAAGAGTGGAAAGTCATGGGAAGGTGCAATATGATAAAGAGCGTGAGCTAAGTGTAGTAAACCAGGGAAATTTAGCAAGGTCTGTTCCTTCAGATTCCTCTGTGTCCCTGGTCTTTGGAAAATAGGATGCTCCTTTCCTCTGGGTTTAGGGAGGGTGCCTCTCACATAAGGGTTTTATGACCTACTTCAGAAGAAGTCAGAAAGTCCTTCCTACACATGTCACTTCTCAGATTCCTTCAGCTTAAGCTTTTCAGTATGCCAAGTGTATATTCAGTGTCATATTTTGAGGTTATTGTGTTTTGAACTCCATCATTGACAAGGTTGTTAATTTATACCAACGAAGTCCAATGGAAGCTTCTTAATGCAACTTTACCTGGAAACTCTCTGGTCTAGCTAGGGTGTTCTTGCTGTTTTGCTAATGAGAATCTTATCTTGTTCTCCAGGCATTGATGCCTTTTGGTCTTAGTTATTTATTTAAGTTTTATCAGTTTTGCTTCTCACATGTCCATTATAACAAGAAATCTAAGGATTTCAAAAATACTTTATTATGTTTATTTATTATGTATTACCAGTTATTATTTATATATTATTAATTGTGTATTATTTATTATGTCCCCACTTTATTATGTTTATATAAGTAATTGGGTTTCTGAGCACCTGCCAACATACAGCACCCTTTTACCTTCCAAGGTTCTTAACGAGTTGACAGTTTAAAAGGGGTGGGGAAGGGTGGGTGAAAAACAAATAGCCTCTTTGGTTTAGTATGCTCTGCTATGTACCTCGTTTCTGTAACATGGAAAAGCTCATACATGCTGGGAATATAGGAAATATGTCAATGTAGAGGAAAGTCACACTGCAGCCTTCATTTGTGAGTCTCCTGTCATGTTGATGTTCTACACCAGCAAGTAACAGTAGCTGCATGCAAAGTATTCAGACAGGCCAAGACATCAAGCACTGGGGGAGCCAAGTACAGTTGCCCATTCAACTCATGTTCTTTCTTGAGGTGCAGTTGGGCCACAAGCTGTGTTCTACAAGTGTGGGTCATACTGTTCTCCTCACATTTGGCACTTTGCTCATGTCTCCGTGACCTAGCATCCTCAATTCTTTCTCTGTCCATCAGGCAACACTCACCTTTTAATTTCAACTGACCTATTCTTTACTATATGTATTTATTAAAAATGAAATGTTTTCCAATGATAGTATTTTTATTAGGATTATTACTACTTTTACAAGTGTTCTGGCTACACAGTTGTGTAGATTTGGGGTAGTATAAGTTTTTGCCGAATACAGGGTTTTGCAAGAACACATACATTGATGAAGACCAATCTGAAGAACGTGACTAAGTTGTGAGAGCCACCTGAACCTGCTCTCTGAGCCCTGGTTAGGCAAACCTAGCTGCCCGGCATGCAAGTGAGGGACCATGGGCAAGACGCACCCGTGGAGCAGAGCCCTCGAAGGAATAGAGGGACCTGAGGTCCCACTAGAAGTCCTCTCAAGAGGAAGAAGCATGGGACTGAGTGGAGCTTGCCTTATTATTTTTGCCAAATTTCCCAGTCAAAGGCAGAGAGAGAAACTAAGAAGAAAAAATTAAAATCCTTCACCATGGACTAGAGAAGATGTATTCCCCTGTAACATAGTGGAAAACATTACTAGAAAATTGTGAAAATGTTGAGCAAGTCGTGGAAAAATAAAATAAAAGGCAAATAACCCATTCTTCCTTGAGAGGCAGTTATGCTCAATAATTGAAAATATTTCTTTCCAGACCTTTTCCTGTGTCAACCTGGTTTTATGGAACATGTAGGAGTAGCCTTTCTGTCTGTCTCTCCTTGAATTCACATATACTAGTCATTTAAAAAAATGACTCAGGTCCTCTAAGAATGCGACCCTTTAAAATCTGGTGAAAAACATAAAAACAGAAAGAGAGAGAGACTAGAATAATCAACCTTATTCTCTGTTTGAGTTGTGCTTTTTTAAAATCCATTATGGCCTCCAATCAGTCCTGCAAATACTCATGCACATATTCGCCCAGGCACGTTATAATTTATTCCAGCTGGGTAGAAAAGAAAGTTTATTTTGTGTATGTGCTTGTACACCTGCTCTCCCACCCCTACCATCAGTAAGAGAAATGGCTGGCTGAAGGGCAGGGTGTCTCTCTGCCCCACCATTAGGCTGATAATTGAACAGCGTATCCCCTTTACACTTCTAAGCCTGATATAGTGGAAGTCTAGAAATGAGAATAGAAAACACATGGGGAAGCCATCTATTTAGGAAACAAGTACATTTCCAAACCAGTTGAACATAAGTAAATCCTGCCCAAAGGCAGTTCCTATTATTCCCAGTGACCACAGTCTTGCAAATGGAAATGTCTCTTGGATTTCTCTATACAGGGAGACAACTGTAGGCATGTTAATTGTCCTTCCCAGTTTAATCCACTATAATAAATTGTTTACATTTTCACAGGCATATGTATGTGTGAGGTCTTGTATGCATCCTATATGAGATGCACGCACATATGTTTTCCACGGTTTATTTTTTTTCTCATTGCCTAACATAATAAGTCCCTTGGCTGTATTTTCATTTTTCTTCTTTTTTTAAAAATTTAAATAGAACTCCAATGCTCGCGTAACATTGCATTCAAATTGTACATACTCTTTAGTTACCTGACTTTACCAGTTGTACTTTCTCGAGAAAATAATAAGAATGCTAAGATAATAAGTACAATAGCCAGTAAGCTTTAGCACAGGCTGAAATTTTAAAATTCTGTGGTGCATGAATCTATGAAAACAGTGATCTTAGTGGAGACAAAATAATGCAGGTTTGCTAAACAGTTCTATGTGTGCTGAGAGTTATTGGGAAAACTAGCCAAGAAATCAATCCCATTTAATAGGAGAAAAACACCCAAAGAGTCTATAGAACCGAGAAATTCCAGAGCCTCTTAATTCGTAGTCACCAAGTTTTGCTTGTGTGTAAAGCAGTGTTTAAATTAAGATGATGATCATGATTTTTTCAGCATTCTTCTCTTTCTGTGTTAAACAATTCAGAATATCCTCCCCTTATTTGCAGAGTTATGATCTCTTGTTTTGAACATTGCAGGGTTTTGTTTTGTTTTGCAATTTTATTCTATTTGTTGTCGATTAATTGATTGCGATTAGAATGAGACTTTTTTTGGGGCACCATTTTATACATAAACATTTCTGTTACTACAGAGGAATATGGAACTGAGTCAATGACACCAGTAAAACTCCTAAAGGAGTTTTAAAAGCTAAAAAATAAATTTCTTCTGCCTTCTCCACTCTAAATACAGTTGGTTTCCTTTTGAGTCTACCCTACCCTTTCTACTGACAATAGCCAGAAAGCAACTGTGAATGAAGGGTTCTCTAGATCAATTTTTTTTTTAAATTTTGGCTGCATTGGGTCTTCATTGCCGTGCACAGGCTTTCTCTAGTTGCGGCGAGTGGGGGCTACTCTTCATTGCTGTGTGCAGGCTTCTCACTGTGGTGGCTTCTCTTGTTGCGGAGCACGGGCTCTAGGCGTGTGGGCTTCAGTAGTTGTGGCTCACGGGCTCTAGAGTGCAGGCTCTGTAGTTGTGGCACACGGCCTTAGTTGCTCCATGGCATGTGGGATCTTCCCGGACCAGGGCTCAAACCTGTGTCCCCTGCACTGGCAGGCGGATTCCCAACCACTGCGCCACCAGGGAAGACCCTAGATCAATTCTTAAATCAAAAATCATTGAAAAGCTCAGATTAGGAGCATTAGGAGCTTGTGTCTTGGTCAGGAAATGGCCAGTGAACCTCTCTGTAAGCTTTAGTGTCCTCATCTGTACCGTGGATGCAATAACAGGACCTACTGCTCAGGGTCGCTGCTGGTATTTGGTCAGGGTATGCAAGCCGCTTGCCAGAGTCCGTGGCCCATAGGAAGAAGGCAATAAATACTCATTGTCCTTGTCGTTCTTTGCTTACGGCATCACGGCAACCAGAGAACCTTAGAAGACTGTTCTCTTCACTGTCATGAAGGTTGGTACATCAGCATTACATGTTTCTGTCCTAAAGCATACAAGACAGATGGCAGAGGAGCGGTGTCACTGATTCTCACTCTGATAGTTTATCCCCTCTGGCTCATTTTCTCATGTCATTTGAGGTGTTGGCTACAAAATACAGCAACCAAAGCTTCCCCATGGTTGCTGTCACAGGGCCACAATAATACAAAAAGTAGAGAGAGCCAGACCAGTCATCAGGGTTTGCGGTGGGGCCCTGGCACAGCATCTCCTGAAGTTCTGTGTCTGCTTCCAGGAGGAGATCGGCACTGGAACTTGCTGTTCCTCAAAGAGGATCAAGGTAGTAAGTTCAGTGTCTTCCCTTTTCCCCTCCAGAACATGCCTCAAGCTCACAAGCAGGCACAACACCCAACAACTTTGACCTGAAGTTTTAAGGAGCCTAAAATACACCTTTTCCATGTAAAATTGTTCAGAAACCTGCCCTGGAAAATATGAAGAATAATTAAACATAGGCTCATTGCTGTTTTGCTTGATAGAGTACCTTACGGTTTCTGAATTTTAATACTTGTGGCTCTGGAATGTTAGAGTCCATGGATGATATGTGGACTGAGAGCTATGTGTCCCTCTCCAGTTGCACGTATCTCCCCCTGCCCTGCCCTGTGATCATGCCTCTCTCTTTTTTTTTTTTTTTTCTTCTTCGGTGTGTGGGCCTCTCACCGCTGTGGCCCCTCCCGCCGCAGAGCACAGGCTCCGGACGCGCAGGCTAAGCGGCCATGGCTCACAGACCCAGCCGCTCCGCGGCATGTAGGATCCTCCCAGACCGGGGCACGAACCCACGTCCCCTGCATCAGCAGGTGGACTCTCAACCACTGCACCACCAGGGAAGCCCAATCATGCCTCTCTTGCACACTACATTAGGAAGCACTAGAGCAACGCAAGCAGAGTTGTTAACGTTGAACAGAAGTTTTCAGTCATTTTTTAACCACAATCCTCATGACCCATTCCATTCTAAACAAACACACAAAACTCTTGACAATGAAACATCACTATACAGGAAATTCAAACAGGATGGGGTGTGCGTATCATTTGCTTTGTAAACGGGAGTGTAGATGATTCATATTTGTCTGCTATGGGTAGATGTTCTAAAGTCTAGCCTTAAAGCAATGATGGGTCACCAATAGCTTTGATTCAAATACGCATCATTACACAGAGTAGGATAAGAATCGTTAATGAGTTAAACTGACAAAAATGAAGTTTAAATAAACAGAAATTTGTAATTTAAAGCAAGAATAATGGTACTTGAAAACCTCCTCCTCTGCTCT
Organism: Phocoena phocoena; assembly: GCF_963924675.1. Lineage (NCBI taxonomy): Eukaryota > Metazoa > Chordata > Mammalia > Artiodactyla > Phocoenidae > Phocoena > Phocoena phocoena. The sequence continues at coordinate 48,577,243 of NC_089232.1, forward strand.
CAGTGCCCAAGATGCTTTGATAAAAGAGTATCTCCCTCCTCAGTTTTGGCAGTTCTGGCTGTCTGCATGTGTTCACGTCCCAGGTGCTCTTTGCATTACTCCCAGGTGTTGTGCAGCAGCCAGATTTCTCATTAGGATATTGAATTAGAATTCTCAGTAAACTCTATTAAGTACTAATTTTAGTTTATGAAGACTAAGTTTTAGTAATTCAGTAACTAATAGGTTACTAGTAAGGACACCATAGACACAGGTAAATGGCCACCTGCATTCTTAATCCCAAAGGACCTCACATATTTGGATTAATTTAGCCTTTAGGGTCAGCAGGGGTGTCCTTGAGGCTTGCTAGTGGCAAGTGAGCTCTACACTGAAAATTACCAATGTAGACTAGACCTAGCGATCAGAAAGACAAGGGTTCAAGGTCCTCTTTAACAGCTGTCTGATGTAGGACAAGTTACCTAATTACTCTCAGTTTCTTATCTCTAAAATAGGAATTCTTAGATCTCATGGAGCTGTCACAAGGAATTTAAATAATATAATACCTCTACAGCGTTTATCACATTGCCTGGTATAAGTTGTTCTATAAACATTAGCTATTGTGATTCACTTTGTTGTCTTCCAGAGGTTTCAGTGGAGGAGGATAGGAGTACCTTGGAAGTGAGAGTTGCATATTCAGTTGAAGTGAATGAAATCAGACTGTATTTTAAGACTAGCATATAAAGACCCGGTTTTGTTTTTGTCTAGAGCTGATATATATGTTGGGAGCCACTGCCATATAAGAAGTGGCTAGATGCCTTGTCATACATTTCAGGTTATTGAAAAGGATTTGAATTTCGTCTTAAGTGTGAGGGGAAGCCATTGATCATTTTTCGATCATGGGAATGGCTATTATTTTTCAGTACAGAACTCTGGCTTCGGTGTAGACAATAGATTTTAGAGAAGCATGGGAAAAAGGAAACCTGTTAGGATGCCCTACTGGATGTCCACACAGGAGATAGTGGTGTAATGTTCGTCTGAACACAAGAAGTGGTCAAATTCCAGATTCATTTTGAAGGCTGAGCAGACAGCACTTGCTGACAGATAAGATGTGGGGAGAGAAAGCAGGAATAAATATATTCTTTAATTTTGACCTGCTAAACTGTGAAAATGGTGGTGTCACCAGAGGAAACCCAGGTTGAGAATGGAAAAATGAAAAAGAGCTTTTTCTTTTGTGGGGGAGGAGTGGGGTAGAGAAAAGGTTTTTGTTATTATTGTTGCTGTTGTTTGGTGTTTTTTTTAGGCTTTGGTTTTGAGACATAAAATCAAAAATGTGGTTTTGACATGCATAGTAGACATCCAAGTAGAGAAATCAATCAGGATTTCCAGAAAGAGTTGGGGCTGGAGACTCATATGTGTGATCCTCACATCTAGATTGATTAAAGTCCCAGGACCAGATGAAATTACTCAGAAAAGGAGTTTAGATGGAGAAAAGGTTTGAAAGCTGAGTCTTCTGATATTTGGAGGTCATAAAGAACAGAATCTAGCAAAGGAGACAGAATAAGTGGCCAGCAAGGTGGGAAAAGCAGAACTAGCGTGTGACATCTGGGAAGCCAAGAAAATAAAGTGTTTCGAGGGAGAAAATAATCTACTATGTCAAATACTTTATTTGTGGAGGCAGAGAAACAGTTCTCAAAATACAAATCCTAGGAAATGGCAACACAGACAACAAAATGGCTTCTCTCTTGAGGTGACACCTGTTGATTTGAAAATGTCTTAGGGCTGTTTGCTACCTGTGCTTTGTGTAGCATAATTTTCTTCCTTCTTTTCTTCTTTCCCTGGGAATTGCATGTGTCAGCAGCAAGTGAGCAGTAATTTTGTCAGATTCCCATGTATAAAGTCAGGAAGAAGTAGATTAAGCCTATTTTTCAAATCCTCTTATTCCTACTTAAAAAAAATGTCTTCATATAACAAACCACAGAGAATAAACTACTAGGAAGAATGAAGTTTCTATGAAGAAATTGAGGAATAATATGTTTTTTAATCCCAGATTTTCACAAAATCCAAAAGGAGAAATGATTTACTTTGGAATAGCTTAATTTTACTCATCATTTTTTTGGTAAATCCCTTCTACACATTTTTCAAAGCCAAGGTATCTTTACTCCCTTAAATGAACAGGCAAATTTCTGTTTTGCCTGTTTTGAAAATGACACACTATCCTCTAATCCATCTTCCTGGAATATTTCATGGAACTGCTACTTGAAATGCCACAAAGCTCCAATTCTAACAAGAAGATAAATTAAATGACTGAAAGGCTAGGTATCGTTAGGAATGCAACTTTGTCTAAAGAGGTTGCTCAGTTCCAAGACTAAATGGCAGTAAGGAGGAAAGATGGAAGTAATATGTAGTCTTGGAAACTAAGGATTTTAAGGGTTTTAAAGGAGGAAACTATCCAGTATGCAGATACTTTATCTTGTTAGAGAAACAGCCTACAAATTATAAACCCTGGAAAATGATAACATCCAGACAACAAAATGGCTTCTCTCTAGAGATGACACCTGTTGAATGGAAAATATCTTGAGTTTATTTGTGCCCTGTGGTTTGTCTATCATAGTTCTCTCCTTATTTCTTCTTTCCCAGGAATGTTGCCATGTCTTTCAGCTTTTAAAGAAATAAGATTTTAAGTAACATTTGCTGATTTTTAAATATTGATCACTTTGCTTTTAATACACTGCTTGGGCCAAACCACTAAATTTGTAGTCCTGATCTAACTATAGGGGCTACCTATTTGAAATCTCTTCTCTACTCTTTGTTTGTTTTCCCATGCTTATTCATTTACAGAACACATATTTATCAAGCACCAACTAGACCGATGTAAAGAATGTGACTCTTACTATTAACTTTTACTTTATCTTCCATTACTTTATCTCAGTTCTGTCTTTTTCTTTAACGATCACGTTATTCTGGTCTAAGAATATATCTCAAAAATTAGTACTGACTTCTAATATTTACTATTTAGGTGTCTTCTTTTAAAAAAAAAAATCTCTTTTTTACCTTGTTGCAATCTAGCTGACCTTCTTATGATTTAGATGAATTGACATTTCCATTTCTCTTCCGTGATCCTATTACCTAGCAATTTTTTAGAGGCAGTGTTGGCAAAACACTAGTAGAGTGAAAAACATCCTGTGATGGAATTCTGTAATCTAATCTCAGTCCGCCCTCTCTTTATCAGGTAATGATGATGGGGGTGGCTGTGGGGATTGGAAAGAGAGCAGAGCAGTCATATAAAAAGCTTACTTAAGGGCTTCCCTGGTGGCGCAGTGGTTGAGAGTCCGCCTGCCGATGCAGGGGACACGGGTTCGTGCCCCGGTCCGGGAAGATCCCACATGCCGCGGAGCGGCTGCGCCCGTGAGCCATGGCTACTGAGCCTGCGCGTCCGGAGCCTGTGCTCCGCAACGGGAGAGGCCACAACAGTGAGAGGCCCGCGTACCGCAAAAAAAAAGAAAAAAAAAGCTTACTTAAGAATGTATTTGCACTTAAATTTCTCCTTTAGGGTACTTTTGTTGGTTCTAGTATTATTAAATAGGTTTGGTTTGATAATTTATCACTAGTTATTGTATAAATAATATGTGTGATCAAGTCATCTTAGAAATGCATAATTGGCTCTGTCAGTGATGAGCAGATAAACATTCAAAAAAGAGACACCTCAGTGATTAGCATAGATGGCAACTATTTGATAAATTGATAGCCAGGTTTCATAACCTGCCTCATTAAGTAGCAGCAAAAATTAATCTGCAGAGATGTTTACAAGTGAAAAGAAGTTAATTGCTCATAAGACTTTTAAAAATTATCAGAAATATATGTTATTAAATGAGACAGTCCCCTTGTATATCCCTCTCTGAATTGTACAGAAGCATGAAACAAAGAAAAGAAAAGACGCAATCGAGGAAATTACTTTCAATTGTTTCTCATTCCTCCCTAAGCCATTTGTTGCTGCCTGGGCATCTTACTTCTCATTCTTCTCTGTAAATTAGAAGCTTAGTAACCAGCAGAGAGTTTCAGATCTGGGATTAAGATTCATTGATCCATTTGGTAAAAGCCAGCCTGTGTTATTAGTTCACTGGAACCAATAGGAATAGGAACCCTTGCCAGAAAGTTCCATTCTAACGAAGACCAACGTTGCCCCTGTATTTCTAAACCTTTAATGTCATGTATTGGATTTTTTTTAAATAAATGATGGAATTGTTAATAAGTGTATTTAAAGGAGGTTGTTGTTATTATATTTTAAATGAAATATAAATTTGAAACAGTAATATTCTCTTCTCAAGTAAAGTGAATTGTTTTTAAAGCAACTTAATTAGATTTAGTCATAACTAAACTCACTAAGATGGTGGTCCTATCCCAATAAGGTTTCGTTCTGTAAGCTTTATTGTTGTCTTCCTTCCCACTCTGTATTAATGTTTAGTCAACCCAAGGACCTCCTCCTGCATTCCAGCTTTTACCTGTCTCATAAATTACTTTTATCTTTCTGTTAACTCTTCCTACTCTTTTCTTTCTGCACACTTGTGAGCCTATCTAAATACATTTAAGTCAGTTTTCCCGGTATTGACTCATCCTGCCACACACCCAAAGCCTTTTTATTTTTTTAATTGGAGTATAATTGCTTTACAATGTTGTGTTAGTTTCTGCTGTACAACAAAGTGAATCAGCTATATGTATACATATATCCCCTCCCTCTTGAGCCTCTGTCTCACTGCCCCCCCCCATCCCACCCCTCTGGGTTATCACAGAGCACCAAGCTGAGCTCCGTCTGCTATACGGCAGCTTCCCACTAGCTGTCTATTTTACACGTGGTTGTGTGTATATGTCAGTGCTACTCTCTCAATTCATTCCACCCTCCCCTTCCGCCCTTGTGTCCACAAGTCCATTCTCAACGACTGCGTCTCTTTTCCTGCCCTGCATATAGGTTCATCAATACCATTTTTCTAGATTCCAAACATATGTGTCAGTAATACGGTATTTGTCTTTCTCTGTCTGACTTACTTCACTTTGTATGACAGTCTCTAGGTCCATCAGCATCTCCACCAATGACCTAATTCTGCTCCTCTGGCTCTCTGAGCTCTACAGGAAGGCCAAAATTCACCAAGTTATTCTGGAAGTTAAAGGTGACATGTTTTCAAAGACTGTGAAAATCAGCCCAGAGTGTGTTAGGGTAAATGACATCAACTCTGTGCTTCATCAGCTTATTCTTAAAACTGCTGGTCCTCTGGGTAGTTAAATACTAATGTGGCTTATCAAGGACACTTGTCACCAACCTTTGAGTTCTAATACAGTAAGCACAGCATTTCATTTTTTATTAAATCAGCATATCAGCTGAACCAGCCTATGTAAACCAGTCACTCTCAAGAGTAAGAAAAAATGTTCCTAAATTCACAAAGAGGTCTTCTCTCAAATCTGCTGAGTAGATTTAAAAAGTTAAAAGAAGAATGAACAAAGAAACCTTTTTTGTTAATGAAATTAAACAAAGAGTAGGAAGAAAGTCTGAGAGGACTTAATTATCCTTATGAGGATTCCCCATATTTCCTGTGTACCCCATTTTCCTCTAGGTGAAATCCTTTTAAATAACCAAACCCAAAACTTATTAACTTACAAGGGATTTTTATAATAAATACAGGAAAACCCATGCTCCTTATCTCTGCCTTGGTTTGGCCATTTTTAAGGAAAGATGCATACTCACAACATAATTTGATAGTCTAAGAGATTGCTTCAAGATGGCGGCGTAGAAGGACGTGCTCTCACTCCCTCTTGTGAGAGCACCGGAATCACAGCTAATTGCTGAACAATCATTGACAGGAAGACACTGGAACTCACCAAAAAAGATACTCCACATCCAAAGACAAAGGAGAAGCCACAATGAGATGGTAGGAGGGACACAATCACAATAAAATCAATTCCCATAACTGCTGGGTGGGTGACTCACAAACTGGAGAACAGTTATACCACAGAAGTCCATCCATTGTAGTGAAGGTTCTGAGCCCCACGTCAGGCTTCCCAACCTGGGGGTCCAGCAATGGAAGGAGGATTCCTAGAGAATCAGACTTTGAAGGCTAGTGGGATTTGATTGCAGGACTTCGACAGGTCTGGGGGAAACAGAGTCTCCACTCCTGGAGGGCACACACAAAGTAGGGTGCACATGAAGACCCAGGGGGGAGGAGCAGTGACCCCATAGGAGACTGAACCAGACCTATCTGCTAGTTTTGGAGGGTCTCCTATAGAGGTGGAGGGTGGCTGTGTCTCACCGTGAGGAGAAGGACACTGGCAGCATAAGTTCTAGGAAGTACTCCTTGGCATGAGCCCTCCCAGAGTCCACCATTAGCCCCACCAAAGAGTCGGGGAGGCTCCAGTGTTGGGTAACCGCAGGCCAAACAACAGACAGGGAGGGAACCCAGCCCCACCCATCAGCAGACAAGCAGATTAAAGTTTTACTGAACTCTGCACACCAGAGCAACAGCCAGCTCTACTCACCACCATTCCCTCCCATCAGAAAACTTGCACAAGTCTCTTAGATAGCCTCATCCACCAGAGGGCAGACAGCAGAAGCAAGAAGAACTACAGTCCTGCAGCCTCTGGAACAAAAACCACCTTCACAGAAAGATAGACAAGATGAAAAGGCAGAGGTCTATGTACCAGATGAATGAACAAGATAAAACCCCAGAAAAACAACTAAATGAAGTGGAGATAGAAAACCTTCCAGAAAAAGAATTCAGAATAATGATAGGGAAGATGATCGAGGACCTTGGGAAAAAAATGCAGGCAAAGATTGAGAAGATGCAAGAAATGTTTAACAAAGACCTAGAAGAATTAAAGAACCAAACAAACAGAGATGAACAATACAATAACTGAAATGAAAACTACACTAGAAGGAATCAATAGCAGAATAACTGAGGCAGAAGAACGGATAAGTGACCTGGAAGACAGGATGGTGGAATTCACTGCCATGGAACAGAATAAAGGAAAAAGAATGAAAAGAAATGAAGACAGCCTAAGAGACCTCTGGGACAACATTAAATGCAACAACATTCGCATTACAGGGGTCACAGAAGGAGAAGAGAGAGAGGAAGGACCCGAGAAAATATTTGAAGAGATTATAGTCGAAAACTTCCCTAACATGGGAAAGGAAATAGCCACCCAAGTCCAGGACGTGCAGAGAGTCCCATACTCTGCTTTAATTTTTGCCAGTTTGATTCCTGTGTGTCTCGGCATGTTTCTCCTTGGGTCTCCTTGGGTTTATATTCCATGGAGACACTAAAGACCCCAAATAGCCAAAGCAGTCTTGAGGGAAAAAAAAGGAGCTGGAGGAATCAGACTCCCTGTCTTCAGACTATACTACAAAGCCACAGTAATCAAGAAAATATGGTAGTGGCACAAAAACAGAAATATAGATCAATGGAACAGGATAGAAAGCCCAGAGATAAACCCACACACCTATGGTCAACTAATGTATGACAAAGGAAGCAAGGATATACAATGGAGAAAAGACAGTCTCTTCAATAAGTGGTGATGGGAAAACTGGACAGCTACATGTAAAAGAATGAATTTAGAACACTCCCTAACACCATACACAAAAATAAACTCAAAATGGATTAGAGACCTAAATGTAAGACCAGACACTATAAAACTCTTAGAGGAAAACATAAGAAGAACACTCTTCGACATAAATCACAGCAAGATCTTTTTTGATGCACCTCCTAGAGTAATTAAAATAAAAACAAAAATAAACAAATGGGAACTAATGAAACTTCAAAGCTTTTGCACAGCAAAAGAAACTATAAACAAGTCGAAAAGACAACCCTCAGAATGGGAGAAAATATTTACAAACAAATCCAATGGGCGAAGGATTAATCTCCAAAATATATAAACAGCTCATGCAGCTCTATATTAAAAAAACAAACAACCCAATCCAAAATTCGGCAGAAGACCTAAATAGACATTTCTCCAAAGAAGACATACAGATGGCCAAAGAAGAATCACATGAAAAGCTGCCCAACATCACTAATTGTCAGAGAAATACAAATCAGAACTACAATGAGGTATCACCTCACACCAGTTAGAATGGGCATCATCAGAAAATCTACAAACAACAAATGCTGGAGAGGGTGTGGAGAAAAGGGAACCCTCTTGCACTGTTGGTGGGAATGTAAATTGATACAGCCACTATGGAGAACAGTATGGAGGTTGCTTAAAAAACTAAAACCAGAATTACCTTATGACCCAGCAGTCCCACTACTGGGCATATAACCAGAGAAAACCGTAATTCAAAAAGACACATGCACCCCAATGTTCATTGCAGCACTATTTACAATAGCCAGATCGTGGAAGCAACCTAAATGCCCATCAACAGAAGAATGGATAAAGAAGAAGTGATACACATATACAATGGAATATTACTCAGCCGTAAAAAGGAACGAAATGGGGTCATTTGTAGAGACATAGATGAATCTAGAGACTGTCATACAGAGTGAAGTAAGTCAGAAAGAGAAAAACAAATATTGTATATCAACGCATATATGTGGAACCTAGAAATATGGTACAGTTAAACCGGTTTGCAGGGTAGAAATTGAGACACAGAAGTAGAGAACAAATGTATGGACATCAAGGGGGGAAAGTGGCAGGGCATGGTGGTGGTGGTGGGATAAATTGGGACATTGGGATTGACATATATACACTAACATGTATAAAATGGATAACTAATAAGAACCTGCTGTATTAAAAAATAAATTAAATTAAAAAAAATAATTTGGTAGTCTATACATCAAACTGCCATTTAGGAACAAAAAAGTTCAAAGATGTCAACTAGTTAGTTGTAAGTGGTAGACATTTGATTGACAAACATGGTATAAATGATTCTAAAGATGAGTTTAACTTAGCAAGCTAGAATTTTAACTTGTCAATTTAGCCTTTTCAAGAAAAGAAACGAGATACCATAATATCACCAACTATAATCAGAAATTCAGTATTTAAAATTCCATTTGAATGTGAGGTCCTGCCTTGGGGTTTGGGTTATTTCAACAATTTTTTCAACAATATTCATGGAGCATCTGCTAAGTGCCAGTTATTCTCCTAAGCACAGGAATATGTTGGCAAAGAAGGTAGAGAAGTCATCTACTTAGTGAAATTTAAGGAGGGAGTTGGATGTTGACAACAAATTAGCAGTTTATTAGTTTGAAATTGTGAAAGATGCTTTAAAAGAAAGTGAAGGGAATTATAGGGGAGCCCAACTTAGTAAAGTTAAGCCATGAATCTCTGAGAAGGTTATATTGAATCTGAAATTTGAATAACAATTGGAAATAGCTAAGAGAAGAAGGGGAAGAGAAAGGGTCAGTATTACAAATTTGTACCCTTGGGTACAATCAAGAGGTTTACTTAATGGATCAGTGATGTGTTCAGATATTACTGATACCAGGAAATCCAATTTTTTTGGTTACGTGAGTAAATAGTTTGTACTCTGGTGGACCTTGTCTCAGAACTTGTTTCCCAACTCACTCTCTCTAACTGTAACCATCTAGGAATTATCATTGGACTAAATGGTGTTCATATTTTATTCCATATTTGAGGAATACAATTAATGAAGAGCGCTGTCACTAGATGTAAATCTATTCATGTGTATGCCTAAATCTGTCTGTGTGTCACCAGGATGTCTGGTCACTTCATTCAAAGCTTTGATAGCCCTTATTTTTTGCCTTATGACACGGAATCACTGATTGGAAGCATGTCTCCCTCATTAAGTTGGTTAGATACTGTGCTGCTTTTAGACATACTCTTAAAGTTGCCACGATGTGTTTTCTTTGTTTAATGTGGTGACCACATAAGTAGCTAGACTATCTATAAACTTCTCAGGAGTAGCAACCATTCTTTTCTTGCTGTTGTAACTGGAAAGTCTGTCATAGACTCTTCAGTGAGTGGGAGACATTCCATAAAAGGGTGTCATTTAAATATGTGAATAAAAGAGAGATTGAAAGGCGTCTGAAAAATGGTAAGAGAACAATGTCCTGCCGTTTCCAGACTCTCAGGATTAGTTTCAATGAATATCCTGAATTTCGACGTAATTGAATGGAATTGAAGGAGCATAAAATTATAATTCCAAAGCAATGGCACTCCTCAGAGAATGCCCTTCTGTCAGAAGCCAGATATCAGAGTTGCTGCCAACTCCCTAATGGGGAGCATTTCTGGAAGATGTTTTCCCTGTCAGGATACAGAAAAACCAAACCCTGGTTTGTATATAGGGCAATAAAGTACAGCACTTGGATGTGCTCCAAGTGGCTATGACAGAACCAATATACACATACACCAGGTTCTGAGCGTTGACAGAGCTGAGGCAGGTCCTCCACAGAATGATGACCTCTAGAAGGTCATCAAAGAGATTGAAGGTAAGGCCATGTTTGATGGTGATTGTAAGCAAATCACAAATACAGATGCATTATATTTAACATATGGGTAGGTTGATACCAGTCCTGTGCAACTTAAAGGCAATTCTAGTACATTTTTTCTTCATAATCAGTCTATTTTACTTCACTGTGTTATGAATGGTCTAATTGAAAATCATGTCCAAAAAAAAGTAGTCTTCCCATCTGTCACGGCTGGTTCTTCTCCAGAATGGTTTACTCAGCATGGACCTTTAAATCTGTAGGGGGTGAAAGCAAAAGGCTGCTAGAAGACAAAACTACAGACTGTTCTTAGATTTAACTCCTTTAAGATCAATTGAAAATTTTCATTGCGGTTAATTATCTAATCACATTAGGTTTCACTTTTTCAGGACCTGTGCTGCATTACCCAGGCCCCTAGTGGATTTGATATTTATGGTCCACAGTGAGTGTTTTGCAAAATGTTATAAAATAAAGGTATTCATTTCTTAATTCAGAGCCTCCTGGGAGGTCATAATGGCACTGATCATTTTAAAAGTAATCGAGTGTTTAAAAATATCTTGAAAATTAACAGGACCTGTTTTTTTTTTTTTTAATGCCATTAAGAGCAATCACAGATTCCCTGAAGAGAGGCTTCATAGGACCATGCACTTCAGCTGTCAACTATTTCTTCATGGTGTTCCTGTAATTTTAGCCTTTAGCACAAGTAACTGAATTGAGCTGAACTTGGCATTCATTTCTCCTACTTTAGCAGAAGTTTTCTATTTAGGTATGAGTAAATAGAAAATGCAAAGGTTAAAAAAAGTACATATTTTTAAAGGGCAGCATGTTCCTACATTGTTAAGGAGACACAATGAAACTGACTGCCATTAGGTCTCTTCACCTTCTTTCTAAATGGCTGGGGCCTGAGGACACTGGGAATACTGCCCCTGTGAGAGAAAAAGTTCAATTGATACCAATTAATTAGAAGTGAATTTTCTTTTTTCACGTAAAATTGTTTTACTATCTCTTTTAAGGTTACTTTTTTTTTCCTCCCTGAAATCCACTCTAAGTGTTACAAATAGGATATATTTTAAAATATATGAGGAATATCAAGCAGATTGCCTTAGCTCCGAATAAAGGAATCTTTCCCCCATTCCTGCACTGTCTCATTTTCCTTCCTTACATAAAGTCTATTGCTTTATTAACAATACTGGAAAAGTTATTCATGGATAAAGGGAGTATTACCTGGTAAATGTGAAGAAACTTTGGATGAATCAGACCCTGTCTGATTGGGTTGGCAACTTGAGGCACCTGTAACTGTCCCCTTTACAAGGAGTCAAGGAATCTTAACTCTAGAAGGGACTTCAGGCATTTTCTCTACCAGATCATTGAGGCTCAGTTTTGTCAACTATAAATTAAAGGTCATGATATCTCTCACGAGAGGAATAGACTAATTGTGCATGTGAAGCATTCAGTTCGTGCCCAGCCCCTGGGAGGCATAACACTAAGTGGAAGCAGATGGAGAAACTAGAGTTAAGAGGTAGACACCGTGCTCAAGGCCGCCACTAGATCCCATAGTTCTCCTGCCTTGCCCAGGATTCCTCCCTCTACATGAGCCCACCCCTGCTTGGGGATACATGCCTGACTCAGTGGGAAAGAGTAATTGTCATCCCATTTCCATTGCAACTTGGAATCATAAATACTTGAAGTTACAAGAGCGTTACTAAAACCCCCTCTAGTAGCTAGCCATCCAGTGCAGGGGTAGCTCCCTGACAGTTTGTCACTACCTTCTGCTTGAATGCCTCAGTTTGGGGGCTTTTAAAAAACTGTTTGATATACTAGCTATCTTAATCTTATTCAACTGTAATCTTACCATGACTTTTGCCCTTTCATCCTAGGTTTGCTGAAAAGAGAGAATAGCTCACTCTCTCTTCTATAAAACTCATTATTTGAAAAAATAAATAAATATATGTATGTGTCTAACGTACTATGATCCATCAGCTTTCTTGGCAGCCAGATTCCATGACTGGCTTTCATTGAGATCACCATTAATTGACATTTCTAAGGTCTTTTGCAACTGTATTACCATTAAGCCAAAGCTTCAATATTTTTCATTTTATATAGTTTATGTTTTAAATCTTCAGTGCAGAAATTTCTAAATTTATCTCTGACAAATGATATTTTGTTTACAATGATCAGTCTGGTCGGTATTTTTAATTTTTTTAAGTGAATTTTGATGATGAGGGATTTTTTTAAAATAACATTTTCATTAAAGGAGTCACGATTAAATAGGAAGTGGGAAGAACTGAAAGATTTTATGTAGAGATGTATCTATCTCTAGGCATTAGTATAATTATAGATATATACATTTATATATCTATAAGGATATATATGTATATTTAGATACAAATTTTAGTGATGAAATATAACCACTATTGGTATTTGATATATTTTACACCACCTTTTCTTAATGCATGTTTTGAGAAAGTTTTGTTTACATAATTTTAATAATAAATAATTTCACTTTTTGCTTGGCAACTGTCTGAAATTTAATTATCTTAAGATTACTTTTCACTTTGGGGGTCATTTTGTAAATTTATGAGGCATGCCTTCTGTTAATTTTATCAAAGCCATCAATAAAACTGTTGAACAGTATAGTATGGGAGATATATGATAATACTGGTTATGGGTATTCTGAGTGAGGCAGGGGAAAAACGGCAAATCTTATGCAGTGTGAGAAAGAGCTTGGAAAGTTTCCTAGAAAGGGAATAAGCTGTGGTAGAAATCAAAGTCGTAATGTACAGCTCAGAAAAAGAAATACGAAAATGGCATCTTGCCACTGCTGGTTTACCCACTGACAGCGCTGGTTTGAGGTGTAAGCCACATGCCACCAACATTCCTGGGTAGCATGAATGCCTAAGTTTCATTAGCTTAATGTAGAAATCACTGAGACGTCTGAAATCTGTTGCTTTCAAATGCTTTCTGGCAGTGCTAAATTAAGGAAGTTGTTTGAGTACGTTAACTATGCTGTAGTCTACAGAATATTTGATTTATTAGGCTCTGACATGAGAAGATTGAATACTGCCGAAGAGAAGTAAATTGTTAACTGTGTGTACAAGTATAGTGTGCGTGCTCTAAACTGCCCAAAACAATGCAAATGTTGCTTTACTCGTGCATGCAGTGATGTGCACTTTCCTTCTTATCTTCAAAATCTGACAAAGGTCAGTTGTCTAGGCAAGTGCAACATGCAGAAGTAGGCTCAAGTTGAATTGGCTTTTACAACAAAACTCTCAGAAGGATAGACTAACTGCCATTTCTCAGTCAGTCTTTTTGTGGTACTTTCCCAGTAGTGGAAAACTGTGTCAGAAGATATAATCAGCTAGAATCATAGTGACATGAACTACTGGAGGTGAAAGGATCTGTAAGAGATCATTCTGCCCAAGACTTTTAATTCTACGGTTTAGGAAAGAAGCACTGTAAGAGAGTTATCCAATGTGTAAAATAGGTTATTTTCAAGTAGTACCAGAACCCGTTTTCTTCCCTCTCTTAACCCAGTTTTCTTTTGTCAGGATTATTTCCTCTGATAGAGGAACATAACATTATTATGGAAGGTGTGGCCAATGTACAATGGAAAGTGATGCTTAAAATCTCATTTGTTTGGGGTCTAAGGGATCTCAGTCCATTTGGATGATAATGGATTCTTTTTTCAGTGTTAGCAGCTGTTCTCTTTCTTGTTTCTTCTGCTGTTATAATTATTATCATTATTACTCACCTTGTGCTAGCTGGTGGTGGTGAATTTGGATGGGAAACAGGCAGGTGATCCCTGGGTTCCAAGTGCCTTCCTGAGTATCTTCTAGTACAGTTCAAGACTGAATGATCAGAGCATACCACATTCTGTCCTGGTTATTTCTTCCCTACTGAAATTCTTGCAATATTGTACTAAAGAGACTTAACAATAAGTCTCTTTGACTTATTGTAAGTCTCTTTGAATCTTTGTGATTCAAAGTTTTAGGCAAATCCAAATTCATACCATTAAATGATAAACTGAGGCATATTAAAATTTTTAAGAGTTTCTTTGTGCAAAAATATATTCAAATTTTGAAGTGCCAAACCAGAAGTGGGTAGGAGCCATGGAAAAGGTTTGTGTACAGAAAGTGCAGAAGCACAAAAAGGAAGTAATTTGATTGGCTGTAGCTTAAAGCCTAGTCGATTGTGATTGGCTGTCCTTAGGTTTCAACTTCTTAACCTTGAGGCATTTACAGATGTAGGTTTGGGTTTGCTTAAGGAGGCTGCTATAGCGTTAGAGCCACCTGAGTATAATGACCTCCTTGTTTAATTAATTTAAAAATATCTATTCATTCCACAACTTGATTGACCCTGAACGAATCACATGAAAAGGAAAATGAATAGTACCTACCCTCAGGTTGCTTATGACCAAGAACATACAAGACAATGGAAATAATTCTAAGGAAAAGTAAGCAGATGCAAATGAGTAAGTTAAATACTGTGGGGTTAAATCTGGAAAGATCCTGAGTAAGAGGAAAAGTATACTGAGACTAAGGCAACTTCAGACCTCTTCCTAAAGGGAAGGTTAACGCTAAGTTAGCCTTTGGGGCATTACCAAGGAAAGCCATGACTTTCCATTAGAATAAAGATCCAGAGTCATCTGACTTCCACAGTAAGTCCACCCTCCCACTGCCTAGTCCCTTCCCAATCCAGACTTGGATCAGAGTGTCTGCCTGTGGGGAGTTGCAGATGGACGCTTGTGTAGCTGATCTTTTGCTTCCGTGTTAGACTTTGACGATAAATCATTACCTTGGGAGAAATGACGCCCGTCCAGGAGGAAAAGCTTCCTGGCCATCGGCTATTTCAGATCTGGCATGCTGCATGTACTTAATAAACATCAAAGAAAAATAAGTGATAAAGCCCAAGAGAAAAGTTTTCTTCTTGTTTCCCTGTCCTTTTGGAGAAGGGCAGTCTAGTTTTGGCCGTATCATTTTTCCAGTATATACTGGTGTACCTTTCCCCTCACATGTCCCAGGGTAATTCACAGCTAACTGGAATCTATAAAATTCTTGATAGATTTTCAAAGACTGTCGATACTTAACTGCTATTTGCTGTTTTTCACTTGATAACCCAATATCGTAAGAAAATGAATCTCCTTTCAAAATTAAAATCATGATTAATTTTTAAAGGCAAATCAACACAATGGAAGTAACAGAGTAATGAGAAATTAATTTAGCAAGCAGATATTGCGTGCCTACTCTGTACCAGGCTTTGTGTACTAATGATAAAGGTTCCTGATCTTCATTGAAATATGAGTTACAGGACTTTCTTTTATAACCCCCTTCTTAACTAATTCTCTTAGTTCTGGTCAGAGATTGAACCACTCTCTACTCTGCCTGTACTGAAAGTCAAGCCAATCTTCCCAGACATTAACCTCAAATAAATCCCAACTGTCCTCTTTTGTAAGTGTGAGAATCAGCTCCCTATGTCACCTTCCCAGACTCCAACGTTTACCATATAGAAATATATGCAATTCTGGGCTCTGCAGAATCTGCTTTTCAGAATCTACCTCAGATCCAGTGGTCAGAAGACTAAATAACTTCTCTGTCTTGCCTTTAATAGTCCTTGCTGTGATACATAGGATCCTGCACTAGCTCAAAGGCCCATCTAAAGTCATTCCTACAGAACCCATCTATGGCTCCAGACCTTGGAATCTCTGCACCTCCTCCTGGCAAAGGTCCCTTTGATCAATTGGCTGACACTGGAACATATTTACTAGTTGACTGGTAAGGCCAAGGAGGTTGGTTCTACCATTAGGTTAAGCTTGTCTCCTTCACCTTGCATTTAAAATTAGTATCTCGAGCTAGTTTCTCTTGATGGGCATTACTCTCTTGGATGCCATTCTATATTATTCTACCTCGTTTCCACAGCCAAAAGCAGATTTTCCTCCTGTTTAAAAGCTTGAGTCCCCTTTAGACCTCTCACTAAATTCCAATTTCTACTTTCAGTTTCCTTGCAAAACTAACAAGACGGGCATTCTCTCAGCCCAGTGAATGATCCCATTCTTCCCCCAGGTACTCTTTGGTAATTTATTCTTCAAGAGTTCCCTCCTCCCTCTCATCTTGCAACCCATTCCTTCAAACACAGCATAGAAGGTAACCACCGAGAATATTGTCACAATGATAGAACACTACTACCCTAGTAAATTAACCATAGCAGTCCACCAGTGCAAAGAGGACAAATTTCTTCTCATGTAAATAAATGAGACCTTGTCTTATTCTGTAGGGTTTTTTTTTTTTTAATATTCATATTGTCTCTCCTCAACTTGAACTTTTTGAAGCTAGAAATGTTCCATTAATTCTTTCAACTTTGGATGGATATGTCTAATGTTCCAGACATTATACTAGATGCTGGTAATACAGAGTAAAAACCTATCCATGAAGAGTTCTCTATCCGATAGCTTAAATAAGATACAAATTAATAATCAAAACGTAGAATATTACTGCCATTAAGAGAGGAAGTACAAGATCTGATTGTGGCCCCCATGAGAGAATGGTTGATTCTGGCTGTGTTCTTTAGAGGACCTAATGTAATACCTTATGCTTATTAGGCTTACAAGAAATAGTTATTGGTGATGATAATATGTCATAAGTAGAAATTCACAGAAGAGAGGAGGTAGTAAATAGTCTTTCTTAGAATTGAGATAGATGTCAAGCTTTGTAATGATGAGAATGCTACTCGGTAATGGGTGGCTTTTATTATTAATACTAGCAATCACTTATTATAGTTATAAATTGCTACCATTTACTGAATGCACATTATATACTGGGTACCATGCTATGTATTTTGCACATGGCACATTATTTAATCTTGACACAATCCCTAGTGCTTGGGTATTTTTCCCTCCTTATGGATGAGAAAACAGAGGCTTATTAGTCAGACAGTAAATGGCTGAGCCAGAAATAAAACACTCTCTGTCTTCCAAATTTCTCCATTTAACCACTCTATATTTTTATCAATATAAAGATTGCAGCCAAATATGTGGAAACGTTTCCAAAACAACTACTTATTTGAAACAATTTTACCAATGCCTTAGGACTGTTTTGACAGCTGGGATAGTCATGATGTGTTAGTTCAGTATTAGCAAAATTAAAATAGAATCTCTTAGGGGGGAAAACATATATCCATATATCTATCTATGTAGATAGATATCTATCTATCTATCTATCTAGATAGATAGAGATATATTTAGAATCATTTCCCAGCAATGTGTAATATTGAATACTTGAGTAAATTTGCATCCAGTATCCAAACTTCTCCAGGCCTTACCAATTATATAATGGTAAAGTGACAAACTGTAAAACCAGTGTTTAAATTCAAAACAGTACTTTAGTTCTTCATGAAGAGTTTAAAAAACATTTCTTGGAAGTACTTTCAGGGGCATTTCATCAGTCATTTTAAATAAAGATCTTCTTCCTATTGGATATTATCCTAGTCATTTACATTTTTTTCATTTATTATTTTTGTAAATCTGTGATCAGGGCTGTTATAATAAAACCTGTAACTACTTATAACTGTTCACTGGGAACATAAGCTTACTCTCAAAGAATTAGGCTATAAACAAGGATTAGTGTCACTAAACACAATATGGTAGAATTGAGTGTTTAAAATGAGTTACAGATGTTTTAGAGACTTACAATAAAGCATGTATTTAATAAAGAATTAAGCAAATCCGGTATCCTGTTATTATTTAGTTACACTGTGAAGATTCCTTCCTTTTCTACACTCGCCTAATTTTTTTCCAAATCGCACATTAATATTAGATTGCTTTGGTATGTACTGCCGTAATCAGAAAAGCATATGAACTAAAGCCAGCTGTGGGACTGCAGAGCATCTCAAAGACGCTATAAAGGGGACATAAACAAGACATTAAACCTCTCATTCTCTCTCTGTTTTTTATTGCCTAGCTCAGTGGTCTGTTTTATAGCCATGGTGCTCTGCCTTGCAGTCAATATTCTACCTGCAAGCTAGTCTGATTCTCGGGGAGGTAGAAAATCTTTGGCCGTGGAGTTGTACACAATAGAGTCTGTTTCTTTGTTATTTTCCCCTGTCAGTCTCTCTGACATTCATTTTCCACCCTCTTTTGTCCAGCCCTTCTCTGCAAACATTCCTAAGGAAGTATATGTGTGTCAGAGATAGAAAAATATATGTGGGTCAGGGAGAGAAAGTGAGTACATTGACTCCTTAGGGGTTTGCCTGGGGTTTCCCCCGATGTGTGAAACAAAGGGTCACTTTTGAAAGTCATCCTGACAATCTGATGTCTGTCCATCTCTCTTCTCCCCTTCCTCTAAACTATGCCTTTCTCTCTCTTTCTTCTCAATAATCATTTTTCTTCTTTTCATTTCTCTCCTCTCTTCAAACACATTACAGTGTGGACATTTCTTCTTCTAACAAACACTTACTGAATGTCTGCTGTGTGCCAGATACTCTGTTGGAACTACACCAATAAATAAGGCAGAGTCATGTCTGGAAAATATGGGAAAATGTACATTAAGCAGATGATCCCACAAATTTTTGTAAAGTCACATGAGAGGAAAGTCCTGGAAGCAATATGTGTGTGAAGTAAGGGAGCCTTATCAGAACACAATAGTCTAACTGGGTCAGGAAAGGTTTTCCTCCTAAAGTTACCTGATCTGATCTTGAGTTCCCTTCACAAATTACAAGTTCACGATCACTTTTCAGAATAAACAGCTTTATTTTGTTCACAAAATTAGGAATCAGCCATCTACTTTTATTGCTATATCTTTCTCCCTCTTTCTGTTCCTATATTATTAATAGCCCTAAATTATTATGTTCAATGGTTACCAGCATCTACCTCCAGCAGACTCTGGAGGAAGAAAAGCCAGTTCCTAGGCCAGGCCTCCGTTCTTTAGATTCTTTAGGTAGCAGCTGTATTGACAAGTGAATATTTACATGGCCAATCTAGCTTACCAATACTGAAGACCTATATTTCATGCTTCTCTTTTCCTTTGTGCCTACATGGTCTAGCCTGTTTTAGTTGACTCTTGAGATCAAGATTCCACGACTCTTGGCAGCTGCCTAGAGTCGTAGAGCTAAATGATAGTCATTGAACTTGAACAATTAAAAAGAAAAGTCCTGATTACTGCTGACTCTTTCATCTCCCTATACCCTACAGAGCTGCGATCTCCTTCTTTCCCACTTTCCATCACCTTTGTCTGGAATTAACACAAATGTTCAGTTTCAACCACTTTATTCGTTCCTCATGAATTGACCCTTCTAAAATGTGTGTGACTTCTCTGGGATATTTTTCACATCATTTCTTCACTTACACATCTCATAAGTGTGTAATGACGGTCAAATATGTGAGCAAGTGTCAGAACGCAAACTGGACTGGTCAGACCAGGCAGTTTGGGGGTGGGGATTGAGATCTCAATTTAATGTCTGCCGTTACCTCATTCTATCTTTTGATGGATTAGGAAACTGTCTTGTGTTTCACATGATGGTACTTTGGAGATGAACAAGTCCCAACTTTTCATTTTAAGGATGTGAAAACTGAAGCCCAGAGAGGTTGTGTGACTTGTTGAGAGTCACATAGAGAACCAGTTCATCTTTCTCAGACTTATGCACCTTATCGGTAAGTTGAGAAGATTGAAATTGTTATTGGGTCATCCTTCAACTCTAAAAATCTATGATTCTGAACTCTACAGCAAACTCTCCAGATCCCAAGGGAACAAAGTACTGCCGAATGGCATGCTCTGTCATCAGCCATGTAGAATTATTTCTATGTCTACTATTCGTCTTTTAGTGAATGTTTCCCTTGCAAAGGACTGCATTACTTTTATTAATTGAACTTTTATGAGCTAAATCTCTTAGCTCATCCCTTCCTGGACAACAAAGAATAGAAAAACTTCCTTGTCTCCAAAATCAAGTTGTTCTAAAAACCACAGCGTCAAAACTCAGTAAACCTGCACTTCACCAATGTTTGTATAAATCCACCAGCAGAACCTGAGTAGCTTAAGTATATTGTAAAGTTGAAGGGATCTTTGTTGGGAGGTTTGTTGTAATTTCCCTACATTTTTTTCCCAATCCTACTTCAAATTTTGGTGGAGCAACTCTTAGAACTGCTGCCAGTAGAGCGCGAAGGAGACAATTCTGCTCACAGTCTAAACCATTAAAGTAACAAGTTTTCATCAAAACTGATTCCCTCTCTTTCAGACTTACATAGTAGGAAATATTCTTATACTCTCTATATGCCTTTTAGAAGCCTCAAATAGAGTTTGTAAAATGTATTTTCTCCACCTATTAAAAAATAATAAAAATGATCATCTTCTTCACCATTTACTTTATATTCTTCCCCTCAGCAATATAGAGGAGTTATATATATCCAAAGATTTAATTAATATTGAATTACAGAGTGTAGTTTTTTCCTAATATAACACCATCTCTAAAAATTTAATCTTTTTTTTTTTTTTTTGCTTTTTGCCTCTTATTTTGTTAACCTTAGATAATGTCTAATATTATTGTACTTAGATTGTCTTTTAAACTAAATTTTTCTTTAGTCATTTGGTTTTTCCCACAGGACTTTGAAGGTAAAGGCTTGCTACAGCCAGAACCTCTCGTCTTTACATAATAGAAGAAGTTCTGAATGAGTCAGAGGCTACCTGGAGGAATTTTTGTCCTCTAGAACTAAGTCTGTGTAATTCTACTTTCAGAGCTTGTTGGTTACTTTGTTTATTATTATCTGTAAAGTGTTTGTATTTATTTTTTACTTCAAGCCTGAAATGGTTTCCTTTTTTTTTTTAAACATCTTTATTGGAGTATAATTGCTTTACAATGGTGTGTTAGTTTCTGTTTTATAGCAAAGTGAATCAGCTATACATATACATATATCCCCATATCTCCTCCCTCTTGTGTCTCCCTCCCACCCCAGCTACATGTAAAAGAATGAAGTTAGATGGATTAAAGACCTATATGTAGGGCCAGACACTGTTAAACTCTTAGAGGAAAACATAGGCAGAACACTCCATGACATAAATCACAGCAAGATCCTTTTTGACCCACCTCCTAGAGAAATGGAAATAAAAACAAAAATAAACAAATGGGACCTAATGAAACTTAAAAGCTTTTGTACAGCAAAGGAAACGATAAACAAGACGAAAAGACAGCCCTCAGAATGGGAGAAAATATTTGCAGATGAAGCAACTGACAAAGGATTAATCTCCAAAATTTACAAGCAGTTCATGCAGCTCAATATCTGAAATCATTTCCTTTCAAAAAACTATTTAAGGGCTTCCCTGGTGGCGCAGTGGTTGCGAGTCCGCCTGCCGATGCAGGGGACGCGGGTTCGTGCCCCGGTCCGGGAAGATCCCACATGCCGCGGAGCGGCTGGGCCCGTGAGCCATGGCTGCTGGGCCTGCGCATCGAGAGCCTGTGCTCCGCGGTGGGAGAGGCCACCTCAGTGAGAGGCCTGCGTACCGCAAAAGAAAAAGAAACTATTTAAATTTTTTTCATTTGCACTCCTAGATCAACCATCCCTCTTATACCCTGTTTTATTTTTTTCTGACTTTTTATTGTGATGAAAAATTGTATTATGTGATATTATAATTTATCTGTCTTGGCTCGTCCTTACACTTAAGCTCTGTAGTTTTCAGCATCCCTTGTTTATTGCTATAGTTGTTCAATTTACAAAATTTTCAGTAAACAAGCTTACTTTCACATTCAGTGAGATTTAAAAAGATACTCTTGTTTCTTAACATTTTTTCCTATACTCTAGAATCAGTTGATGTGCTATCTAACCTAAAAGGATAGCATATAATTTAATGATTAAGAGCTTTGGAATTAGACTAGCATTCAAATTCCAACTCAGAGACGTACTAGCTGTATAACCTTTGGCAAGTTACACTTTAAACTCTCTCAAAGAGTCAGTTTTGCATCTATAAAATCGTGGTAATAATAGCTAGTTATTAAAATCAAATTTAATTCAAAGATAAAATAAAATAATATTGGAAAGTATTTAGCTGGTATTTGGCACAGAGTAAGAGTTGGGTAATGATTTTGGTTGTTTTTATTATTAACCAGTAAGCTAAGCCTAGTAGGAATAATTGTCATTAACTATGCCAATTATTCACGAACTAGCATGCAATTTCCACTTAATAGCAGTGATGTTAAACTGATGTATATTAAAATATGTTCAGAGTGGCATCTGATATATATGGGTGCAAGTGTATATATGGAAACTTATCTATAGTTACTTCCACTGAAGTATAAACAAGTTTTCGTACCCACAAAATTGCACTTATTTTTAGGGCACTGGTGTCAACAGCCACCTCTTCAAAGAAATTATTTCTTTTGATCCATTTAGTAGCTTGATCCCAGCTGCATAAAAATAGACTTGCAGTATTTCATTTTTCTACAGACTGCTGATGGCTGCATTCCATAACTTAAGAAATCTGTCAAGAGGAAGCCTCTGAAACTCAAAAGCTTTTACAGAAACTTGTTGCATTTGCTAGCATTCAAGCTGGAATTATTTGCAATTCACAAAATATGGATTTTAAAAACATTGCCTCAATATATTGAATATGATTCTTGACTCTACATTAGATATTGACTGTTACAATTTTCATATCATAAAGGTTACCATGCAATCAGTAATTACATAGTTTTAGGATGATTTTACTATTTTCTCTTTGGTCAAATGGGGTCAATCACTCAAATAAAGGGAATATGCCCAGAAATACTATGTGTATGTGGGTGTTGCAGTGGATAATAGCAGCCTCAGCAAAAACTCTTAGTTACAATAGTGAATGCCTTGACCATTTTGCAAAAATTCTCCAACTCTCACACTCATGTCTATGAGTTTATTTATACGAGTTGGAAGTTCTGTGTGAGATTTTGGTGCGTTATTATTACTATTTAACTTTAATCACAGGACATATCAATCACAATAAAGAGAACAGGTAGGTAAAGATAATCCAAATGAATCTATCACCCAGTTCTAACATTTATCTAAGAGATTAATACTGTTTTATCTGTAACTTCAACCCCTTCCATTTCTATCCTCTGACTGGATTGTTTTGAAGCAAGTCCAGGACATTGCCTCATTCACCTGCAGATACTTTAATATGAATTTTTAAAACATATGGAAAAAAACCAAACAGAAAAACTATGACCACAGTAACTTTGGTGCTATTTTGATAAGGACATTATAGCCATAACCTAGAAATGTCTTGAGTACTGTTCTTCTGGGACTCCCTACTCTCCCAGGATTCTCAGAGAACAACACAAAATGTGTACCTAAATTCCTTCCATGCAGAACTCTCTAGAAAATGTAATTAAAGCACCCAACATGAACTTGAAGCCAAAGTGAAATCTCCCTCACAAATCTGAATCTTTATCACTGTCATTCTCAGATCTTTCTGAAAGTGAGAATATGGGGGCTGGGGAAGGAATGAGTTTACTTAGCCATCTACTGCTAGGAGTAGAGGAGGAATATCAACAATTTCCAGCCTGATCTTAGAGCCTTCCTCTACCTAAATCTGAGGCCAAAAAACAAAAACCAAAAAAACACCTGTGGCCTAAGCTAACTCTTCCGTAGGGTCTGCTGTGACTCACCAGGACCCAGGTACAGGAGTGTCAATCATAAAGGAGAATGTATACTCACAAGTCTCACTACCCAAGAGTATACACTCATGCTTGTTAAGGTATTAAAACATAAAGTAGAGAATTGATAGAAATTCGGTTAATTGGATCAGTGTGGTACAGTCATTCCCCAAATGTGTTTTAGGCAACATTGGTGTTGTGGGATGCTAAAAGGTGTCTTTAAAAGGGGTGGGTCTTGGAGCCTGAAATGTGTTAATTTGCAGTGGGGATCACGAAGAAGCAGATGTGGTAGGGGATGTTTTTGAAATGTATTTAGCTGTTGGTCTTTTATCTTCACTGAGCATCTGTTAGGATTAGTGTTTCTCTTAACAGTCTTTGGGGAATGTTGATGTAGAAAATCAATATCGGAATGGGGAAAGAGACTGAATTTTTCATTTTGTCCATTTACTAGGTTTAAATTATTTGTGTGATTGTTGCTACATTGTTGAAGTTTGGGCTGTGAGTATACATTGCAAGGAAGTGGTTTTGGAACTTTTAAATCAAATAAATCTGACAATAATTTTCCTGACACTTGAAATGGAAAAACTTTATATTCTAAGTCATCCTTCCTCTACTCATTTTATAAATCTGAGGTAGTCCATTCTTTGTTTCTGACTTAACCTGTGGAAAAAATGCCGGATTTTTCATATAAAATAAGAATGTATAATGTTTCTCTTTTGGAAATTTCAGGTGCTTTATTTATGTGAGCCCCATTACTATGAAATTTGGAAATATAACTATCTAGAGTTGGGTGTAAATGGCCAAGTTCATGCCCTTTGCTCTGTTGCATTTCAGATGGGAAACTTCTGGAAAAGTCATTAACCCCTGATCTTCCCAGTTAGACAGTAAAATACTATGATCCTCCCAGCAAAAAAAAAAAAAAAAAAAAAAAGAAAAGAAAAGAAGAAAAAGGCAGAATATGCGCCAGAGATAGTCTAGTCATAGATTAATCAGGTCACAAGTGGGGCATTGTTTTCAGTTTTCGGTTACATATTTATTAAAGAATATTGACACACTGAAATATGTTTCTTCCAGCTCTAAATGTCTGTGAGTCTAGAATAGCAACTTTGAGGCTGTTCTGATCAGAGAAGCATAGATTCTAGGGAATATAACTTATTTTCAAATATTTGAAAGGCATCCTGAGTAAACAAAAAATGGCTTTTTTTTTTGTGGCTGTGAAAGGCAGTACTTGGACCTTTGTGAGAAAATATAGAAAGGAAAGTGTACAGAGATATGAATCCCTTTCTAATAATTAGAGCTTTGAACACTGCTAACATGAGAGGTGGTAAGTTGTTAGCTCTCTGAAGATCCCAGGTAGAGGTTGCATGCTCTCCACCAGAAATGTTACCTAAGAATAGTATTGACTGGAAGTTTGGGTTTCATGACCTTCAACTCTATTCTTCTTTAGTTTCTACAAACATTTTTTAAATTACAGTTCTAGCAGTAACTATCCCAACTACATTGAGGAACATTTTGAGAGTCTGATAAAATTATGGCTCCTGTCTCCACAAAAATGCACAGATGCACACAAAAAATGTGCACATAATTTTGAAGATTCTTGGTCCCCTTGAGGCTTATTTATACATCCCAGGAAAAGAATCTGATCTTTAATTTAATTAACTTTGCAATTCTGAGTAATCACTTAACCCATGCAGGCCACAGAATCCTCATAATTAATGTGTAGGGATGAGAGATCTTTAATGTAGATAGATCTTTCCATTCTTATACACACACGCGCACACACACACACACTTATGTATATTTGATGTTCTGTTCGAAGGCAGTTGTTGAGTATAAGACCCATCCTCAGTAGGACAAAATGGAAATGGAAAGCAGGGGTCTTCTCACAATTTGAAAATTTGAATCCTAGCGAATAGAGGCAATAAAGCCTCATTTCCCTATTGGTTTAGACATAAACATGTTCTCAAGTCTTGATTTCCAGTTTTAATTTTTGTCTATTTGTAATAATAAAACAAGAGCACAGAAGGTCTGTGTGGGAGTTAGACCTGAGTGAAAGGTGAGGAATGCCTTTTGCAGTACAAGACAGTTGGAAGGCATCAGTGACTGGATGAGTCCATCTTACAGCTCATTAGCACTGCCCTTAATTGGCAGAGATCATTGCTGAGTTTATCCATATGAAGTAATTATACATACATACATACATATGCAAACATACATGTGCATATAGAAATGGAAATGATTTCCTTTAAATCGATTTTAGGAGGAGAAATAGAGACCAGCATTTCCTTACTATTATAATATAGGTTTGTTTTATGCTAGCCCTTCAAAATGTGGTCTATCTTCAATTCACACAAGACTGTCTTTTTTTTTTTTATTGAAGTATAGTTGAATTACAGTGTTGTGTTAATTCCTGCTGTACAGCAAAGTGATTCAGTTATACATATATATACATTCTTTTTCATATTCTTTTCCATTATAGTTTATCACAGGAAGACTGTCTTTAGTAATTTCAAAAATACCATAGGGGATAATTCTCAGTGTAGAGCAAAGGAATTAAATAGAAAAAATTAAGTAGAAACTTCATTAGCTCTTTTGAATTCCAGTCCATCAAAGTAAAGAAGTTTTTTGAATAACCTCCTGTTCTGTCCCTCCCAACCATAAACTCGACCCCCTCACCCCACCCCCGCCCCCGTCCCTACTCCTTCACCTTTCTCTTTTTCCTTCTTATCATATCTTATTTATGGTGCATTGTAGGAAGTGCCTAGTGCTATAGAAAAAAATTTAAAAAGAGATACAAAGAACCATCTGGGCAAGGCATCAACCCTCAGGGCATTTACTATCTAGTGGCTGACAGAGGACACACTGAGCAAATCAGCATTTCTTTGTTTCTCATAAACACATACGGACATGCCAGAAAGCATTATC
This sequence comes from Phocoena phocoena, assembly GCF_963924675.1. NCBI lineage: Eukaryota > Metazoa > Chordata > Mammalia > Artiodactyla > Phocoenidae > Phocoena > Phocoena phocoena. Next base: position 48,604,170 of record NC_089232.1, read on the forward strand.
TTAACAGCAGTACCAAACATTTACAAGCACCTGCTCTGTGCAAGGCCTTAGGCTAGCAAATATTTGTGACACTAGTGTTGTCCAGTCTTTTGTTACGAATGCAGATTCCTGAGCACATCCTCAGAAATTCAGTAAGTCCAGGGTGAAGTACAACTTTAAATCGTGGTTTCACACGAAAGTGCTGTGAGTTATTGGCAGACTGCATTTTGAAAGGAACACCTGCTAATGAAATGCAGAACCAGAAAATCATGAGACATTGGCCCTACCCTCATGCGGCTGCAGTCTAGCTGTAGAGATAGTCTGTACACACAGAGAGGAAAAACTTTATGGTAGCTAAGCTCACGATAAAATCATGGCTGAAATCGTGGAAGAGGTAGAAATTGAGGAGAGTCTTCAATAACTAGAATAAATAAATACCTTTTATCAAGAGATATGTTTATCTTTGGCTGTTAACCATGGCTATTATTCATTTTATACCTTTCTTTTGGTCTTTTATCTGCATTCTCTAATTTGCTCAGTTCGTATGACCTCCTCTGTGTTGTGATTTTATGATCCTCCCCTACCTCTCCTCCTCTCTGACACTGGGAGACTAAGACCATGATTGGTCTGTGTACTTTTAGAAGACATCAGAGCTCACAGAGATGAGTAGGAAGGAATGCTGGTCACCACTTCTAATAGCAACCCGTGGGAGTTGTGGTTCAGTGGTTGTTTCAGTATCACCTCCTATAGAAATGCCAGTTTGCTTCAGATATGTGAATGTTTGAGACCATAGGGAATGTTGTGGAGGGGAATTATAGTCAGAAATCATACAGAACTTCAAAAACTGGCTACTGTTTCAGATGAAGAGTACCTAAGGTAGCTGTGCATCAATTCTACCAGAATACAGAAGACAGGTAACATCATGCTATTTAAATTTATTTAAGCCTATGTATTTGGAATTGTAGAATTTGTTTAACCTCCTGTAACATCTGCCCAGGTGATTTATAATTGAGCACAGATAAAACTCTTTATGCTTATTATCAAATAGAGTGCACATAATAAACTTAGCCAGAAGTGGATAATTTGGTTAGTACAGTCTAATTGCAACAGAGTCCAATGGAAAATACATAGAATATACATAATATACAGTAAGTTATTGTATGCATTTGTTTGGTTTATTTCACATCTGCCCTTTTACTCTGTGTCTGCTGTTGCTATGATTAGTTCACCACCCACCTTTTTCTCAGATCATTTTGACCTTGCCCTTCTATACTCTCCAAAGAGGTCTCTTCTCTTCCCTTGTTTTAGACTATTTATTTTTAGGCTTCCAAACTGGTGGCCATACATTCTCAGTTTCTTAGTGTTAGAATTATTTTATTTGCCTTACATGTGTTATGGTACTTCTCTCCTGCACCCCTTCCTGAAGAGCATGGAATACATTTCCCTGGAGCTAAGGACATATGATTGAAGATATATAAAATAATAAATATGTCTACTTTCCTGTGGATAGTTGCTTAGCTCCTCAAGAAGGTACTTGGGGATGAGTTACTTTCCCAGCCAGGGTAACAGCCATATACATCAGAGGGTAGCCTTTGTGCTTCTCCTCGACAGCTCTTGCATAAGAACCTACTTTCAGTTTCCTTGGCTGACAGTTAGACCTAAAGCTCTCTTTATTATTGCTCACAAGCTCCATTATTTTTTTATCTGAGGACATGTCCACAGGCAAGATCCCAGGACAGGAGAATAAATCAGAAATTACTTTGTGGAAATGCACATTAGTTCCAAATCCCCTTCTAGTTTCTAGAAGGTTCTTCTGGAACCTTCAGTTCACATACGTTAGTGCTCAAATCTGCTTCTTTATTAATATATTTCCACCTATCGGCTCTTCCTCTAGCTGCAGAGCCAATAAAGCATACCTATGGCTTTTCTGAGCATCTGGTCATTCTTCTTTTTGTCAATGTATCTTTTAAAACAGGGAAGCCAGCATGTCAAACAATACTCTGTATGTGTCTTATGTAAAGTGCAGAAAAGTGAACTGCATACTACAATTCAATTCAGGCAGTTTTTCTAACAGTTGCATCAAACTGTTGTCTATGATTACATTTTTGTCCAGTGAAAATCTCGTGGTACTTTTTTACACTAAAAACTACAGAATCCGTTCTCCCTCATCCTGTGCTTATGCTATTGATTTTCTCAAACCTACATGCAAGACCTTACATTTATGCATGTTAATTTTTCCTACTTTGAAGCATATGGTAGTCTGATGAAGAGGATGCCCTGCCAGTTGAAAATGTGTTTTATGAGCTCTACAATAACTTAAACAATCTTCACTCCTCTGTGGACCTTCTGGATTCTTCCTAGATAAGTTTTATTTGCATTTGCATAAATAACATGTACACAGAAGTAAGAACAAAATCCAGCTTTAAATTCTTATCTGGGACTTTGAGGACTGTAGGAAGAACGACAAAGACATTGTTTGGTAGGCGATATAACTGTCAATCTTATGCCACAGTGGTTTTCTGGCTGCCCAAGTCAACAACTTGTTGCTTCTATGCATTTAATCATGGTGTGGTGACCAAGAGTTAGGGCAATTGAAACTCTTTAGTCAGACAGGTAATTGCGTGTGTACATCAAAGTTAATAGTGGCCTTCCAGAATGATAGAATATTAAATGCAAGGGATTGTTTGGATCAATAATTGTTTCTTAAAAACTTTATAAATAGCATCTGCCCCATAGGTGGGAAGCACCTGGTCGATAAGCGTGTCTGAATTGTGCACAGTGCTGCTTTGAAACCCTTTGAGTATGAAACTATATTAACTGACGTAAGAATACTTATTCAGCTCCAATTCAATCCCATTGACAGGGCAGTTTCTAAAAGTCACAAGGGACATATCATCCTTTCATGGACCTCAGGAGAGGATTGGGATCAGCCCAGTTCAAGATAAGGAGGCAATAACCTCAAAGACTCCTTTCCTCAACTAGAACCAAGTCCCCAAATGTTTATTTCCGGATGAGCTCAGGGCCTGGTACACATCCTGCTGTAGAGTAGGTACTCAATGAATATTTGTTAGATAAATAAATTATTTGATACTTTAATGAATAACTGGACAAATAAATGTATATCAGCTGTACCTACTCACACTTAGGTATATACCCCCAGGAAGATGAGTTTATTATAATAAGCCCACTTCAGAGATCCACCTGACTGAGAGTGTGTCTTTGGCAGGTTCTAATTCCTTATCTCTAGAAAATAGAATGTTCTCTTCCTTTTCCCTGGCATGCTTAGGGAGGACAAAGAGAGAACACTTCCCTTCAGTGCCATAACATTCTTTACTCAAAGGCATTTTCTTCCTGTTCAAGGGCCTTGGATAGCTTTATTTCCCAATTATTATCTTTAATAGGCACCTGTATTAAAGCAACTGCCTTAACTTTCTAAAATGCATGTGGTTCTGGAGGAACCCAAAGCATATCCTGACTCATTAAAATCACAGTTCTGGACAATATGTTACTGACTGTCCTTAAGGATAAATGTCTCCCCCAGAGCCCAAGATTGCTAACTTGCTCACCTAAGTAATCATCCTTCCCAGAAATTAGTTATATATTAGGTATGTATTTAGCTTCCCCAGACTGATAACCTGACTTACATTGGATTAAACAGAAGATCGTTTACGTTTCAAATTTAATAAGAAGCTCAGAGGTAGGTGATGCAAGGCTAGTGTAACTCCAGTAGGAAAATGTCAAATATTTAGACTCCTTCTATTCTCTTGTTTCTCCATCCTTAGAGTATGATTTTGACCTCATGGTCTCAGAGTGGGCATCTTCCATACACAGTGATTCTGCATTTTGGACAAGAGGAATAAGGTTTTGTGGCAGAAAGCCTGAAAGGCTTTGTAGAAAACCTTTTCCAAGGACTTCCATTTACATTTCCTCAAAATTAACTGGGTCGCAAGGGTACTCTGACTGTAGGGGAGTTTGGGAAGGCAAGTATTTTTAGTGGGGCATATTGCCCTTCTATGTACTTCATCCCTCCCTACCCCAAAAAACAATTTGTTCAATTTGCCGGGAAGAAGGCAAAGTAGATATTGAGTACAAATTAGAAGTATCTGCTACAGCTGCCTTTCTAGGTTGATAGCTTGATCCATTATCTAAGGACTGGGCTGCCCCTAAAAAACTACAGTGACTAAAGTCACCGATTTTTAACATGGATATTGGTATTCCTATATAGTTACCACCCAGTAAGTCATGGGAAACTATTGGATTCTTTAGAGCCAGATCCGTGTCTCATTACAAATCATATAATTTTTATGCTATTTTTTTTTAAATCTGGGGAATTGTAACCTATTTTCCATTCTTGACCTGTTAGCAATCCAAGTCTTGATTTTTTTTCTTTAATTCCCAGTCCTGGAAACCCAGTGGATTCAAACTTCATTTGCCCAGCTAACCTGTTTTTAATCGTTCTATTACTGGATTGAGGAACTTAAACTGGATGAAAATAATATCATTCATTGCTCCAAATTCTACTTATCTCAGCCATACTGAACAACTTCACACTTCTTCCAAAACTCTTTGATTGTAACAGTCAAATTTTATTCTGCTGGGTTACAGATCTGTACTCTTCTAATTTGGTTTCTGTGTATAGTTTCTTATTCCCTTTAATTTTCACAATACAGTAGATTATTCCACCAAAATTAGAAAATACTACTCCAGTTATATATAAAACAAGAAATATGTATATTTGCTCTTAATGTCTCTGTAGGCTATTGAGTTCAAAAATGCCTTAGCATCACTATTTTGACAAAGTGGAAAAAAAAAAGGACAATTAAAATAAAAGCTAGAGCTAACCACTAACCAACCACCATACCTCAGGTGTCTGTTAACAGTATGAAGTATAGGATTCTAGGCAAACCGGATAACTGAGGAATAAGTTGAAATAAATTATAAGGTTTTGTCACAGCGCTTCTATTTAGCTATGGGGGCTTTTTGTTCTTAATTATCTGACATAACAGTCTTCTGCATAGAAAATGTGCAACTTCCTTAAACGTGACTCATATCAGCAGTAAACCTTTAAAAAAAAATGGGCTGTGAAAACAGGCTCATGATTTTCCTTCCCCCCATTTTATACATATAACTATTATTTGCCTTTATTATTTAAGAGTATGCTTTACTCCTTCTTGAATGAAAATACATTTTAAATTGATTAAGATTTTCACATGATATTCCAGAGCACAGTTTTATGCTACAGATTTTCTCAAATCTGAATGTAATACTGACTGATGGCAGTGGTTAATATTGTTGTGAACCTAAAAAGGAAAGCAAACATTTCAGCAAAGCTGAAATTTACATAGTTGTCAATTTTCTAATACTAGCAAATGTGAGCTGCTTCAAAATAAAAATCACCTATATTTTGCCTAAAGAAAGAAAAGAAAAAAGCCTCACATTTCAGTTCGAAGTCATCCTTGTTAAGCTAATTATCTTTAGCTGTGTAGCCATTTAGTTTATTTTTTATTTTTTTTATGCTGTGTGAAGGGTTGCTCAAGGCTGTAAACATAAATGAGGGCTTTTTTATACCTCTTCTGTTGATTGGTTGAGAGGGTTTGTGTTTGGGGGTTCTCTTGCAGTTCCTCTAGAGACTATATTTATGTAAATTGAAAAAAATCAGTATTACTTGAAAAAATAACCCAAACTGTGATTTAACAGTACAAAAGAGGGTACTGTCTAATCCCTCAAGTAGGAAATTGCTTTTCTTCATGATCCATTGCTTTCATACTGTTTCTGGCTCCTACTGCTGAAGGAGAAAAGACCCACCTTTACTCTCCTTTTACTGCGTCTGTTTTCTGGCCTCTGAAGTAAATAATATGCTTATGTGGCAGTAAGTAATCATTGAAATGAGTAAATTTCAATAATAATAGTAAAATGCATGACTGATAAGATCTTCAAGTCTCAGTTGGACAACCGTGATTATACCAAAGCAGGAGATAATTTATATGGGAACCTGATATGAGAAATTAAGAATGTGACATAGTGTAGCAATGAGGATGTGACTTCTTTGTGGCTCGTCTACATGCTACCGTAAATGTTAGATGGAACGAGATATCACATGATCCCAAACTGATGATTTTCTGAAGTAGGTAGGTGTTTCTGCATGATGCTTTGAATTTTTTCTTTGCCAAATGACAAATCAAAATGTTGCCAATAAGAAAGGATACTGATTGTGTTTGTAGCTGCTCTTCCATTGGCCAGTAAAGTATCCAGTTCTCATCAGAATTTAAGTTGCTGTTTGCTATGCTAGGAGGTAGCATTATTTTAAAGCAAACCACTTTAATTGGTTTAACACCAATTAAACTAACACACTTCCATTGGACTAACACACTTCCATTGTCAATATTTGGCTAAATTTCATTAATGAGTGACATTTTACATAGCACAGAGAATTGCACACTATTATATATCTCCATTCTTAAAAATTAGAACAGCAAATCTGGTTTTAATTATTTAAGGATAATGGTAGATGAGACATTTCTTCTGTCCATTTGGGTATAAAACATTCCCTTAAGTCTAGAAATGTTTCTTGTATCTCTTTGATTAGGTGCTTAAAGCAATCTGAGGGTAAACTATTTCATTTGAAAATAATATAAAGGCAATTATCAGGTATGAATTTTAAAAATCATCAGATGTGCTTTGTTTTAATACGTATCACATGTTAAATATTGAAGACCACACCATTTTCATTATGCCTAATGAAAACTTCATTAGGAAGACATTAGTAGATTAATTCCACTTGCTGGGTGGTTTATTTTATTTAGAATGCAATAAGGTAAGTTCATTAGTTTGCAGACATAATGTTTTCTCCTGTACCTCAACGCAACTAGGAACAATTCCACAGAGGTCTACAGATCTACTGACACCTGTCAAGATAAACATACAGGTCTCTGGGGGAATCATCACAGCAATAGGACAGAGAAAACCTGAGGAAAGTAATTCTTTCATGAGAGAAAAAGACAGTTGAAAAAAAGCTGATTGATAATTTTTGGAAATGCCTCTCAGAGGTCATATCTTTTTATACGAGTATCAAAAAATATATTCTATCTTTTAAACAAATGTTTTGGAGCATATACTACACATTTTGAAATAAAGATAAATACTCTAAGAGATTTGAACTAAATGGAATGATCATTCAATTTGAATTGAGCCACTGGAAGTTTTTCCAAAACCTATAGCTAAGTCTCTCATCCATCCCAGAACAGGTATATTAGATTATACATTCTGCTACAGTGATATTATTTGAATGGTTATAGTTAAAATGGTGCCAGTATTTCCATTATAAAACCCTATTTTCAAGGATTTATAAGTTGGCTATAAATGTTTGCTCTGCAATTCAACTTGGCAGCAAGCGTCTTTGCTTGGTGGTGTTTTATTTTCCTTTTACATAGTATGGGAAAGAAAGACATCTGTTTATAACATGAGTAGGAAAATATGACAATGAATTCCCTTATTCTTCATAACCAGTTGTTTAGCATTCGAATCAAAGTTCAGCTTAAATTTGTTATATATTTTAGGCAATGAAAGAGCTAACCAAAAGCCTGCAAGGATAAATTGAAGAGGGGAAGGTGGATTTCTTTTGTTTGTTGGTTTGGGTTATTTTAAATTCCTAAACATGGATATAGACTTAACCATTTATCCTGACACTTCATTCATACAGCACAAAAATAATATAAATATACTATTACATACCCCGGACATTTTTTTTTTCTTTTTAGGTATTTGTGATAGTCTATACTTGAGAAACTGGAGGAGTTCAGAAAATTTTCCAACAATTTGGTAGAGGAATGAATGGGATAGTAAGAGACCTAGGTAGCAGAAAAGATCATTTTTACAGAGGGAATTGCATGGGCAGTGGCAAAAGAAGTGAAAAAATGCAGTGTATTTAGGGAAGAGAAGTTCATGTTGCTGGAGCCTAGGATGTTTGTGGGGTAAGTGGCAGAAGTTGAGGTAAAGATAAGACAGGAGAGGCAGGATCGAGACAAATTTTGAACGGCTTAGTATGCCATGGTAAAGAAACGGTTAATATGCCTTTTACTTACTTGGAAAAGGGATCTTTGTAGTGGGATAGTCACACTAACTTTACTACAGTACTAACTTCAAAATATCACTCTGACAAAATGTGTAACCTAATATATTTGTCTTGAATTGGATGGGGATTAAATTATAGATCCCAGATAAACCTATTTAGAGATTCAGTTCAAATTGCATGATTAAATTCCTTTCAGTGAATTCAAATGGCAACATATGCTACAGAACATATATCCATAAAGATAGATTGAATTGGTTTATATGCTGTAAGTGCTCCGGCATTCAGGAAATTGAACTCATGGTATGGGCGTGACGTCTGGTTCTGGATTTGAATATCTGTATTTACTAGGGAATTTGCAAATTATATCTCAGTTTTTATATCACCCTAACTTGCCTTATAGTTGTCCTTCCAACTCTAGTTCCACTTTCAATGATCCCATTTTGCTTTCTTCTTCAGTGGCGTGTATATATGATAGACTGTGCTGGTGAATGCAGGTGACAGATCCCAGGTTGTCAGTTTTTGTCACTGATCTTTCCTGTGGCTGATGCTGGTCAGACTGAAGACCTGATATGCCAGGACCTGAAAGGGACTTTTTTTTTTCTTTTTTTAAATGGTGCCTGGCTATTTGGATGGCCAGTATTAGGTTTTATATGGAAACAAGCATCCTCACCTGCATAAGGCCACGTGGCTGATACATTAGTAAAGTCAGATTTCAACCCTAATGCGGTGCCTTCAGTCCTGTAGGAGCTCAGTCCTGCCTCTAGCCACTGGCCAGGCTAACTGAAGAAGAGCACACATTCAAAAGATGAGAAGGAAAAGAAAATAGCTTTTTCTAAGTAGAATAAAAGGAATTTATAGTTTCATGTTGTGAAATGAGAACATATAGGTTTATATGCTGGACATCTTGAAGTCTTCAAAGAATGCTTTAAAGAAGAGATCTGAGAACAGCACTGCTGTCTATGTTTAGAATACACAGCCAAAGAGGCGAGGTCATTGGTAAGGAGTTTAATTAGAAAGGCCTCCCTGTGTTGGTTAATAAAACCCGTGTTAAAGACGTTGACATTCAGACAGAGCGGTGGTTCTGAAAATCTAGTTCCTCTAGGCCAGCAGTATAAGCATTACCTGGGAACTTGTTAAAAAAAAGCAAATTATCAGGCCCCTCTACATATCATGGGAATCAAAAGCAAAGCAGTCTATGATTTAAGAAGCTGTTCCGGTGATTCTCGGGCACGCTAAAGTTTGAGGATTTAGAGTAACAGAGAATTGGAGAGGTGGCCGAACGTGGGAAGAGTCTGAAATAGGGCTAAATTAAAAATCACATTACAGCTCATTATCTGTATGTCTTTAGCAGCTATCTAAAATATGTACCTGTGAGTAAATGACAATAACTTATATTTAGTGCTTAATATATTTTACACAGTGTTATAATCATTTTACAGATGAGAAAATGGGGGCAAAGGTCCATGAAACACAGTGTCACATGAATAATAACTATGGACTCAGATTCAAACTCACAGTGCGGCGCTCGAACTGCATGTTTTCCCTCTACACTATGAACCCATTCACATCAAATGGCATGAACCTAGGGAAGAGTTCGTCAGCAACACAAGTACATCTAAATAACTATACAAACAATATAAGATGCTAGTGACCAAAAGATAGCATATGATTGGGTGGTACCAAAGCAATGCCCACAACACTTCAAGATGCAGTTAATAATGAAATTTCTATGACCCAGACTTGGTGCTTAGGCAACAAATTTTATGTAGGATGTCATAAATGAACTTTTTATTAAAAGGGGCAAGAGAAGAGATAGCATAAAACAGGGGTTCGCTGTTAGGAACCGGGCCGCACAGCAGGAGGTGAGTGGCAGGCGAGCGAGTGAAGCTTCACCTGTATTTACAGCCGCCCCCATCGCTCACATTACCGCCTGAGCTCCGCCTCCTGTCAGATCAGCAGCCGCATTAGATTCTCATAGGAGCGCGAACCCTGCTGTGAACTGCGCATGCGAGGGATCTAGGTTGCGCGCTCCTTACGAGAATCTAATGCCTGATCATCTGAGGTGGAGCTGAGGCAATGATGCTAGCGATGGGGAGCGGCTGCAAGTACAGATAATCATTAGCAGAGAGGTTTGACTGCACAGAGACCGTAATAAGTCAGTTGTTTGCAAACTCATATCAAAACCCTATCAGTGAGTGGCAACTGACAATTGAGCTGCATCTTACAGAATAGGCTGGACATAAGCAACACACTTTGGGTGTCACTGTCTCACGTCACCCCCAGATGGGACTATCGAGTTGCAGGAAAACAACCTCAGGGCTCCCACTGGTTCTGCACTGTGGTGAGTTGTATAATTATTTCATTATATGTTACAATGTAATAATAGAAATAAAGTGCACAATAAAAAATGTAATGCGCTTGAATCATCCCGAAACCATCCCCCCCAACCCCACCGTCCGTGGAGAAATTGTCTTCCATAAAACCGGTCCCTGGTGCCAAAAAGGTTGGGGACCACTGGCATAAAATACTTCAGTCCTAAACACAACTAACTGTGACTGAATAAATCTATTCGTATTTCAGAAATCAAACTGCAAGCTTTAATTTCTTTTGAGTGAATTGGGCATCATGTTGGCTCATGTTGGGTTCCCGCTACTCTCTCTCAGTGTGGAGGTTCTAGGTAATAGGTGCATTGACTGAATTTCCCAGTCTACATCTATGACTGGACTATGGGTGGTAGGAGATAAAAGTTCACTTCCAGTTAAGTGAACACTTCATAAATAAATCTGACTTTTTGGTAACATTATTACTTCTGTGGGCCTCAAGTTTATCACCTGAAGAGATTGTACTACAAAATCTCTAGGAATGCTTTTAGCCCTGGCATCTTTTCTTTCTTTTCTTTTCTTTCTTTTCCTCCCTCCCTCCCTCCCCCCTCCTCCATTTCTTCCTTCCCACTCCTTTCCTTCCTCCCTTTCTTTCTTTCTTTCCTTCTTTCTTTTTCTTTCTTTCTTTCTTTCTCTCTCTTCCTTCCTTCCTTCCTTTCCTTCTTTCTCTTTTTCTTCCTTCCTTTCTTTTTTCTTTCTTTTTCTTCCTTCCTTCCTTCTTTCCTTCCTTTCTTTCTTTTCTTTATCTTTCTTTCTTCCTCTTCCTTCATTCCTTTCTTTCCTTCTTTCTTTTTCTTCCTTCCTTCTTTCCTTCCTTTCTTTCCTTTCTTTTTCTTTCTTTCTTTCTCCTTCCTTCCTTCCTTCCTCCCCTCCCTTCTTCCCTCACTTCCTTCCTTCCTTTCTCTCAGTGCCCTTACTCTTCTGATCTATTCTGATCTTTTCTCAGAACACCTTTAGGGACCTGCAATAACCCAGAAAGGTAACAGGATCAGAGGTTTGTCTTTGCAACTTCACAGACAGCATCCTCTCCTGAGCCTCTCTGTCTTTACTCTCTCTCAATCCCAACTCAGAAATGCAGGTAGATGGATATGTGGGGTCTCTTTGCCTTTTCTTGTGCTGACATCAGTAGAAATGCAAAATGCATGACTGACACTCTGCTCATTTTTAATTTTTAAAAGATTGGTACTGCCTGTAGGTTTTAATATACTTCCTCTCTGCCATTTTATTGTCTACTTTTCTATTTTGAAAGCTTAATACTGAGCTGTAACAATTTCCAATTAAGTTTTAAGAAAAACACGAAAAGGTTGAAAGTGTCTGCCTGACAACCATTTTGTTTCTTGAGACAGAAGGGTGATTTTAGGAATATGAAAAAATAGTTTGAAATAACCTGTGCTTTTCCATTTCTGTGTACACTCCCCCTTCTACACACTCTTTTTCTCTTTCTCTTTCCATTCCCTTTCTTTTGTCCCCTCAGCTTTCAAGCCCATCTCCCATTTCTTGCATGGTTGTCTGATGCAGGCTACCTGCCTTCTCGTTCATTATTAATCATCAGCTATGAATGCATCTAGAATAACTCCCTGTGCGCAGCTATTAGATTCTCTTGGTGGAGCTCGGTACCCACAGTGGTCAGAGGCAGGGGAGGGTCAACCACTCTTGCAAGTGTTTCCACAGCTCCTAGTGGGTTTAAGATGCAGACCAACTTCTGCTACAGAAACAGACACTTATTAATAAGTAGGAACAAAATCTTACAGCATGTTCTGGAAGCTTGATGAAGTTCCAGCTCTTGGTTCTTTTAGGTACCCCAAAATGTCTTGCAAATAGGTTTTCTTAAAGCAAATATGGCAATATTTCAGTGGCAGCATCCAGATCATCATCTGTCAGAATTAGGTGATTAAGGTTTGTTAGGGATCAATGGTAGCACCCACTTCATATGGTTTTGTGATGATTAAATGAGCTCTCAGAGTTGTGCCAGTTATGAATGTATTAGTTCTTATTATTACTAATATTATGACACCATTCCTTGTAGTAAAGGGTGAAAGGCCTTATAGATTCATATACTCTATTCAAATAGAAGCAAAGCATGTTTACAAAAAGTTTGGCCAGTCCACATATCTTGAATGTTAATGATTTCACCAAAGAGGACCCACCCCTAACCTCCATTAACCAACTGACAGGCCATTTATGTCACCGATGATAATCTGTTTCCAACATACATTATAATTAATGAACAAAGCCACATCATGATTGGAGATGATGGTAACTCAAGACTTCCAAAAGTCACCTCTGACTTCTGTAATTCTGGCTGAGCTGTTGGAGCTTACATTCCTGATGAAAGCAACCAACCTCCTGAGACACAGAACCGCACTAACACACATTTATATCGCATTGTCCATGCTGCAGTATTTAAGAGTAAATTACAAGCAGCCGAGCACCATGTCTCCTCCAGCCAGTTTTTTACTCACCTGAGAACAATTTGTCAGTGCTGCCTCAGTTTCCTTTATTTTATTTTATTGTTAATAAATCTATTTATTTATTTATTTCTGGCTGCATTGGGTCTTCGTTGCTACGCCTGGGCCTTTCTCAAGTTGCAGCTAGTGGGTGCTACTCTTTGTTGCGGTGCGGGGTCTCATTGCGGTGGCTTCTCTTGTTGCACAGCACAGGCTCTCGGTGCACGGGCTTCAGGAGTTGCGGCTCACGGGCTCTAGAGCGCAGGCTCAGTAGTTGTGGTGCACGGGCTTCGTTGCTCCGCGACATATGGGATCTACCGGGACTAGGGATCGAACCCGTGTCCCCTGAATTGGCAGGCGGATTCTTAACCACTGTGCCACCAGGGAAGTCCCCTCAGTTTCCTTAGATAATACACTTTCAGCCAAAGAACTGATCAGCTGAAGAGACACGAAGAGTAAGTGCAAGCATTATTTGCTTCATACAGATTAGGCATGAGTCTGCTCACAGGACTTTTCTCCACTCTCTAGACAGAGAATTTGCTCCTTGTTCCACCATAACAGCCATTTATAACAAATATTGCAGCATCAGTATCACAGAATCCACCCAAGAAACTCCTAGGTACTGCAAAGGTGCCTTAGACATCTGCCTGAAAACACGACAGCTAGGGCTTCCCTAGCTGTCTAATGAATTAAAATCTACTAATGAATTAAAATCCACATGCTAGAAAATAACAAAATGAGGAGGAAGTGGCCTGGGGATAAGGACGGGAACAGACCACAGTGGAAAGTGCAGGATTTGCGTTCTGTTGGTCTTTGAGCAGTTGTGGGAGGGAGACAAGGTGTATTTAAGTAGATAAAGGAACCTTCTCTAGCATGCCTAAGCAGTCTCAATTTAGGGAACTACTGAAGTATTAAATTTTTAGTAGAATAACATAAACTTGTGCCAAGGATGTGAGGTGTTGGATTGCTACAAATTTGGTTTGGTGGCCCTTGGTCACTGGTAACATAGTGACCATCAGAGTCCCAGGGTTGACTCTCTGAATGAACTAGGAAGCAATATGTAAGTCTAAATGACCACGTTGGTGAGTGGGTGATTTGTATCAAATCCTTCTAGAACGACTTTTTCAGGACATGACTTTGTATTTGTTGATATAAAGGATTTTATAGACAGGAGCCTGTGAGAAGTAGTACCTAGTCAGAGTTGTTTTCCTTTGTCTTTAAGTAGGAATAAAAACAAAAAATGTCCAGCCACTAGTCACGTCATAGTTTTTATCATCTTTTAGAAACCAGGGAACTGTTTTAATCACAGTTCCAAATCCCGTGTGCTAGCCTCCAGTGACTGTGGTCCTCCTTGCTAAGTCCACTTGCCGCACTAGACTTTTACTCTTAGTTGTGTGTTGGCTTTGCTGGTCTTTTTCCAGGACACGTGGCTTTCAGTTAAATATTCTTCATTTCGGGGCTTCCCTGGTGGCGCAGTGGTTGAGGGTCCGCCTGCCGATGCAGGGGATGTGGGTTCGCGCCCCGGTCTGGGAAAATCCCACATGCCGCGGAGCGGCTGGGCCCCTGAGCCATGGCCGCTGAGCCTGCGCATCCGGAGCCTGTGCTCCGCTCAACGGGAGAGGCCACAACAGTGAGAGGCCCGCGTACCGCAAAAAAAAAAAAAATATATATATATATATATATATATATATATATATATATATATATTCTTCATTTCACTGGTAGAATATAATGTCCCCTCTTCTTTGGGGGCACTAGATTTAAATTTCCTGATGTTATTTTCCTTATGAAACATGGTAAGAGAAAGGCAGAACTCCACCCTTATAAGACATCATCATAGCTGGGCTTCTATAGAGATCTTGGGGGTTCTTAAAGATTCCTAAAATGTTTGACCAAAACACAAGCAATCTCATTCATCCTGTTTCTCTCTTCTGCTGTCCTCTTTCTCACCTGTCTCATTTTTTCCTTTTTTTTCTCTTTCTGTCTTTTCCTCAGCTGCCAAATTCACTCATTCTTTTTCTTCCTTGTGTATTTTGGTTCCCTGCACTTCTACTGCCTTATGTGAGATATGATACTGTAGTGGGAACGAGGGCTCTTTGTTACGAGTAATCTGTGTAATTAACAGATCATCAAAACTGATGCTTGAGTAGATGGTGTCAGGCCATATTTAGCAGATTGGGTTTGAACACCTGGCAGAACAAGTTTGGTCCAATAAGAAGAGCGGAACTCTTTCCCTTTTAAGAGCTCTCAAGACACTGGTTACATCTGAACCATAGGGGTAGGGGAAGGGTGCCGTTTGCCGTTGTAATTCCGACGGAGGGATCACCTGGCAGAGGAGGGAGCGTTGCTTTTTTAGGTGTTCCCCGCATCGCCGTACACGTGTCCCTTTGACGTGTGGAGAATGCTTGAGAGAGGCAAAGCAGGGCGATTTCTGTGGGAAGCTAGACCAGCCTCCCTCGTTACATAGGCTCGTCCTCTGCATTGCATCCGAGCTTCAGTGATTTGCTGTTTGGAGACTGCAGATTTGCATAGAGCCCCTCGCTTCGCCAGCGTGTGTGGTTCTTCTTTTCTTTTCTTTTCTTTTTTTCTTTTTCCTTTTCTTCCCCCCCCCCGCTTTGTGTGCTTCTGCTTTTCCCCAGCTCTCTTTCCCCCGTTCGATCCCCGCTTCCTTCATAAGGGTGGCACTCTTTCCTCTGAACCCCTCGCCGGGCGTAAGTGTCAGGAGGCGGCAGACGCGGAGATTGCCTCGGGAGCAGGCGATGCGCGCCGCTGCTCCGCGCGCTGCCCGGGGGAGGCTGGCGCGAGCGGGCGACCCGGCCCGGGCTGAATGGAGGGACGGGGCGCCTCGAGTCCATGGGGTCTGCTTCTCCGTTGAAAGGAGGCTGGGCCGGCGAAGTGGCCTCCCCAGTCCCCCCACACAATGCTAAATGGATTTACCTAGTGGATTCGCGGTGGATGGCTGTCATGTAGAAGTGAGGACCCTCCGGGAGGAGCTTTAAACCATTTCCCCGCTCCCCACCCCCCCGGCACGCACTCTCGCCCGAAACTCTTTGGGAGTATCTCTCGAGAACCTGGAGCCCCGGAAATCTGGGAGCAGCCGCCCGCTCCGTGCTTGCTCTTCCCCGGGGCTGCCTTTTCGGACAAGCCCCCATCAGCTGCATTCACCTCGGCTATGTTTCGGATTCTTTGGGGTGCGAGGCACGGCGGACTCCAGGACCCCGAGAAGACTGTCCGAACGAGGGAGAGGATGGGTGCCCTGACGCGGTGAGGCGGCCAGCCCCGCAGCCCACCCTGAGCCGCCCGCTGCTCCCCGGCGCCCTCTCCCCTCACCGCGCCCCAAACTTTGCCTCCCGCGGCGGCTGCCCCTCGGCGGGCGCCCAGCCATGTACCAGAGGATGCTCCGGTGCGGCGCCGAGCTGGGCTCGCCCGGGGGCGGCGGCGGCGGCAGTGGCGGCGGCGGCGCAGGGGGGCGCCTCGCCCTGCTCTGGATAGTCCCGCTCACCCTCAGCGGCCTCCTAGGAATGGCATGGGGGGCGTCCAGTTTGGGAGCGCACCACATCCACCATTTCCATGGCAGCAGCAAGCATCATTCAGTGCCTATTGCAATCTACAGGTCACCGGCATCCTTGCGAGGTGGACACGGTGGGTCTGCGATGCCAAGTTCTCGCGGGTTTTACTCCCTCGCGCCCCCCTTTCGACCCTGCGCTCGCTTCACGGCCCTTAGGGCTCGGAGAAATGGGAGCGCGAGAAAGGGATGTGCATTTGGGTGTGTTGGGTGGGAGCCACTTATCTCTTTGAAGACAATAGAAAGGGGCTGGAGGAAGGCGTCGCGGGTGTTTGCGGTGAGGGGTGGGAGGGGCGTTCCTTGTCAGGGTGCTGGGAGTGAGACGTGGGCACCTATTAAAAGACCGTCCTGGGCCCCGCGGGAAGGGGGCGTTTCTAGCGAGAAGGTCGCTCGGCGTGGCCGAATGGGGAGCCGGGCTCAGCCCAGGGACCTGAGCTCCTGAGAGAGGAGGGCTCTGCTGAACCTTTTGTCTGTGCTCTGTGTTGCTGCCCCACCTCCTGCCCATTTTCCCTGGTCTGGGGGAAGGAGAGGTTCCAGCCCGCACGTTCCTCCAAGGAGTGCTCAGACTGCAGTGACGGTGAAGTGGCAGGTCCCGGGACTCACGAAACTGGAGGCTAATTCCATTTTCCCCCCACCTCTTCCCTTAATTGGAGAAAGTAGGAGGGTGCTGGAGGCACCCTCTCTAGTGCCTGCCAACTCCTACCCAGTTTAGAGGGGACCTCTGAACACCACCCCCTTTCCCTCATCCCACCCACTTACTTGTTTTTGGATCATATCTGAAGGCCGCTGGGATAAGGGAAGTCCTGCTTCCTCCTTCCTCAGAGTATAGTGCTTCCCAAGGAGGGCAGGTGGGGCAATGCTGGCTGGTCTAAGCCAGGAGGTCTGCCTGAAGGAGGAGAAGTTAAAGCAGAGAGAAGCTGTTCTCCTCACCGGGAATTCCTTTGTAAAGAGCAGAGTGTGGAGACAAGCCTTGGTTGGCAGGTTTCTTCTCCAGAATGACCAGCAGTGTAAGGCCAGCTTCCTGGCATCTTCAGATAAATGCCTATTTCAGATTCCCTGAACTGCCAATAAATAAAACATCAACTGTTTTTTGTGAGTCTTCCCCCACTCCCAATTCTTCTTCTTCCCCAGTGTAAAATCTGCTTTAAAAAGCAAGGTGAATGTTATGGACACTGTTTTTTACATCTCTTTCCCCCTCTTTTGCTTGTAGGGCCCCTTTCCCTTTCAGACTTGGTTCCTCTCCGGATCCTTTGCCCGTCTCCCTAGGTAATTCCTCTCCCCCCCCCTCCCCCCCCCCAGCAGCTGCTAGTTATACTGGGATGGCCCCCTTCCCCTGGGACTGGCTTCCTACCTGGGGACAGTTCCGGTTAAATGTGAGAGGTTAGAACCTGACCCAGCTGAAGAGAACAGATTCCCCTGGGCACCTCCTTTGGGAGTGGCCCAGGCACACCTCACAGTGGGCCCAGGAATCCCTTCCTTTCCTTCTCCCAGTTCCCTCTCAAGGACTGTCTCCAGTTAAGCGTGCCTAGGCTGGAGACACGAGTGAAGCCTCCAAAGGGGGCTTTTATGGAAAAAGTGACAGAAAGGATAGATCCCTCAGAAACAGCAAGGAGTTGCTGTTGCTCTCCCCACTCGCTCACAGTATTCTGGGAGCTTATTGCTCCCTTTCCCGGGTGCAGTTCTCACCCCACTGCCTGGCCTTTTTGCAAAATTATGTGAGTTCTGGGGGAGGGAGGCAAGCCCGGACACATGAGGGGCAGACAGAGCGTGGGTGCGGTGAGCCAGATGGGGGTATGCAAGGGGGTTGGGCGCTTAATTATACCAGTGGGAAGCACTTGGCTAATCTCATATGCATATTAACTTCTCCTTTTCTGTGGCTCTGCCTATCTCCCAAGGGATATGGCTGAAAAGGGAGAGTGCCTGGGGGACGTGGGGAGAGGAGAAGACCAAGGGAACCCTGCCGCAGAGAGGACACCTGTCCTCTCACCTCTGTAGCTTCTACCCCAGTCAGGCCCTCGTCTGCTGGTCTCTACAAACATTTCCTTCCCTCCAGAATATAGTGATTGTCTCCGTACATGAATGAAGAAGCAGGCATATCTGTCGCTGGGAAAGAGAAAGGATAGATGGATAGTGGAGGAAAGGGTGTGTGAGCAGCGGTTGTGATTATTCTTTTGGGTCAGAAAACTTTCTCTTTCCTTTGAAGGTTCCATAGTACGGTCGTGTTTGTTACTTTTTGAAACTCTCCCCACCCTGCTCACACACACTTTTGGAGGAAGCTTTCTGATTCTTTCTCCCTGCTTTTTTTTTTTTTTTTTTTTTTTAATCAGAGTAGCAAACTTACCTGTCAGTAGCCAACCTCCGCCGAATAAAAACCGGTGTGAATTTTTCACACTTCATCTCTTGCCTCCCTTGAAAATAGGGAAAAAACTCTGGCTAGAGAACAACCCAAGAACATTAAAGATGAAATAAGCCTCTGAGGGTGGGGGATGGAGAGATGGGAGTGAGGTGGGGATGCAGAGGGGCTGACAGCGGGGCAGGCAGGGTGATGGCTTAAAAGAAACCTAATAAGAAAGGTGACAGTGAATTTGTTGGGTCGATAAACTCCTTGAATATTCAGCTAATTAGACAAAGGGCCCACAAGGAAATAATCTTTGAGCCTAATAGATGAGGGTGAAGGGAAAACACAAAGGTGAATGACAACATGATAAATTCCTGGCTGAAAATCAAGGCAGGTGTAAATGAGGTTTGGTTAAAAATGTGAGACTATGGCAAATATACATATGTAGATGAACATACGAGCTACCCTGTTTGCTTATAGTAGGATTTCTTGGAGTCATAAGACATTTTTCTCATAATAGGGAAAGAATATATGTGCTTGAATGTGTAAAAGAAAAATCATGTGTGGTATATTTTATGGAACAAAATTTAGTTTATCCTCTATGTTTTGAAAACTGCTGGGTTGACTATCCAGGTCCATTCTTCTTCATTTTCTCATCATGCCATGCTTCATTTGCACTATTATGAGGTGTCACTTACAAGAATTGCAGGGTGCTGAAAGCACTCATGGCTACCCTGAGCATCTTTGTGCAAGCTGACCCAGTTGCAGAGATTATGATGAGGATTTTTTAAAAAATGCATATGAGAAGCAGGTTTTGAGATCACTGCAGGATCCCATTTTATTTTGCATGTACTTAAAAATATAAAGGTTGAAAATACCTCTATAGAAAAATTGAATTTTCCTAGTCAAGTAAATGGGGAACTGTGTGACTGTAAATGATAAAAAGCAAGCCTGCTTGTAATTAAGACTGCTACTTAAAGCCAGCAAGAGTTCAGAATAAAGCAGTGTGTTCAGTTGGTATTGCTTTAGAGATGTGCTATATGTGCCAAACATAGAATGATGTCAGTGCAATGCTCAGGTTTCCATCTCTGCTCCTGGCTTTCCTAAGTACCTCTGCATACTTTCAAGAATTAGCTTAGAGCCTCTCAATAATTTCAGGACATAGAGGAAGGAGAAAACCATCATAGGAATGAGCACACCAGTGCCAGCCGTTCTCCTCCCACAAATTTGAGCTCCAGAAATTATACTGCCTTGATTAGCTTTTACTATTAAAGGGCAAAGGGGCTTTCCCAGAAGGAAATGTTAACAGATTTTAAAAGTGTGGTTTATAATTGAGGTAGCCCAATGCCATTCTATGAGGAGAATAATTGTATCTTAAATTTATAATGTTTCTCTTTCTGAGGCACTTTCACACATAAACTTCTAAAAGGAGTGGAGGCTTTTGGAGGGAATTTGAATATCCTTTTTCTTGTAGGGTGAGGCACACCGCAGAGGCACCAAACAATGGAACCAAATCTCTGGTCGGAGTCAAAGAGGAATTACTTATGGAATCAACTCTGCATGGCCCTTAGCCCAGAGCAATTCCATGAGCTCAGAGGTTTTGAAACTTGAACTGAGAGGGTCCTCCATGTGCTTTAATGGTTGATCTCTTGGAGTAGAAATCATTACAAGGACCAGGGCCTCACATTTTGCTTGCAGTGTGTATTAACAATAGTGAATCCTGTGAGAGAGGCTGATGGCATCTGCCTGGTGTCCCATGGATCACTTCATTGATTCTGAGGAGGTTTTTGTTTTTCTCACAAGCAGGAGGTTGCTGTTTGATAGAGTGATCCCTTTGCTCTTTTGTCTAGCATCCAAGAGAGTTAGCAACACCTTTCAAAATATACTTGACTTTACTGTGTTGAAGAAAAATTTAGCTTTTCTGGTAATTAATTCATATGTGTTACCCAGAACATTTTTGGCTATGAATATTCTGCTGAAGTAGATATTCCTACCACACACTTCTTCCTTACTTCGGCTTATTGGACAAAAATGTGCATCACTGCAATGATTTTTTTTTTAATTAATTAATTTATTTTTATTTTTGGCTGTGTTGGGTCTTCGTTGCTGTGCACAGGCTTTCTCTAGTTGCGGTGAGCGGGGGCTACTCTTCCTTGCGGTGTGCGGGCTTCTCAGTGTTGTGGCTTCTCTTGTTGCGGAGCATGGGCTCTAGGCATGCGGGCTCAGTAGTTGTGGCTCGCAGGCTGTAGAGCACAGGCTCAGCAGTTGTGGCGCACGGGCTTAGTTGCTCCGTGGCATGTGACATCTTCCAGGGCCAGGGATCAAACCCGTGTCCCCTGCATTGGCAGGCGGATTCTTAACCACTGCGCCACCAGGGAAGTCTCAGAAAGACTTAATCTTTAAACAAACAAACAGACAAAACCTGCCCTTTGAAAAAAAGTAGCCTCTGAGCATAAATACAAAAACCATAAAGTTTATATATGTGTAGCAGTCATCTGGGACTCAACATGAAATGATCTGATAAAAACATCAACATAGTGAATTTCAGCTACATCACTTTGTATTATCCTTTAATATTAATGTTCTAGAAAGAGCTCTTTGCACAATTGCTTTCCACCAAGTTGCTGCACATATTTCCTCTAACAAAACATAGAGGACTTCCCTGGTAATGCAGTAGCACCCATGGTACCTGGTACACAATAAACATGGGAATGCTAACATATCTTCAAAATCCTGATTTCAATTCTTTTGGATAAATACATAGAAATGGGGTTGCTGGATCAAATGGAAATTCTATTGTTAATTTTTTGAGGAACTTCTGTACTGTTTTCCACAGTGGCCGCACCATTTTGCATTCCTACTCATAGTGTATAAGGGTTCCAGTTTCACTTCTTTGTCAAAACTTGTCTTTTGATAATAGCCATACTAGTAGGTGTGAGGTGATATCTCATCGTGATTTTGATTGAATATGTAAATAAAGTGTGGAATGTACATACAAGGGAATATTATTCAACCTTAAAAAAGAAGGATATTCTGTAGTACGTGATATACATGGATGAACTCTGAGGACGTCATGCTGAGTGAAATGAGCCAGTCACAGAAAGACAGATACTGCATGATTCCACTTATCTGAGGTACCTAGAGTCATCACATTCATAGAATTAGAGGGTGGAATGGTGGTTGCCAGGGGCTGGAGAAAAGAAGAAATGGGGAGTTGCTAATCAACAGGCATAAAGTGTCAGTGATACCAGATGAGTAAGTTCTACAGACTTGCTGTACAACATTGTGACTAAAATCAACAATACTGTATTGTACACTTAAACTTTTGCTAAGAGGGTAGATCTCATGTTAGGTGTTCTGACCATGATAAAATACAATTTTAAAAAATGAGAAGATATTTCAGAGAGAAGACACATCTAGTGGGAAAAAAACAGATCTTGAAATCAGGAGACCTGAGTTCTAGTTCTGATTCAACCAGCAATTAACTGTGTGACGTCTGGAATTCAGTTACAGCTTTGAACATCAGTTCTCTCCTAGAGGAGCACAGTCCTCTCATTTTAGAGATTTGAAAGCTGAGCGCTAAGTAATGTGAGTGAACTGGACTCATAGAGTCACAGCAAATTAGTAGCAGAGTTGGAAGTAGAGCTCATATCTTCTAACCCATCTTCCTCCTTGTTTGGAATACTCTTCCTGGAAGCCTGTGCTCCAGCAGTGAGGAGGGGCTACACTAGTTTATCCACAGTTTTTTCTGAACTCTGTATAACCTAAGGCAGTTCTTTTTAGGTGATTAACTAGGATTAGAACCTTGGTCTTTGAGAAGAGAATATAGCAAAACTAAGTTCCTGTAGAGAAAACTGTCTTTGCACAGTCAGGCAGTGCCTCATTTACACTCCATTGTGTGCCTCTTTTTAATAAAAAACACAATTATTTTTTGAGGGGTTAAGGATCTTAATAGTAATGTTGAGCATGACTTTTTATATTGTTTTGTCATTCATATGCTTGTTTTTTTTTTTTAATTGGACAAGATCCTTTCCAACTTTGAGTTCTAAGATTCCTTTGGCAATAAGGATCTCTTAAAATCCTTATACTCTTGTCTTTTCCCAGAGCTTTATTGATTCTAAACATACTGTAATTGGAGATATTTTTGCAAAGATTTTATATAGGTCCCTTAAGCCATCCATTTGTCCTCATCGTTAGGTAGAGGTGGCTTTCTTAGGTGCACAGGAACCATGGTATGGGGGTCAGGCTCAGGGTACTTGCCTGGTATTTGCTTTTCAGTTGAGGTCCTAAGGAATGTCTCTTTGAAAAGCACCTGCTTCCTGTAACTTGTTCTTTTTGCCTAGTCCTTTTTGGGCTGTGTAGGGTGAAGAGTATTTCTCCACACAGAAATTGGTAATACCTTTTAAAATATTCCATTCTCTCACAAAATGCAAGAGTGTTTTCAGTGTTGATCATATAACAGTGAATTCCCTCAAGCTTTTGACAGAGCTTAGCAAAAACAGCTATGTTTTGAGAATATATTTCCACAGAGCCCTCGTGTAAAGTGTCTCACTTAATCATCATCATAACTCTGGCCGGGCTTATGATCACCATTTTGCTGACAAGGGAACAGCTTTAGAGAGGCGATGATTCTGCCAGGGTCACTTAATTAATAAGTAGCTGCAGTACTTTTGCTTTCTCACTCCAGTATGTTAAAAGGCAGGGTTTTGAAAGGAATACTCCATTCGAATTTAGAAAACCTAAGTTCTCTCCCACTGTCATCACTTTCCAATTCACTACTCCAAAAAAAACAACAAAAAAATTGTTTGTTCATTAAGAATAAGATTAGCCAAAAAAAGGTAGCTAACCCATATATTTATTGAGAATTTCAGGTGAACATGGATATGAAATTTATGTCTCCATTCTAGTGGAAGAAATTTTAGTTAATATTGCATTATGATATTTAACTGAAAAGTAGCAGTAAGGTGGGGATGGATTAAAAAATGAGGGTCATTATCAAATTCAACTTAAAGCATCAAACTCAGGCAGTGGTAAATAATGTAATTAGTCAAAAATAATTATAATAAAGTACTTTATGACTAAAAAATGATGATTCCTGGACAGACTTCCTCTTAATCACCAAATGTACAAGCCACTAAGAAGAACCTGCTGTGTCTATTGTATGAACTTAATATCTATGGGGTCTGTGAATTGGAACTGAGGTAGAAAGGTGTTTCTCCAGTTTGCAGTCAGAATACTTGGTTATGTACATATTAGGTTTTACATGAAGCTTCTATGAATCTCATAGACATTTTCATTGTGAAATTCAAAATATTAGACTCTTTTGGCTATAGGATCTCCAGTTTAAATGTATTATGTAATGTGACCCACAGCTTTTAAAAGCAAGGTTACGCTCTTTATTCTATATTCATGTACATATTTGGTGATTTTTTTTTTTCCCCATGTAACTAAATTGATGAAAAAACATGATATATCTATGAAAATGATCAGTGAGAAAGAAACAGAACTTTTAAGTAAATGGTAAGGGAGTGATTTTTTTTTTTTTTTTTAAAACATCTTTATTGGGGTATAATTGCTTTACAATGGTGTGTTAGTTTCTGCTTTATAACAAAGTGAATCAGCTATACATATACATATGTTCCCATATGTCTTCCAAGGGAGTGATTTTTAATGTGCAGTGGGATACAAGGCAGAGACATTTATTGACTTGGACATCACTTCTGCACAGTTGTTTTGATTATCTGAGTTGCCATTGGACTAACATTGGTACATGTAATTATTTATATGGTTCAGCCTGTCTTGGCTATTAGTTACCATCTGGTCATCATGACTACAGGACTCAAAGCTGCTAAAGAAAGAGAAGTGGTATTTTTGATGCTTCTTAAAGCTGAGATGATTTCGGATTCTGAAATCTCTAATTTTACATTAAGATTGAATTATCTAGGGCTTCCCTGGTGGCGCAGTGGTTGAGAGCCTGCCTGCCAATGCAGGGTACACGGGTTCGTGCCCCGGTCTGGGAAGATCCCACATGCCGTGGAGCGGCTGGGCCCGTGAGCCATGGCCCCTGAGCCTGCGCGTCCGGAGCTTGTGCTCCACAACGGGAGAGGCCACAACAGTGAGAGGCCCGCCTACCGCCAAAAAAAAAAAAAAAAAAAAGATTGAATTATCTAAAGTGTGGATAGTTCCACAGCATAAAGCACATTGCTATGAGTGACTGTGATGCTGTTCTAAAAAAAATACATTTAGGGCAAATATGGAAGCTCACTGTTGTGGTACTCATATACTATGCAATTAACACTTTGGGCAAAGCAGCAGGACGTTTTAAAGAGGTGGTTTTCCTGATGAGCTTCTCTTTCAAATTTTTCAAGATAAATGCTCTAGTTCATATCTATGTCATTTTATATGTAGTTATACTTTTCAATTATCAGTTATATAACACGCTAGTACAGAGAAATAATACTGAAGCATGATTAGTTTAAATACCTCTGGGAATTTTTGCCTGGAAGGTATATTATAGAAATTAAACTTTATTTTGCAGAACATTATTTAGTAGTCTACTTATTTTATATTTCATATTGATTTCTGAAAATCATGCCGTTTTAGACTATTTGAGCCTATATTCTCATTGTAAATTGATTATTCTCTACATTACATCTTTCCAAAGTTGAAATAACAAAACAGTTCTCAACACTAAGCTACACTTCCTTGAAGACCTCACTTAACATTTCCAAAATTGCAGTGTGCTGTATCAGTCACTTTTCATGTCTATTGTCAAAGTATTAACATATGCTGGAATAAGATTAATAATAAATGAATCTCTGTCGGCAAAGTGGTTAATTGGACATGTTGTTGTATATGCAAATAATGTATTTGGTTTCTCCACTCATTCTTTTCCTTGGGACTTGTCCTAAATGAGATAATAGAGTTGCTGATGCTTCTATTGACAATTTTTCATACAGTTATCAAAAGTAGAACACTGCTGATGAGTTTCTGATAAATATCTTTATACAAAAGCCTTGTGCTTTAGTAGTTAAACAAGGTATTGATTATCTGGGTGCCTTTTTTTTTTTTTTTTCTTTTTTTTGCTGTACGCGGACCTCTCACTGTTGTGGCCTCTCCCGTTGCGGAGCCCAGGCTCCGGACACGCAGGATCAGCGGCCATGGCTCATGGGCCCAGCCGCTCCGCGGCATGTGGGATCTTCCCGGACCAGGGCACGAACCTGCATCCCCTGCCTCGGCAGGTGGACTCTCAACCATTGCGCCACCAGGGAAACGCTCTGGGTGCCTTTTTAATGACTAAAATATACAACAACAGTCTATTTGTACTTGCCAGTAATAAAATGTTTGCCTCAGTAATCTTATTCTTAAACGTAACACTTTTTGTCTTTTTCTTTTTAATACAATAAATAAAAGTTTTAATTATCGTTACCCAAGAAATTAGTTTAACTCTTGGCTTATAGCAAGGAAGTGACTTAAATATTGCAGGGGTATTTCACTATCTCAATTCTCCCCAGTAAAAAGGCTGTGCAGAGAAAGAACTAGGGCTGTGTAAAGTGGTAGCAAATGGCCAATTACATCACTTATTTATTCAAAAATCACTCAGTGCTTATTATACATCAGGTGCTATTTTAAGCCCTTAACAAAATATCAGCTCATTTAATTCTCACAACTCTGTGAGATTGGTAGTATTACTTTCCCTTCTACACTTAAGGAGAGTAGGGCACAGCAAGGTTAAGAGATGACAAAGTTACAAAACTAAAGTTGTGGGGCCTGGATTTAAACTGGAGCAGGCTCGCTCTGCAGTCCATGCTCTTAACGCCTACAGTGTGCTGCCAACAGACATAATTTATCCTGACTGAGCATTGTGTTTTCTCCTCTAGCTTTTATCACCAGTGGTACATAAGGGACCAACCATGGATGACTGTCTGAATTTACTTTGTTTAATTTACAAGTCATTTCGCTGAAGGTTTAGTGCCTCATCCTCATCTTCCAATTTGTTTTTAAGCATCCTGCTTCTTTTTTTTTTTAGTATTTATTTATTTGTCTGCGCAGGGTCTTAGTTGGCGCATGTAGGATCTTTGTTGCAGGGTGAGGGACCTTTGTTGTGGCATGCAGGATCTAGTTCCCTGACCAGGGATCAAACCCGGGCCCCCTGCATTGGGAGCGCAGTCTTAACCACTGGACCACCGGGGAAGTCCCAGGAGGGGGATGTATTCTATTTTATTTATTTATTTTTGGCTGCATTGGGTCTTCGTTGCTGTGCGCAGGCTTTCTCTAATTGCGGTGAGCGGGGGCTACTCTTCGTTGCGGTGCGTGGGCTTCTCATTGCTGCAGAGCACAAAGCGGGCTTCAGTAGTTGTGGGTCACGGGTCCCAGAGTGCAGGCTCAGTAGTTGTGGGCCATGGGCTTAGTTGCTCCGCGGCATGTGGGATCTTCCTGGACCAGGGCTCGAACCCGTGTCCCCTGCATTGGCAGGCGGATTCTTAACCACTGTGCCACCAGGGAAGTCCCTAAGCATCCTGCTTCTTAACTACACAGGACATCAAGTGGCCTCTCTATGCCTCCCTTCCTTGTTACTTTATTTGGTTTGACAGATTTATTAATCTCGATATCCACCACCACGTTGAGAGTAAAGGAATGATTGATTTAAGATCCTTATTAATGTTTATTAACTTTTTTCACTCTAGCTGGCAAATACATTCCCCACCAAACTGATAGATCTGCTGTGATAATAGACTAATTTGCAAATGCAGCCATGATTTACAATTAAAAGGAAACAATTGTAGTGTATCTGATTATGTGATTATATTCTCATGAGATGAAAGGAGTCCCTCTGTAAATAGTTAAATAAAATTGTATAGTTCCGGAGACAAGGTATAGAAAAATACTTACAGTAAACTACTTTAAGTATTTATCCTCATTTTAATTATGGTTTCTTAATATGAAAACTTTAAAATTTAAAAAGTCAAACTGTGTTGGTTGCGTGGTATTATATATGAGTACATAAAGAATTTAAGCCTTTTTTCCACTCATTTCTATCCAGACTGTAAGGTAAAGCATCATTCAAAAAGGATGGTAAATGCTTTGGAGTTTGAATCTCTTAGCTACATTTTTCTTAAACATTCTTTTGTTTCTCCAATTTAATATCAGAATTTTCATTCCAGTTTATTTACTGGCATTACATTCATTCCACTTATACTAACACCACAGGGATTCTAAGAATTCCCGAGTGAGGTAAAGGATTACTCTTTTAGATGCCTTTGTATACACCAACTAACTGACTTTGGGCAAGTTTCTAAACTTCTCTGATCCTCAGTTTCTTCAAGAGTAAAATAGGACCTGTGATATCTACTCTGTAGGGTTGTTGAAAGGTCCAGATACTTTATGTAATCATCTGGCACAGGACCTGATAAATGGCTGCTACTCTTCAAGTAATGGATTAACCTCCCTCCAACAGTGGGTCCTCTCTGCTCTGGACTCAATTAAGGAAAAAATCCAGGAAGGACTGAGGTTGGTTATGAAAGCAACTATCCTCAGAATCTTTAAAACAGATTGTCCTCTTATCTTGCTAGATTGATTTGGTGGATTCTTTAAGTGAAGGCAAGGGGTTGAAGTTGAGATCCTTTCCTGGTGTTTGGGTAATCCAAAAACGGATGACACAGATATTAACAAGAGGATATAATGCAGAAAACCAATAATTTTTTTGCCCTTTGTCCATGTGGGAGTTAAACCAGGAAACCTGCATCAGGGCTTTACTGCCAAGGCTATTGATGCAGCTCAGTGTTGGACTTAGTTCCGTACTGTTATCATTTAGAAAATTCTTTTAAAATTTAGATTAGGGCTCATTAAGATAGGGTAGGGAGAACAGGGCTTTGATGAGGAGGAGAGACTTAGGAAAAAATGATTCCAGCTTTTTTTTGGCCCAATCAGCCTCTGAAAATGTCAGCAAACACACAGCCATCTTTACCTGGCTGTACAGCAAAAAGAGGTTTAGGTAAGAGAAACAGTATTTCCTGGCCCAGGATCAGTATGTCAGTTCTTTTACTGTGGCCACTCTGATGCTTATGCTGTAGCCAAATGCTAAGAGTCTAGCATTTAAACATAACATAAGCATCTCAGAATACTAAATCAAATAAAATTGGTCAGCAACTGTGATTTAATCACCTGCTTTTAAAATATAGCTAGGCTATTTCTTAAAATAAGTGTTTAACAGGAACTTACTATCCATGCTTGATTTCCCCCCCCTTTCTAAAAAGTAGGAAAGCATTCTTAACAAGAGCAAAAAACACCGCCTTCACTCCACTTGTGCTATTTTTTTAAACAATGAAATGACTGCAAATTTAGTTTTTCTTAGTCATCCCAGACAATTGGGTCTGACCACCAAATGAATGGCTGTGTGTGTGTGTGTGTGTGTGTGTGTGTGTGTGTGTTCTTAGACATGCACCTATCAAACAATATCAATATTATATTTTTTTCCAGCCTTGGGGAAAAACAGTATAGAAGAGACCTGATTCTTAGTTTAGCTGTAAAACACAATGCTGTGCTCACTAGACACGGGTTTGGAGCTGCCAGAGAGGAGCATGTTCTTGAGTAATGGACAGACACACATAGAGACCAAAAGCCCCCCAAGAGCAGGGCACTGCTCCATCCTTTGTTTGCCTTTAAGATGCCCTGATATCCTCGCTGTTAAAAGTCTTGCTTCTGCCAAGAGAAAATGATAAAGGAGAGAGATGTAGGGAGCTTTCTGTTTTTACATAATTTCTTTCATTCAGCCTCTTCATTCACCATATGCAGATATTTAGGTTATTACCAAAATGTGGGTGTTTACACACTCTCTGCTGGCAAGTCACTCTTCCAGTGAGTGCCAGGATTGCAGAGACCAATCACTCAACAAGTGCTTATCGAGTGCCTGCTACTTGATAAGGGTACAGGGTCTGCAAGAGGCATCAAAGCTATTCTGCTGTCTCAGGGTTTAAAACTCAACCTGCTTGCCCGTGTTCTTACAGCACTTCAAGGAGGTCTTCCAAGTGTCTTAGAGTAGCCAGCAGGAGAGGTGAGAGCCATCTCTTCTTCATTCCACCACTGCTTTACAAACATACCAGCGGCTCCATCAACCCATCAGATGGACTAGACCAGTACAGATCTTCCTTTATTGCAAATTTCTATAGGAAACTGACCTATTGGTATTTGGGGAGATGTTTGATTGCATTTCCACTTCCACATTTGTAGAGCTCTTAATGTTAAAAAATTGTTTCTCGTGTTTTAATCTCACATGATATCCACAATATGCCTGTAAATTAGGCATGGCAGGTTTTGCCCCATTTTGCAGGTGGGGAAACAGAGTGGCTTGCTCACTTCAAGTTACCTGACTTAGTCACATGTTTATAAATGGCAGAACTGGGACTTAAATACAGCACACCGGTTCTCAGAGTCCGGTACTGTTTCTGCCACGCAAATAGGTGAGCACAAGTAAGGAGATGAATAGCCTAAGGATTTTGCAGGGATTCTGGGAAAGAGCCACTAAAAGGACCCAGTCTCTGCAGACCTATTGGAATCATACGAAAAGATAAAAGAGACCAAGGCCCTATAAGATAGAATAAAATAAAAGCAGAGGTTGTTCGGTGAGATGGTCGTGATTAGATATCGACTATTAAATACATTTTGTTAGTGTGATGGTTTAATTTTCTTGTTGCTTATTAGGGTTTGTCTTTAGAAAAGAAATGAGGATTCCAGGTTGGAGGACAAACTCATTGGCTTTGATCATTGCTGAAATAACTCAAAACATATCCTGCAAAAACATTCAGGCTTAATACATCTTTTTAAAACTAATGCTGTAATGTTTTTTAGATGAACAGTGACAAGAGGCTGTATATAATTAAAATACCCAATTACTTGTAGGAAATTATTTAAGGGCACTTGGAAAGTTGAGATATTCTGTCAAGAACTTAATAATTACAGCATTTGATTCTTCACAAGGTTGACAAAGAAACTTACAAAGAGTCTCACTTTGGAAATATATTTCGCTTATAATAGTATGAAAAATGATGCCCAGCTGGCAAGATGGTCAGTATTCCCCCTGAAGCAGAGACCCCTCCAACAAGGTGAAAGGGAATGCTTCCAGGTGTTATCAATTAATTTAGAGATTATGCTGAGATATATTTGAAGTATATGTTTGTAGTGCACAACAGTAAATACTCACAGATACGGAAATGTTTCTAGAATGATGCATAGAAGGCCTCCTTTATGCAGAAGCAATGATATGTACACACTGTTAGTTGGAACTGACTTTATAGCTAGCTACAGTCAGCAGGGCATGATTTTTGAGCTATATAAATAGCCCTAAATATCTAAATGATTCTCCTATTGCCTGTGATTTCCACCATAAGAGATTCATTCTGCAGTGTCTTGATAACTTTTATTAACATTTGTTGTATGTTGAAAGAGCATGAAATTTAGAGCCATGGTCCACCAATTGCTGGCTGAGTGATCCCTCTAAAATGGGATAAAAATGACAATCCCTGTCCTTATTGAACCATATTATGTGAGGAATAAATGACATAATGCTTGTGAAGTGCTATATAAATTATATTTAGGAAGAATAAAAACATTTTAATAATAAATGTAACCCAGTTACTTAGGAAATAGTCATACACAAAGCTGATGTAAGCTGATGGTTCTTAAAATTCAAACTGATCACTGGACTTCCCTTGTGGCCCAGTGGTTAAGAATCCGCCTGCCAATGCAGGGGACACGGGTTCGAGCCCTGGTCTGGGAAGATCCCACATGCCATGGAGCAACTAAGCCCATGCACCACAACTACTGAACCTGCGCTCTAGAGCCTGCAAGCCACAACTACTGAGCCCACGGGCCACAACTACTGAAGCCCGCGTGCCTAGAGCCCGTGCTCTGCAACAAGAGAAGCCACTGCGATGAGAAACCTGCACACCGCAACGAAGAGTAGCCCCAGCTCGCCATAACTAGAGAAAGCCCGCGCACAGCAGCGAAGACCCAATGCAGCCCCCCCCCAAAAAAAAAGTAACGATGAAGTAAAGACTGTATGGAATAAGTTTAAAAATATTTTAAAAAATAAAAGATTTAAACTGATCAGAATCACCTAGGGAGTTTATTGAAACTACAGATGCCTGGGTTGTACTCCTAGAGATTCTGTTCTGTAAATTTGGGGTAAGACTCAAGATTTGCATTTCTAAATACTAACTTTAAGAGACTGTAATGTAAATGGTTCTTGGCCAACTCTTTGGGGAATACAACTTTGTACCATTATCAAGCAATATCTTCAATTGCTGGCTTTTACCTACCTCTTTCTAAGCCCCCAACACATATTGTTTGATGAACAAGTAGAAAATGATGGCTTTACATCCAGAGGATGCAGGAAATCACTAGAATGCAGGGAGAAAGTTGTGGAAAGGTATCTCAAACCTGGCATCATCATGTTAGTGATCAATTGCTCTGATAAAATAATAGCAACGACACCAAGTTGTTAAGTCTATTGTCTTTCTTCTAGGAAAGACTGTTACACATATAAATATTCATATAGGAAGAAGACTGCAAGCAGATTCCCATTAAAGGCTCACAGCTATTGTTTCAGTGGAATGGGGTGTACCTACATTCAGCCATCTCTGTTTTTGCAGCGGAGTTATACTTTTGAGGGTTATCTGCATGTCTATATAAGTAGAGACATGCACACACACACACACAATTTAAAAATCTGTCTGCAACCTCCTTTTGTCCTTCCATTTCCACATTCTTTCATCCTCTATTCCCAGTATCCTTAGAAAGGATTTAGTCTATAATGCAAACTAAGGTGTCATTTCTTTTTTTTCCCCCTCTAGTAAAAAGAAATCTTTTAATGGTTAACAGTTTTTTTCCTTTGACCAAGAAAGCTTTGATGCAGGTGTTATTTCAGCACACATTTCATCATATCCTATGATAATGTTTTAGATTTTGTAATGTCTTTTCCAAGTTTCATGTCCTTTAAGGGTTGTGATGTTTTAATGTTAAATCTTTTATGAACTTCCTCTTTCTTGGTCTTCTTCCTAAATCATCTATATCTTTCTGAAAAATGACATTATTATTGGGTTATAATTCTTCATTCTTTTTGACTTCATGTGGTTGACAAGTATATTTCTAGAACCAGACACTTGGAGTAGGAAGAGGGATTTTAGGATTAACTAATTCCTATCCCTGATTTTACAAATGTAGACTCTGAGATTAAATACTCAGCTGTACGTTTCTTCCCCTGTTCTGTACTACTTTTCTCTCAGCTTCTTCCCCTGTTCTGTACTACTTTTATTCATGAGTTACCCAAACTCAGAGTAATCTAACCATATCCAAGCCATTCTTTGTGAAGAATTTTAAATCGAGCAACTCCCATGGCAGAAAACAAGCTCTGAGAAACTGAACAAGTTTTCCATTTATTGTTTGAGAATACCTTTTATTTTTGAGCCACTTTATTTATTAAACTTTACTTGAACTGAGAGCAACCATAACTTCTATGTGCACCATTAAACTGACAGTTTAAAACTCTTTCTCGCTTAGTTTATATTACTATGGAGATTTTTTTAATGGAGAGAAAATACATTGGGGGTTGGGTGAGGTAGGAAAAAGGAGGTATTGGGAGGAAGGACTTTCTACTGTGAATATCCTTGGGGATGCAAGGTTAAAGCAAGAGGACATGGCCTTGTTTTAATATTCCATCATTGTTAATGAAAGAAGGAAAAGAAGAGGCTACCTGTGACTTTAAATTCTTTCTGTTAAACTCTTAAGACATTTAGAGATAATTCATATTTTAAATAACATTTTATTACTGATTATCAGTATTACTGTACAAGAGTTGGAAAACACAAAGAATAAAATTACAGC
Source organism: Phocoena phocoena (assembly GCF_963924675.1). NCBI lineage: Eukaryota > Metazoa > Chordata > Mammalia > Artiodactyla > Phocoenidae > Phocoena > Phocoena phocoena. Next base: position 48,637,831 of record NC_089232.1, read on the forward strand.
ATTCATAATCATAATATCTAGAGATAAGCACTATTAAAACGTCATGGTTGGGGGCTTCCCTGGTGGCGCAGTGGTTGAGAGTCTGCCTGCCAATGCAGGGGACACAGGTTCGTGCCCCGGTCCGGGAAGATCCCACATGCCGCGGAGCAGCTGGGCCCGTGAGCCATGGCCGCTCAGCCTGCGCGTCCAGAGCCTGTGCTCCGCAACAGGAGAGGCCACAACAGTGAGAGGCCCGCATACCACAAAAAAAAAAAAAAAAAAAAAAAAACTTCATGTTTTTTTTTAGTACTTATCTTTATATATTTAAACATTAAAAAAATGAAGGCTACTGCACTTACTGTTTTGTAGCCCCTTTTAAAATATAAAAATATATGGAGAACATCTTTTCTTGAAATGAATTTTCTTCTAAATACAACTTTTTAGTCACTGCATTGTTTTCTAACTGGACCATACTTATTTCACTAATCCTTTTTGTTGTTGGACATTTAAGATTATTTCCATTCAAAATTTTTATAAACACTGGTTTTATAAATGATACTTGAATATAAATATTTGTGTACAAAGTGTGGAAATTCTAAGTTGGAAGGTATAGTTATTTTGGGGGTTTTGGTGTTCATTGCCAAAATGAATTCTACCCCCAATCTCCCATTGTATCCCTTTACATTACCTCCTGTGCTGTCCCCACTTCCTGGCACACTGGCCAGCCCAAGCTATAATTACCACTTTCAGTTTCGGTCATTTTATAGGCAAAAATATTTACTTCATTGTTTTAACTGTTTTATACTTTTCGATTTCTACTGTGTCTGAACATCTTCACATGTGAATTTGCCAATTATACTTCACCAAATTGCCTATTCATTACGTATTCTAGTCTGTCTAGTGAGGTGTTCCTTTTCTTCACATTGATTTGTAAGATTTCTTTATAAATGTTGTTAATCCTCTACTGTATTTATTGTACATGTGGCTAACTTTTTCCTCAAGTTATTACTTGCCTTTTAATTTTGTTTATGGTGCTGTTAATGTATAGGGTTCTATTATTTTCCTGTAGTCAAATCTATTGGCATTTTTCTCTATTGTTAATTCCATTTTTAGTCTCCTTTTAATCCTCCACTCCCTTGGAGATGATTCTGCATGTTGGGACATTTTTTTATATTTCCACAGGCAGGAGATATTGAGCCAGCATCTATTCAGATAACTGTGAAAGAAATGACAAGAGACAAGGTGTGTTAGAAGGTTGACCAAGCAAGCAGTTAGGGGTCAAGAGTGAAGTGTAGGAAGCTATTAACAGCATAGTGAGGTCTTGGAGTTTAAGAGTGCGATGGGGGTACCAGAATTAGTAGAAACAGATTAGAGTGTTTCCAATTCTTAAAAACACTGCAGCCAAGAGAGAGAACTAAATATTATTAAGTCTTTCATCTCCTCTGTTGCTAGCCATGGTGCTGAACTCTTTATATGTATTTGCTTCACAATGGCCTCTCCTTCAAGATGTTCTCTGTTGTATGAATTTTGTTGACTGCTTCATTTTTACAAGCAAGAACGCTAAGAGGAAAATCAGAACACACATGTACTAATTCTGCTTTGTAAGATTAAGAAGCAGGCTGAAGTTCTTTCTTTGAATTTTTGTTATAGAGTTTTTCCTTTAAAATTTTTTTTAGGAATAACTTAAATACAATAAAATGTATGCATTTTCAGTGCACACCTCGATGGAGGAATTTTTTTTACCTATTTATATTCCTCATCCAGGTCAAGAGACAGAACATTTCTATCAGCATAGGATGTGGTTCTCAGTGGAGAACTTACCCACCCCACCCCACCCCAAGCCACTATTCTGACTCCTGTCATAGAGGATTTTGTTTGTCCTGAACTTTATATAAATGGAATCATAAAGAAGGTTCTCTTTTGTGTCTGGTTTCTTTGTGTCAGCACAGTATTTTTGAAATTTACCCATGTTGTTATACTTATCACTAGTTGGTTCTCTTTTATTCCTGTAGAGTATTCCATTGTATGGATATACTGCAGTTTGTTTATTGGTTCTTGCAGAGATGAACATTATGGTTTGTTTCCAGTTTGGGACTGCTTTGACTATGATTGTTCTTATATCAGTGTGGACACAGGCATTTATTTCTGTTTGCGTGTATACTGAAACTGGGAAGGCTGGGACATACGGTAGGCATTTTTTTGTTAGACACTGTACCAGTTTTCCAAGGTAGTCATATGATTTTACCATCCCACTAACAGTATATGAAAGCTCCAGTTGTTTCCACATCCTTATGTATGCTTAGTAGTGTTAACCTTTCTAATTTTATACATAGTTTGGTCAGAATTTTATTATGGATGTTGTGGCTGGTCCCAACAAAATGAAAAGCAGGATAAATGGTTACAAGCTGAAAAGTTCCTTAACAAAGACAAGCCTAAGAATTCTAGGCGATATGCTTTTAAAGCATTTTTAAAGATAGTATCAATTTTATATAATTAGAGAAGGTAACAAACTAAAGAGTTAATGGACACAAAACAACAAGTTAAATAATTCTAAGTAGTATTTGAAGATAAAATTCCATGTGAAAACTTCAGTTTTAGTAATGTCTCAGGTCCTCTCTCATAACCTCCTGGCCTCCTTTGGTTATTCTCTTTCTCTTCCATTTTGTGCCCGAGTCTGCAGCTGCCAGCCTGCAATTTCATTTAATAGTGAAGTGTTATTTTAAGAAGTTAAAATACTTATAAAAAATTGCTTTCTAATTTTATATGTGCTAAGTCTCTTGCTGTCTTTAGATACAGCAAGTACCATATAATAATCTCAATAAACATCTGAGGAGGAAAATTATTTTTAAAGTTGAGGGAAACTCTACCCTTTAAGGTAATTACTGCTAAAATTGTTTCATAGTTTTAGTTTAAATTGCTTGTTAATAATTGCTGGAATTTATTCAATACATCTTTTACCACAGTATACACAATACATTAATTGATGTGTTAAACATTAAAATTGGACTGTGAACATAAAAAAATATTTCTAAAATATGAAAAATCAGTCCACCAAATGAAAAAAAATGTACATGTGAGTTTGCGTTGATGAAAACTGATAAACATTATACAAATGTAATGAGAAGAGTAGAATACTCACTGTGCATTTCTTTTTGAAAATACATTCAAACAATAGAACATAGTTAGAAACTTTCTCTGGTAAATATATCTCTTCCACATTTTTTTAAATTTTATTTTGAAATTATTTTATGTATTGGAATCTATAGATTAGAATACTGTAAAGAAGGAAAAGTAATGTATTGAAATCATAATCTTTTAACATGTTCACAAGTCATCAGATTAATTTTAAAATAAAGATAAACACATAAAATATTAGTGTAGCAATGTTGTGCATTTTATAATGTTAATTTTTTTTTTTTTAAAGAAGATGTTGGGGGTAGGAGTTTATTAATTTATTTGTTTTTGGCTGTGTTGGGTCTTCGTTTCTGTGCGAGGGCTTTCTCTAGTTGGGGTGAGCGGGGGCCACTCTTCATCACGGTGTGCGGACCTCTCACTGTCGCGGCCTCTTGTTGCGGAGCACAGGCTCCAGACGCGCAGGCTCAGTAGTTGTGGCTCATGGGCCTAGTTGCTCTGCGGCATGTGAGATCCTCCCAGACCAGGTCTCGAACCCGTGTCCCCTGCATCGGCAGGCGGACTCTCAACCACTGCGCCACCAGGGAAGCCCCTATACTGTTAATTTGTATGACTTTTATCTCTGCATTGGAGAGGAATCTCAAAAATATTTTTATAATCAAAACCAAGCTTCTTCTGATTCTAAATTCCAGATAATTATTTGAATAATACTGTTAATAATAGTGCAAACAGATCAATACACTGCTATTAAGATGTGCTTGTAACGGCTTCCCTGGTGGCGCAGTGGTTGAGAGTCTGCCTGCCGATGCAGGGGATACGGGTTCGTGCCCCGGTCCGGGAAGATCCCACATGCCGCAGAGCGGCTGGGCCCGTGAGCCATGGCTGCTGAGCCTATGCATCCGGAGCCTGTGCTACGCAACAGGAGAGGCCACAGCAGTCAGAGGCCCGCGTACCGCAAAAAAAAAAAAAACGAAAACAAAAACGATGTGCTTGTAAGCTTAAGGCAGTGGACTTGGAGTTAGGCAAACCCAGAATTGGAATCCCAGCTCTGCTTGGTGGTGTGACTTTGGATGTTTCCTCATCCATAGAATGGGAGTCATATTAACTCATCCTCTTAAGATATTTGAATGATCCTGTAAAGTTCTTATCACTAGAGCATCAGCAAATTTTAGTTCCAGTCCTCTTTAGAGAGGTTAGGAAAACTGCTTTTCTTTATTCTTCAGTGGGACCTGGCGAAGGACATTGCAAACTTCTTCCCTGTCTCTATTCACATTCTTCTTTCCAGTGATCACCAGTCCATAGGACCTCTCCTCTAAAAACCACAGGTTTGGTGGCTTCATATCAGCACCATCTCTGTCTTTTCAGCGCAGGGTACAGTCTACATCCTTACTTTGTTATGAGTCATTCTTCCCTTGGCATCTGTTTCACTCAACTACACTATTTTCTTTTCATTCTGATTGTTCCATCCTCTCCTTCTCTCTCAGTTTCTTCCTCTCTCTGCTACCAAGGTACAGAAATTCTATTTTAAGCCCTCTCCGCTCTGTCTACCTTTTCTTTTTTTGGTGATCTCATCAACCATTCTCCTTTGTTTCCCCAGGCCCAACTGTTCTGTTGTTGGATTTTTAAACCCATTCTGGACTTTTTCCACCTGAATTTCTGGGCAGCACATCAAAGTCCAAAAATAAAAGTGAACACACCACCACTAGAAACTTTTCCTGCAGAGTCAAATGGAGGTTTTTCAGGGTCTAAAGCTAATATAATTCAAGGAGTGCCCGTTAAGGAGAAGCATGCCAACTGTTAAATAAAAATGACCACAGCCCCTCCATTGCCACCTGGTATGGGGGGGAGCACGACCAAGGAAAAGCTGGAGCAGAAAGATACAGAAGCTTAAGCAATCAAGATAGAAATGACTTTTGCAAATTTTACAAAAAGTTATGGCTGTGTGAACACACTACTAGGGTTCTGAAAGAAGTCCTACAGATAAGTGACCCAGAAGCTTAAGATTCATTAGTTTGAAGTAAATTGAGTCCATCTTCCCGGCCTTTCTAAATCTTAAACGGCACCCCCAATTTTTTCGGCCACTAAGGTGCAAAACCTTTAAGTTAAATTAATTTCTCCTTCTCTTTGGCTCTGCATGTTATCAGTGGCCTAATTGCCCATTTTGCTTTCTTAGTATTCCACTCCGACTGCTACCAGTAGGTTAGGGCCCAAAACCTTTTGTGGGGACCATTTCAATAGCTTTCTCACTAGTCTTCCTACTTCTAGTCTTGTCAAGCATACACCCTGCTTGAAGTTTAATCTCACTAAAGTATTGCTTTCACCCCACCCCTACCAAAGTAAGTTCAAGTACTTCAGAGTCCCAAGTCTTCCATTCAAAACCTCTCCCTCCTTGGCCCCAGCCTCCTATTTTTCCATAGTTTTTCAACTCTTTCCGTAACTATCCATCTGATACATACCTTATAAGCTACACCGAATTACTTTGAGTTTCTAGAACATCTCGTTATTTCTGGCAGTATGTACTCACCATACTTGGAGTTGGATGATACTACTTGTTAGATCCCCTTTTATTATGAGGAAGGAGTGTTCTCTACAACTTGTTATTTCCTAATTGACTTGCTTGTAGTATATGTTCACTAAATGTTTGCTTAATGAACAAGTACAGACAGGCATATTTTATAAAAGGATTTAGAGGGAGCTGGATCAAATATTGATTTTAAAAGCTGAATTTTTTAAAAACCATGATGCTTTTTATCGAACCACTAATAAGGTCAGAATATTGACTATTGACAGTGGTATAAATAAAATATGAGACATGAGGCTGTGAAGAAAGTTTTTCATAGATGGTACATCTATTCATTTCCTGAAACTCACATTATTCAGTCCTCATCTTCCATTTGGTTCTCCCTCAAACATTACAGGGACCTGTTTGCATTCTTTTATTCAGAAATATGTATTGCGTGCCTGGTAGGTGGCAGGCACCATCTCTGTTCTTTAGTGGCTCTAGTTTCATAGGGAGAGGTAGACTTTGAAATTGAAACACTATAAAAGCAGTTGTTCTCAAAGTGTGGTCCTCAGACCAGCAGCATCAGCATCACCGGGGGACTTGTTAGATGCAGATTCTTGTGTCCCACCCAGACCTAATAAATCAGGAACTCTGAGGTTGGAGCCCAGCAACCTCTAGTTAATAAGCCTTCCAGGAGATTCTGCTGTATGATAAAGTTTGGGGACTACTGTTACAATGTATTTCTTGAGCAATAGCAGGTATTGGACAACTGTAGAGGGTACAGTGACCCTACAGGGATTTGTTAATCGGGTGGAAGAAGATTTCTGATGAAGTTTTATGGAGGGTAAGACCTATGAGCTGAATCTTGGAAGAATATTGTTTAATAGTTTTTTTTATGCTTGCATTTTACTAAATTCTAATAGAGCCTATCATATTACTAAATCATTTTGACTTTCCAAAATCACAGTTAATAATGAAAAATAAAACCAAAGTTGGTTTATAGTCGGGAGAGAAATCATCATTTTAGGATATGCTTTAAAATGTTAGTGGGCTGATTAATACAGAATGGCTTACAGATAAAATACTGGTGTCAAGGAATAGACTGTCCTCAGGGTTAATATTATCCTTTGGCTCCATGAGGTTAGTTTTTAAATTGTAGCTTTAGAATCTCGTTTTTCAAGAATTACTATTTTTTATAATTTGGGATGCATGACTTTAAATAAAAATAAAAGTGAGAAAAATAAAATAGCATTGACTTACAAGTAAATCTTTGGCAAAGGCAAGGAATGAATCTATATCTAAATTCATATCCTGCCTCTACTCATCCTTATTAGTTGTCAAATCTAGTGATAGATTAGAGAGCTTTGCATACTTACAGGGTAGCATAATTCTAAAAGAATTATCACCTGAAAAACTCCTTGTCTAAGAAATTGCTGTTGTCAATTCCTTGCTTAGGAAGTGTGTGCATACTGAAAAGGGTATCTCCTAGTGTTCAAATACATGAAAACCACATTACCATAAAAACTTAATGCATAAATGAACAGAATTGTTCTTGATGGACCAAGTTATTAAATCCAACTCCCTTGTTTATACCCTGTCCCAGAATACCACCAATTAAGGAGTATTTGGAGTGTTTGGTTTTTTTTTTCTTTTTAAGTAATTGTTTTGAGACTCTTCTCCTTCTGCTGAGTTGAGCTGATAAAGGGGCAGTGACGCTTAGTGTTCCTTGGGTAAGCTTCTTGTTAGACCTTGTCTTCAGGTACCCCTTCTTGATGTAATGCCTGGGCAAGAAGTCAGTGCTCAGCCTCTAGAACGAACCCAATTCTGCCTTGAAGAGCATGTCAATCAATCAACAAGTATGTAGAGGAATAAAATAACTTATAATTTAATACATAACTTAGACCTGGCTCTTTTTGACTGTACCATTGTTTTAGCTCTGTGGCCATGAGTGGGGTCACTTTACCAAGCTAAGCATCTGTTGTAATTTGGCTAATTTTCATATGTAAAATGGAGATGATAATACTTACATATTATAGTTGATGTAAAATTTAAATGAGGTAATGCTTTAAAATAATTTAATGTAATACCTGGCATGTGTTTTCATAGATACTATCCACTTTTAGTTAATTATTATTTATTACTATTCAATTGTGGAGTAGAATAATATATTATTCTTATTGTGGAATGGAAGGCTGTATTAGAGTTACTGAAAAGTTTTCAGTAAAAAAGTTTTTTTTTTTTAAATTTATTTATTATTTATTTTTGGCTGCCTTTGGTCTACGTTGCTGCGTGGGCTTTCTCTAGTTGTGGCGAGAGGGGGCTACTCTTCCTTGCAGTGCTCAGGCTTCTCATTGCAGTGGCTTCTCCTGTTGCGGCACACAGGCTTCAGTAGTGGCAGCACGCGGGCTCAGTAGTTGTGGCTCACGGGCTCTAGAGTGCAGGCTCAGTAGTTGTGGCGCACGGGCTTAGTTGCTCCGCGGCATGTGGGATCTGCCCAGACCAGGGCTCAAACCTGTGTCCCCTGCATTGGCAGGTGGATTCTTAACCACTGTGCCACCAGGGAAGCCCTGAAAAGTAAGGTTAATTACTGCTAATCTCTGACTTTCCCCAGTTTAAAGCAAAGTCAAACAAGAAGCCCCACGCCTCTCCCATTTGCTGTCTTTTAAAAGATAGCCAGTGTTCAATCCCTCCCATTTCTTGAAAAGTAATAGTACTTGAAAAACAAAATAGTTTTGATTTTGTAACTTTATGTCTCCCTTTTTCTCACCCTCAATTTATAAATCTATGCACTGTTTAAACTGTTTAAATTTCAAAGGTATAAGCTGTGTCACTGGTCTGTAGGATGGAAAAGGTGAATCTTCTATATCTTAGAATATGAACTTCAGTTTATTTCTCTCAGTGAATGAATCTCAGTTCACTTCTTTTCTTAATGGCAAGTACTGAATTCAGTAACGTAATCCCTGTTAGTTTTGTGGTTTCTTCGATTTAGGAATACTGACAGGAAATCACTAAGTGTTGAACTAGTGACAGTGTGATCTTAGGTGTCACTGGATACTTTGTCTCTGATGTAGAGACATGCATTTCAGCTACATATTTTCTTTCGTGTTCTGGTTTGCCTGCCTACTACACGCTCTCTGTCTCTGAACTGTACGTGGCTGGAGGCCAAAGAATGCGCTTGTTCCAGTGATACTGCCTAATGTTAATGTTTACATGGTTACTGGCTTTTGGACTTTGGCTTTAGAGGGTGATGATTTTCTCCTTGCTTCCCCGGCTTTCCAGTTGTTAATAATCAACCCTGAATGCCTGATTCTTTCAGGATAGCAAGGACTTAATTTGCCACCGCAGGTTTTCCTATACGACTTCAGGGCTGCAGTAATTTGGCATGACAGAAGGTGTGGACTGCCAGCAAATTATCGGAGGATAGAAGAATACAAACCGTTGCTATTTGAGTCAGGTGGCATGCAATGCACATTCCTTTAGTTCAATGAATAAAACAGACAGACTTCTGGGTGTTTGTAGTTCTTCATTTCATATCATCATCCGAGCAGTTACTGGGATCAGCCATTAAACTCCCCTTCATGTCGTACAGCCATAGCCCTTGCTTATCTTCACGTGCTCGAGCCTGATTCCATATTCTGTGTCTACAGCCAGGAATACCTTCCTTCCTCCTCTCTGACTTTTTAGCTCCTGTCCATTCATCCATTCCCTTAATCCTAGCTCTTTCCTTACTTCCTCTTAGAAGCCTTCCCTTGATACTCCTGATCATGCTTATTTGTTTCTCATTTGAACTTCTGTTACTTAATGTCATTGCCAAGTCATTTGGCTTTTTATTTTACTGTTTTCCATATTTTGTCTAATCTCTCCAAATGCAGATCTTTTAAAGTATAACATCCTTATTGTAATGTGCCATGTTTCTTTTCTATTCCTTTACCCAGCAAATCCATCCCTACCTCCAGGCTAACCTAATTCTAATCACATACTAGACGTTATTCTCAGGTATAAGACTCAATGAATACTTTTTAAAATTGTTGATTTTTTCATATGACTAAATAAGAGTAAATTATTTTAAATGTCATCATGCAAGACCTTCCCGTTAGAACCGTTAGTCACTTGAAGACTTTAGAATGCTGTGGAAGTTTTTTGCTTGTAAATCTTTAAGTCATCCATCAATTTGGGATGGTCGTGGTTACAGGAGAAGCTTACAAGGGGTGAGGTTGGGGATGTGGTGGAGGAGGTTGGAAAGCTCAGTCTTCCCAGGAAAGTGTTAGATTTTGATTATACTGTCTGTTATCTGAATACCTCCTGTTTCTATAGTGCTTTGCGCTCTGCATAGGAGAGGGCTGGGTCTTGCCAAAGTCACTGTGTTGTATTTCTAACAGGAAAGATTGCAACTTGTGTTAAAACTGGAAGAGGCAAGGATAGAGAGGTTACTGGGTAGTGAATTTAGTGCTTGGGGGACAGAGGGAGTAAGTATGAGGGGAGGTTAGTGGTTGACCCAGGAGGCATCAATAGGAATGGCTAGAAGCAGCTTCTCTGACTGCATCTAAGTTTCTAGGCCTGGGCTGGGGATGGAGGTGTTCTTGCATTTCTAAGGTGCTATTCTCTTCTCACACTCGGCCCTGATACTGGATCCTTCATGCAGGTGCTTCCATACACGCTAATGAATGCCTGGAAATGGGGTGAACGATATTGATACACTTCATTTTGTAAATAAGTATTATTGTTCGTGTTACCTTCTCATAAAATAGTTCAGTAAGCTTGATAAAAGTAGTTGGGGTGGAGACAAGGGTAAGTAACAGAGAGGAGGGCCTTCCTTTTGCATCGGAACAAATGATTTTGCTGCTGGTTGAGTCTTTCAAGGGATTCCTCTCTTTACGGTAACAGAATTCAGACATTTTAGAGATAAAGGAGTTTGAGATCCGTGTATCTCAGTGCAGCCACTGAACAATATTGGACACTCAAAAATGAATGTCGTCTAAGCCACTGTAACTTTCGGCTGCATTTTATGAAACATGGTATTTCTGATTTTGTTTTCATTTTGCATAATGCAACTGCAATATATAATTAATGATGAAGAAATGCTATAAAACTGAACCACAAACTAAAATAATTAAACAAACAGACATTTTCAACTCTCAGTTGGTGTTAACTAGAGTCGTCATTATTCCCCTGACACTGTGAAAGTGTATGACTCAGAGAACATCCCCAGTTGGACCTACAGTTTTGCCATGTTTCTTTAAAATGTGATTTTTGAAAAAAAAAAAAAAAAGGACAAATTTGAAGCATTTTCTAATGTATACGAATGCATGTGTTAACTTTCCCAGTGAACGCTTACTGTTCACACTCCCCACATTGGGGTCTAGAGACCCCCATTGCTACATGTACTTATCAAAACGTATTAATTTTTTTCCAATCTGGTGAATGAGCAATGTTTCCCATTGTGATTTAATTTGAATTTCCCTCCTTAGTAGTGAAGTTATTCATGTTTCTTGGCTATTTGTGATTCTTCTTCTGTGAAGTATCTGTTCAAATTTTTGGTGCATTTTCTTTCCGTTAGATTGTTTGTCATATCCTCACTGATTCTTAGGAATTCATTATATTTTCTAGGTATATTCTCCTAGTCTGTGGTTTGAGTTTTCACTCATTTTCTTATTTTCTTTTTTTTTTGGTGGGGGGGAAGGGACTGTTTATTTTAATGTAGTCAAAATAGTCACTATTTCCCTTTATAGTTTGCAGCTTGATGTCTTGTTTAGGAAATACTTTTCTACCCTGAAGTCATTAAATGTAAAACATGCATATTTAAGGTTACAATATCCAGAATTAATGAATATCCTCCTCCCAAACAATAAAAACTTTTAGATGCTTTAATTTCCATCATGATCTCCTTGATCATGGTGGCTTTGATTTTTTGTTTTATTAGCTCTATAAATTAGATACTGTTTATATTTTTATAGAGTATTTCTTCAGATTTGCCCAGATGTTTACCATTTTCTTTCCTTTTCCATTTCCATTTTAGACCTTTCTTCTGGGATCATTTTCCTTTTTTTCTGATGTACATTCTTTAGAAGTTTCTTTAGTGAGGATCTTTTGGAAATTATGTCTCTCATTTTTATTTCTTTGAAAATGTCTTACTTTCACCTCATTCTGAAAGGTTATTTCATTGGGCATAACAATTGTGATAGAACAGCTGTTGTCTCATACTTTGAGGATGTTATCCCATTGGATAACTCCATGGCTCTGGCTTCCATTGTAAGTTTTGAGAAATCAGTTGTAAATCTACCATTTATTTCTAGCTACTCTTTCATTTCTCCTGACTGTTTTAAAGATCTTCTCTTTTCTTGTGTGTTCTGTTCTTTCACAACCGTGTGTCTCGCTAGGTAAGGGTGATATTTTTGTTCTTTATTTTGGGGGTTTGGGGTTTTTTTTTTTTTTTTCGGTACGCGGGCCTCTCACTGGCCTCTCCCGTTGCGGAGCACAGGCTCCAGACGCGCAGGCTCAGTGGCCACGGCTCATGGGCCCAGCCTCTCTGCGGCATGTGGGATCCTCCTGGACCGGGGCACGAACCTGTGTCCCCTGCATTGGCAGGCAGACTCTCAACCACTGCGCCACCAGGGAAGCCCGTATCCATAATTTTAAAATGTATACCTGGAAGGGTTTCTATGAAAATTGAGTTCACTGTATGGGTAGGAAATGGAATTCCAATATACTATTTTAAAATGTTATTTTATCTCCTGAAAACAGTTATTTTTCTTTTTTATGTTTGTTTCTAATCACATTTTGGGGGAAATGGATTAATTGAGGTTTGATGATATACAAAAATAAAACTTACTTGGAATAACTCCTATAGTAGATGTAGGACTCCACAGAACTCCCTTCAATTCACCTAAGCCTTTCTAATTGATATTTCAGCATTTGTTGCTCTATTTTATTGTCTATATCGGAATATGTATCTGTTACATATTAATCTCATTTACTACATCATTTATCTCCAGCATATTTGTTCTTACCTGTACCTGTGGAATGATAACTTTTAGGAGTGGGTTTCATATTTTATCATGTGACATCAATTGTAAAATTTGCTGTTTTTGTTCCTTAGATTATGGAAAATGTTATCCTACGGAGATCCTCACAGATTGCTTAATCCAACTTAATGTGTTATTTTTCGGCTGTACCAATTAAATTTGGCAAGATCTTCCTCGCCTGTCTTCCACACTCCTGTTCATTCTCATTGTTTGGTGTTTGAGCTACCCTGTTAAGCCCTTGAGATTCTCATTTTCAATTCCCCTGCATTTTCTTGGCTTCCCACCTATTCCCAAAGCTCAAGTCAGTGGGTAGGATTTTTAGCGGAGCAGCAGGTGATAGATACAAGATTTCTGTTGGAGTAGAAATGTCCTACGACTTCACCAGATCCCCACTGCATTTTCTCTCTTCATTTAACCTCACCAAATCCTCTTCCTCAAATATTTCTAGTGAGTGTAGAAAATAACCTCATTCCTGACTGTATAACCCTAAAGCCTCTAACTAAATAAGAGCTCAAGACCATGATGTTCAGAAGGAAACCCTAGAAAAAGACCCTGTTCTTCCATTCTAAGCAGTATCTCTTCCCTTATGCTTTCCAAATTATTACCAATTCCTCCACCTCGTATCATTTCCTGCTTTCACATTTGTAATGTCAGTGTTTTTCCTGGATCTCTGGCCTCTCATCCTCCTGATCGAATGCCTGAAATTCTTTAAACTTTGTCCTTTTACTCTACTGTTTGTCTTCCTGTACTTCCAAGATTGAACTCTGAATACAAGTTCCAAAGAAGCATTCCTTTGGTGGTGAGTCTCCATAGTATGCTTGATATTATCTTTTAAAAATGCCTCTTTTAGTAAACTGGCCTTTGTGGTCTAGCCTAGGAACCTAAACACCATTTTTAACATAATTTTATGGGAGACGTAATACAGAGCTTGGCACAACTGGCTTATAAATGGAATCTTGACATATAACCCATCAGTAAGCTGGGCACTGGCTGTACAGGAGAGAATTTTGATCACCGTGTGGGCCGGGAGGGAAATGCCTTCTGTTAACCAGCAGCGCCCAGATTTGAACACTGCACATTTGTTTTGTGTAATCTTCCATCTAACTGTGAGCAAAGAGCATGATTGAAGTGCTGCTAATTATGTCTCATGTTTATAGATTCCATTTTAGTAGAGCAGACTGCTGTGTTCCATCGTTCTGTCTTAATTCTAAATATGATTTCCATTGTCTCCTCTCTTTAGTGACCCAGCAGCAGAGCAGTGAAGTAATTTTACCTTGCAGTTCAGTAACTTTTAATTGCGCGTTCAGTTTCACTTGATTCTGAGAAAAATGGAGTTGCTGCCTGTGCAGTTTTAGTTGCCAGAACCTCAGTTGTAAAGCACTAAAACGCTAAAACGGGAAAGGAGCTCATGTATTCTTTAGAGAGAGAAAGCACAAAGGAGACACCACTGTGTTTTATTGTGGTTGTTATGGCTTTGTGGTTGTGTGTGTGTGTGTGTGTGTGTGTGTGTGTGTGTGTTTAAAGGAATCAGAGCATTATCTATAAAACTATACACCAAATATATATTATTATATAACGTTATTTATATTCTTTTTTTCAAGTAGATTCCAAGCATAGAAGTTACTGCATCATCTGAATTTTTAAAGTGTTTCCAAATGGGGATAAACATGGCATTTTAGGTTGGGAAAGAACTTTGAGATCACCTAGTCCAACACCCTTATTTTAAATATGAGAAAAATGAGGCTCAGAGGGATTCTGGAATTGCTTCAAGCCTCCCAGGACTCTGGCTAGGACCCATGTGAGCATTCTTGTCAATATTGGTTTGTTTTCTCTAATTCTTGGCATTAGTCTTCATGACCCTTGTGGAGAAAATACAGTTTTCAGAACCTTTTATTCTAACTCTCTTACGGTTGTAGAGAAACTATCCTATGTTTTCACTGGCACTTCAACACTCCTAAACCACTCTTTTTCTCTGAACACAATGGCATGCTGAAACAATAGATTCAGAACATCATTGATTTCAATGCACATATAACTATATGGAATGCATTTTTTTCTCTGACTGAGGAACTAGAACTCTTCTGACCTTATGAGGGATGAAAAATGAGAAGGCGGCACCTGCTCACTGTAGTTGTGGTGAATTGCTTTTGATTGAACTGAGGAGGAAAGGGAAAGGAGGGGTGAAGTATTTTCTAGAAGTTTTTCAGAGAGTTATTTTTTGTTTTCTTTTCATTTTTAAAGTGACAGGACCCTCTCCTTTTATTTATTTATTTTCTCCCTAACAAAACTGTGCTGAGCCCGTTCAGGAAATAGATGAAAGTGAAGTTTATCTTTCTGAAACAGGAAAAATGTCTGCAGAAACTAGTGTTTCTTAGCATTCTTTAGTATTCAGGTGAAGACTAGTTTCCACCATCAAAGACTGAAGTCTCTGGATAAGAACTCTTCTATATCCAGAATGTACCTATTCTGAAACTTTCATCTTGAGCATGAAAGTGCACATTTTTTTTTTTCTCTTCAGGGCTTCCAGATACGCAAGTTATCCACGTAAACAACTGTGTAGGAATTATTTTGGTCAATAGTTATATTGATTAAACTACCTTATATACCGTTGGATTGACAAAGCCCCTATGTTCTGTGCTTATGTGCTCGTGTATAAAACATTCAGAATAGAGCTCCACGTGACAGCTGCCAGGCAAAGTCTCTTTGCTGTGCTTTCACCTGCCAAGTGGAAGGTGAAAATCACTGAAGTGTGAGACATATCTCTTCAGTATCCTCAGTTACCTTTTCTTCATCCTTTCTCTCCCCTGAAGACATTACATATCCCTGCAGACATGATGTCTTCCACAAAAGGAAGGATCTGATACCAGTCATTTGCACTTTAGTTTAATTGGCCTGGCTACTCTTATACTGAGATGCTGTTCATGACCTCAACTAAGTAGTGGCATACATCTGTGTGAGAGCTTTGTATGTGCTTAAGTGTATAATTCCTGCAGTGCATTTTGATGCCTGCTTAGATTTCCTCTGCTCAGACCTAACCCATCACCACATGAAGGGACTAAAGCTTGCTGGCACCCACAGAGCAGATTATCAAGCAAATGCCCTCAGGACCCACAGCTTCCAAGGTAAGAGGACTGTTTGAAGGGGTATTTGGCCTGGCTTTCCTCCTATTTTTGTGGTTCCTGATTGCCAAAAAAATCATGAGCATCCTAACGGTATAAATAAATACTCATCCCAGGAGTATCAGTGGCATTGAGGAACCAAGTTATAATGGTATAGTTGTTAGAGCTTAGGGTGGGAACTAGGGAAGTGGGAGTGAGGGGAATAGAAGGCAAAAAGAGCCAAATGGTTATTCACCATCCTGGCCTTGATTAAAGACACTGATGCAATAATTCTTGATATGTTGGAATTTATACTACATTCTCATAGCTCAGCCCAAGCTCACTTTGTCAGAAAAAAAAATCATTCAGTAGAAATCTCACTTTCTTCCGAACTTATTTTTTGTAACATTTATTACTTTATATAATGTTATCTTATACTTTTATTTATCTCTTGATATATATGACCAGTGTCCTCAGCTATCAATGTTTAAATCTTTTCTGCCTAAGGCATTGTCTTAGTCAGTTAGGGCTTCTGTAATACAAATTCTGTAGACCTGGTGGCTTAAATCACAAACATTTGTTTCTCACAGTTCTGGAGGCTGGGAAGTCCACAATCAAGGTGCCAGCAAATTTGATGTCTGGTGAGAACCGTCTTATGGGTTGCAGGGTGCTGACCTCTCATTGTGCTCTCACATGGTAGAAAGAGGGAAGGGGAGCTCTCTGATGTCCCTTTCATGAGGGACTAATCTCATTCACGAGGGCTCCACCCTCACAACCTAATTATCTCCTAAAGGCCCCACCTCCTAATACCATCACTTTGGGGGTTAGAATTTCAACTTATGAATTTAGGGCGAACACAAACATTCAGTCCATTGCAGGCAGTGACTCTCAGGGGAGCCCGGAGAACTCCATCAGACTTCTCTGGCATGCTTTCACTACACAATAAAGTTTGAGAACCACTGTCAAAATCTAAAAATGCTTTAGCCAAGTGGTAGAGGGTGGTTTATTTTTTCATCATTTTGTTTGTTTATTTGTTTTTAGTTCATGATGAACAAGGTAGCTGAAACTGTAATAGATTTATTTGGCTCACCTTATGGGTGAATACGGTACAGTCATTTTCTAGTGACTGTATGAGAGGAAGTGAAAGGAGGTCAGTGTTCTAAGTTCTCTTCTGAGAAAATTCAGAAGAGATCTCCTATGCCATACCTCAGTTTCATCTTGTGTGCAGGGTGGGAGCCAGTTATGGGAATTTTGGGTGTATACACATAAGAATAACCTGCACTGTCAGAGGGGAAAATATCAAATGCATTGGAAATGTAAAAGCACTGTCAAAATCACTGTCAAAAATAGCTAGATTCAGAATTTAGATCATGCTTCTGTGTCCATGCATAAAAACTGCAAAATTTTCCAAGATTAAAAAAACAAAAACAGGGGCTTCCCTGGTGGCGCAGTGGTTGAGAGTCTGCCTGCCAATGCAGGGGACACGGGTTCGTGCCCCGGTCCGGGAAGATCCCACATGACATGGAGTGGCTGGGCCCGTGAGCCATGGCCGCTGAGCCTGCGCGTCCGGAGCCTGTGCTCCGCAACGGGAGAGGCCACAACAGTGAGAGGCCCGCGTACCGCAAAAAAACAAAAACAAAAACAAAACAGAGAACAAACAGCCATCTCGTAGACATACCACTATTTTGCCCATGTCAGCTGTGCCTGCACCATCCTCTTTTCCATTTTTTCCCCCTCTATGCTGTGACCGCCCTCCAACCCTGCATATCTTTGTTCAACTTCTAATAGCACACCCCTTGCTCGAGCTAAAATCTGAGATCATGCATCTGTGAATATCCATGCTCCTCCTGTGATCCAGGAATAAAGGAGAAATCTCAGAATTTGGTTGGACTGGCACAGGGTAAACTTATTAAGAGCCTTGTCCAGGGAAAAACTGCCAAGCAGATGAAATTGCATCAATGGATGAATTGGGTCAAACTCAGATAAAAGTGAATTTATGTAGTGATTAATACTAATAAAGAATTAATGCATCAGTGTCTATTATTTAAGGCCATGATGACATTTAACTGTATTCTGTTCTTTTTGCCTTCCCTTCTGCTCACTCCCATTCCCTAACTACCCCCAGCCTCTCACAGTTAAACCAATGTGACTTGATTCCTCAATAGTTTTCCTTCTCCAAGTGCCTAGGTATTTATTATTATTTATATTTGTGTTTATTTATGTTTATTTATATATTTAGGATGCTCCTGAGTTTTTTGGCAATAAGGAGCCATAGATATAGGTGGAAGGCCAATTCAAATACACCAAGCGGTTTCCCTGCCCTGGAATTCAAATAATAGTGAAAGAAATTTAAATTTTTTAAAAGAATGCAGCTGTCCTCCACTTTTTATATAACGTAATTGGTTATTATTTGTTGTAATTCAAGATACAAAGAACAGTGGTTGCACATCATTTAAAGACCATAATGACATAGCAGTAAAGATAACTCTAGGGTCCTCTTGAGTTGATGGATTCCACAGGACAATGTGGGTTGTTATGTGCAAATAATGGGTAACAGTCCCATGTGAGTCATCTTTGTCACCAGAAGGTGTTTAGGTATCAGTCTATATAGACAGTGATTTTGGTTACTATAGCATTTTAGATATTCTGCTTTCTATTTGGCTTCTTTACTATGTGAAATATAACCAAACATACATAAAAATGAACTGAACATAAATGTATGAAGTAAATCATCACAAAATAAACACCTGTGCGAACATCACATGTGTGGATCAAGTCAGACCCCAGAAGCTGTCCTCCGGCCCCAGATCAGTCATTTCCCACCTCCTCATCATGAAGTTAACCACTCTTTTCACTGCTCTCCCTAAAGTTTATAGTTTTACAGATAATTAAAACTTACATAAATGGATCATACAGTATATATTCTTTCTGCCTCTCCTTTTTTATGCTATTTTGCATTTGCGAGATTCATACATATTCTTGTATATAAGTAGAGTTCATTTTTTAAAATTACTGGATAGTATTTTCTTTTCTAAATATGAGAAAATGTATTTATCTAATTTCTTATGGATGGACATTTGTGTTTTCTCCGGTTTGGTCTCTGAAGATCCATGCTCGTTTCTCTTGGTGCACATTTGCACACATTTCTATTTAGTATAAGGCAGGAGTGGAATGTGGAATATTGAACCACAGGGTATGTATTTCTGCAACTTTAGTAGATGATGTCAAACTGTCTCCCACAGTGGCTATACAGATTTACATTCCCACAATATTTTGTCTACACTCGGCATTGTCAGTCTTTTCAATGTTGAGTTCGTTTGGTGGGTGTTTATAGATTTTCTGCATTTCCATTTGACTTTTGTAGTATGACTCTCCTTTTCCAAAAGAGTTTCCATTTGTATCTTGGGGCACAGATATAAACACACTTATTCACTGCTTCAGGGCCTGGGAATAAATAACATTGGAGATATATGTTTTTATATTTCAAGACATAGAGGCAAATGTTCCTCTGGCAACTACTCTTTATTTCTATAGATTCGAAGACACGACACTGTAATCCATATCGTGTAAGCATTTGGATGTTTTTGCATTGCAAATGTTTTCACATTCCAAATTATAATTTGTTTGGCACTTCTTTCTATAATGAAAAATATTTTCGAAAATTCAAAAGTAAATTTTGTGCACTGAGAAGAAATTTCCTCTTATTTTATTTTCTTCACCATCGCTGTCTTTTTCTCTCAAATTTTTAATTCTTCATAAGCGACACTGTGAATGACATCATAAACTCTGGCTACCTCCAGTGTGGTGATGAGGGGAGGGCACACCTGGTCAGTTGGTATGATCCATCCAGGCTCAGATTGTCAGTGGAGGACTTCTTCATTCTTGGTCTCATGGGGGTTGAAGAGCCCTCCGGGAACTAAAACTTACACTCCATAAATAGATTCCTGTCTGCTACAGTGCCTATATCTAAATATTCAAATCAACATTCTTAGCTTGTAAATAGAGACTCTCCAAAATTACCTTTTGGTAAGTCCTTATGTGGAAGCGTTTGATCTTCCATAATGCATGTGGGTTTTTTTTTAGATAACTTGTTAAATTGAGCATGATGGAACTACACTGTGATTTGATTAAGCCATCTTTGAAATTAGTTTTGTTTTAAAGAACAGATGAGATAACCCTGACACTTTTGTAAGCATGTGTTATATAATGTCCTGTTTAATAGAGGGGTAAAGAGCATTACTCTCCTTAAGCTTATTTTTCCCATGAAAGGCACCATGACATCCAAATGTAGTTTATAGATTAAATTTGGATGTGTTTTCTAATAATTCGAAAAGTATCACATTGATTAATCTCTGTTGCAGGTTTAATTTTTGAAGTAATATTCAAATTGATGGATCATTCTGTAGGGAGAGTCACTTGAGGACAGAGTATGCTGTATTCTTGTACATTTGCCTGAGGAGGACTCTATTTTAGCGGCCTGGAATCCAAATAGAAACGAAATATCATTTCAGGGAATACAGGATGCAGCGCTCAAATTGGGCAGCCTTGGACACAAAGGATCATTGCTTCTTTCAGAGCCTCATTCTGAGTGCAATATATTGAGTGGCAGTTGGTTATTTTTTCTCCTTTTCCAGCATTGCAATTTTAGTTTTCTCTGAATATGTGCTGGGAGTTAAAGAGCCTAGAAATCCGTTCTCCCCACTGCAGGGCAAACCGTTCCAAGTGGGCAGTTAGGTTATCCAAGAAGTGAAGGCAGGGGGCAGTAACAGTCTTGGTCAAGATCATCCATGGGCAGGCTGGTGAGCTGGACTGTTGCCTCGGCGCAGCCCAGCACTAACAGGAAAGGCCCTGTCTCCTTTCTCCAGCACTGCATCTCCTCCCTGCCCCTGAGACCCTAGCATGGAGCCAGAGGCATCGAAACTATATTTTAGCTACAGTTAGCATGGAATAAATACTTGTGGGCTGACCTTGAAATCTAATATATCATTTCGATTAAATAATAAATATTTATTAAAACATTATTCTGCTTAAGGCTGAGAGCACTAGGCAGTTTTCTGTGCACTAGGAGTTTTCACGGTACTTAGGAGGTACGACAGTTTTGAAAATAACTATAGTAGATGGCAAGAAAAATGCCATGAAAGAGGCTTGATGAGCCATGACTCAGGTGGCCTGGAAGGTGGACAGCACCTTATCAATCATTCACCACCACAGTCAAAATTTCACAACCAGTTGAAGAAATTCTTAATTCCTTGTTGGATTTAGCCAGACCATGGGTGAGGAGGGGGGAAAAAATAACCCTCACCATTGAGACTGGCTGATTTTTAGGCCCTCAGACGTCAAAGCACGTGGAGACATCAGCACATCGGGACATCTTGTTAAAATGCAGAATCTCTCTGTCGGTCTGGAGTGGGGCCTGAGATTCTGCATTCCTCCAAGCTCCCAGGCGATGCTGATGCTGCTACCAGTCCTGGAACCACACTTTGAATAGCAAGGAACTAGATCATATGAGAAGCAAAGCAACAACAACCAAAAAACAAAGCAAACACTGTCCCCAAACAACTAAATAACTAGCAACCAGAAACTCTTTAGCCTTCCTGACAAAAGGTGACAAAAGAGGTTGAGTCCTGATCCTGTATGGTAGTAAATCAATCTGCTGCCTTTTGACTTGACTGATATCTTATTCCAAGCTTTTAATACTTGAAGGCAACTGAGGAAGGCTTAGTTTCATGCTTTGCTAAAACAGGGTATCGGAAGAGAAGGTAAAATTCCTTTCCAGAGCTATATCTAAGACTGGAGGTTAAGGGTGAATCTTAAGCTATTTTCAGAACATTCAGGAGTAATAATCTAAAGACAAACCAGGATTTCTTCTCAGGTTTGAAAAACAGGAGGCTTCAGTGAGAGTAAAAAAATTATTTCTCCATCAAATTTAATAGCATGATGGCTAGATACGGAATCGCCATTTATATCCTAAGTACATCAGAGGACATGTTACGCAGAGTTTACGGGCCTGAGAAAAATGTACCATTATCATTACAGTTAAATTTGATAAATATTTATAAATAAAACTAAGGGAGAGATTATTTTTCTCTCTTTTACCTTCCATGTTTCTACCTCCATTAATTCTTATGGCCTAAAACACAAGGCTATGGACATGGAAACTGCAGTATATAAAAACAGTGTATTTAGTAAATCTCTCATTATCGCAGACTGCACTAAATGAGAGACGATTCCCACTGCTCTGTAGATAGGATTCTTTGAACTATGATCTGAGAACATATCAACAGGAACTGCAGCCAGAGAGGTCATGGTAAGTGGGAGCTGACATCTGTAGAGCGATGTTATTTCTGTGAGGGTGAAGGTCTGTGCTCCACACTGCCTTTCAAAAAACAGAAGAATCCATTTCAATATAAAGCCTTCTTCTACATAATAATAACAATAATAGTTGTAATAACTGCAAAGTTTCATTGAATCCTTTCTACCTTCTTGCTACTGTGCTCAGTATTTCACATGTTACTGAATTTAAGCCTCATGATAACTCTGTGAATTTACATGTATTTCACTTAAGCCTCACAATAACTGTGAGTGAGGTACCTACATTTTCTCCACTTTATAGATGAGGGAACTGGGGCCTAGAGAGGTTAAATAACTTGTTCTAGGACATAGCTGATCAGATGCACCCTTATTGATCCTTAATCCTGCTCTGCCAAAGAGTGAAATCCACTCACAGAGCTCAGGCCTGACTTTATCCGCAGCTGTAGCCAGTAGATCTCGAAAATTAGGAACTTTGCATTAAAGGGCCAAAGAGAGCTCTTAAGTGTACGCACAGGCTTCAGGGTTCTAATCTGTTCTTTTCTCGGAGAAGCAGTAGACAGGGTTATATCCTGCAGGGCAGACCCACCCATACGTTAATGACAGATGGATTAAACCTAAAAAAACAGGGACTGTAGTTGGGATAGATGCTAGCTTAAGTAAAAACCCTTTTAAGAAGGTGAATCTTTTGCCAAATTATTATTCAGCAAGCACAGGTATTTATTAAGTTCTTGCTATAGGCCTAGTGTTGTGCTAGAACTCACAAAATGCTATCTTGCAAAGGCAAATGGTTTGGGGATTTTTTCCTCTATTAGTGCACATATGTCATCCAGCACTGACAACATGACAAACTTTATTTTATTTAGATGGAGCCCTCAGGCTCTTAGCCCTGAAAAGAAGCTCATTCCAAGAATCAGACGTGGTTTTACCCATGAGTCTCTTTGCAGGAACCTGTTTGGAAGGAGAAAGATAGGGAAGGTTTTGAGTTACTCTCCCCAGGATATCAGGTCAGCACTGTAGTGTGATCTTGGAGGGGACTTTTGAGGAAGGGCTAATTTGAGCAAGTGCAATTAGTAATTGTTTTCAGAGAGGCAGCTGGCAAGGCTCCCATAGTGGCGTCAAAGGGAACAAGAAAAATTAGGCTAGACGATGCAGGCTGGGAGTGTGTCGCCTCTCTGCCTTTCCTGGGTGACAATTTGGCCTGATTTTGTGCGTAACTAAAAAAGTGTCACCGTGGGGTCTGCCAGAGGAAATGAGGCCAGAATTTCATATATGCGAAGATGAATTTGTCACAGATGGAGATTTATCACATGTAGGAGGAAAGATTTTTTTCCCCCTCACAAATTGCATTGGGGTTACATTCTAAAACAGCTCCCAGACACACTGAAGGGACGAAGGATGTCCAAACGCTAATGTTACAGATGAAGAAGATTGAGGCCTTCACAGTTTAGTGGCAGAGTTGGCCCTGGGAGCCAGAACTGCTGACTGTCCACCGATTTAGAGAGAAAAGTCTGTGGCTCAGTAAAAAGCTGTATAGTACAGTTTCAAAGATGTTGATGTTTGAGTATTTTTCAATATGGACTCATAAGAATATCTTGTTTTACATGCTTTTTTTTTTTTTTTCTTTTTTTTTTTTTTGTACGCGGGCCTCTTACTGTTGTGGCCTCTCCCGTTGCGGAGCACAGGCTCCAGACGCGCAGGCTCAGTGGCCATGGCTCACGGGCCCAGCCTCTCCGTGGCATGTGAGATCTTCCCGGACCGGGGCACGAACCCGTGTCCCCTGCATTGGCAGGCGGACTCTCAACCACTGCGCCACCAGGGAAGCCCTGTATTTTTATTGAGTTCCGAATAATAACTGAGTGTAATTAGTACAACCAAATTGTAGTCAACAGCCTTCATTTTAAAAAAAAGCATCAAATAATAAATCTGTAGATGGGAAAGAACCTTGGATCATCTGATTAATCTAATGATTTTCTTATCAGAGAGATCCCTTTATATATTCAGAGAAAGGATATGAAGAAGCATTGGAAGTCATGAGTCTTTCAGTGGATCATGGTTTAAAGTCATAATGGAGGCATTTGTAAGTAAAACAGGAATCATGAAATTAGTTGTATGGTGGTGTCTTTACATAAACACATTTTCAGTATATTGAGCCTGATCACCAATTATAATGAAAAATGAAATTGTTTAGAGTCTAAACTGGGTTTGAGACAAAGACTCAGACTTTCACGAATATTCAGAATGAGCAATTAAATCTATTGCCGGTTCATTTGCAACCTTTCTATGTTCTACTCAGGTGACCAGGAGTAATGCCAATTAGGGCCTGTTGTTAAATAGGCTCTCTCCACTTAGTCACTAATTAAGTTGCCTTTCAGGCTTTAGAGATGTTCACAACTAGAGGACCCCCCCAATCAAAAAGGTTCTTCTTGATCTTTGCCTGATCTGACATATCTTTAAGCTTTCAAAACATATAAGAATGAGAAACTAGAAACCAAATAAAAGGAAGAAAATAAATGCACCAGTTAGAGTAGACAGTACCTCAGTTTTTTTCATATATATATTTCTAATATATGGCATCAGTATTGTTATGTATTTTTCAGGAAGCTAAAGAACTGATTATTAAAAAGACATACAATAACACGTGTAACAACAAAAAGCCACTTCAGCCCTTAATTCTTTCTTCAGTTTAGTACTCCATCTAAGCCAGCGCTTCTGCATTTTGATTGTACTAAAAAATCTCAGTATTAAAAGTTAGAAACCCAGTCTCTTTCCATTTTAACTGAAGTGTAGGAGGAGGGGCACAAAGAGTGCATCAGTTTCGAACTTGAGCTAATATAATCAGTGGCTTCATTTGTATTAAAAAATGTAAATATTTCTTTGAAATCTGAGTTGGCCTTTGAAAGAGAAAAGTACTTACTTAGAAATCTGCATTGACAGAACAAATCCTTCTTGCAAAGTAGAAACCAATGTTGTTGGCTTGAGTAGATCTCAAGTCAGCTGTGAAATTCATAATCTTTTATCCATAAAATAACTTCTCCTCGGAATGACAAAATTATTTTTGAGCTGGGTGTTTGCCAAGTCTAAAGACAAAAGGCTCTGTGTGCACACCTGAGCGCCAGCTTCAGGCTGGCTTTTAAAGAGACAGTTGTTTTCTTAGGGGTCACAGGTGCTACCATTCTGAAATAATCAGTGTGAATATTGCTTTAATCAGTCAGATGTCATCTATTTTATTAGCAAAAGTTTAATAGCATAGCAATTTAAAGAACAGCCTCAGACTATGAATTCAGTCATGTTTGGCTCTTAATTTGTACCAAGGAATTTTTTTTAAAGGTGTCCCACCTTCAGTCCTTTACAGTCTCAATAGATGAATCTAGTTATTCAGTGATTAATTTAATTATCTTGTAAGACAAGTCTAGAGGCTTCTTTTTGTTTGATATTAGGTTTGAGGATTAAAATACCAATCATTCTTAACTAGTCAACAAGTCTTAGGTTGTCAGCGCTTTTCTCCTGTCTCATTTTAAATAAACAACCATGAGGCAACAGGTGGGGGCCAATTCATCCAAGAAAAATCAAGGTAGGGTCAATTTGACCATGAAAGAAGGAAAAGTTATTTCTAAAAGCCCATTCTTGCACAGAGGGACAGGAAATTGGTAGATAGTCTCTCCCTTCTTTGCTACTCACAAGGAAAGGATCACTGGGGACTCCAGTTTGGGGGAAAACTCTTTGTCTTGTGTTTCTTGTAACAAAACAGTTCAGATTTTGCAAAGCATGAACTTTGGTAATAGTACTGAGAAAAACAAGCCACAAGTAGAACTTTTCATAAATGTGTGACCCATGCTTATTGGCCATATGGTCAGGCCACTCAAGATGGCTCTTCCCTTGCTCTCCGTACATCCCCTGCCAGACCAGTGCCTGCTTCACCGGCGCTCTACTCACATGACTGACCTTCCTACATACTTGCCCCAGGCCCCAGCTGGTGATTGTTCTTATCAAAGGGGCAGTGAGGGGCGTACCTCTCAACTGGTTTCCCTGGTAACTAATGAGCCTACCTGACATCAGTTCGCCTATAACTGGTAACCTTCCCTTCCCCCCGGGAGCCAGAGCGAAGACTGCCGCAGTGTGCGGCACGCTGTCCACTGCATGCACACAATGGGGTGTCGCTTCAGGACCTTGCTTCAGACGTGTAAGCTCCCCCCATCCATGAAACCACTGATGTTTCTGTTACTGACTCTGGGCTCTTTCTTCCATCTTAAAGCTGGGCAAGTGCAGGCCTTGTAGGCCTGTGGGGGCAGCCCAACTTTGGCATATCAACTTGTTATTTGAAATGAATCTGTCTGGTAACAAAGGAGGTTTTTGGCATTGGTTACTTGATACTAAGATTTAAAATATTATGAATCAGTTGGCCTGAAATTGTGACTTGAATCCTAAGTTTAACAAATAACATTTTTCTTATCTCTGGTATGTGTGCATTGTTGAATTTTAAACTTAGCTTTGGATTATCGCTGGAATTACAGGAACAGGTTAAAATTAGGGTTACAAAATTTGATTGCTATTTGATTTTTAGGGCCTTGGATATTTGATAGACATTTATACATTGAGTTTTTAAAGATTTGCCAATCATATGTTTTAACTTTCCTTCTGGGTTAAACCTTACAGGAAGAACATTATTTAAAAGTTGATATCTCTGTGACTTACTTCAGTTTGTTAAAAAGAATCAATCCTTTGAGTCTTTAAAATCATAATTAAAACAGTTTTGTTTTGGCTGGTGGTAGTGTGGATAAAATTTAATTGTACTGAGTTAAACTCTAAATACAATTGGATCAACAAATACCTTTATATTAATATGGGATGAATACGTAGTTAGCATGCACTGAACATTCGTAAGTACTTCACATTTCATAAAGCTCACTTAGAACCCATTCTTCAGAACACAACACATTGATAATAAAGGGAGAGAAATTTAGAGAGGTACAGAAAACAGACTTTAATAAGATCTGCTTCTATGGCTCTGTAAAATTGCTTTCCTCTGGGATTCAAGTAGAAAGGGGCATTTTTGTTTCTATCTTAACCAGCTGCAAAGAGCAAAAAAGTCCCTGAACACCAATGCTGAAAGTGGCTTTAGTTGGCTCCTGGGGACTTTTGACTCATTGCATAAAGAGGAGTATCCACTACATAGATCTATAGTTTATTGTTACTACTGCTTTGTTTTCCTAGATCTTTGGAATATTTTACTTAAAGCTGAAGATCTTTTTAAAATTTTTACTAGAAAATCTTTAGCCCTTTCAGCCTTTGTAGTTTATTTAATAAATGACATTGTCTTTGATCCCTATTTTATTCTATTGGAAATTTACTTACTGTGCAGAGTTCTGGGTACATTTTGGGTTTGTCTTTCCAGGGTTTGGTTGACAATTTATTTCAGTGTACCGCCAGGTCAGAAAAAGGATTCTGTGTAAGACAGACAACAGGGGAACACATTTTTTTCAGTTTCCGTGATCATGGTGAAGGTAACCAGCCTTCTCAATATGCGTATCATTTCTGCTGCATCCTAGTAGATCTATGCCTGTAATCTTGCACGTCAAGACTTTCGGCTAATTGGGATAAGTTATGTATGTTTACATTACTGTTAGGATCCATAAAATGCTGTTTTATCTGACTCTGTATAGACAAAGACTTCCTATTATTACAATTCCTAATGAATTTGTTTGCAACACAAAACTGCTGAGGTTTGCATGGGAGTATCCCATTTTGCAGTTACAGAGAGAAGGTCGAAAACTTCCAATTAATAATTATGCTGGATATACTTCACTAGTATATTTCATAGGATAGTAAGTATTGCAATGTAAGCGGTATTATTTTTTACCTAAATATATAAAAAAAGAATCTAGAGGTGAGTAGATCTTGGTTTCGTGAGTTTAAATAACGAAGTCAAGGCGTGTTCCAGTAAACTTCGGCTCAGTCACAAAAACGCCAATTTTTGTGGCATAGTCTACTTATCAAAAGCTTTCATTACTTAATGCTGAAATACACATGAGAAGTTTACAGAGAATAGTTACAAGCAAGAGTGTTTAGGGCTTGATTTTAAAGTGCTGTTGTTCAGAGGGATAACCAGTTGTGGAAGTACATAGGTATGATAGACACATCATCATTAATGCATGATAATGACTTAAGAATATAGAAATTATAAATAGAATGCTGAAGAAGAGAAATGTGGCCACCCTGAAATGTGACTAGTAAACCTTTCATGAGTTTCAATTAATAGGTCAATTCAATACCAGCCAAACTCTCTTGGTATTGAGAAAACTAATAGGCATAGTTTTGCAAGAAACGCATTATCCTAAGTAACAATCTTCCTTCCGTAAGTTATACAGTGTAATGTACATATGCAGTTCATGGGTGGGTATGTGAAAATTTAAGTGTCGAATGAACATAAAGACTGCTGATTAATGATGCAGATGGCTGTGAACAAATTGGACATGCTTTGGGTAATATATGCTTAGAGGGAAAAATGTAGACTCCACATTTTAAAATGTGTTTACTCCAGTGAGATCCAAAGCAGATCAGTTTATAGCAATGCACTTCCAGACTTTTTGACCCATTAGGCAGTATTCTAGACAAGCTGAATCCAGAAATTGGGCTCTAGTTCAGTAAAATTTATTTTTCAACTATTAAAAGTGAATATGATGTATGTATGTATTTTTGTATAGATGGATAGATAGGTGATAGGTAGATAGATGAATGATCTGGCAGACTGTAACAAGTAAGCAAATGCAGATTTATTTCTCTGATTTGCAACAAATATTCTGAACTATTACATCTCCCCCTCCTTCCGTTTTAAAATGAAATTTTAAACAATGTAGGGATACTTCTAAACATCTTAAGGACTATAATCTTCACTAAAAGATAGTGTTCTCTTTGAAACTGGCATAATGAAAGACACATTTAGCCATGTGCTGGGTGCTCATGTGAGAAACAAAGTATTCCATTAATCTGGGAGACTATTTATTAAAACACACCACATTTCTATAAGCTTAAAGTTGATGTTGGCACAACTTCCAGGTTTACAAATCACAACTGCAATGCATTTTCCAAATTGGAAAATGGAGAATAGAAGTCACCTTAATAGAATTGGTCTTAGTAAGTAATTGTCAATCAAGACATTTGACTTTTGGCCTGGTGGATTCTATAATCTATAACTGTAAAGAAAGATGATTGACAAAATTGTGTCTTGACTCTACAATTATCATTTGCTCTCTTTATGTATTAATTGGTTAAATTCTTCATTATTTCAGGAGTATAGAGAGTCCTATAGCTTTTGGTTCATTTCCGAAACTTTATCTATGGCAAACTAGCTATTCATTATTGAAACATTGAAAAACCTGAATCTTTGCAAAAAGAATCCTTACGGGTTCATTTCTTGATATTTGGGAGACAGAAGAAAAATATCTCAAAGAGCTGGGCTCTGTTCTTTGTCACGTAAATGTCAGATACCATTTTGGGGGGCAAAGAAAAATTGAAAAAATCTCATTATGTTTGTTAGTATTCCCTTTTCTCCTTTCCACTGAAAATAGTTTTCTGGCATTAAACATACTCAAAAGGCCTATTGTATTAAGGGAAAGACACAAAAGAGACCTTTGGAAAATCTTGTACTTGAAAGAGGCTGGATTTTGAATTCCTTGAAGGGGGAAGAGTGTCTCGTTCATGTTTGTAACTCTTCCACTATCACCAATCACTTTGTCCCTGGCACTTGATAAGCACAATGCTAACAGAATACAAAATAAACGGGTAATGTACATGCCTCACATTGATTCTTTGCGCTGTACACCTGCGCCTTTTTTCAAGTCTCTAGTGCTCCTATAATGATGGATCAAGTCTTTACTCAGCAATAGCTGATATGCCAGGGTCACTGCAGAGGTACTAGGGACTGGCTACGTGAAAGGCAGCAGAGTGCAGAATGTTCTAGAGAAACCTCCTGACCATATAAAGCAGGGGTCCCCATCCCCCGGGCTGCGGGCCGCTACCCGTCTGCTACCCGGTCTGCGGCCTGTTAGGAACCGGGCCCTGCTGCTCCCCATTGCTTGCATTACCGCCTGAACCACCACCCCTCCCCCAACCCCACCCACCACCCTCCCTGTTCTGTGGAAAAAGTGTCTTCCACAAAACCGGTCCCTGGTGCCAAAAAGGTTGCAAGCATATGGAATCCAAACTACCTGGAATTAGACCCTGGATCTACCACTTACTTGACCTCTCTGTGTTTGAATTCTACACCTGTAAATAATGATAGGTTACTTTTTAGATTATTGCATTATTTAGTGAGTTACTATATTAAAAGCACCTGGAGTACTGCCTGGTCCATAGTAAGTGCTACAGTGTGCTTACGATTTTTGTTTGGATTCTGCTGCAGGAGAAAGAGGCCTACATTAAAAATGGCTTAAAGAAAATCAAAGTTTATTTACCTCTCATATAAGAGTCAGAGCAATAAATCTGAGTACGGTGGCTCTTCTCTGCAGAATTTTCAGGGTTTAGTCTTTTGGCTCCAGTAACTTTAAGGGGTTGTCCTCTTCTGCTTGGTCCAGGGTGGATATTCTTGTAGGAAGGGAAGGAGAAGGCCAGATTCACCTTTACAGACAGAACTTGGAAGTTACCCTCGTTACTCAATTATTGGCCAGAACTTAGCCACACTAACTAAAACTAAGTGGCCACACTTAGTTTCAGGGGAGACTGGAAAATCCCTTCTTTATATTGCATGATAATGTGCCCAGCTCCAGGTTCTATTACCTGTACGAGGGAAGCAGAGGAGAAAGTTTATTAGAAGGACAATTTCCAGTCTCTGCCACAGATAAACTCACATAGAGTCAGCACAGAGATGGCTTTTCTACCCAGAGCTGGTGGATTGTAGTGTTGATTTTCCATAGTACACTCAAATACATGGGAGAAAAGTACTTCTGCTCTTTTTTCAGACATATGAACGAAGTACAACTCATTGTTTATAGCTAAGTTATTTCTGGCATCATTCAGATCAGAATGATCTTACCCAATTTATTTAAGTCAGCCTTCAATCTTAAAATGACATTTTTTAAACTCTAAAGCCAACAGTTCCTTTGTTAATATTAACTTTCCTGATTTCTCTTTAGCTTAAAATATCCATTAAAGCTCTTCATTCTTTAAAGAATAATTACTCTGATTTTCATTTTTTTCTGTTGTTCTATCCCAAATGCTTTCTAAATTAATTTTGTTTCTTGCCTTCTTCCCTGGTATCTTCTTTCATATTCCGGGTTACATAATATATAAACTTCCCAAATGGCCATTTGGAAGGCTCTAACAGTCATTATGGTGATGGGAGTTGGATCCTGGGTCTTCTTTAATCACCTTCGTATTTCTTCAAATCCATTACTCGACTCTGTCTTCCCTAAGTACGATTTTGGAAGCCTTAGATTTGTTCATAAAGGCTTAATGGATTATAGATTGTTTATTAGCCTAAGGAAATAGGTTTTATTTAAAACATAGCCATTTCAAAAGGATCGGAGCGAAGATCAGCAAGTTGTTTGGACTCTTTTTCATTGCTTTATATCGATGTACAGGTTAATCACATTTCTTCCTTCAACGTTTTAAAAATACAGAACAAGTTCAAATAATAACTCGTTCTTTAAAATGGAGCTTTTTATTAATACTACCTAATCAGTGATTTATTTATTAAAATTGTGATAGAATAATGATGGGCTACTAAGTGGCGACTAAGTGGTGGAAAAAACACATGCGGACTTATTATTATCCAAGAGGATGAACTTTTTCTTCAGGAAAAACAAGTATTTTTCAAATAATAAATTTAGAAGCCAGATTTATTTTAAATATTGGGCAATGACCAGGGTTTGAAACCATCTTTAGTATTACTTTATTAGGTAAATGAGAACTGTAAAAATCTGCTAGAGAGGACTGGGTGCAGGAAAGGAATAAATGTACTCCTAATACATCATCATTAGAGCCAGTGTTTAGCAGATGACAGATTTCTAGCTGATGTAGAAATTCAACCCTCCTGCCATATATAGCTTTCCTACTTTAGAAACATATTGGAAAGGAAGAGAGGATGTAATTGTATAAAGCCAGAAGTGTGAAATCTTTCATACATGAAAAGAAATCCATAAATAAGCCATTTCCTGAAAGTGTCTACATGATTACCTAGCCCAGTTCCCCAAAGTGCTAGCTCGGGGTCAGATCAATTTTGATCATAATAAAAGGATGGTGTTTTCTCCTGAATTATGCCAATATCTTTTGAAAATTTTATATCCACAGAAGACAGGATCATTACATTTGAAAAGTGGACAGGCTACCCATAGAGAGCATGTATTATCTGAAATAAATGTTATTTCAAAAGGGAAGTTTGAGTGTCCTGGGGTTAGCAGCAGAGAAATCACTTAATCATAAACATCAGTTTTTTGTTTGTTTTATTTATTTTTTTACCTTCACATATATTATTCAACAAGAATAGCAATATAGTGGGAGGCATATATAACTTCTGGTTTAATTTATAAACTTGTCTTTAAAAAAATTTTTTTTTAATTTTTTATTTTTTTAACATCTGTATTGGAGTATTAATTGCTTTACATTGTTCTGTTAGTTTCTGTTGTGTAACAAAGTAAATCAGCTATACATATACATATATCCCCATATCTCCTCCCTCTTGCATCTCCGTCTCACCCTCCCTGTCCCACCCCTCTAGATGGTCACAAAGCACCGAGCTGATCTCCCTGTGCTATGGCGGCTGCTTCCCACTAGCTATCTGTTTTACATTTGGTAGTGTATGTATGTCCATGCTGCTCTCTCACTTCGTCTCATCTTACCCTTCCCCCTCCCTGTGTCCTCAAGTCCATTCTCTACGTCTGTGTCTTTATTCCTATCCTGCCCCTAGGTTCTTCAGAACTATTTTATTTTATTTTATTTATTTATTTTTTTTTTGTGGTACGCAGGCCTCTCACTGTTGTGGCCTCTCCCATTGCAGAGCACAGGCTCCAGACGCGCAGGCTCAGCGGCCATGGCTCACGGGCCTAGCCGCTCCGCAACATGTGGGATCTTCCCGGACCAGGGCACGAACCTGTGTCCCCTGCATCGGGAGGCGGACTCTCAACCACTGCGCCACCAGGGAAGCCCAGACCATTTTTTTTTTTAGATTCCATATATATGTGTTAGCATATGGTATTTGTTTTTCTCTTTCTGACTTACTTCACTCTGTATGACAGACTCTAGGTCCATCCACCTCACTACAGATAACTCGGTTTCATTTCTTTTTATGGCTGACTAATATTCCATTGTATATATGTGCCACATCTTCTTTATCCATTCATCTGTCGATGGACACTTAGGTTGCTTCCATGTCCTGGCTATTGGAAATAGAGCTGCAGTGAACATTGTGGTACATGACTCTTTTTGAATTATGGTTTTCTCAGGGTATATGCCCAGTAGTGGGATTTCTGGGTCATATGGTAGTTCTATTTTTAGTTTTTTAAGGAACCTCCATACTGTTCTCCATAGTGGCTGTATCAATTTACATTCCCACCAACAAAAAAATCAGTTTTAAGAGTCTTTTAAGAGGCAGGGAATATATCAACAGACAACTAAGCTACATGTATTTTCCAAAGATTACTTGTAGCATAAGGCATTGTAAATAGATTATGTAAAAATTATTAAAATGCTATACTTAGCAAAAATTTAGAAGCCAAGGTCTGAGGAACCCTTCAAGGTACTTGCTTGTTGAGAGTAGAACCTCTGTCTTAGGGAGAAGAGAAGTGGTGGATGAAATACCTTTTTCAGGTTCTGTGGACATTTTACCTTGGTGATTTAGCTTGGTCTAAAAAGAACTCCATAAATTTAGAAAGGTACTGCAAAAATCTATCAGTAATATTGATTACTAGCCTGGGTTTTCACATAATTTTTAGGTTTTCATACTGGTGATTTCCCTGGGAGTCCCTAAGAAATGTTCAAGGAAAAGGTAGGGCATCAAACTGAAGCATAGTTGGGTAGTGTTAGCCTGTAGATAATGTTGCTTAGAATAAGAAAGTCAAGAAGAGAGTATGATAAGTGTCCAGATATTTAATTATATTCATATTCCATTCTATTCCATTCTTTCCTCCTTGAAAAATCTGTGCCTTAAAAAATTAATTTTCAGTGGTAAAGACATTGGGCTCCAGAAGGAAAAAGATCAAAGAAGACCTTGATACAGTCTTCATTTTAGTTCCTTGGCACTTTAGCACATATGGCAACTTCACCATTGAATTGTCATTTTAAAATCACCTCTTTCTATTAATTCTAATAATAGTATAAAATTAGGCTTATTAGGAAAGGCTAAAGAACTGAGATGTGCTAATCAAGAAGAGGGGAGAGTATGGAGGAAATTACCTTTTAGCCACATTGAACTATTGAATCCCTGAATGTGCCAAGTGCCTAGTTTTGGTTTCCTCTAACCTTTTGTCCAGGTCGCCAATTTTGCATTGAACTCCTACTCATCCTTCAAGACCCACTTGCAATTGTTTTCTTTTGGGGAGGTTTTCCTCAATACAGAACGTAAAAATTAACCCACACCCCCTTGCCTGATTCAATAGTTTATCCCTTTAGAGTTTATCCCTTTAGAGTTTAAGTTATTCTATTATAGTATGTCTAGCTATCCCAGGAATTAATCATATCTTAGTTAAATTACCACCAGGTGTTTCTCGATTTTTGACATTTGAGGCACCTATTGTGAGGTGTCACGGTAGAGTGGAAAGAAAATGCAAAGTTTGAAATAAGACACACCTAGGTGTAAACTTGGATCCTTCACATACTTACATTGTGCAAATTACTTATAATTTTGGTGAGCTTTAGTTCTCATGCCTGTAAAATAGAGACAATGAAATATATTTTATAGAGTAATTCTGTGAATTAAAAGATAAAATTGTAGGTATCCAGTGAACACTAGTTCTAATCTGTATTCATAGCCAAACTGACAACTCAGATCTTTTCCATGGTCCTTCAGTGTCAAAGACCTTAAGCACAACCCTTGTGGCAATTGCATGAAGTCAGTAACTTTTAAAGCACTTTCTTCCTTCGCTTACTCTCCCAGGCTTCCCTTGTGTAGAAACCTAGACGGATGACTGACAAAGGCTTGGAATACTTTATGAATATGGTAGTTCTATAATTAAATGTAATCAATCTATAATTCATCTAAAATGATTGCATATCAAATAAGCATTCCATTCATCTTTATAGAGTCACAGTGAGTCTTTCCTACATAGTCTGCCTAGAAATGCTGGGCCCACTGAGGACATTCACCTAGTCGCAGCATCTAGACTGATGGCTTTTCTAAAGCAATCATTCTGTGTTTTGCATGTGCTGGTAATTAAGACAGATTTAAGGTGCTGCTCTATTCAAGAGACTTCCAGGGAAATTATTTTGATAAACTAGTGAAGCTATTTACAAGTAAGTGGTGGTTTGTCCTCTCTCCCAGTTGTCTTTCAGTGCAATAAAAATTTAGGATTTGCCCAGTTATTTGTGAAGTGGTCTGCATTGCGGTCATGTGAGAAATTCCCTTATGCCTGCTGACTTGTGCACTCTTTACAGAGTATTTCTTCATACATATTGAAATTTCAAGTTATTTTTGTCTGTTTGCCTTTTGAAGTAAGTCAGTCTGTAAATCTCCCAAAAGATTGTTTGGAATTTGGTAAATTAAGCAATGACAAAATAAAACAAAATTCAGAACCTACATTTGTGAAAGGTTGGACAAGATTGAATTCAGCAATATTGGAGTGCAAGTTCAAATTTATTGCTCATTTTTTTCTATTCCATGCAATTGCATTAGTAAACACATGTTTTCCCAAAATGGTAATATTAACCATTTACTATTCCTCATTATTTTGTGATTTGTTCCACTTAATATTAGGTACAGAAAATATAGAATATAGAAGCAATATTGACTAATATTCTCTGTTATGAAAACACTTACTTTGAGTCACTTTCGTAGGAGTAGGGATGGATTTTTACTGGCCTATCCAAACTCTGTTGCTTCTTATAATCAAAGCATGAATTTAGAAGATGACCATGTGAGTTAATGGTGTGGTTTGTCGTGTTGATCCAAAGTTGAGCAGAAATCATGAGATTCAAACTTAACATTAATTGACACCATATGCTATCGTACCCAGTGGAGGGTAGGGTGAAGTTCAGGGCCGGGGAAGCAGGAACAGGAGCACAGAATGTGGAATGTGAGAAATATGCATGATTTACCTTTTCTAGGCATATGCACAGGCAGAGTAATTTTAATAGTTAATATATTTTGTCCAGTATAAATCCTTACAAGTCCAAAGTCAGGGCTGGAGCAAGCGGTAACTCCTAGGAAACCATTCTTCTTCCCTCTTTCTTTGGAGTTCCTTTATCCTCTCCTCCATCAATTGCTAGGGATAAGGTTTTACCTGCAAAAACTTGAGGTCTAAACCTTCCCGGGAGAATTTGTATATTAGTACAGGGACTCTTTGAAAATGAAAGAGATTCACTATCCCATTGTCTTCCTTTCACTGATCAGTGCTGTTGCTCCTTTGGTCAAGAGGTCCTAATGTATGTTACTCATCAAACCACAGAGATCAGACTGCCCAGACATGGCAGGAAATGCCTCACCCTTTTGGTTTAGCTCAGGCACTTTTCCTGTAGGAAGTTCCCCTGAACTCAGCCTCCTTCCCACCCCGGGCTGCAGCAGGTGTCCCTCCTGGATGCTTTGTTGTGTTTTCCGTTTAGGTATCTTTCTCCTTCACCATGAGCTTCATGAAGACAAGGACAATATCTTATCCAACTTACCTTCGGTTCTTAGTACATAGTGAATGAATGACTATTTGCTATCTCTTAGTTTCTTTTATTTTTTTATAACAGAATATGTAACATTGCAAGAGAAATCTAAAATGCTTCAGTTGTAACTCCTTTCAGATATTGTAAATACATACACTTGTTATTGTTGTTTACCTAAATGTAGTGGAAACACTGAGCATTTCCTAGAAATTAAGGATTAGAGATAAGTCACATTTGCTCTACAGATATCTAGCTGGTAATTTAGACTGTCTTATCACTCTCTAAGGTGTTGTAAATGAATCCTTTTGCTCTTATGTTACTCCATAAAATGACACATTCAGTGGAAGAAGCGAAAAAGTCATGAAACTCATTTTGGAAAACCTTTTCAGAGGGTCCAAAGAAATGTTATCTTTTAGGAAGTTACCTGGGACAATATACACTTACTACAAAGGTACTGATGGTACTCAAAGCAGTTTTAGAATTTTCTGCTCTAGCCATCAGAGCCTAGTTATTAAATGCATAGGAAATAAGTCACATTTCTATGGACACAGATTTTTTTTCAGATTACTAAGAAGAGATCCACTTAGGTTACTGTGAGAAGTGGGAATGTCAGAAAATACAGGAAGCCTTCCTAGTAGCTACATAGCCAGACATTATAAAGAACTAGAATATGGTCATACTACTTGAAATATCATAGCGAATCTAGTGAACTGGTCATTTTACCATCTCCCTCTACCCCTGAGAGGGCACTTTTCCAATGGTTCATCTTCCTGTCCCTCTGATTTTTGAGGGTATATTTCTCTTTCAAATGATCCTACTTATTCCTGGTGACTTCTCATTTCCTGTGTCTCCTTCCTCCATTTTTCCTTTACTTATACCACTGCCTCCTGTTCCCCCAAGAGAAGTTCTACTTGGATTCAGCACAGAGATTTCAAACAGGTGGGATTCCTCCATGGAGAGCTCCATGCTGCTTCATAGATCCCTGCCTCCCTTGTTTCTTCCCTCTGGAGGGCTGGCTGCCTTGGCCTGTGGTATGGTGTGTGTGTGCCTCTCATGGACAGGGTTGCCATCTTATAAGCAAGGAATCTTTCTGGCCACTTCCCTCAGGAAAGTCTGTGAACGTGGAAGGCACTTTGGATTGAGGACTATTTCCAGTATGATTTTGTTTACAGCTGCGGAAGCATATTGATCCGAACTGGTCAGAGGAGTGGAGAAGAGATATGACTCCAGAAGTCCAGAGTGAGCAGCCAGATGTCGAGTAGAAGCGGAGACAAAGTTGGACCATGAGGCAGGCTTAAGGATGGGAGGAGTTGGGTAGAAAAGGGAGAAAAGCTTTCAGGAGCCCAGAAAGCCAGGAATATTTGGGACCTAATGAGTGTAGCAGAAAGACTTAGGATATGCACACATGGGGATGCAGATAATGGACGTCCATGTATGTCTTCAGCTGGTTTTCATTCCTTTAAGTTGCATTAGGCTCACTTGATATTGAACCAGCTCAATTCCTTCCACAAATGTTTATCAAGGCCCCCTTCTATTCCAGGCGATGTGCTTCTCTTTTTTATTCGCTGGCTCTAGTTCTGGATGATTTAAGGTTAAAAATATGAATCAAATCCAAGTTTAATGGATCAAAATTTGGCATCATTGAGACTATTTAAAAAGTAATCATAGGGAGGGTGGGAGGGAGGGAGACGCAAGAGGGAAGAGATATGGGAACATATGTATATGTATAACTGATTCACTTTGTTATAAAGCAGAAACTAACACACTGTTGTAAAGCAGTTATACCCTAATAAAGATGTTAAAAAAAAAAAAAAAAGAGTCAGGAAAACAAAAAAGTAATCAAAAGAGAGGTTCTGAAGGCCATGTCGAAGGTGCAATCCAAATACGTTCTGAACCCTGGCAGCTTCTTTGCAACAAATTTCAAAGCGTTTCCTTGGACGCGAACAACACTCACTTTGATCTGTAAGCTCTGGTACTGTTTGTGAAGAAAAAAGATCTGTCATACTACTTTTAAAGCTTCACATTGCTTAAGTCAGTCCTGAACTTTTTAAAGGTACCATTCTGAGACCTTGATCCTTGGTTAGTCCACCCAGAATTCTTGGGTGCTTTCCTCAAGTGGGGGCAGCAGGCATGCCTGTGAGGCAGTGATCAGTTCTGACCTCAGGTAAAGAGGCTGACATGGAACCCTCCTTTAAATTGCTAATAATACATTTCAGAACCTGTTAAAGGATGAAAATGACTGATAATGCTGTAAGTTAGGGGTTGGCAAACTTTTTCTCTAAAGGGCACAGGTAGTAAAGGTTTTCAGCTTGTGGGCCATGGGTCTGTGTCACAACTACTCTGCAATTGTAGTGCAAAGACAGCCTTAGACAATATATAAGGGAATGGGTGTGGCTGTGTTCCAATATAACTTTATTTATGGACACTGAAATTTCACTTTTTTTTTTTTTTTTTTTTTTTTTTTTGCGGTATGTGGGCCTCTCACTGTTGTGGCCTCTCCCTCTGCGGAGCACAGGCTCCGGACGCGCAGGCTTAGTGGCCATGGCTCACGGGCCCAGCCGCTCCGCGGCATGTGGGATCTTCCCGGACCGGGGCACGAACCCGCGTCCCCTGCATCGGCAGGCGGACTCTCAATCACTGCGCCACCAGGGAAGCCCTGAAATTTCACTTTTATATAGTTTTCATGTCTCACAAAATATTCTTCTTTGGCTTCTTTTCAATCATTTTCAAATATAAAAAACATTCTTCATTCACTGATAATAGAAAAAAGGAGATGGGGGTGGGGTGGGATTTGGCCCATGACCTTAGTTAGCTGATCCTTGATTGAAATGAGGAAACCAGTATTTAGGTATTTCAGGTTGAAAGGTGGTATGCCATAGGGTAGCTGCAGAGTTGGGGTAGCTTCCAGGAGCCATGCTGTGGGTGAGTTATCTGCAGCCCTGGTGTAAAGCATTTTAAAGAGTACCATTAAGGTTTAATAAGCTGGCTATGTAGCAGTAATGCCGTGCATTAGAACCTTCCATGGCTGCTGGGAAAATGCTTACTCAAGGCTCTGCAGTCCTTGTAAATACCAACTGTTTTCGGTGAAACAGGGTGCTAGAATTTATTGCTTCTGTGACTTAAAGTTCCTGGACACACCAAGTACACTTGCTTTTTTCAAATAAAAGTCAGTTAGGATTTATTTAGAGACTTTGCCCTTATGGAAGAAATATCAAAACAGTATGTCTGAGAGAGCAGGATACTCATCTCTTGGAAATCCGCCAGGCCTCTGGCATGGTAAAATTACCTCTGGCTGGTAGTGGGGACATTCCCATGTGACTCATAGGAGGATGGCCTTTCTGGGGGTTCCTGACTTCCAGAGATGAATGCTTCTCTAGAAGTGGGTTTATGGGTTGCAAAGGCAGTGTTGAACATCTGTCCACCTTGGTTTTTCTCCTCGGCAAAGTATGGCCTATTTAATAAATAGTTCCCAGGAGTGGGAAAGCACATGAGGCAATGTTTCCTAACATCAGATTTTCCCCCCTTAATTCGGAGCCTTATTTTTTTCTTTCAACTTTGGTGGTTCAGCTCCAGGAACAAAAAATGAAAAGTCCCTTTCCCTCCTACGGTAAGCATACAGTGGCATGATTACACTGGAGGGTTTCTCTCTGCTATCTTTCTAGAAATAGAAATATGCTGGTATCACGCAGCTATATCACATCCACATTCGACTGGTAATAGTACCTCAGCTGCAGGCAAATGGGCCCTGAGATAAAATGCAGTCCTGGAAAGGGCGCCTGTGCCAGTCTCATCTGAAGAAAGTGCTTATTATTCAGACTGTCAACCACACACAGCAGAGTGCCTTCTAAACCGCTGCATTCATTTCTTGGCCCCCACTCTTTGTACAGAGGAGATCTGACTTTGCCAGTGTTATTTCTTTCAAACCTCCTTCCATTCCACTGTTGGTCTAAACCAGCCCTCCTAACTCCAAACAGTCCAAAGCAGTAGATTATCAGGCAGTCACAGCCTCCTTCGTTCCTCGCTCCTGCACAGTCCCTTCAGCAAGATCCCCTTGCCCGGCTGGCTACAGGACCCAGGAAACTAGAGCTATCTTCTTAGCTGCCCGCCGACATTGTTTTCTCAGC
The DNA here is from genome assembly GCF_963924675.1 of Phocoena phocoena. Classification (NCBI taxonomy): domain Eukaryota; kingdom Metazoa; phylum Chordata; class Mammalia; order Artiodactyla; family Phocoenidae; genus Phocoena; species Phocoena phocoena. The sequence continues at coordinate 48,678,794 of NC_089232.1, forward strand.
TTATTAATCAGAAAGGAGGCTCAAATAGGACAATTTTAATGACTACAATAAAACACAGGCCTGGTGTTATGCCTGTCTCTTATATCAAGGAACCACCTATATCTTTGATAGAGGATATTTGGAGGGAAGTGTGACACTTAAAAATCCTTATTTTCTTGCTCTCTTGTTACACACAAAACAACTCCTGCAAAGCAAACCCAACTGAATAAATTGCATTTATTTAGCAGTTGGTGAAAAAGAGCTTCTTCTAATTGGGATAAGGTACTGGGTAAATGAAATAATAAATGCCACATGAACTTTTTCCTTTGAGGTCAAAGAAGTACTACTCATTTGTCATGAATTACCTTGCACAAGTAAGTTTCACCTGTTGATTTTTCCTTTCTTGTTTCTAAATGTGAACTTTGAAAGTTTGTGCTTTTCAATATGTGTTTAGTAGAGAAAATGCCTGGTACTGTTTATTCAGAACACATCTGAAAGCCATTTTCTCACTGTTGTACTTAATTATCTTCCTTAATTGTCTTCCAAAACTATCTTCCAGTTTCATTTAAAAGATTAATTTCTAATTGTTTCTTAGCATGTAAGTGCTAACAATAACTGGGTTGGCTCAGGAAGCATCACTACCATTTGAGGTTTAGAATTCTGAATATTGTCTTTTTTCTTGTAAAAAATTAATGAGTTTGCCAAAATTTAGCTGATTATGGAATGTACAGGTATCACATATTTCCTTCCTCTGCCCTGAATTCATGTGTCTTGATCCTATTTGAAATTAACAGCAGTGAAATGCTGTATGTTTTATAGATAAGTAATTTATATACACAGCTATTTATAAATTATATAAATGTGTTTGTAATGCATATATTTGCAACATGTAAATTTAATGTCTTGATTAATTAAGCCTACCCTGAAAATTCATAGCTAATATTAAATTGCATTTAGAATTATAGTGAAATGACACTTTAAGTAGCAGGAAAGAAGCCAAATTATATAGAGTTTTGGCAAATACATTAAACAGTTCCTGGTTTCTAATGAGACGTCTCTTCTCTCACTCTCTTGACTTATATCACACATTCATATAAAAGGACAGTGAATAAGTGTGGAGAATAATATTGGAGGGGGAGAGGGAAACATCACTAGCACAAAATGCATATTTGCCCTAGAGGAGAACGTCTCCATTATGGGGGAAATTAAGTTTCCCAGCTTCAAACATCATGGTTGCTTTGTGAAAAGGCATTTCTAACAATCATCTCTTTTAATAAATAATAATCTAATGTGTAAAACTTCAACTTATTTGATGATTAATCTTTGGTTTTTTAATCTCAACCTTAGGGCTCCGCTGAGTTATACATTCATCTGTATAATTACCACTTAGCAGTTGGTTCCATTTAAGTGTTAGTCTCCTCCAATTCAGCATTTCCAAAGCCAAACGCGCTTTCTGTCCAGACCTGTTTTACCTTCTGCATTCCCTGTTCCACTGTATTGACAGTTACTGCTGGATCACCAAAGTCAGAAATCTCATCTTTCTTACTTCTTTCCCTCATAGCTCTCAATTGCTCTATCTTGTCCGTGGTCTTTCCCTAGTATTTCTTCATCTGACTCTTCCTTTCCATTCCAGCGTTAACTGTTTTAGTTCAGGGATCTGTCTCTTCTCACTAGGATTCGTACAATCACCTCCCTAAAAGGTATTCTTTCTCCAGTTTTGTGCCCCGGTAAATCATCCTTATGTACTTATTCCAGAGTTTCTTCCCTTGGCATTATTGATCTTTGGGGCTGGGTAATTCTTTGTTCTAGAGGACTGATTTGTGCATTGTATGATGTTTTTTAGCAGCATTGCTGGCCTCTACCCTCTAGATGCCAGTAGCACTTCTCTCCCAGTTGTGACAACCAAAAGTGTTTCCAGACATTGTCAAATGTTCCCTGGGAGCAAATTCACCCCCCACTTGGCAACCACTGCTTTAGCCCCATTGTTAAATACAACTCCTAGTAAAGAGGTATTTAGTTAATGTTTGACGAAGAGTTATTCATATGATGCAAAATAATTACATACTATTCAAACATCCAGGAAAAAGATTTCTTTGAGTTTTTGTTTGGATTAGACATTAAGTAAAGCGTCAAAGATGTATTCAAGTTGTGCACCGGTAATATACTTTCATTTCAGTTACCTCCTTCTTTGTTGTGTCTATACCTGCTCTCTACCAGTTTAAGGTCCTTTCCGCAACAGTAGAGTACCTCACCTCCCAAATTCAAATTATAAGATTCTTATAAATTGATGTGTCAGGAAATGACAGTCTAGAAATCTTCCTAGGTTATCAAAGGAAAAAATTTAATACATTTCAAAAATATTTGTGAATACCATTTCTTAAATGAAGAAAGCAAGCTGTAACATATGTGAACTTGAATCTTCTTATCAGCAACTAACCCTTGTTTTCATTTGTTAAGATGTTGTTTTATCTAACATGTGGTGGACTGTGAGAATAATAAAGTATGGAAACAGAAACCAGACCATTCCATTATAATCCATTTGTACCCTAATAAAGACTACATCCTACAGTCAGATGGTAGAAAACAAACTTATCTTGAGAGACATGCTATATTAGTCATGAAGCCTCTGTTGCTGTTCCCATCTTAGGGAAATAAGACTTACTAATATTCAGACAGTATGAGCTCTGGGTAGTGTTAAGAAGAAAACAGTCCTTCAATACTGGTTAACATCTTAAAAAAAGTTATATAAACACCCTTTTGGAAGATAAAAAATCTCTATCCATTTGTAGTTACCTTCCCCCCTAGAATTTTTCATGCTTTCCAATGCTAAGGGCATATTAAAAATCATAGTGAGGGCTTCCCTGGTGGCGCAGTGGTTGAGAGTCCGCCTGCCGATGCAGGGGACACGGGTTCGTGCCCCGGTCTGGGAAGATCCCACATGCTGTGGAGCGGCTGGGCCCGTGAGCCATGGCCGCTGAGCCTGCGCGTCCGGAGCCTGTGCTCCGCAACGGGAGAGGCCACAACAGTGAGAGGCCCGCGTACCAAAAAAAAAAAAATCATAGTGAAAGATTAAAAGTTTATCATTTGGAGCTGAAGAACGTAGAGAAGACATGGATTAATTTTCAAATCAGGAAATTAAAGGAAGAGATATTAAATTTGAGACATAAGTGCACAACACATGTAGGCGCTGAATTTGAACAGTTTAGCACAGTCACCTGGATTATTTTTATTTGTTTTATTGTTCTTTTTTTTTTTTGCGGTGCGCGGGCCTCTCACTGTTGTGGCCTCTCCCGTTGCGGAGCACAGGCTCCGGACGCGCAGGCTCAGCGGCCATGGCTCACCGGCCCAGCCCCTCCACGGCATGTGGGATCTTCCTGGACCGCGGCACGAACCCATGTGCCCCGCATCGGCAGGTGGACTCTCAACCACTGCGCCACCACGGAAGCCCTACTAGGTTTCTTAACTAGCTCACTGGTTAACTGCCTTACCTAAATCTTCTTCTTGAGATATATCTTTTCTTAGGAATCTTTTGGTTAAATTTTTCTCTATTGCTTTCCATAACAGTTGCAAGTTGAGAATATTTCGCTCTCTCATGCTATTTTTCAAGTTTTGTTGTCAATTTTATAGGATATCAAATTGACTATGTGTTGAAAAGTGAGCTGTGGAGGTAATTTGAAACTCTTTTTATATGGGTCTTAGTGTAAGTGAAGGACTTAAACATACATAATGCTCTAGCAAGTGGCATGTGAGTAAAACAAACTCCAAATTTATAGAAACATTTCATAAGGTGGAATTTCATGATATTATTTCTGAAAGATTTTTTTTTGCCTTCTGAAACATTTATATTACTACCTGCTTTCTTTTTAAGCAAAATTAAAATATACATGTTTTACTTGGTTTGAAAATATCAAATAGTACATAACAACAATCTCCTGCCTCACCCCACAGATTTTCCTATTTTAAGTAGGTAAGGGCAGCTGGAGGCTAGAATTGGGTTGGTGAGTTAAAATGGAGTGAAGAGAAAGCATTTACTAACTACAATGTATTCTCCTAGGTGCTAGGGATATGATGGAGAAAAAGTAAATGTAGTCTTTGCCCTTATGGAGTTTATAGCCATTGTGGGAGACAGCCATTATTAAAAGAACCCAAAGTATGTAGTAGTTTTGAAACCATTATAAGTGTCGTAGAAGAAGAACGTATAAGCAGCTGCTGTAAAATCACATAATAGGAGACTCATCTAGTGTGGGAGGCCAGCAAAGGCTTCCTTAGAGGAGCATCATTTGAAGTGCGATCTGCTGGGTGAGTGGGAGTTCGTCAGCCGAAGAGGGGAGAAGTGCCAGGTAAAAGATTTCCAGCTGATGGTACAGCACAAGCCTTGAGGCATGGGGAGAATTGACGCTTTTAAGGAACTGAAATGTTGTTGTTAGCCTTCATCAATGACTTGACTGAGAAGCCTCAAAGGCAACACTGTCTCGATTTTGCATATGCAGTGAAAACTAGGCACCACAGCAACCCATAGCATTTTGTTTGTATGCAGAGGAGTGAATGAAGGAAACTCTTCTCTCAGAAAACTTTGCTCTGGTTAGGAGAAGTAGAACAAAGAGACAGAAATAGAGACGGAGAGACAGAGAGAGGGTTTAAGGCATTTGCCTGGAGTTCTCTAAATCTAGCCTTGAGAATAATAAGCCTGGAGTTTCTAATGAGAATGACCTGGTTAATAGTGACCACTGGTGATGTCTGTTGAGATGCAGAAGGTATTGAGACAGAAAATATAGATATTACAAGGGACAGCATATATTAAATCAAACACTATGATTCCAGATTCAAATATGTGGCGTTATGTGTAGTAGAAAAGGAAAAACTTAGATAAGCTAAGAAAAATAATCTCAGACATACAGGACACCTGATGTCCTTCCATTTAAAGAGTAACTAACAAATCTTCAAGTAAGGAGATGTCAGTGCATTCTTCAGTCTTTACAAAAGGCATCCAGTGTTAAGCTTCTTTGTTCAAATTGGAGCCTTAAAATTCTGCACCAGAAAAGGAAGTTATTGGGCTTCCCTGGTGGTGTAGTGGTTAAGAATCCACCTGCTAGTTCAGGGGACACGGGTTCAAGCCCTGGTCCGGGAGGATCCCACATGCCACAGAGCACCTAAGCCCGTGAGCCACAACTACTGAAGCCCGTGCGCCTAGAGCCCATGCTCCGCAACAAGAGAAGCCACCGCAATGAGAAGCCCGCGCACCGCAATGAAAGCGTAGCCCCTGCTCGCCGCAACTAGTGAAAAGCCCACACACAGCAACGAAGACCCAACGCAACCGAAAATAAATAAATAAATAAATGTACTTTTTAAAAAAGAAGTTATTGATTCCTTTTTGGCATGGCATTTTGTATTTTAAACAAGACCAATATTTAGGATTACCAGCAGAGTAACTCTTAAGGGCTCTTGTTCATTCCTTAAGCATTTCTGGAAAAATAATTGACTTAAATGCATCTTGAGGGATGGTAGCTTTTTATTCTGTTGAAGGAAAAGTATTTTCAGAGCATCCTCTCATAACTAATAACTTTAGAAGAAGCTAAGACTGCTTATGGAATAGGCAAAACAAAAGCAACAGTAATAACTAACATTACGGTCTGTGGAGCAATTTCACGTTTATTATCTCATCTGACAATTCTTTCCTCTTTTTCATCCATTCCATCCTTACTGTGTGCCAGGCAGCCCTGGAGCCTGTGACTCTTTTTTGGACAACATATCATAAATACGTGAAGGTGGCATACACTGCTTGTCTTTTCCTTCACAGAGCTTACAGTCTCAAAAATATAAGCAAGTATGTGAGTTTTATCTTATTACCCTCATGTTACAGATAAGTTATCCATGACTCAAAGAGTTTAAACAAGCATTTGTAGTAAAAGAGGTCTGTTTGGCTTAATTTAAGCCAAAGAAGATGTTGATTTGGTTACTCTTTGACTTCAAAGTGAGATTAGGGTTGATAATGCTGTTAACTGGTAAATTCCCCTGATACTCAAAACACGTGTCTCTCTGCCTCACTTTACTCAAAATTATTTTATTGCTCCAATTAGTCATCAAACTGTGGAAGAAATGTTAAGTTGGATTTTGTTTGGAACTGATTCATGTTTTCAAAGAATCCATCTGATTTCACGTTATGAAAGGAGATGATGTAAAAATAGAAAGTCAACAATATGACCAAAATTATATCATTTATGCCACACTTCAAATTATGTCTTAGTTTGAGGCTGTGATGCATGCCTTAAAAATACTCTATGTTGCTGTCTGAGTGATCTGCCTAAAATTAAATATAAGTGTTTCTCTCCTTGGCTTAAAAATGTTTAGTGGATCCCCGTCACTCAAATGCTAAATTTCACAATCCTTAACATGGCATATAAAGCGCTTTATGCTACAGGACCTGCCTATCTTTCCAGTCACATCTTCTGTTTCCCGTTTCTCACTTAATGCTCTAAAACTGTTTGTATATAACACAGATGCAGAAGACCATAAAAGTAAAAAAAGTAATAACTGTAAAACATTTTGATTAAATATATCAATGCCTCATACCTCAGGATGAAATAGAGCTCTGCTTTAGGTAAATCATTCTATGATAGGAATCAGTTTCTCAATAGTCATAAATATTTTTCTTTAGGCCAAACAGTTTAAAGCTCTGTCTTTTCTGATATGTTTATTTTAAAGATGTTTGGGAAAAAATTGGGGTATTCTTATGCTAATAGAAATTACTTTTCTTTATGTTTTTGGGCCCTGAAACTTGTAGATCATTGTGTAAGTTTAGATTCTAAAAGAGTTTATACCACCTAATTAATTTAAGATTGGATCTCATTTTTTGAGCCTTATTTACCTGAATTCCGGGGTTAATTGGAAACAGTTTGTCTTCAAGCTTTTGGTTTGTGGAAGGGGACCTCTTCACTTTCTTCCTTAGGGCAGGGACCAGGAGCGCATTTCTGTCATTAATAGTAACGGTAACTAATATTTACACGATGTTTATCAATTCATTAGATACTTTCCTAGGTATTTTTTCATTTGGTCCTCAACAGCCCCACAAAAATATTAAATGACTTCACTAACTATGGTTGTAAAAATATAGGGCTTAAATCTGAATAGAGGGTCACCAAGGCTCTCAGCACATTCATGTTACCGCAAGGGACAGAACAAGATTTTAATGTTTTTGTTTTACAATTATGGATTTTTAATGCAAAATAATAAAAATGCAATTTGCTTGCACCCCCACTCAACATGGCCCCCCAAATAAACATTTTTAACCCTTAACTTATGCTTGTTCAAAATGGGTTCCAAGCCTCCAGTACTTAAAAACAGACAAAACCGGGCTTCCCTGGTGGTGCAGTGGTTGAGAATCTGCCTGCCAATGCAGGGGACATGGGTTCGAGCCCTGGTCTGGGAAGATCCCACATGCCACGGAGCAACTGGGCCCGTGAGCCACAACTCCTGAGCCTGAGCCTGCGCGTCTGGAGTCTGTGCTCCGCAACAAGAGAGGCCATGAAAGTGAGACGCCTGCTCACCACGATGAAGGGTGGCCCCCGCTTGCTAAAACTAGAGAAAGCCCTCTCACAGAAAAGAAGACCCAACACAGCCAAAAATAAAAATAAAATAAATTAAAAAAAAAAAAAACAGACAAAACCAAAAAACAACCAAAACAGACAATAGAACACTGTCTTGCATCAATCATATTCTTCCCTGAGGAAAAGCTCTGTAAAAGCATCCTATGTCCACTTCAGAATTGGAAGAATATTGAGTTAGAAATCCCAAGCTACTAATTAATGGGCCTCAGAGAGTTTGAATTATAGTCTGTGATTTAATATTAACAAGGTAGTCTCCACTTATTAACTACCTACTGTATTTGTCTTAGATTATCCTTAGAGTGTTCTTCAGAGGAGGTATTTGTTATCCCTGTTTTACAGATGAGGAAACTGAGGTTCCAACAGGTTAAATGCAGCTTGAGGTTACGGGGCTCATAAATGGCAGAGCTGGGATTTCAGTTGGAGCCTGCTGGACTCCAAAGGCTGACGTTTGTCATGATCCATACCACATGGCCATGTGGTTGTGTGCTCCTGACAAATGGTAGCATCAGAAAATCTCAGGAGATTTACACCTTGAAAGCTTATTGATTTAAAGTAATCTCATTAATAATTTTGCAAAGTAATAATGTATTTTGTAATGTGAATAATTGACTTCTGACATATCTGCTTTGTAAGCTTAGCTTTTTCGTAGAGTACTTTTTCTTAATGGGAAGGAAACCTGAATTAAAATTCCGAGATAAATTAACATTTAAAGTTAAAAGTAAGTGGCTTAGTGTACTGCCATATTATTTTAAAATTAATCTCTTTTGAGATAATGTTTTCAAGCTATGTTCAGTCTAACTTTTCTGTTTTATATTCTGATTTATGAATCACTTAATATTGTATTATCTGTACTAATTTGAAAATGATTCTTGGTACTTTGTCAACAATGACAGCTACAAAGCAAATATTTTATCTTTCAAAGTAGTCTATAAACAAGTACTATTTAGGGCTTTGTGACAGCCTTTAATAAAACAGCAGGACACATTTTCAGTTTCATTTACTTAAAAAGCTTCATCAGGGTTGTTTCATTTGTCATTCATGTAAATATTTTAATTAATGAATAATTATCTTATTAATAACTTACCCAACCAAGGATAATTAATTCCTTATGGTCACCATGATCCTGGGAGATCATGGGAGAGAACAAGAAGAGTTAACTGAGTGGAAAAGAAGGTCACGTGGATGTAACACTTTCGGTACTTTATTCTCCAGTTTTGTATATTCCTTTACTCCTATAAAAAATATCTTGCTAGGGACTTCCCTGGTGGTACAGTGGTTAGGAATCCGCCTGCCAATGCAGGTGACACTGGTTCGAACCCTGGTCTTGGAAGATCCCACAGGCCGTGGAGCAACTAAGCCCGTGTGCCACAGCTGCTGAGCCTGCGCTCTAGAGCCTGTGAGCCACAACTACTGAGCCCGTGTGCCACAACTACTGACGCCCGCACACCTAGAGCCCGTGCTTCTCAACAAGAGAAGCCACCGCAATGAGAAGCCCACACATCGCACCAAAGACCCAACACAGCCAAAAATAAATAAACAAGATAAATTTATAAACAAAAAACGATATCTTGCTAGCATATTCTGCTGAGGGCTCATTATTATCAAGGTATATATTATATTAATACATTTTATAACTTTTAAACTATTAGTGTTTAGATTGGATCTATTTTCCTATTAAATGTAAAATGTTGACACCCATATTATTATAAATTTGATAACCATTAGTGTAGTTTTATAGATCGTTGTGTAATTTGACAAGCAACTGATGGGTAATTTGATGGATAAGGTACAAGCAGTCACACCAACACCATTATTTCTATTTTGGACAGGTCAGCAATTTGAAGGGTGGTCCCCAGGGAATAGGAACATGTTAGCTGATAGCCTCTGACAAATGATTCTGCAGATATCAGGCTGTTCCTTTGAACACATATTCTTTTAAATCTTGAAGTGCAAAATAAGGGTAGAGAAACTTGAACTTGGTAAGAAGGATGAGTGAATGGTTTGTGGCATAACTGGATATGCATGACATTTTTAATCTTAGGAATTATTATTTCAAAAGTGTATCTTGTTTGTAGCTAAAACAGTACTTCTGTGTTCTTTGAATGATTGGTCAGGTGAGCCATCATTAAGTTCTTCTGTATTTTAAATAATTTCTTACTAGAATTATCCCCAGAAGGCTTGGTACTGTTGCTGTCTCAACCGGTATGCAGTATTTCACTGCACTCTCTATTGGATGTCACCCTATATTGTACTATTTTGAGCACAGAATGGTCTTTTGCTCAATAAGGTCACATTTTCATCTTTCAGTTTTGATGCTTTTGTAGAATTTTTCTGACGTGGTAAAATAAATGCCATCATACTTCAGTAAGATGCTTACTCTTCAATGTAAATATAAACCCCTGTAAAGAGCTTTTATTCAAAACATGTAATGGTCCTGAGTGACCCTTTGTGCCCAATTTAAGTTGCTTCTCTCAGATTATAAGTGCCACACTGAGGCTTTTTTTTAACGGGAGATGCAGTACTTGGTCTATATGGGGACAAATTGGGAGATTAGGTTTGACATAAATACACTACCATGTGTAAAATTGATAGCTAGTGGGAACCTGCTGTATAGCACAGGGAGCTCAGTCTGGTGCTCTGTGACGATCTAGATGGGTGGGATGGGGGGTTGGGTGGGAGGGAGGCTCAAGAGGGAGGGGATATAGTTATACATAGAGCTGATTCACTTCATTGTACAGCAGAAACTACCACAACATTGTAAAGCAATTTTACTCCAATAAAAAAAAGATTTCAGTACTATTTGAGCACATGGCAGATTCCTTAGAACAACCAGTGCCCTAAGAATAGTGGTAATTTAATTGCCACCCAGAACACTGGTAATTTAACTGCCACCCAGAACCATTGTTTCTCTTTTTTCCCTAACACTGTCCTAAGCACATATTTCTGATAATGGTAGATTGTATAGAAGGATGTGAAGTAAGTTGAAGGTTGCATTAAGACATAAAGAAAAATAAGGTTGGAGGCCTTCCTTGTAGTCCCCACCGCAGAATCCATATTTGGGAGTTGTGTAAGTAAACACAATGACACAGTGGTCTTAACGGCACTTCGTGCTTTACTGGGTGTGCTACAAATTCAGTTCAGCTCTGTCCTGAGGACATCCTTCTAAACTAAAGTATATTTATTAATTTCTCCTTGGAGTTTAGTGCTCAAAACAAATATGACCTAGACACTACATTTTATAAGTTCCTGGCTTAAAAAGAAAAAGAAAAGAAAACAATAAAGATAGATCAGACCCTTTGTGGGCTTCTGTTAGCTAAACAATATGGGCTTCCCACATTCTTAAGAAAGCCAGCAAGCAGCAGAGTACTAGTCTTTCACTCGAGACTTCTTTTCCAGTCAAGGAAAAGTAAAAATTCTTAATAGCAAGCCCTGTTCTCACGTTACTCCTTGGCTCTATGTATCTTTGAATACAGTGTTAGTTTATTTGTTTTTAACAGTTGTGTGGTCTTCATAAGGTGAAGGGTTGTCTGTGAGGGTATGGAAACTAACTTGCAAATACATACCACCTCCTTAAAATCAAAGGAGACATCAAGGAGCCTTTTACTTCCTGCTTCTTTTGAGTGTCTTCCCTTCTGTTGTTGAGGAAGCACTGCTTGAATACATAGGGCATTTTCCTTTAAATATTTCCTTTTTTCAGTTTAGCCTTCTGATTTTAAACTGGCTGAATTTAAATTGCAGAATTGTGCTTTCTTGCAAGGTAGTAATGGCTATAATATGATTATTACTGCCATCATGGAACAGTGATTGAGGGTTTCAGTTCATTTTGCAGTACACAGGACACGTTAAACAAACCTGGCCTTTGACACTACTGTTATACAGCAAATTAATTTCTAATATTTAATACTTTCCTTAGATAACTGGGCACCCACAATCCAGGAAGGTAGGATTAGCCAGTTTTCTTTTAAATTTGAAGGAGGTATATTTGGAGCAAACAAGGGTTCCATAATTTACCTAAACTGCAAGGGTGAATTTTACCATGATGGGGAAGTGATCAGACATGTAAATGAATTACAAGGGACTCAATGAATAAATAATTAATCGGCATAATAAAGGGTTAATATGTTATGGAATGACAAAGTTTGGGTGAGGAACCCAATCCTTTGAATAAAGGTCAAGGTGGGGGACAGTTATGTTCTCCATGATGTTGTAAGGGGACCACTAGCCATATTGCATAGATTTCTTTTTCTGCCTGACACTTTGGATATTGAAAAAGAAAAGGTTTTTAAAAATACTGCATTTGGATTTCAATGTGAATATCTGTCTTTAATATTTTTAGAAATCTAATGCATGTGCTGAATAAAGCAAGTTACACTAATATTTGACAAATCAAATCTTTGTAGAAGTTAGTCTGTAAATCTTTATTGATTTTCATAGAATTTTTATAAGCTATAGCTTCTTGCTGCAGTAATCATCCTTCTAGTTAATAACACAAGGCTTAGACAAGTAGACTGGGCTTACTTCCTGGCTGTTCATTTATTTTCCACTCAAGCATTTTTCTTCAACTGTCACTCTGACATCTAAATTTGGTAGTTCATCCTTAATAGACAACGTAGTTGTCCGGCAACTCTGCTTCCAATTATTTAGGACCTCTAAAGGAATAGAACAAATGGAGTGATGATATTCTTGGTGTTTAAAGAATCAGTTTTTATTCAGCCTGTTTAGCGGAAGCCATGGTCAATACCTTGTCATTCAAAACATAACGGAAAGCTTCTAAGCTATTTGGCATCAATTTTGTGACACAGGGCTTCCCTGGTGGCACAGTGGTTGAGAGTCCACCTGCCGATGCAGGGGACACGGGTTCGTGCCCTGGTCCGGGAAGATCCCACATGCCGCGGAGCGGCTGGGCCCATGAGCCATGGCCGCTGAGCCTGCGCGTCCGGAGCCTGTGCTCCGGAACGGGAGAGGCCACAGCAGTGAGAGGCCCGCATACAGCAAAAAAAAAAAAAAAAAAAAAAAAAAATTTTGTAGCACATGTTGCACTTCTATCCTGAGTTAAGCATACAAAGAGACAATCTGTTGGACTGAAGCCTGTTTTAAAATTTTGACTTCGTTCACTTTTAAGGAGTTAGATTTTTCTTCAACCCTCACTCTTGACATCTAAATTTGGTTGTTCATCATAAAAGATAACATTGTTCTCTGGTAGCTTCACTCCAGTCGGGTAGGACCTCTAAAGGAACAGCAAATGAGTTGTTACTCTTGGTGTTTAAGGAATCAGTGTTTATTTTGTTCAGTCTCTTTTTCAAAAACTATGATCAATCCCTTTATTGGGGAAATATCACCTTTAGGCTCTATTGATTTCCTCTTTTGGAGAGAGGAAGAATTAACTGTTAAAGGGGATTTATTTGATTTCTATCTTAGTTTCATTTGGTCTTTTTTTTTCCCCCATTTTCTTCTAGCCCATTTTTATTCTCTTTGTCTCTTCTAGCTCTTGTTTCAGAGAATCCATATTTTCTTTTGAGGTCATAGAGACTTGAGTGCCGTCATTTTTATGTAAATTGTGGAGGTGTTTTTTCTTCATTTACCATTTTTTTTGTCACATCAATTTACTGCTTTTTTCTTACCTCTGATTTTCCAAAGGGGGTTTCTCTTTTCAAGGTCAAGTTTTATTGAATGATAGCATGGGGGAGATACAGGGGTGGTAAACTAGGGGAGCAGTTAGCTTCATTTTCATGTATTGTCTCTTTATCCTTAGTCTTCACTCCCGGTCACAGGTATTTAACAGGCTGATGTCACATGCCTTATCATGGTCCATATCATTGACTTCTCTTCAGCCCACCAAAGTGAACAGCTAGAGTTTTTTCTTAACTTTCTTTTCCCCTACCACATAACTAAATCTGTAATCTGTTTGATGCAAAAGAACATGCCTGTATGTTTCCTGATTCAGATATGTCTAGTGGCCCAGTAACTCTCCTGCATCGTGTCCTCACAGCCAGCTCTATTCCCTTCCAAGCACTTTGGCCCCTGAGGTTGTGCAATTTACCTTTGAGGGACTCCGACCACACTGTCCATTACCTACAGAACTGCTCTACTCCAGTGGCTTTGTCCTTTACCTAGGGCCAATTTTCAGTGCAGTTGGAAGCACTTCTTTATAGGTTTGCTGTTTCCTAGTTTTATTGAGACATAATTTTCATCCTTCTTGTCTTAAAAAAAAATTTATTGAGAGGAAAAAAATGGGGAAAAAGTACAACTATTCTACCATCTTTCACCAGAACATCCAACTTTTAAATTATTTCTTGCAATGCCAAATATTTAAATATTTAAATAGTTGCAAAAAATTAATTTAAAATAAATACAACACATATGAATGGGTCTCTCCATTGATCTATACATTTGTTGAGACCTCACTGTGCCAAAAAATATAGCTTGAGTTGTATGTTTACAAGACAGGGACCTAAAAAACCTTGTTAAAATGTATCACTTGCTCTCGTTGGGTTTCAGCTTGTCCTAAAATATTTTAACACCTTGATGGTTTAGACATAAAGCATCATTTAGAGTAAGATTGAAGAAAGCAGAGTAGAGTTTTATGGAAACTGCCATCCCTAAAATATCCTCTAGTTACACTGCAGCAGTAAACATAGTAGCCATTTTGAGTGCCCATTTGAATATTAAGGGTGAAAGAGAGGAATAAGATGATTATCACCAGCTTCTGCCTCCACTAAATCTTGTTTATGTCCTCAGTGGTGAGGCAGATTTCCTTATAAACAGAGTATATGGTAGTCTGTCATCCTTAAGTTTAATTGTGATACTTTTCATTATTGACAACTAGATATAATTACTAGATTTCACAGGAGTTTTAAAAGGCAATTTAAATCAGGTAGCCAAACAGTTAATTGCAAAATATTGGTATTATTTGTGTTTTGTTTAATTGTTTTCCAGTAGTTTTCATACTGCTTTCTTATATTACTTATGTGTAACCCTTTTTGCTATTCAGAATTGTTTCCATGTGCACTATCTCACTGTAAGTATGCAATTATATATATATATGTGTGTGTGTGCATATATATATATATATATATATAAAATTCACATGCATACACACAAATGACCTGAGTGTTTGAAAGAATTATTTTAAAATCTATATACATATTTATATATAAATATATAATTTGCTTGTCTGTTACAATTTTATGGTGTCAATAAACTGTCTATAATGAGAAAATCTATTTTACAGTTCAGAGTTTTAATAATTCTGAATTATGGTGAACTGAGGTATACCTTTTACTTTTGCTGGGAAAAGGATCAATCAGGAATTTACTTGGTAAAGATCTCAGATTTTAAATATTTTTGAATAGTTCAGAAGAATCCAAATATAAATAGTAATACTACTAAGTGTAAGCAAATTCTCATACAAGTCAAAGAGTATTTTCTAGAAATAGACTCTTCTAGAAATACTTAGTATTTCTAAGTCTAGTTAGTGATTGTATGTACCTATAATTATTGAAGTTTCATATGCTTACAAATTTAATAGTCTGTAATTCACAGTTGCTTTCCCCCCACTTGTGCTGCAATTACTGGTAGGTTAGTCCAGTCAATACAAAATAAGGAGCTGATGGTGACCACCAAACATTTATTCCCTAGTCGCTTTTCACCACACCCACCTGAAATCTGTGTGACACCTGGGATTCTCCCACGTGGTTCCTGAGCATCTTATTTGTATCTTGAAATGCAAGCTTGCTTTGATGTTGTAGGGGAGGAAAAAGTTTTCCTCAATCCTTTTAGGGTCCCTGGTAGGATCTGAAAATTAAACTGACAACGACAGATTAACAAGAGAAAAACATCAAATTTTACTGAATTTTTACATGAATATGGGAGCATTCACAAAAGAATGAAGACCCAAAGAAGTGACCTGAGAAGGAAGCTCTTATGACTTTTAGACAAAGAAACAATAAATTTGGGAAGAATTGACAAGACAGTGGAGTTTGGTTTGGAGGTAGTGAATGGTGAAAAATTGACTAGGAAGTTAAGGGTAAGTTTAAGAAGGTTTGTTCGTAAGATTTCTCAGCCCCAAATTCCCCTTCTCTGGTGATGAGGATATCTTCCTTCCCCCCTGGTACAGGGAGGGTACCTTTCACGTGGGAGTTTTATAACCTGTTTCAGGGAAGAAGGACAAAGAGGGGAGGTCACAGTGACCTTTCTGTCATTTCTGCCATTTTCTCAAACTCCTTCAGTTTAAGATATTCAATATACCAAGGTGCCATATTTGGGGTACGGCGTCCTGAACCCCATCAACATAAATGGGGGAAGTTCTATACAAGACTTGAGTAAGAAACAGGAGATCATCATGCAGGCTGGACTTTTTTTTTTTCGAGTTTCACATCTTGTATGTCCAAAGAACAAAATTTGCAATCTGCGTCTGTAGGGGAAAAAAAAAAACAGTGGGAGTGAGATTTAAGGGACAATAGAATTTTTCCCAAATTGGACCTTTCCCACTGCTTAAGGTTTAATGTTAAACTCTACTTTGGCTCTGGTTCCCATCTGCTAGAGTTATTTTTCAAAACATATTAATTCAAATTTACCATTTTAAAAGTGCTGTAATTCAGATCTCATTAGAAAACTTAAGAATTGTTTGGCAAAACATCAGGCATTTGGCAGGTGGAGAAGTAGTGCCTTTCTTTATAAAAAAATATGTGCAGGATTTTCCCTTGTTATAAAATTAATGTAAGTCTGTATATTTATAACATACATATATATAGGAAATACAGCAAAGTTAAGAAAATTAAAATCACCAATAATTCCATTGGCTAGACATAATTATTATTATTAGTTTGGTGTATGCCTTTTTAGTGTTTTTAAAATGATTATATGTGAACATACAGACATAATGACATAATTAATACAAAGTTGGGAGATAGAGTACATACCATTATACCTGCTTTTATACTTAATGTGAGTGGGCATTTTTTTTTTTTGGTTTAATAGATATTTTTTAAAGGGATTTCAAAATAAAAAACTACAACTTGAATTAAACGGCTAGACAGAATTTTACACTGAAATATACTCTGGTAGCTCCTGCCAGGCTAGTGTTAAGAACACTGACCTCTGGAGAAGTCACCCTCTGCCCCATGAAGAGCTCTCAAGGATGTCTTCATTGCCTTCATTCACTAAAACACTCTGGGTTGAAAACAGTCCAACTTCCTGGAACCAACAACTGAATCAGATGAATGATGGTCAGGAAAGGGCATTTATATTGTAATAAATCTAAAGTCCTTGTTAAGGTTTAAATCTTAACCTCCTCCCTGGTATAATCACTAAATGTTGTATTTTGACTCTGTAGTCAGGCAAATAGATTTACTTCAAAGGAAAAGTCTATGGTAATTTGTCATCCTTATTTCAGTTTAATTGTAATCTCTTCCATTATTGGCAGCTGGATATAATTACCATATTCCATATCTCTTTTAAAAATAGAAGTAAATATTGTTGATGGAAACTAAGTGAAAACAATAATATATTACTGTTAAAACAAAAAGTAAATAACTGATTTGCATATCTGTATTGCTAGACACAGGGAGTGAGCTATGGCAGCCATGACTTTATTCTTGGTCAAGCATCGTATTCATTAGATGGTGCTGACAAGGAAAACAGTGAAAGTTTCATTGGAAAAATAAGTGATGGACACAGTGAAAGATGAGAAAAGAAGGAACATGATCCTGCTAACGATAAATAAGTGAAAATATGAGTTAATTTAGAGAGATTGAGAAAGAAAGATGACAGTGAGGAGAACAGAGGAAGCATGGAGGATAGCGCGAATATTCAATGACTTCTTAAAAGGAGAGGAGAAAATTCAGAATACTAAATCGAGCTAGAGGGTGAGGTGATGTAGAACTTCCCTTCTTTACAGCATTTTAGGAGCAATTAAAACTAACAGAAGGTTTATTTAGAGTATGTATGGTGAGTAGCAGATTCAAACAACTCATCATACTAAGTTATCCAGAGCCGGCCCTGTGACCCAGCACATGTTTTCCTTTTTGTACAGAAAAATGCAAATATTTTGCTGGATATCTGGCAGAAATAGTACAGCAAAAGGAAAACAAAGGAGTATATAGTATTCCACACCTTCCATGACTCTTACAGAAATAACAAGTTGCCTTTTCAACCAAGAGGTCATGTGACCCACATCTGGTAGCCTCTTCGTTCATTGAAATAAAATTGCCTACTATGTGCTAACTCCAAAACAAATGTTAGTTTCTTTCCTTATTGCACAACGTTACTTATGATCTTAGGCAAGGCCCTTCCCCTCTCTCTTAGCCTGGTTCCTTATGTATGAACTGAGGAGTCCAGAATAGATGACCTTTACTAGCTTCTCCAAATCTAGAATGCCACAATACCAAATTAAGCGACTTTTACCTGATAATCAGAAACTGTAAGAACTTACATAGCCTGCTCGATGTTATTCACCTGCTCCAGTGTCACAGTTTAAAATCCAGGCACGAAGCATCATCTCCTTAACACAAATATGCAACAGCGTTTACAACTTGAAGGCACAAAGCAAGCATTGATTATGCATCTATGCTATGTCAGGTATTTTGCCAGATGCTAGGTAGCCTAGATAAAGAATCCTGATGACATAGTTCCTATCCCCAAGGAGCTCTGGGGCTTAATTGGGAGGTAAGGCAAAGATAACACGAACCAACTGGAAGATGAAGAGCTCGCAGACAATATTTCATTAGAAGTGCTAAAGGTGTACAGCAGACATTGTCTGGGTGTTGTGGGCTATGGGGATTCAGAGTAGGAAGGAATCACCTCCTGGGATCCTTGGAACTTAGGCTAATGATCCTTAAGTGGAGGGATTGACTCCTCGAGTCTGTGAGCTCAATTATATTCCACAGCCATGGGCTATATATACCCTGAACTCCCCAGCTGTTTTGTAAAGTATCGTGTTAATGTTGAAGACAGATACAGAAGGACCGATCCTCCCCATTGGTAAATTCAACAGTGCTCTTCAGGTCACTGTAAGGTAGACGACTAAGCCGAAGGAAGATAATAAGAAAGCTTATATTTGTGTCCTTAAGGAATTAGTGAGGTTTTTGCTTGTGAAAATTAAGACCAATGCAGTTTTCAGCTGTAGTTGTCTGATTCTTTCCTATTCAAACTCAACTCATCTTTCAAAATGCCAGTTCTGGTGGTAGTTTTTATCACTTTGACCTCTGGATCTCTGTCTCTTTAGAATGCACATTATTCAATGTCTATTACACGAAGAGACTATTGCTAAACAGATTTTGAGAGTCATAAAATGCTTTTAAAATTTAAGTATTATGTATATGACTGTTAACTCCTAATTTGGCTCACCCTGGATATGGCCCTTATATATCCAGTGTGTAAGCTTTTCTTGTATTCCCCTGTAATGCCTCATATGCTTTGGGTATTAGATAAATATTTCTTGATTAGTTGTTATTAATCAAGCAGCAGATTGTATCAGTGCTCTAGCAATTCAGATAGGAAAACAAACGGACACCTGTTAGTGTCCCCAGAAAACATAAGGACCTTCATTCTTCCGAAGAAATTAAAGGGTAGATATTCTTATTGCTTTTTACTTTCATTTTTGGTATTATTCAATTGAATTATAGTTCATTTGAAAATTGAGACATTATTGTAATGAATGCTTCCTTTTTACTTTGAAGAAATATGTACACTGCAAATATTCTTCTGAGTATTATAGTTTCTTTCTCAAGGACACATACTAGTGTATTTAACACTTAGAGTATCTCTGAAAAAGAATATGAATACAATGTACTTTTCTTCAAAATTCAGAAACAGAAAAGGAAATTGGTTTGCAGTGGGCCAAAGACAGACACAGAGTCAGAGACAGGACTAACTTGTACTTAAACCTCTTTTCCTTGTACCTTTCCGGTCTGTTTTATTCATTTGCTTCTCTATTTAAACAAATAAACAACTTTTTTTTTTTTTTTTTTTTTGCTTTTTTCAGACAACCTCATAGAGTACATTAGCCTCTGAAAAACAGAATAGCAATGGACCTGTATAAAGGATTGCTCTGGGAGTTCTTTTAAGAGAGCGATCATAAGGTGTGCACAAAGCAAATAATTAATCCCCTAGGTAGCTATGCTATCTGTATGCAGAGATTAACATGAGTGTTCCATCAGTATTCTAAAATGAGGAAGGAAAGGGGGGCTTCCCTGGTGACTTAGTGGTTGAGAGTCCGCCTGCCAATGCAGGGGACACGGGTTCGTGCCCCGGTCCGGGAGGATCCCGCATGCCACGGAGCGGGCTGGGCCCGTGGGCCATGGCTGCTGGGCCTTCGTGTCCAGAGCCTGTGCTCCGCAACAGGAGAGGCCGCAACAGTGAGAGGCCCGCGTACTGCAAAAATAAATAAATAAATAAAATAAGGAAGAAAAGTAATTTTTCTGTGCTCATTTATCCAAGTAATTTTGACACAGGCAAATGGAACTATGCATTCCTTATGTTTTTTTCTTAAATTCCAAGCACAGCTTTTCATGTCTATCAACTGGAAACCATCCATCCTCTATCACAATGGATTCACTAATGACAGGGAAGAGTCTATTAGGTAAAGCAGTAATGAGGAAAGACAGAACGATGGGAAAGTAGGCAGGGTCAGAGGTCACCTTGACCAATATTATTCGCAACTAACTTGCTTTCCACCTTTACTGCCACCCTACTCTTACTGCCCTTCTCAAACCAAACACCACCTTGGGTCTTCCAAAAATTTTTTTTTCTTTTATTCTCAGTGATCTCAGTCTCATAGCCTCAAATTTGATTTTGTTTCTTTTCCACTTAATTTTGTGGTAATTTTAGGAGTTTATTTCTATCTCATTTAGTTATATTGAACTAACACTGTCCACTCCAGGAGGGTTCTTTGAAAACATGTGGAGTCATTGAGTTCAAAATTGGTCCTCAGAATTCTATGTGACCATTTTCATAGCTTGCCTGTCTTGAGCATTTGAAGAAAGTAAGCGTAAGCAATCTAAAGCAAAGAAATTATTTCTAAATGTGGAAATAATGTTAGCTGCCAAGACCCCTGGGGAAAATGTTTATTTTTTAAGTGTGAATGAGTGTGGTGAGAAGTTATCTGATGGAAATATGACTTTATCTGGCCTTGTGTCCTACTACCACCTCTGTTTATAAGATGAAAACTTGAACCTTTTATGGGAAAATAATATTCCACATTTCATTAGAAAATTTCAATAGCACCTTGATATTTGGATGCACTGCTGTGAAATCACCTTTGAATGTTTTCTAGCTATTTTGACTGTGGCAGTGGCCCTTCCTTTTAGAATAATGGGTGCCTGGAAAATTGTGCTATTTCTTATTTTGGGTTTTTATGTTTCTTCTTCTTTGCTTATTGCTATTGGAAGGAGTTTCCCACAATGAATCAGAAACAGGGAGTTTTGTGCATTCTGTCTAGGACCTAATAACTTGTGATATGATAGAACTACCCGCAACTTTCTAGTGTTGTGATTTAATCATAGTAGTGCTTTTGATTGAGGAGATTGGTAAGTGTAGTCACTGAGTCTCCTCTTCATGGTAAGCCTTTAGACTAGTTTCTTCCAATGTTGTTCCTATAATATACATAGAGAGGTTTAATCTCACAAGGAAGCTATCTACTGTTTTCTGATTTTCTGAACTTACTAGGATGAGTTAGCAACAAGTTACTTGTTTCTAGTAATTTTAAATCAGATCAGAGAACACTTTATTTTTCAGTATTTGTTTTCCTTCCCCAAGTCTTTTCTACAAGGAGCAAATATACTCCCAATATAAGAGGACCTAGAATTGGTGAGTTGGTCTTTCCCTAGCATAAATTCCCTAGGGATGAAGGAGAAGTTTCTATACTTCTTTATATGACAGCATTAAACCCATACTTATTGAATGCATTACAAAAAAAAAAAAACTGAGTTGAAAGTTTCACTGTTTTGTAGGAGCTTTATTCCATGGATAGTTGAATTTTCTTTTCAGGCAATTTTTGGTATACCATCGGTCTGGAAATTTAGTTTTCTCTAAAAACATTTATAAATATAATAAATGCTTTGGTTAGTATATCTCATCAGTTGCCATAATTCTTTTTTTCTTGTTTTCTTGAGAAGGCCTGGAGCCCTGACTTAATTTCACAAATAGTTGGACAGACTTTTGCTGGTCCTGGTGATGGTATTATTGCAAAGAAAATAGATGTGTGCTCTTAGATGAGAGTGGTGCATGGATTTGTTCCCGCTTCTTGTCTCCAAAAGACAAAAAGCAAAAGACAAATGCCTAAGAGGATAACTCTGCTGAAATGCATCCTCAGTGTTCATCTAGTCATGTGCACAGACCATTCAAAAATCTGTTAAGAAAATTGAAATATACCTATTCTCTAATATTCTGGGTTAGTTTCTCCATTTCACTGTACCACTCGGAAATCATCCTTTTGCTGGAGAACGTGACAGTCTCCTTCTCATTGACCTGCTTGCATTGACTTATTGATGGGTTTTTCCTCTCTCTCTCGTTTACCTCTTACTATTAATGGGAATGCCTTATATTTCTTTTTTGTTTCTCCACCTGTCTGACCGTAATTTACCTTTTTTTTTTTTTTTCCCAAAATGATTGCATTGTTATTTACCTGTTTGGGGATCTGGCTTTGAAAATGCTTTATATTTTAGGAGCGAGTGGCTAGTTTCCTTGGATATGAAATGTTAATGAATCTCTAGAGAGATTGTTCTAGTGACTGCTCTACAATGTTATCTATTCTCTTTGTCTTTGCGTATATATGTGCACATTCTATCGTGGCTGATTTTCGTTTCTCCCTTCTTGTTTTTTTTAATCACTAGGGATTTTCTTATCCCTTTTTTAAAAAAATGCACGCACACACATACGTATAAACTCAAATCTTGTTGATGAAAAACTGGATTAAATATACACCTTCCTCTGCCATACTGTCCTTATGTCACAAATCTGTTATTTGCTACAGTTGTCCCACTGCATAAGGTTGTAGTACTCATTTCCCATACCAGCCATTTTAGTGCATTAGAAGAAATACAGCAGATTGAAAGCTTCACTCAACAGACTAGGTTCATTAAATTTTAAGGACCCTAATAATACTGAACCTGAGAAAGATGAAAGCAGTAACAGTCCATTGATTTCACAGGATGTCACTTGCTGAATGGTCTTCAAACCAAGAGAGCAACCTTTAGACCAATCCAGGTCTTTGCTGGTCCTGAGTCAAATATCTAATCAATAGAGTGATGCAAAGTTAAGTCTGAGGATGTAGTCCTCATCGTAAACAAGCTGTGCTGTTGAACTAGGTAGGAAGACTGGTGGCAGGGACAGCTTGGAGAATTCTGGAAGGATGCATTCTCTGACTTAATTCAATGTTACTGCTGTGATTTTTCTCTTCATTTCTTTTCCTGCTTTCTCAATAGCCAAATCATTTAAAATTTCCCTCACCTGTTTTGTCTCCTTTGTCTTCATTTCTGTACTTTTCACAATTTCTGCAGTATACAAATATTAATCACAAACTAGAATTAAACCTGTTGCACATAAACTATGAATGTTACTGATCAGAATTGTCCATATGTGTTGAAGAATTAACAGTTATCTGTATATAGTGATTTGTTTCATTTGGAGCCCTTGAATAGGTGAATAGTGGAGGTTGCCCCAGATTCACTCATTCAACATTTGTTCAGTGTACACATGGTGCCACATTACAGTAAGTGTAATATTTTTATCGCTTTAATGTGGGACAGTTGTGTGAAGGTCAGATTTTTCAAATCTGAGAAATAAATTACTAAAGGTATCCCTCTGTGTTCTTCCTGCTTACTGATTTTATGACCTAGGTCAGGTTATTTGTTGTGTTTTTCTTTTCCCTTGGTAAAAGTGAGCATCACCCTGCCTCTTAGCCTCCAACAGGTGCTTGAAAAAATAAGGCAACATGGCAGATGAAATTCAGCATATGTGTAGGGTACTGTCATATAACTCAGAAGAAAACATGGTTTTCTACCCTCTGGTGTAAAAGCTTTAATGGCATTTCAAGTGGTACTGTTAATTTACCAGGGAATGAACACTGTGATGATTTAACTGGATATCTATAAAGGACTTTAAATTCTTTGCCAAAACGCATGAACACAGACAAACAGACAAACAACTGGCTATGGTCTTGTTGAACATGAGCAGGATTACCTAGTGTAAGAATTAGTAAGATTTTGACTAGTGAGTTGATGCCTGGTCTTTCTCAACTAGAAACGTGGGGGAAAAATGATACCAGTGCAGTTACACTTGTAGAGAATACGCTTTCACTTTTCCTTGTATTTTCACAACTTAAATTGACTGTTGGAATAAGATAATGAATCCCTTTCTGTATCTGAGTCATATTTATGACAGTCGAACCCACCAAGGCTCATAATCATTCCTGCTTGGAATGATTCTGTTCTTGTAAGTAGGAATTATCTTAACATGTATTCACAAAACAAATCAGCCAGGGTGGTTCTTGCTTAATAACATTTAACCCAACCTTTTTAGTAGTAACTGCGGTAATTATAGATTTTAGACTGAGAAGACCTCAGTAATTACATAACTAGGTTTTAATAAATCTGGGACTCATTTTAGACTGTCATTTCTGTAGGTTTTATGTTGTATTGATTTTGGATGAAATTGCTAGACCAGTCATGTGGAGAATGATTTCAGGAAATAAAAACGTTAACTGCTAATAAGGCTTAGCCAGTACTCTGTTTATTTATTTATTTTTTTGGCAGTATTTATGTCTTAATTTTCTAAAATCATAGGATTATTACATGAAATAAAATATTCTCTACTGTATCATTTCACAATAATAAAATATAGCAAACATTATGTACAATTATTGTTTAAAGTCAAAATAAAAAAGGAGCGGGGACACATAGTTTTTGAGGGCAGGAGCTCTCTGTGTCCCCCTTTGCCTGGCAAAGCAATAAAGCTATTCTTCTTCAAAAAAATAAATAAATAAGGAGCAGAGTATCCACCCAAAGAAATCATTGCATGCTATCTGCTACAGGGCCTCACTGGTAACGTGCCTTTTTATGTCATGCTTATGTTAGGTGGACAATTCAGTGTATGCTGGGTTCAAGTTTAAGGATAGTGCCAGCTTTAGTGGAGTGATATTTTAAACCCAGAGAATAGAGTTGGAAATGACCATAGAGGTTACCTGGAACAACCCCCTTATCTTCAGAAGAGGAAAATGAGGATTATTGAATACTTTCAATAACTTTGACAAAGTCACAGAGCAACAAGTTTGTCATTTTCCTGATTCAAGATTGAGTGCTTCCCAATTACATGATGGCTTTTTAGATATGTTCATTTACAATCTTATTTTCATTCATTTTAATACAGAACAGCTAGAATTTACTAATGAATTCATAGTGCAGACATTCCTCTGGTGAGAGAAATGAAGGATCCAGTTTATATAAAGATATCATATTTTACATGTATTTATATCGTTAACATCTTTTCAGAATTAATGAAATCTGTTTGAGACTGAACTTGCTGCATCACTTTTTGTTTGTTTTAAAATTGAACACATGCATCCCTTTTAGACAGCAATGTAAGGAGCGTTACTATTCTGTGAGTTTATGTATGTTTTTCAACTTGAGTCTGTGGGGGTGTCTGGACTTAAGCACGTTTCCTCCATTTTCAGCCGGCACTTATTGTGTGTTAATTTCACATTCCATTCACATTCCGAGCAAGCTTGCTGCTTTCACAACCGTCATAGAGGGGATTTCATTTTTGTCTCTTTCAGTTTAACTCCAGGAAGAATTAACCTCTCTGGGCTTACCTTGGAGGCTTTCCTTGTTACGTAAATTTGTTAAGCAAAGTCTGGGGAAATCATTAAATATTTTGATCTTGTGCGTATGACTTCATTTGCAGGGCCAGATTTGGTCTAGAGTAATATATATGTAACTCCCCTGGATATGTGTGGAAAGTCTGTGGAAAGAGCTTCAGAATGGGGGTGGATTCTAGACTATAGATGCTTACAGTTTTGCGAATTAGAAGAAAGAGTTTATAGTTTAATTAGCTGTCTGGTTGTCTCCACCATGGCTTGAAGTCAATCTGGGGTCGGTGGGGTGGGGGTGGGGGGAATTGGGAAGACTCAGTAATAACACCATCAAATCTTTTCTGAGCCTTTTTCTTTTATTTTAATTGGAAAGAAGGAAGGTTGTATAAAATTCATTAACCACATATTCCCACTTGGATCCCCAATTTAACCTGCCTGAATTGAATTTGTACCTTGGAGCAGCCATAGAGGAAAATAGGAAGAGACTGGTCTCCCGAGGATCCTCAACGTCTAAGTTTTATAAGTCACAGTTTTGTCTGGCTGAAATCTGTGCTTCAAATATAAGGGATTAGCTGCTGCAGTTTAGTTCTTTGTGCATCTTAGACTAGCACTGCTCTGATATTGCCTTTCTTTTCAGGAATTTCATTTCCACAAGTTAGGTCTGTGACTGATCTTATTTCAACTGTGCAGAACTTCTTTCCCAGAAAAAGCTTGAACTTCTTTTGCCACTGGTGTTTGCTCTGCATGAAATTGGTTGACTAGGAATTTTTTTTTTTCCCCCTGTATCCCTTGCATTCCTCTCCCCCAGGGAGCATAATTGTATTCCACAGAACATTAGGATCCAATATGAGTTGAATCTTCCTCTTGAACCAAACACTAATGTTTCCTCTGTCTCGCTAAAGGGATGCCATGTACACTTGTTCAAGACGTAGACTTGTGAAGGTGTTCTCATTTACACTGTTACCTCCGTGGAGTTGCATATTTAATATGATAATTTTCTAGGAAAGAGCAAGCAGATGGCTTGTTCTGACAAAATTGGTATGCTATAACAATTTTCCAGCCGTTGAAAGTAAGGGGTTTCGAGGAAGATTGCTTTTTTCTGATTTGCCTAAGGACGTCATAAGGACTAAAAGTAACCATGCCCACTGTGTTCTAGGAGACAGAGGGTCTACTAGGTCAAAGAGTACCGAATGTCTGACTAGAATTGTTCTTTAGGGAAAGGCTTTTACGTGTTTTGTCCTGAGGGTCAACAGAGTTAATGGTGCAGAGCATACTTTCTGATAGTAGTGGATTCCATCACTGCTTCTCTTCTTCCACTATTTAAAGGTGAAAAAAGATGCAGAAAACTCAGCTTCATCTATAGATGCAGGAATTTGAGCTTAAGTGTAGCCAATATTGTCACACTTGACCCTATTATTGCTCATCTATATGGTATAACTCGTAAACCAACACATCCTAACTTAGTAAAGTGCTCTGCATGCAGGAAACAGTTAATGAAACTTTGATGAGCAGAGGAAGCAAATCAACGAGGCGCAAGAAGTTAACCAAGCAATTATATGCAGAGAACCAAGCAGCAATCAAGCAAAAGACATGCTGGGACAATATTGTGTAGCTAAACCTTTTCCATAAAAACAATTTCTTAAAATTATTGGAAGAAAGGGAACACTGCAAATGTTTAGATGATAAATATAATCAATTCTGGTGGGTTCCATGGAAAGGTCTTGTTGAGAGCTAAGTATTACTACATCTGGAGACTGTTTTAAAGATGATGAAGAGATACAGGTTAGCTGTGTCTTGCAAAACTTGTTTTAAGAAAGAACAGTGGTTTTCATTAGAATATCCTTTTTAACTTATTTATTTGATGCATTAGGATACTGAAAAATGTCATCCATGTATACTTCACTGTGCTAAGTGTTACAGGGCTGTAAAGATGATATATTCTCCTATGGAAGAAGATGACTAAATTCAAACATAGAAAATTTATTATATTCTCCACTTATCCTATTCCTTCTTTGATGCTTCCTGTCTCAGTGAATAAATGGCACAGTATCTGTACCCTTTGCAGGTCAGAAACCTAGAAGAGAACTTTAATTTCTTCCCCCTCCCCTCTCCACATCCAGTTAATCATCAAAAGTCCTTACAACATTACCTCCTTTATGCTTCTCACATCTGTCTACTTCTTTTCAAGGTCCTTACATTTTATTCTTCTTTTTGTGAGATAACTTTCTGCTGGGCCTCCTTACCTCACCTCCTTCCCATCCATCCCATTTTCCACATAGAAGCCTCAATAATCTTGCTAAGATTCAAACCTGTTCATGTCATCTCCCCAGTGAAAATCTTCCAGGTGAATTCCCTTTTGCTCTACTGTAAGCCCCATCCTCTTCGGCATGAGTCTCTTTGGCATGGTGAAGATTATCTTGGGAGAGAGTGATCAGAAGATAGTAAAAAGATGATAACTGATTCCCCTAGGGTGAGTGACCAGGCTACTTGTGGAAGGGACATTGCTGTTTAGTGCATCTCCCTACACACTTATTCCAGCAGGCCCTCACCTCTTCATGGGCACAGCTTATTTGATCAGCTTACTGGTGGATACCCTAGGAAGTTAGAGTGGAAGTTGTCATTTCTGATTCTGAATCCATTTCAGACATCTCACTCATGGGTGAGACAGTGTGGGTTTTATGATTTCATGTCATTAGTGGGATTGAAAGGGAAATTGGCTATGCTATTTTGGGAATCTACACCTCAAAATGTGTTATATAGTACGTGGAGGATAAATGCTATTTGCCAGATAGATAAGAACATGGTAAATGAACATGGAAATGTGTTGGTTACAGATATCAAAATGGCAGGAGAATAGTAAATGATTGAGCCTTTCTTGATATAAGAATTTTCACATTGCTTGAAAAACCAGTAACATCTTGTGGGAAAAAAAAAGTTTTACTTTTCTACCCTTTAAAATGCCCCTTTATATTTATTTTAGATGTTTATTTTCATAAAAATAAATGAAATCCCAGCTTGAGAAATTTTCTTTTATTTAGAGTCTGCTTATTTTCGTTTTGAAAGAGTACAAATTTGAGTAGCACCAAGAGATTTATTTTAGGCCATTCTTGATGGGGGAAGGGTTATTCTTTGGTCTTTCACTTGTTCTGCTTTGTTATTTTAATTAATCTGTCCCCAGTATGTTATTGGTTAATCTAAAAGTTCACCTTCTCTGATCAGTGAACATGGCATTTTATTTTCGTGATATATATATATATATATATATATATATATATATATATATACAGACACACGTATATACACACACGTGTGTGTGTCTGTATATATATGTATAATATACACAGTCTTTATTTAAGTTTTAAGTATATGCTCATTAAAGTTGAGAAAAAAGAAGAGTGTGTAAATGTATATGATTACATGAAATATACAAATGTTTACTCCAAAATAGCGTCTGATAAATGTATGTCAACAGAAAACTAAGACTTTTTCTTTTATTTCAAAGTTAACATTTGAAGAGAAAATAAATCAGCTACTAGATTTTTAAATAATATTTTTTCTCAGTACTCTCAATTTATAGCCTTTTGATGGTATTTTCTAAATTATAGTTCTTTTCAAGACACTGAGAAAAGTTGCTGATATTAGATTTTGATACATTATGCTTCTCTGTGTTTCCAACTTCCTATTAATAAGTCCTTTGTTATACACATAATGCAAACACATTTGATTCTAAAACATCAAATGAAAATAAAGCTATCATCAAAATAGTTTTGGATGTTATGTGTTTGGTTTACCACATCAAATGTAGCTATATATCTGTGAAGTATCTAGTGGTATTCTAGGCTCTGAGGTAAATACAAGGAAGCATGAAAACTAGTTCTTACCCTCAAGATAGAATATTAGAAACAAACAATATAAAACTAATTCAAAACGAAAGAAGTAGAATGTGCTCTGTATTTATAATTACATATATATATATATTGCTGTGACTCTTAAGAAACGTAGATAGAACGATCATTGCTTTGCTATAGAAATCTCTTATAATTCACTCTAGGTAAATGTTCCTCAGAATGTTGCTGTAAAATATTATTTAGCATTTGAATTAATGTATAAAAATACCTCGAAAGAACATTTCTCCAAATTTCTTTATTACTAAGCTTCCCTGATAATACTTTGTTTACTTTCTGTGGAGAAGCAGAGATTTTCCTCTGAGAGCGAGGAAGTGAAATTCAGATGAAGAAACAATTTTCTATTTTTATTTTGACTGGGTTACTATTGCTTTTTCTGAGGTTGGCTAGCTTAGATGGCGGAATAATATGATAAATACGAATAATGGGTCATGGATATCAAAGAAGAATTGCACCAGAGAAGTTAAACTGGCAAGGAAGAATTTATTGAAGACTTTTGTAATAAGGGAGAGAGATTGAAGTCAACTCCAGTGAAACAAAAGGCTGGAGACTTTTTAAGCTCTGGAGTGAGCTAGTGGGAAACTACTGGAGGACACTGGGGGCGGGAGAGGGAAGTTATTCACAGTGATTAGGTCCTGGTGTTTGGTAATTGGTGCTTATCTAAGTTTGGATTCTACCCTCCCACAGAGACTGGGACAGAGGGACACTGTCTTTCCTGATGATTACATTTCAAAGAGATGGCTCCCAGGCTCTTGAGAAAGACATTCCTGAATTATAAAACTATCAAGAAGCTGGAAGAAGTTTAACATCTAAAAGGGGCAGAGAAAAAATTCACAATTACAAATTGCCTAAAGTAAATGCTCTATAGTCAAGCAGAGGGGTCAGTGTGGGTCAATTAAATTCACTTTGTTTCAGGGTCACAGACAACATTCTTTATCATGTTTTGCAAATATGTGCCATTTTAATTTTGTAAGGGAGAAAAGAATTTGGGAATTGGGTAGATCCAGGAAAACATATGACCCCCCCCACCCCCCACCCCGCCAAAGAATCTGCCAGGGTGAGTAACATTGGCTGACTGTTAAAAGGGTAGTGGGTATTACTAGCCTTCTATGGAAGGTTTTGATAAGAAAAGATTCACATTGCTTTGTGTGACCATAGACAAATCACTTTACATCTGTAAACACCGTTTTCTTTTAAATTTGTAAAATAGAGTTAATTATAGTTTCCCTATCAAATGTACTTGACTCATGGGTATAAAAAAATACTTGGAAATGTTTTGTCGTTTTGTCTTAAAGGCTATATAAATACCCTTTGCTCTACAAATGAGACCACCATAATACACAGGTATGAACAAAATGTAAGGTGTGGGTTTTTTTCCTTTCTTTCTTTCTTCCCCCTCCTCACATAGTATTTACAGTTCACTGGTACAGTTCTCAACCCGCAGCTTCCGTCTCTAGGTCTAGGACAGCTGGCTCAGCTTTTGGTCATCACTCAGCAAAAAGAGAGAGAGACATAAGCGGTAAAGTGCAGGTGCATTTCAGGGCTGGAACTGGAGGAATCACCCATCATTTTTGCCCATGTATCATTGGCCAGAATTTAGTCATATGGCCCTATCAAACTGCAAAGGAGAAAGGGAAATGCCCAGTTTATACACAGCTTAGCTGTATGCCCAGCTTCGAGTTCTCTTAGTACTAAAGAAGTCGAAGTGAATAGTGGTGAACATGAGCAGTCTTCGCCACAGAGATAAATGGAGAGAATGATCAAGACAACAGAAACTTCTTAAAGGAGAAAATTAAGTAGTCCCAAATGACTCAAGACAATGTAATGGGTTATTAGAATAACAGAATTTAGTCAAATTGACAGCTAGTTCCTTCTCAGAAAACAAAACCTTCCCTTTTTCTTCGGGCTTTTTTTTTTAAATGCCTCCTAGGATCTGATATGCATAATTGCATTGATAGCATCTAAACAATAGTTACAAAATTATCTTGCATTAAAAGCCCATGTAGTCAACCAACTATTATTTTAATGCTAAATATGTTTAATGGGTAACCTTGTTTGGTACATGGGCTGTGAACCTAGTAGCATCATTTGTCTCAGTAGATCATTGAATTTTCAGAAAGCTCTCTATTATGTTTAATTCTTGCAAATTGCTTGCCAATTTAATATGAGCTGCATCTAAACAGTAAGTAATTGCTTATGATAATGAGTGCATACTAATTTGCCAGAATATGTTAATATTCACAAAGCACTTTTATACTGCTTGTTCCAAAAATACTGCGCTCTCGGTTAAATGCAGCTTTTAGATGGCATTATTGTTACACATCTGGCTAAAATCATCACTTCAGTAGCGTCTACCCAAAAGTCATATGACAGTCACTTCAATATACCAAAGAAGGAACAGAAAGTCATGTCATCCTTTGATTAATGATTTAGAATATTCGAGGAAAAAAAATCACACTGTTAATAATTAATTCTAATTAGTGATTAATAGTAGTAAGCAGACTATACTGAATTGGAAATGGCCTCTTTTCCCTACAAGAGTCATTAAATTTAATTTAAAGGACTTTAAAGACAGATGGCATGGCAGTCTTCATTTGAATACAATAATCAATTGAAAATAAATTAAAATTTTAAGGATGAAGCTAGATATGGGTGTTTTTGAGTTTGAAGCCTACTTTATCCCTTAATAGTGCCCTACCCTCTTTGTCTTAGAGGTCTTTCTCAACCTTTTTCAGGGATGCTGTTTGAAGACTCTAGAGCTCAAAGGCTTATATTTCAAACCTGAGGGTCTTTTGAGCTTGGGGACCTGAGCATTCAAGGATCTGAGGTGCAGATTGGAACCACCTTGTAATTTTAGTCTAGGAAGACTAATATAAAAGAAGAAAAATTTGGCACTTCCCTGCCCTGGGGCTGATTTGGCACTTTAATCCACCCTCTAGTGTTTCAGTCATTTCAACTTCAAAAATTACTCTCACACATAGTTGTATCATGAGTGGTGAAATAGAAGGATCTCTGTAGAGAACCGTTTTTTTTTTTTGCTTCTCCATCACTTTCAAATTTCATTTACTTTGTTGAATTCCATTGGCTAAATATCTTCATGAGTTAAAAAATTTGCATCTTTGGATTTTAAATCGTTCAAATACCAAAAATTGCTTATCAAAGTAAGTTGTCTAATTTCCCAATTTTTTGCTTCTTGTCACTTTTATTTTGAAAATAGGTGGATTGATACCTCTCAGAACTGGCTGATATTTATTCTTCTTGTCATCTTCATAAGCTGTTTCAAAGATTCTGAGATGAAGAATGAATAAACAAACCAAATTTTATATGCGTTATTTTAATTCAGGTCGCTGTAACTTAGTTTTTCTACTAAGCATAGACTAGTACTTGAGAAATGAGAAATAGTTTTATTCTTGATAAAGATGGAATGAAAAGATTCATGATAAATAGCAGATAACACCAAGATACTTCTTACTAAATATAGTTTATCTCTTATGACAGTAATATCACATTTTTATACATTTGTGAAGTTATGTGACTCTTTGTTAAAGGAAATTTGCATTTCATAGAACTATGAGTATTCCGAACTACTAGAACTGATCTAATCTCTTTTAACACTGACCTTGAACAGTCCTAATTTCCACTATATTATTTGTACTCTGTATTTATCTAGAGATTTAGTTCAGGAGACAAAGAGATAGGAAATAATAGTGCCTAAAAATGCATCTTTTTAAAAAAAAGGTAATGTCATTAATATAAGTGGATCTACTCCTCTTTCTGGAACCTGTTTTGTGCTTCTGTGACTTTTCTCATGAAAATCCAGCCCACAGAAATACATTTGCTCTTATTTTTCCAGAACCATATTAAATTTTATCTTCTCTGAAAATAATTTGGGGGTATTTCAGGAGACCAAATGAATTCTCCAGTTTGGCTGATACAGAGGGTTGGTTTGTGTGGAGGATGTCCAAAGCTAGTTTGATTTTAGTTTGTAAAATAAATTTAAATTAGGGAGGGGCAGGAAGGTATCAAATCAGTAAGGATGCGTATTTATTACATTTAAGATTGAAGGTGATGCAATCTGAACAATGACTGCAAGAATGGAAATACAAAAGAAAAATTCAAGAAATCACACCTGATTGAATGGGTAGTTGTAGCTGGATTCTAGAGCTATAACATATACCTTTCTGTCATTTCCAGCGTCTAGCATGGTGCTTTCTACATAGCAAATGCTTAATTATTTTTTGTATGGATGTTTTTATTCTTGAATTATACTGTTGTATTGCTTTTGCATTCTCTTTCTCCAGAGCATCCTTCTGCTATTGTCTCAGCATTGTGTTTTGTTTGTTTTTGTCAAAAATTCCAACTCCTTATTTTGAGCTAGTCTTTCCCTACCACCTCACTAAACCATCTGGCTAAGCAACTCCTAAAATAATCTCACATAGGTTTTTTTTCATGTTACATACATTAAAAGAGATATGAATTTTTCCTCCATAATGCCCACTATTCCCTCTCTTTTGACTTATCTTTTTCATCACAACTACAGTGTATACTAATTACTACACACGCAAACATCACATTGCATCTAGCTGTCATGTCTCCTTAGTCCCCTCCAGTTTGGGACTATTCCTCAGTCTTTTTCTGTTTTTTATTAACCTTGACTTTTTAAAAGAACGCTGCCAGTTATTTTGTAGAATGTCCCTCAGTTGGAGTTTCTTGGATGTTTTCTTATGATTCAGGGTATGCATTTTTGGCAAAATAATATAGAAATGATGCTGTGCCCTTCTCAGTACATCATATTTGGAGGACCCAAATTCCATGTCTCCTTACTGGTGGTATTAATCTTGATCACTTGGTTACGGTGCTATCTCTTGGGTTTTTCTGATGATTAATAAATTCTTAAAGCCTAAGAACTAGCAGGTTATATCCATGTCTTCCCTGTAAAATATGGAGAACTTTGGGCTATGTTATTCGAGAAAATTGTGGGATTTTGATACTGACTCAAAAAGAGTCATCAGTACCTGGCTGAAGAGTCTCATGACTGTTCATCACAGTTGTGCCTTACACAGACATATAATGAAATTGGAGAATGGTAGTTTAGGCAATCTATCCTCTTATCTGAGTTTCTGTATTTGACTAGTAAAATTATTCGGATTACGTAGAAATGGATATAGGCATGGAATTTGTTGTACTCATCTGAGAATCAGGAACCTTAAGTTATTTATCATTGTATCACTAGTCCTGACTTAGTTCAAGCATAAACCAATGCTCTTATTAATGATTAATAAATGAATAAAAGCACCTAAGTCTGATGAGGATAATAAGAATTAACGCAAAACCCCTTTCTTCAGGAAACATCCTTCTAAAGATGGAAATTTCAATAAAAGACAACTCTGACAGTTTATATAATATTTTGCAAGCAAGTTCTGTAGATGATAAAGGGAGGGAATTCACCTTGGCTGGAATGATAGTGGGAAGCAGGACTGAAAAGAAAACCAGGTGCAACAGAGGAGGATAAATTGGCAAAAGTAAAGTCACTTTGGGAGAAGAATGTGTATTCCACCACGTGTGCAGGCCTAGGTGATAGAGTTAGAGCTTAGTTTAAAATGACTTCTGAATCAGAAACTTGTATTCTATCCAGTTTTGGTCCAAAATTTACTAGTAAATAGTTCTACTTGGGGTCTAGTCAGTTGGAAAATGACTTAAATATAGCAGATAGACAGGGAGATGGTAAATGAGAGGAACTAAGATTAGAAAACAAAGGCAAAACTTCTAGTTTTAGCCTAAAATTAATTTGAATTTTATTGTTTATCTGGTGGCCTCCGAATAGTTCAAAATAACCACGTGCAGTTTTTTTTTAAACAAATTTGTTTAATTAATTAATTTTTGGCTGTGCTGGGTCTTCGTTGCTACGCGCGGGCTTTCTCTAGTTGCAGCAAGCGGGGGCTACTCTTCATTGCGGTGCGCTGGCTTCTCATCGTGGAGGCTTCTCTTGTTGCAGAGCACTGGCTCTAGGCGCGCCAGCTTCAGTAGTTGTGGCACGCAGGCTCAGTAGTTGTGGCTCGGGGGCTCTAGAGCACAGGCTCAGTCGTTGTGGCGCATGGGCTTAGTAGCTCCGCAGCATGTGGGATCTTCCCAGACCAGGGATCGGACCCGTGTCCCCTGCATTGGCAGGCGGATTCTTAACCACTGCGCCACCAGGGAAGCCCCCACATGCAGTTTTGTGTTCAGGATTGAATTCCACTACTAAAGGCAGGAAATGGTGTCACTGCCAAAAAGTTATAAGGCCTTTGTGATGTGGAATAAAAATGATTATGGTATTAATAATAAAAATTTGGCTTCTGCATCTCTGTTCAGCAATTTGGAAGCCTCTGAACAAGCTGAAGGCTGAGATGGCTTCTGAGGCAGGGTGCTTGCAGAAAAGCTTTGCAAAAGCCCCACCCCTCTGAAAGATTCAGGCTAGACTCTGAGAATGTCAGAATGTGAACGAATCATTTCTGCTAAGTGCCATTTCAGAAACTTTGAGTCTCCTGAAACCAGACCAAGGAAACATCATTAGAAAAACCACTAGAGATGATTGAAATGAGACCTTGATTTGTGAATTTTAGCTTATTTTTCTAAACAAGAAGCAGTCATTTGATCTTAGCTCTTCATTGTACAGTGGAAAATCACTAGGAATAGGGTTGGGTGCAGCCCCCAACCATCTGTGTGACATTGAGGAACACTTGATTCTTCTGGGCCTCCATTTTGTCATTTTTAAAAGGAAAGTTTCCCTTAGTCTTCTCCAAGAGCATTTCAGCATTAAGTCTATGTTTATGTCAGTTGTTTTTAACTTAGGAACTTTTTTTTTTTTCTTTTGCGGTACGCGGGCCTCTCAGTGTTGTGGCCTCTCCTGCATCGGCAGGCGGACTCTCAACCGCTGTGCCACCAGGGAAGCCCTTAAGAACTTTTTTACACCATAATTCTAGTAAATTCTCGATAAAAACCATTTTAGCAATTAATTTATGAAAAAAGTAAATTAAAGGCCATCACTAGGCAATTGCAACCCTTTCTTACTAGATACTAATTTAAAGAATTTATTAGGAACTTACACAGCTTATATGTTCTTTAAAATAAGATTTTTCATAAAGTACCAGAAGGTATGATTTCTTATCTCTCCATCCCTGCTGCCTATAGCCCTAATGCAAATTGATTACTGAATTACTTGCCGGAGACTTTTTAATAAAATTCACTTACTGCTTGAGGGAGTCTAGTTTCAGAAGGGAAGGCATAAGCATTTGATGTTCTTGGGGTTATTGGTTGTGGGATTGCTTTGCTTGGTTTTATTTTTAACTCTAGATCATTTGGCTATATTGATGAATTATTTTCTAATCTGATTGGCAGAAGGTCTACCATTTACTTGTTTTTCTTCTCAGCCAGATAACTTAGATTCCAAGAGCTTTTTTAAAGGTTCCAAGACTTTGAATTTGATCTTGGAACAAGCTTGTCTCACTGGGCAGCTCAAACTATTGAACTCAATTCTTCCTGGAGGGAGTATTTTCTAACTAACATGTTTAGAGAGGGAAATAATGAGTAGTTTTTCAAAGAAAGTATATTGCAAAGAAACCACTAAGTGAAGTATTACTTCTTGCATAGATTTACTAAGATATTATTCACTGAAAATTATCTCAAAATATTTAAACACTTATATGACTTTGATCTGAAAAGATAACATAGATATAATTGTTCTTGCTTATCATTTTTTCTGTTCTTTTTTTTTTTTTTTCCTTTGCGGTACGTGGGCCTCTCACCACTGTGGCCTCTCCCGTTGTGGAGCACAGGCTCCGGAGGCGCAGGCTCAGCGGCCATGGCTCACGGGCCCAGCCGCTCTGCAGCATGTGGGATCTTCCCGGACCGGGGCACGAACCCGTGTCCCCTGCATCGGCAGGCGACCCTCAACCACTGCGCCCCCAGGGAAGCCCTCTGTTCTTTTTATGTTACCATTAATCAGTGGCTTTAAAATCGTCATCTTTTCAAAGATTTTTTTAAAAAATCCAAAATAGATGGTGACACGGCTGAATACCATTTATCTGATGTCTCTCATAAACCCATCTTGCCGTGATATTTATCATCTTTAATCCACAGATCCTACCTGTTTGGGAAAAAGGGTTGTGTGTTTCCAGTTTTATATTCCTAGTTCCTTTCACATATTAGACAACCAGGAGATAGGTCAACTTAGGAATGTTTCTTATTTCAATTAATTTCCTTATAAGACAGAAAAAGAGAATGACTTATCCAAATGACTACAATTGACATCAGTGATTAATTACATAAAATCTCAACTTTGTACAATACCAGTGGACATCATTCTTTTCTCATTTATGTGAATACTGCCTTTTTGACAGTCTGTGCAGCTATTTGTGACATACCTGAACAAATGTCTAGAGTGTGGAAACAGTAGGTCAGCCATGAATCTACTTGAGAATTACTTTGGTTATTAAAGAAGAGCACACTTGTTTCCCGAAGATTGAATACTTTTTTCCATGTAGCATATTCTTTCCATAAATGTCAAAATATGGAAATGTCAAATACCAAAATGAAAAATATACATGATACATTTATACATATATTATTCCTGCCAAGATCTCTGGAATATAGAATTTTTATTACAGAAAATATAGAGTATAGAAAAATTCATAATATTTATTTAAAAAGGCTTTTATTAGAGAAAAGTTTTGGGCCAATAGGCAAAGGGAAAATTTCCCTACTTTGTCATTGAAGTGCACAGTTACTATTGTAAGAGAAATGATTGCTAATTTTATAGGAATCATGATAGTTTTTTTTGCTATTCCATTTTCTTGAGTTTTATCTTGATTAGCATTTCTTGGTGAATAAGCACACACCATTTTTCCTTTTAAAGTGCTATCTTGACTGGACCAGAGGAAATCTCATATGGGCTGGCTTAGTGGAGATGACTCCTCTGCTTTCATGATTCCCAGGTCTACTGTGGAGTCTGAGTGGTTCAGACTTGTTTGATCCCATTGAAAGTTTTGGAGATATTAGTTTTTAATGCCTAGTGAGTCCTCATGGACCCTGGGAGTCTTACTTCTGATTCACACAGGGTTCAAGAATCTGTGAAAAAACTTGAACCAAGTCATGATGAGGTGTTTTTTTTTTGTTTTTTTTTTTTGCGATACGCGGGCCTCTCATTGTTGCGGCCTCTCCCGTTGTGGAGCACAGGCTCCGGACGCGCAGGCCCAGAGGTCATGGCTCACGGGCCCAGCCGCTCTGCGGCATGTGGGATCTTCCCGGACCGGGGCACGAACCCGTGTTCCCTGCATCGGCAGGCGGACTCTCTACCACTGCGCCACCAGGGAAGCCCGCTCCTTCTATCTTGAATGTCATCATGAGCTACTTACTTTCTTAAGGCTTTCATTCTTTGGGAATTACCTAAACTCTTCTTGACTTTCTTTTCTTTGGTCTGATCCAGTCTGTGGGGCCAGTATCTAATCCATTTCAGTGACAGGCCATGTTTCTTTTATTTCTCAGAGATGTATGGGTAAAAACTCTCTTTCTCCAAGATGTATGGGTAAAAACCTTGTCTTATTTTCTAGTCTCTTTAGCTAGGCGTAATGCTCTTGTCATTTCTACCAAGTTTGCATCGTCCATCAGGAGTCGCAAGTTGTGATACACAGTCTTTATTTTCCTTTCTTTCCTAGCATTTTTTCACCCTTAGATCTGTAGCATCGAGGGCTCTCTTATTCTCAATATAAGTAATTGGTGTTATTACTTTTAGATTTCGAGTTGATTACATATTATAGGTAGGAACTCCTATTACTCTGATTCCATTGATCTCTCCTAATATAATGCCACCTTTCCTGAATTTTTATTGCTCTTATATGAAATTTTAGGAATTAAGAATCTATAGCGCTCACAAAATAATTCTTCGTGATCTTACAAAGAATTTACAGCAACGTAGATAGACAATGAACTCTTAGTGCTTTAGAATACAAGTAAGAGTGTTCAGATTTATTAGTTTATTTGTTTTACTAGTTTTAGACCTAAAACTTTTTTTTTTATACAGGGTGGCCTTCTTATTGTTTTTGCTTTTTGTGAACTTTACTAAGAAGAATGCCTCCATATAGGTAGAAATTATTCAGGAAATTGAAATTTAGCAACTGCCTCTTGACAAGGTTGTAGGAGAAATAAAAGTTCCCCTTGTTTATAAATATTTTACTTTAAATTTCCATCTGACTGCCTGGCACAGTTTCAGTGGAAAAAAGTGTTATATCCCTGTTGCATTTAATAGAATCATAATGGCCTAAATATTTCATGTTGGCTACATGATGACACTGGAAGAATTATAGGCTTTCAGAAAAGGACCTTTTATTCATATACTTATGTTGTGAGTTAGAAGCTAATCTGTTTGGAAGTGAATTATATTATTGTTTCATGTACCAAGGATTCGGAGCAACCAATAATCAAGCAGACCTGTACATGCTGATTGTTTTTTGTTTTCAAAAAGGTTCAACCCATTTGAGGGACTAGATTAGCTTTTGCAGAAACAAGTATGGCTTAAGTAGACACCTTTAGGGAAAAGATGGTAGGCAAGAAAAAGAATGAGGGGAGCGAGCCCTTTATGTAAATAGATATTAAGTAAAAATCTAAAAATATGTTTATTATAACATCACAGGCAGTTCAAACATTAGAAGAGCCCATGTATAATATTTACAGACATTTACTGCAGTGTAAAGAATGTTGACACTGCTGAATTTGCATCTGATGAAGCCAGCTTTGTTAATGAGTTTGGAGGAAGTAATATAGACTTGATGCACAACTTAAATGTAAAGACTGCTGAAAACCACTTTAAGTTTGAGTCATCCACACATTTAGTGATATGTTGGATGTCAAGATTAATTTGCAGTAAATCCATGAATAGTCATGTCACTGATGTGTTAGTGCTTGCCATACAGAAACATGCATAAATAATAAAGCTGCCACATTCCTCCACATTCCTTTCCATGCTGATAAAATGCTTGGACCTGTGATTAAGATGTACTGTTGCTGCACATTGAATTCACTTATGTAATAAAGTAAAACATGTTTCCATAAAAATAAAATTTAAAGAATGAAGCTAGATGACAGATCATCTTGTGTAGACTTACCCCTTTATTTAACAAAGTGAATTTTTTGTATGATGTTATAAATCTTACCATGCTAGATGTTTTATGGCAACAAACTAATAATCTTTTTCTCATGAAAGCTCCCACGTGATGCAATTTAATATCCTTCCCGGGCTTCCCTGGTGGCGCAGTTAAGAATCCGCCTGCCAATGCAGGGCACAAGGGTTCAAGCCCTGGTTTGGGAAGTTCCCACACGCCGCGGAGCAACGAAGCCCGTGGGCCACAACTACTGAGCCTGCGCTCTAGAACCCGCGAGCCACAACTACGGACGCCCGCGTGCCTAGAGCCCATACTCCGCAGCAAGAGAAGCCACCGCAATGAGAAGCCCATGCACCGCAAAAAAGAGTAGCCACCGCTCGCCGCAACTGGAGAAAGCACGCACACAGCAAGGAAGAGCCAACACAGCCAAAAATAAATCAATTAATTAAAAAAAAATCCTTCCCAATGTCAACTATTAGTGAATGTAAATAATAATAGAATGGGTTTATGTGACAAAAGTGCTAATCCAAGGAATGAAATACTGAAAAGATTAATAAAAATCGGGATGTAGGAAAGCCATTTCTCAAAAGGCATTTGGTTTGAACACAACTTTGAAATGAATCAAAATTTTCTAAAGGCTCTTATATTAAAATAAAACAACAATGTTGCAGTGTTATTTTATGTTGTTAACACACACATACACACATCATCCATTCTCTTTAAAATGTATTAGGTTGGCCAAAAAGTTCGTTTTTCCGTAGTATAGCTCCAAATTTATGTATGTGTACTTAGATATAACATACATGCAAAAAGTATATAAATTATAAGTATACAGCTAGATAAATTTTCACAACATGAGCACAGCCATATAACTCCCACCCAGATTAAAAAGAGTGTGTTACCGGTATCCAGGAGCCCCCCACTATGTTCCCTCCCAGGCATTATTCCTTCCTCTTGGAAAATAACGTCAGGGTGGGAGGGAGGAATGGGGAGTGACTGCCTAACAGGTACTGCTTGAAGTTCTGGAACTAGAGAGAGATAATGGTTACCCAAATTTGTGAACGTATTGCATGCCACTGAATTGTACACTTTAAAATGGTTAAAATGATAATTTTTATGTTATGGGTATTATCCCACAATTAAAAAAAATAATGACCAAAATAAACACTATTCTGACTTCTAACAGCACAGATCAACTTTGCCTGCTGAATTTTATATAAGTGGAATCATAATCTTTGTTTTTAAATTTATTTTATTGAAGTGTAGTTGATTACAATGTTGTGTTAATTTCTTCTGTACAGGAAAGTGATTCAGTTATATATACATATGCATTCTTTTCCATATTCTTTTCCATTATGGTTTATCACACAATATTGAATATAGTTACTGTGCTATACAGTAGGACCCTGTTGCTAATTGTAATGACACATTTGAAGAAAGAATAACAAATTATAGTTTCCCCTTTTTAAAAAAATTTTTATTTATTTTTTAACATCTTTATTGGAGTATAATTGCTTTACATTGTTGTGTTAGTTTCTGCTGTATAGCAAAGTGAATCAGCTATGCGAATACATATATCCCCATATCCCCTCCCTCTTGTGTCTCCCTCCCACCCTCCCTATCGCACCCCTCTAGGTCATTGCAAAGCACCGAGCTGATCTCCCTGCGCTATGCAGCAGCTTCCCACTAGCTATCTGTTTACATTTGGTAGTGTATATATGTCCATGCCACTCTCTCACTTCTTCCCACCTTACCCTTCCCCCTCCCCGTGTCCTCAAGTCCATTCTCCACGTCTGTGTCTTTATTCCTGTTCTACCCCTAGGTTCTTCAGAACCATTTTAATTTTTTTTAGATTCCATATATATGTGTTAGCATACAGTATTTGTTTTTCTTTTTCTGACTTACTTCACTCTGTATGACAGACTCCAGGTCCATCCACCTCACTACACATAACTCAGTTTCATTCCTTTCTATGGCTGAGTAATATTCCATTGTATATATGTGCCACATCTTCTTTATCCATTCATCTGTCAATGGACACACGTTGCTTCCATGTCCTGGCTATTGTAAACAGTGTTGCAGTAAACATTGTGGTACATGTCTCTTTGAATTATGGTTTTCTCAGGGTATATGCCCAGTAGTGGGATTTCTGGGTCATATGGTAGTTCTATTTTTAGTTTTTTAAGCAACCTCCAAACTGTTCTCCATAGTGGCTGTATCAATTTACATTCCTACCAACAGTGCAACAGGGTTCCCTTTTCTCCACACCCTCCCCAGCATTAATTGTTTGTAGATTTTTTGATGATGGCCATTCTGAGTGGTGTGAGGTGATACCTCACTGTAGTTTTGATTTGCATTTCTCTAATGATTAGTGATGTAGAGCACCCTTTCATGTGTTTGTTGGCCATCTGTATATCTTCTTTGGAGAAATGTCCCTTTAGGTCTTCTGCCCATTTTTTGATTGGGTTGTTTGTTTTTTGGTTATTGAGCTGCATGAGCTGCTTGTAAATTTTGGAGATTAATCCTTTGTCCGTTGCTTCGTTTGCAAATATCTTCCCCCATTCTGAGGGTTGTCTTTTCATTTTGTTTATGGTTTCCTTTGCTGTGCAAAAGCTTTTAAGATTCATTAGGTCCCATTTGTTTATTTTTGGTTTTATTTCCATTTCCCTAGGAGGTGGGTCAAAAAGGATCTTGCTGTGATTTATGTCATAGAGTGTTCTGCCTATGCTTTCCTCTAAGAGTTTTACAGTGTCTGGCCTTAAATTTAGGTCTTTAATCCATTTTGAGTTTATTTTTGTGTATGGTGTTAGGGAGTGTTCTAATTTCATTCTTTTACATGTAGCTGTCCAGTTTTCCCAGCACCACTTACTGAAGAGGCTGTCTTTTCTCTATTGTATATTTTTGGCTCCTTTATCAAAGATTAGATGACCCTGTGTGTGTGGGTTCATCTCTGGGCTCTCTATCCTGTTCCATAGATCTATATTTTTGTTTCTGTGCCAGTACCATATTGTCTTGATTAATGTAGCTTTATAGTATAGTCTGAAGTCAGGGAGCCTGATTCCTCCAGTTCTGTTTTTCTTTCTCAAGATAGCTTTGGGTATTTGGGGTCTTGTGTTTCCATACAGATTGTGAAATTTTTTGTTCTAGTTCTGTGAAAAGTACCATTGGTGGTTTGATAGGGATTGCATTGAACCTGTAGATTGCTTTGGGTAGTATAGTCATTTTCCCAATGTTGATTCTTCCAATCCAGGAACACGGTATATCTCTCCATCTATTTGTATCATCTTTGATTTCTTTCATCAGTGTCTTATAGTTTTCTGCATACAGGTCTTTTGTCTCCTTAGGTAGGTTTACTCCTAGATAGTTTATTCTTTTTGTTGCAGTGGTAAATGGGAGTGTTTCCTTAATTTCTCTTTCAGAGTTTTCATCATTAATGTATAGGAATGCAAGAGATTTCTGTGCATTAATTTTGTGTCCTGCTACTTTACCAGATTCATTGATTAGCTCTAGTAGTTTTCTGGTAGCATCTTTAAGATTCTCTATGTATAGTATCATGTCATCTGCAAACAGTGACAGTTTTACTTGTTTTTTTCCAGTTTGTATTCCTTTTACTTCTTTTTCTTCTCTGATTGCTGTGGCTAAAACTTTCAAAACTATGTTGAATAGTAGTGATGAGAGTGGGCAACCTTGTCTTGTCCCTGATCTTAGTGGAAATGGTTTCTGGTTTTCACCATTGAGAATGATGTTGGCTGTGGGTTTGTCGTATATGGCCTTTATTATGTTGAGGAAAGTTCCCTCCATGCCTACTTTCTGGAGAGTTTTTATCATAAATGGGTGTTGAATTTTGTTGAAAGCTTTTTCTGCATCTATTGAGATGATCATGTTTTTTCTCCTTCACTTTGTTAAAATGGTGTATCATATCGATTGATTTGCATATACTGAAGAATCCCTGCCTTTCTGGGATAAACCCCACTTGATCATGGTGTATGATCCTTTTAATGTGCTGTTGGATTCTGTTTGCTAGTATTTTGTTGAGGATTTTTGCATCTATGTTCATCAGTGATATTGGCCTGTAGTTTTCTTTCTTTGTGACATCTTTACCTGGTTTTGGTATCAGGGTGATGGTGGCCTCATAGAATGAGTTTGGGAGTGTTCCTCCCTCTGCTGTATTTTGGAAGAGTTTGAGGAGAATAGGTGTTAGCTTTTCTCTAAATGTTTGATAGAATTTTCCTCTGAAGCCATCTGGTCTTGGT
Source organism: Phocoena phocoena (assembly GCF_963924675.1). Taxonomy (NCBI): domain Eukaryota; kingdom Metazoa; phylum Chordata; class Mammalia; order Artiodactyla; family Phocoenidae; genus Phocoena; species Phocoena phocoena. The sequence continues at coordinate 48,723,476 of NC_089232.1, forward strand.
CTTTTGTTTGTTGTAAGATTTTTAATCACAGTTTCAATTTCAGTTCTTGTGATTAGTCTGTTTATATTTTCTGTTTCTTCCTGGTTCAGTCTCAGAAGGTTGTGGAAATCACAATCTTTTTTTTTTTTTCCCACATCATGTTAGTGAGAATCAAGGGCATTGTTGAATGTAGTTGTAGTTCATTCATCTTCATTGCTATAGAGTATTCCATTGTATAAATATACCATTGTTGATCCATTCTACCACTGATAGATATTTGGGTTGTTTTCTGTTTTGGACTATTAAAAATAATACCGCTATGAAAAAAAATGAAAAATAAAATGTATTGGGCACTTACCATATGCCAGGAATTAGTCTGAGGTGTTACTGTGTATGTTTCATTTAATCCTGACAGTATTAATATCCCCAAGGATATGAAACCCAAGGGTTAGAATAAATAGCACAATAGTCAGTGTCATGTAACTACAAAATGATACAGTTGGAATTTGAACCCTGGTCTGTCTGAGTCCAGAGCTCACATTCTTAATTACTTAGCTGTTCTGCTGCAGTAAGTACATCATGTTCTTTGTTCAGAATGATGCATGTTAAATGAAGTAGATTTTGACACTTTAGTCATCTGATCTACTACATTTTATTGTGGGAGTATTCTCATATTGTTAAGGTCACCAAAATAGAGTATATTGTAATTTTCTATCTCGATGGAAGGAGGGCTTTAAGAACATAGATTTTTAGAGTTTGATGCAAAATGATTTTTTTTTAAAAGCCAAGATGCTTACAGAGGTAGGTTAAGAGAGCTGTGTTGAGAGCTGGACATCTAATTATCTCGCTTATTACAGAATTTTGCTGATGTGTACAATACAATGCTCTATTGTGCACACAACAAAAAAGAGATTGATTTTCAGATATATCTGAAGAAAAAGGACGCTAGGAGTAATTGCATTGTTTGGCACATGGTGTTATGCTTGTTTTTGCCTGGTTTTGGCAAAACCTGAAGAATAAAGTCATTGTAAGGCAGACAGAGTAGGTACTGGCATGCTAGTTGCCAAGTCTTAACACTTATTGGAAAGGTTGAAATAGAGGTGAAATCAAATCTCGAGTAACAGTATTTGTATTGTGACATTTATCTTACTGAAAATATAAACCTCTAAATTATTATCCTCAGCAACAGGAAACTTGCATAGTTCCACAAGTTTGGGAAGTGTACCCTAAACGAAATGTTAATCAACATATATTAAATGTTCTGTCATTTCACATTTGCATGTTATTTTTTTTTAATTTTTTAAAAGCATTGTGAAGTGAAAGGACAGTATATGATCATGAGGTGCAAATGTCACTTTATGGTTATGAGACATTCGAATATGATAACAGTTGGCCTTGATAAATTCAGACTGACATACCCAATTAACTTTTTCTTGACTGTCTTGTTATGATAACAGAGACATTTATGTAATAAAAAAAAAATACAGGAGTTGAATCTGGATACTGGATTTCCTATCAGCTCTTCCAAGTTTGCAACTTTAGTGAACACGTTAATCCTTCTGACTAAATTTCCTGAAATGTGATGTGGGAGTAATGCTTGCCCTACTTTCCATACGGAAGGAAATGTTAAAAATTATCATGTAATGTATGATATTGTTGCCTTACAACAACTACCTTACTCTGGTGATTCTGGAAAACATCTGAGTTCTTAGATTTGTTTTATATTGTTAAGTAGCATCTCTACTTGAATATTTTTCTTAATTCACATGAAATATATAGTCATTAGAGGACAAAGTTAATTAAAAGGAGAAAAATAAAATCAACCAAATACTAACACTCAGAGGTCACCACCACAACCTCCTTTTAAAGAAATCTTTACTTTTATATGTCCTTGTCCTATTTTTTATCAATGTAGGCTTTTCTGAAACATTCTATACTTAATTATTTGCAAAAATTACCAAGAGGAAGATTTACCAAATAGTGCTTGCTTGTTAATATTGTGGTGAACAAGCTTCTGATATTGTAGAACATAAATGGTTGTAGAAGGCTCTGGCATTTCTGATACACAAATATGTATATTCTGAATTTTCTTTGCTTGCACACTGATTAGTACCTTTCAAATATAACTTACCTATTCTCTCATGAGAGAGAAACTGCTTTCATGCATTAGTATTGAAGAAAATGACTAACCTCTCTACCACTGCATTTTTAACAAGATTCTGTTTTATCACTTTTATATCAATAATATCTTGACATGTTTCTTGGGTCAGGTCTACAAACCAAGGCCTATTTAACCAGTCAGGCACATTAAGCATATTGCAGAGTTCTTTGGAGTTTCTCAAGGGCCTATGGAAATGTCTCAGACAGAATAAAAAAAATGATTGGCCCCAAAATATAGAAAGAGAGAAAAAATTATATCATCAGCTATTTAACTAAATGTACATGAATGTGACATTGCCAACATCATTTACTTGGTAAATTTGGTTCACAGAAATTTAATGTGTAGATATCTTGAAAACATACTGCTGTACACTCAACTTTTACTTATAACCATTACTCTTGGTAGAAGCTATATTTCTGTACACACAAGATGCTTTGTGGCCTAAATTTTAATATTTCGTTTTATTGCTTTCCTTACCATGTTGGCACATAGTAGGTACACAATAAATATGTATTGGCATCCTTTGTTATTGGAAGGCTACACTCCTATGAATTGTACCTTAAGGTCTGTTTCTGAGGTAACTAAATAAATATTTCTCTGGTCCCCTTTTATGGAGGAAGATTCATTCTCCTTTATATATATCTTTGCACGTCTCTTCCAAATATTCTTACTCAAAGAATTAACCTTATTGCATTAAATGAGGTAGATGCCAGTGGTGCAATGAAATAGGACTTTAACACATTGGATGCTTAGGAAATTTGTTTGAAACAAAACTCTTTTTAGAGCAAGATAGATAATTTACTGACATCACCATCATAAAGTAAAATTTGAACATTTACCAAATGAGGCTATGATGTTATTCTTATTGCTGTAAGACTAGCATTTGCTTTGGGAAAAAAATGGGTCTTTTTATGGAGCTGGATAGTTTGACAACTAGTAGATGTTGCCTGTTAAATAAGACCTGACTTCTATAGATGGGATCTATTATCTGTATTTTCTTGACATGACTGTTGGGTCTCATGGCTGTTCATCCATTAGTTATGATCTGTCATATGTGAATGGGCCCTGTCCCCATAAAAGTTGATTCATAGCATACTTCTTGCACTTTCCTTCCCTGTGCTGTATGACCCTGTCACATCTACATGCAGCTCTTGTTTCAAAAACAAGTTGATATATGTTTCTGCTCCTTTTGAAGCATCCAAAGTCAATGTTTCCTACTAAACATTTTTTTTTTTTTGTGGGGGTACGCGGGCCTCTCACTGTTGTGGCCTCTCCCGTTGCGGAGCACAGGCTCCAGACGTGCAGGCTCAGCGGCCATGGCTCACGGGCCCAGCGCTCCGCGGCATGTGGGATCTTCCCGGACCGGGGCACGAACCTGTGTCCCCTGCATCGGCAGGTGGACTCTCAACCACTGTGCCACCATGGAAGCCCTAAACTATTTTTTTAAACTGGAAGAAAGAAATAAAGCCCCATTACATTGCATGCTTGTCCAACTCAGTGGAAAAAGCAGTAATCTCCCATTTGTTCTGAAACACCTGCTGGTTGATTTAATGCGTGTATTAAAAATGGATCTGCCTTGATATTTCTTTTTTAAAAAAACTCTGTTCTCTTTCTTGAGCATGTTTGATTAAAATCTTTTATTTGCTTCGCCATAGGTTTTTGTTTTTGTTCTTGTTATTTTATTTTATTTATTTATGACTCCTATGGTGTAACTTTAATACTTTACTGATATGTCAACGTAACAAACATAGGAAAGTGTGCCCTTGATGTATTTGGACTAATTGGTTTTGGTTTTTGTTTTCCAGCTGGGACAACGTATATCTTTAGCAAAGGTGGTGGACAAATCACGTATAAGTGGCCTCCTAATGACCGGCCAAGTACACGAGCAGACAGACTGGCCATAGGGTTTAGCACTGTTCAGAAAGAAGCTGTATTGGTGCGAGTGGACAGTTCTTCTGGCCTGGGAGACTACCTAGAGCTGCATATAGTAAGTACTTCTAAAATAAGATTCAGCTTTTCGCTTTTACTGTTAGCTTTTTGTAACTAATGTATAATTCTGCTTTTTGAACTTTTCCCCCAGCAAAAAATATACAGAGAATATAAATATACTCTAGAGGTAATAAGACCTTATAGCTATTACTGTTGTTAAAAATGTTCTTGACAATAGATTTTTTTTCTTTTTAAGTGTGAATTCCTCTCAATTCTCTGTTCACAAACAATTATTCTTGGTGTGTTTTTAGTGACTTTAGGCAGTCTTGCCAGATTAATAAAAAACATTGTGGTCCAGTAGATACTGTTCTATCTGGCTGGAAGCAGTAGGTTGTAATAGCAGATCTGACAGCAGATCTGGATCCAGTGTCCTTATTTCTTTTCTCACCTAAGAAAAGAATTGTCTAAAGTCACATGCAATGGACAGGAGAAAAGGAATCTTTAAAGGTATTTGGGGATATGAAAGAAAGAGACAAAAAGATTACTTCTATGCCATCTTATACTCATTTTGATACATACACGTCAAGAAAATACAATGGACTCTTGCCATTTATATCCTGGGACCATGCCTTTTTCTCTAAGTTCTAAGCCTCCCACAAGAATTTAGTTAGCTTTTAGTGAATGTCAAATAATAATTCACGAATGAAAAGCTTTCTTTACCTTTTAAAGTTGTCATAACTGACTGTAGCTTGGGGACTCTTCCTTATATCTCTGCTTTCAAAGAGTTACTAATTTGTGTGGTTGCAGTTCTTTAACTTCTCATTTACTCACAATATTTGCAAAGAATCATACAGTCTTTCATTGTCAAGAGATATTAATATTTTATTGATATATCAAAATAACAACCATAGGAAAGTGTCATATATTCAAAAAACTCTAAAGGGTTCTTATCATCATAGTTCTTGGTCTAAGCTCTCTGTCTTCGAAGGTCCAGAAGCATATCAACCTCTTCATCTGCCTTTCTAGAGGTATAGTTTATCTCTTCTGCCTTATGTGATCGTATAAGTTTGTTTTGTTTTGCTTTTGTTTATCCTTGCAAGTTCTCCCTTTACCTGCACCCATGCCTCAGAAGACCTTTGATTAGGTCAACATGTTCTTTCCTGTTAGAAACTGGCCTTCAGGCTGTCATTGTAAAATGTAGGAAAACCACCAAACACCAAAATACATTATCACAAAGTTGCAGGGTCTTAATTCTCAAAGTTTTATTCATTTATTTTCTTAATCTTAGTTTTCTGTTAGGTTTCTAGAATTTCTAATAAACTCAGTAAGGTTACAACAGACCACAAGAGCTGAATTCATTGCCAATCTTGGAAAACAAAAACAAAACATATGGTCACCTTATCTTTGATAAAGGAGGCAGGAATGTACAGTGGAGAGAGGACAGCCTCTTCAATAAGTGGTGCTGGGGAAACTGGACAGCTACATGTAAAAGTATGAGATTAGATCACTCCCTAACACCATACACAAAAATAAGCTCAAAATGGATTAAAGACCTAAATGTAAGGAGAGAAACTATCAAACTCTTAGAGGAAAACATAGGCAGACACTCTATGACATAAATCACAGCAAGATCCTTTTTGACCCACCTCCTAGAGAAATGGAAATAAAAACAAAAATAAACAAATGGGACCTAATGAAACTTCAAAGCTTTTGCACAGCAAAGGAAACAATAAACAAGACCAAAAGACAACCCTCAGAATGGGAGAAGATATTTGCAAATGAAGCAACTGACAAAGGATTAATCTCCAAAATTTATAAGCAGCTTATGCAGCTGAATAACAAAGAAACAAACAACCCAATCCAAAAATGGGCAGAAGACCTAAATACACATTTCTCCAAAGAAGGTATACAGACTGCCAACAAACACATGAAAGAGTGCTCAACATCATTAATCATTAGAGTATTGCAAATCAAAACTACAATGAGATATCATCTCACACCACTCAGAATGGCCATCATCAAAAAACCTAGAAACAATAAATGCTGGAGAGGGTGTGGAGAAAAGGGAACCCTGTTGCACTGTTGGTAGGAATGTAAATTGATACAGCCACTATGGAGAACAGTATGGAGGTTCCTTAAAAAACCAACAGTAGAACTACCATATGACCCAGCAATCTCACTACTGGGCATATACCCTGAGAAAACCATAATTCAAAAAGAGTCATGTACCAAAATGTTCATTGCAGCTCTATTTACAATAGCCCAGAGATGGAAACAACCTAAGTGTCCATCATCGGATGAATGGATAAAGAAGATGTGGCACATATATACAATGGGATATTACTCAGCCCTAAAAAGAAACAAAATTGAGCTATTTGTAATGAGGTGGATGGACCTAGAGTCTGTCATATAGAGTGAAGTAAGTCAGAAAGAGAAAGACAAATACCGTATGCTAACACATATATATGGAATTTAAGAAAAAAAATGTCATGAAGAACCTAGGGGTAAGACAGGAATAAAGACACAGACCTACTAGAGAATGGACTTGAGGATATGGGGAGGGGGAAGGGTAAGCTGTGACAAAGCGAGAGAGAGGCATGGACATATATACACTACCAAATGTAAGGTAGATAGCTAGTTGGAAGCAGCCGCATAGCACAGGGAGATCTGCTCTGTGCTTTGTGACCGCCTGGAGGGGTGGGATAGGGAGGGTGGGAGGGAGGGAGACGCAAGAGGGAAGAGATATGGGAACATATGTATATGTGTAACTGATTCACTGTGTTATAAAGCAGAAACTAACACACCATTGTAAAGCAATTATACTCCAATAATAATAAAAAAAAAACCCAAAATACCTCAGCACAGCCATTACTGAACCATCATAAATTTTCCATTCAAAATGCAGTTTTAAAAATGGGAAACATTGAAAAGTAATTTTAGCTGCCTTTTGGCAAATATCTAACCATCAGAATTGAAGGCATCTGGATTTTTATGGCATCATAAATAAGTGATCAGCTGAGATAACTAATGCAGTAAGGAATCTTGCTGTTTAGAGTAATCTCAACTTTCCATTCTGATTTAAGAGCCTTGGTACTTCAAAAAATAAATAAATAAATAACAAAACAAGAGCTTTTCCTCCTGAAAGAAATTACTTATTGATCCATAACCAATTACACATTTACTCTGAGAAAAGGTTCTGTAATGATCACTTGCAAATCATAAGGGGCCATGTTACTGAATTACTCAAACCACTGTTTGTTTTATGGTCAAAGTGTTTTAGTCTACAGGAATGGGTATTTCCTTCCAATTCTGATCAGCTGTGCCTTAGAGTCCTTGTATGTTCAAAGGAACTTGTCCCTAAAAACCCAGCCCAGTACCTTCCAAAGCTTCTTTACTGGCCAGAGATTTCTGATAGATGTCCTGTGAGGCCCTCCTTCTTTCTGATTCTCCTCTTGGTCTTGGCTGGCCATTCACTTTGGATTCAGTTTTTGTTTCTAACACCCTTCCTCTTGGATTGGCTGACTTCAAACTCTTTCTTAATCCTAGCCTGTCCTTGACTAGGAAATTGAAGATGGGTGTTGGTTCCCTGGGCTTACTAAACACCATTTGTAGTCAGCCCTACTAACTCCTGTATCAACTACTAGGACCCAAATCTGGCCAACTAAAACTTTCCATTTCCCCCCTTTTTCTCTCATTGCCCACAAGCAGTGATCAGCCATTACTGACTCAGCAAGTTGCTTACATGAAGGTAAGCCACTTTTTTCCATGTTTCCACACTGCAAACAAAAGTAAGCCAGTGGTTTTCTTTTTACTTCTAAAGTTGACCTTTAACTCTTTCCCATAATGTTGGGTACATGGAAGAGGAAGAGGAGGAGGAGTTAGATATTAAAAAAGGGAAGAGAGACAGCTTGAGAAAGAGAGAGAGAGGGAGAGAGAGAGGGATGGAGGGAGGGAATAAGGAAGTAAAGGGACGGAAAATGAAGTGGGTGGGGACCCAAGCTGATACCATGGCTGAAGTGGCAGAAGTATTCTTAATAATGATTCTTAGATTTGGGACTGTTCAAAGGCTATTTTATCAAATGTTTACATACCTTTGAGTATATCCTGATTTTCCCCAAATCATTTCTTCTGCTTCTTTCAGAATTGGAAATATAAGAGGAAAACAACAACTGTAGAAAGATTAGTACTACTGTCTGATTTTAGTTTTTAAATATAACTGACTTAAAAATTAACCTGATGATATCAGAGATATGTTTAATTTGTAAAAGTTAGAAATTTTGGTTATCTATTAAACTTCCAAGAAAATTTCTATAAACCTTCAAGGTCAGCCAAGTATAAACTATGCTCTGATCTTATTTAAAAGCTATATTTATATCCTTAATTAATGGAATTAACCAATAAGCTGGAAAGTCAGTTGCACACATTAAAAGGTGCTCCAGTCTTGCTGAATTGTGTAATGCCACTTTAGTTTGATAACTTTTAAAATCTGATTGGCATATAATTTCAGTGAGGATGTGAATATTTGACATTATTATCCTATTTTTTCAAATGATCATGTTTGATTTTACTTAAAAATATAATCGTATTTAGATTTTAATTAACTATACTCTTAAAAATATAATAACTTGGAATAAAATGATTTTTTACTTAAGTGGCCTAGTCTTTACAGATGGATTTTTTGCCATGTTAATATTAATGCTACCACTATTAACCTCAAAGCCATATGCTATTGCTATTGAAATGTACAAGGTTTTAGAAGGGGCTGAAGGGAAGATTAAGACATGAAGTGAGGGGCAATTAATTAACGCAGTGCCTAGAGTACAAGTGCTCAGAAATGTTTTCTGAAATAATAAAAGAATTCATGAATTATATATTGAAAATATTGTGGCTTGGGTTGAGTATAGACTCTCAGATTTTCAGTAGTCAAAGTGAAGTCATAAATGCAGTTTAGTTTCTACATAACTGAAGAAAGTCATCCAACTTCTTGTATACGATATAGAAAAAGTGTAGCACTCTATACGTACTGGCTGTATTATTGAAAAGTTACGTATTTTTATTGATGTTGTTTTCAGAATCTTTAAGAATTGATTATGGTAGTTGGTTGTTTAAAGAAAGTCTATGGTGAGAACTTTTACTGCATGAGTGATTATCTCTCCTTAGTAATTGCTTCATTTATTGTAACTCACTTTTATCTTGAATTGTTCTCTAGTCATTTCAGACCTGTCCATTTTTTCAAATAGTGGTAAACTTTCTGATGGCATAGAACAAAATTTATAATAATGATGACTAATGAGAAAAATAATATAATGTAGAAATGTGGCTTTTCATCATTTATGTCAGTACATGCTAGGAGCCTGTCCAGAAATATTTTCTGAGCAACTAATATGGCCCAAGCCTATGTTCGAGTTTCCGTGGATACAAAAATAAATGAGCTCACCACTTAGTACTTATCTCAATAAATATTAGTTAGATTAATGAATGAAAGAGCCAGCTGGGACCCTGGTTACCAGGTAGCTTAGATTATTTATAGTAAACATACTTTGTCCCAACTTGACTAGTGTTTCTTGGTTATTTCTCCATCTTGGTTATTTCTCCGTTTCTTCCCTTTGCAGTTTTAACTTTCTTATCTGCATAGTATTTGTAAGAATGTGGACAAATGATAGGTTTTTAAGATAGAGAATTTAAAAAGGACTTCCCTGGTGGCACAGTGGTTAAGAATCCGCCTGCCAATGCAGGGGACATGGGTTCAAGCCGTGGTCCTGGAAGATCCCACATGCCGCAGAGCAGCTAAGCCCGTGCACAATAGCTACTGAGCCTGTGCTCTAGAGCCCATGAGCCACAACTACTGAAGCCTGCGCACCTAGAGCCCATGCTCCACAACAAGAAAGGCCACTGCGGTGAGAAGCCCGTGCCCCACAACGAAGAGTAGCACCCACTCGCCTCGACTAGAGAAAGCCTGCGTGCAGCAACGAAGACCCAACGCTGCCAAAAAAAAAAAAAAAAAAAAAAAGAATATAAAAAAGAGACTTGTGAACTGTAAAGTGTTCTATTATACACATTTAAATTAGTAATGATTATTTAATCAATATTGAATAAAATAATCTCTTAGAGGCAATAAGCAAAAAAATTAAATTCAAGTTTTTCATAATTTATGAGATACATCTAGAAATTTTACCAGTGTCGTCACTCTAGAGGAAACATCATCTCTCATAAATCAGTCTGGTAACATTAATTGGAGATTACTTAACTCTTCTGACTTAGAAGAAAGCACTGCAAATGTGTGCTCACTCACTGCCATGAATATTAACATGTGCATTGGTTCTGACCAGAGGAAATGTGTGGAGCATGGAGGAGAGGATGAGTGGAGAGTGTTCTTTGAAATTCTTTCATCTTCAGAGCATGAAAGAGCATTGCAAATTCGATTAGTGAATTGTTGTATGTATTTGCCCTAAGTGTTTCTTCTTTGTAATTTCCTGGGCCGGAAGCCTTATTTTTGAAACCAAGCTCTTAATTGATTTTGATTTAGAAATACACCTTTTGATCACCGATTTTAGTGTAGACTAGAAGCATAGTGTATTTATAGTAAATATTACATGTCTCAAAATAGCTTATCGGTATTTTTGACATGTCAAATCTTTCTCATCATCTTATCTTATGCTTTATGAAGATTAAGTTTAAAAAATCTTTTAAAAGTCAATACTTACATATTGGTGCATGTCTATATCAACAAGATAAAACCCAATTATTCCCTCACAGGTTTTTCTAGAATTTCAACTGCTTCATCTGAAACATTCTTTTTAACCAACAGATTCACCTATTTTAAGAATTTCACTTTGCCATGTAGTATTTAAATTAAAGCCTGTAAATCATACACAGTAGATATTTTATTTGGTTTTGTTTTCCTGGTTCTTATGTGAGTTAGAGTTAGAGAACATCTGGCCTATTTGACTAGAATTTTAAAAGAAAGACTAAAATAAAGTCTTTTTACCACGTGCTGTAAAATTTTTGCCCAAGCTTCTAAGGTATGAAAGAGGAATGTTATCTTTGAAGAAAATGGGAGAAATGATGGTCATATTTCAGTATGCTTAAGTGCTGTCCGGATATCTTGAAACAGTCCTATTTTGGGATGGATGGGGTCAAGTGAATTAAAATAAATTCCTCCCTTCATCCTTTCCCCTTAGAAGTTAATTCTGTATCTCATTTTCTAATGAAAATTAGTATCTCATTTTCTAAGCTGGTTGTCACCTTTGAGCATAAGTAAATCTCTCTGAATTTGGTTTTAGATTTCTAGGATTATTTCCTCCTCTGAAATTCTACTGCTGTGAAATTTAATAAAAAGAACCAAAACAGCTGTTTCTACCTGCACCTCCTTATTTCATGTACTTATGACTTAGATGCTTAAACAGCTGCCACACCTTCTCAGTTATCTTCCTGTCTCTATTCTGAATACTTTCCAATCCATTTTATGTACTTATGTCAGGTTCATTTGCTAAAATGCCTCTTTGATTATTCCTCTATTATTCCTCTTTTAAAACACACTGATAGTACCAAATAGTCTAACCTCAGTAGTGTGTCTTTGCTTTAGGCTATGTTTTGTCAATTTTGTTTAGCTAATCCATTAAAGAGGACTGAGAAATTTTATTTCAATTCTGAATGTTAAGGGTCAGATACAAAATATTGCCTTCTCATTTGTGAAATTACATTGTGTTAACAGATAATAATCAAACCCATATAGAAGTAATAACAATAAAACCAAAACAAAATTTTAAAATAAAAACACACTTATGCTTCCCAAGTATGTACAGGTAAAGGCACATTCTGTGACTAACTGTTAATGTCCTGAACATTCTAATCTTAATTTCCCTTTTCAGTCCATATTTCCACAATTCTATTCTTATCTTCCCATGCCAGTGAAATTTATTACTCCACTTTTTAAGAAAATGAACTTCTTACTGTCATTTCTGTTTCTGAATCTGTGCAGAAGGTTTCTCCTCATTCTCTCTCACTCTCTAGATTCTGCTCAGTCATCGTCTTCTCTATTCAAATGTTGGGTGTTTTCAGGGTTGGGCCTGGGATCTTGTAGCGCTCTGAGCTAGCAGAATGAAGTCTAGAGCTCAGGAATCTCTTTGGAAAAGCTGCTAAAACAATGGCCAGGGCATTATCTAGGTAGAGAAAATCTTGGACATAGATTCTCCTCCAATCTATGATCACTGCTCTTCTTGACCTACCGTTTTGTGTTGGAACCCAAGCTATATTAACAGAATGGTTTCAAATCCATTCTAAGTTAGCCAGTGATGAGTTGCCCTTTTCTTATGACAAGATGCCAAAACAGGAAAATTGGTGAACCCTTTCTGGCTACTGAGCACACCTCCATTTCTTCTGTAGCTACTATTTTTCAAAAGCATACCTTCAAGAAATATTCCTTTGGCCCATTCAACACATCGTTATTGATCACCTATAATGCAGTTTGTAATGTATTAGCTACCTATTTCTGTGTAACAAATTTCCCCACAATTTAGCAACTTAAAACAGCCAACGTTTATTATCTTATATAGGCTCAGAAATCCAGGAGAAGCTGAGCTAGGGTATTAAGAGATTCCCAGGAGCAGTCATGGTTAAGATCTTCCATGCTCAGAATATATCTGATATCTGATACGTTCATTCTTATGATCAAGACATCTACATGTCTTAGGAAGAAATGATGAGCAGCAATGAAAGCATATACTGGCTTTAAGGTTAAGGATGCTGGCTTTTGCAGAAGTCTAAACACAATATAGATGGATGGAAAAAGAGTAATGACATTGCTTGAGGGTTAAGAACTAGTTTGGGGGATGCATACTGAATAAGGAGTCATTTTTACGCTCCTTTTATTGCACCAGAAAAACCCCACTGAAAGCCATAAACAAAATGCATGAGAGTAGTAGTTAAAAAATGCAAACAGCATAGAGAATATGTCAGTCAAAGACCAGGAAACGATATGGAAGTGACACTGTGGCATTGCAGTCCTATGAAAGCTGGTGTTGCACCACTTCAGACACAGGCAGTCCGTTTCAACAAAAGGAAGGAAATGACCTAGGTGAATATACTCAGGGACACTCAAGTTAACCCTAGGCATAAATAAGCCACATTTTAAATCAGGAGCAAAGAACTAGAAATGATTTTTACTGGGCCTGAGAAAATTCTTCTGAAGAAAACAAGCATTTTCAGAGCTGTGAAATGCACAGGTGTTATTTTTAGGAGGTTACTTTAGGAGGTAGTACGCTAGACCTGGGGACGCTTAGGTCACAAGACAGGAAACTGTTTAACCTCTCTGTCAACAAAGCACAGCCCTGGAAGAACCTACTTCTCAGGTTTCTGAGGAGACACTTTAATGGTGGTGTTCACCTATCAAGAGAAACGCTTCCTCCTGAAACTACCCCTTAGGGCCTTGCTGCCCAACAAAGAGTGGAAATACAAGACTGACAGGCCAAGAAACTCTTTGGTGAAAGATCAAAATTTAATTGATTATTCAGGCTTTTTGGTCTATGAAAAAAAAGTTAATATTCCTGAAATTCTCTTCTGCATTTTAGCCAGCAAATGCAGACCGCTTACTCCCAGACACTCCCCGACTTCCCCTCTCATCACCGACCAGCATTGCCAAAGGCATCTCCACCTGGATGTCTCACAGGCAAAACTGAATTCGTTTTCTTCCAACTACCTGCCCATCTACACAATTACAGATGAAAACTTTGACATCTTTCACATGCTTGCTTTTATGAAGTAATCTGTTTCTCACTAAATTCCAGAAATGTCTTTCAATCAGTACTGCCCAATAGACATATAATGTGAGCCATGTATGTAACTTTAAGTTCTCTAGTAGTCACATTAAAAAGGAAAAAAAACCTCAGATGAAACTAACTTAATATATTTTATGTAACTCACTATATCCAAAGTATTATGTTAACATATAATCAATATACATTTTACTATGTTTTATATTATTATTTCATGCTAAATTTTGATATCTAATGTGTGTTTTACACTTATAGTGCCTCTCAAGTCAGAATCTAAATTTGCATCAGAAATACTGTATATTTCATAAAACTTCCCACTGGAAGCATAGATTCACATAGCTGAATTATCGTAAACATACTTAAAAGTTTTCCATAATTGAATCAACTATCAGTTTTAAATTTATATCTAAATTACAATTAAATACATTTTGAAATTCAGTTCTTCAGTTCCATTAGCCACATTTCAAGTGCTTAACAGAGCTTTAGAATTTATCTGCTTTAGACGGCTTCCCTGGTGGCGCAGTGGTTGAGAGTCCGCCTGCCGATGCAGGGGACACGGGTTTGTGCCCCGGTCCGGGAGGATCCCACATGCCGCGGAGCGGCTGGGCCCGTGAGCCATGGCCGCTGAGCCTGCGCGTCCGGAGCCTGTGCTCCGCAACGGGAGAGGCCACAGCAGTGAGAGGCCCGCATACCGCAAAAAGAGAAAAAAAACAAAAACCACATAGAATTTATCTGCTTTCTTTGACTCCCATTATTCTTGCCTTAAGTGAATGTCCTTTTCTTGAACTGTTGCACAGACTTCAAACTGATCTCTCTGCTCACAAGGTTCTTCTCCTTTCTCATTCAACCCTGCACTGCCACCAGAACGATTGTTGTAAAGTAAGAACTTGGTTATTTCAACCTCTGGTTCTAAATGTTTCATGGCAGTGGGTCTCTCAACCTCTTTTAGTTCAGGACATATCTGACTGATAATATTCAGCCAGCTCTATCAGTAATTGTGCTCACTTAGAGGCAAAAAAAGCTCCTAAGTGAACAAAAGCAGGGAGAGTGCCGCACAGAGCCTAAGACTCAACCCATCACTCCTCCCCTTCCCTCTCTGCTCTGCAAGACGGTGTCTCAACTCCTCACTTGCCCCCAAGGCTGTTCAGGGATGGGCATGAACTCCCCGTTCAGACTATCAATTTGAAATCCCTCCATAATATTCATTAGCTGTTTTTTCCCAAAGTTTATTTACAGTATGGGGAGAAACTGACTTTCAGTTTTTCAAAATTGTATGCATAGACACTTAGTAATTTACTTCTCCTGGATAAAGCAAAGTCAATTGTCTGGAAAAGAATCGGCCCCAAAACCCTGTATCACTTTCTCGTAGTCCTTGTACTTTCTTCTGTTTTTGGTGACAATTTTGTGAACCAGGCAAAATTTGGGGTTCAGATTAAAGTGTTTAAGTTACGATGGCAGATCCTTTAGGCAGATCCTTTATTTAAGATGAAAAATGTGATGCTGAGCTGCAGTGTCAGGGTGGCGACTTCCATCTATTTTGTGCACCTTTGTATTCCCGGAGTCCAGCTAGAGCCTGGAATTTAGCAAATGAGCAATAAATATTTGTTGAAATAATCTTTTGGTTCTAGAAGCTCTGCCAATTTAAACTGCCTGTGTGCATTCTGAAAATGTTCAGGGGCAATAAATAGCTCAGTGCTGCTCCGATCAAGGGCATGGTCTCCTTTAGGAGAAGTTGGTTTATATTTAACTTGTTAAGTGTGAGTTAGAGATGCAAATCTGAGCTAACTGCTAGCATGTCTCAAATTCATTATGTTGCCTCTTTATAGTTTGGTATCTCGAGGCAAGATTCTGGTGCACTATGCCTTCATTCTGTTGGAGAACCACTAGCCTACAGTGCAAATAGTTCAAAAGCCAAAAACTCCTTAGCTGGACCTGCAATGAATGCAAAATCTGGGCTTCATTTCCGGCTCTATCTCCAGCTGTTCCCCACTCCAACTCCGACATAATCTCATTTTAATATACGTATTTAACAAACCTTTTTTTTAACATCTTTATTGGAGTATAATTGCTTTACAGTGGTGTGTTAGTTTCTGCTGTATAACAAAGTGAATCAGCTATACATATACATATATCCCTGTATCTCCTCCCTCTTGCATCTCCCTCCCACCCTCCCTATCCCACCCCTCTAGGTGGTCACAAAGCACTGAACTGATCTCCCTGTGCTTTGTGGCTGCTTCCCACTATCTATTTTACATTTGGTAGTATATGTATGTCCATGCCACTCTCTCACTTCGTCCTAGCTTCCTCTTCCCCGTGTCCTCAAGTCCATTCTCTATGTCTGCGTCTTTATTCCTGCCCTGCCCCCAAGGTTCTTCAGAACCACTTTTTTTTTTTTTTTTAGATTCCACATATATGTGTTAGCATACAGTATTTGTTTTTCTCTTTCTGACTGACTTCACTCTGTATGATAGACTTTTTAAAAGCACATTTCAAGGCACTTGCAATACAGTCAACTGAGGCATGGCTTTTGACCTCAAGTATCTTAGAATTTAATGGATAACTTTTATTCTTATGACATATTAGTCACAGAATGTAGGCATAGGCTGATATTCCAAACCTTCCTGCTGTAGAAACACAAAGGTTTTAAGTGTGACATTTATAAAAGCAATCAGTAATCACATGACTGTTCTAATTTTACATTTGTTATCCATTTAATACTCATAAAAACCCTACAGTAAAAAATATTATCCTTATTTAGTTAATGAGGAAAGGAGGCACAGGTCACACAGCTAGTAAGCAAAACCAGGATTTGAACTCAGGCAGTCTGACTCCTAAGTCGATGTGCTTAACCTCTGGGCCTTATGTGTGTGGTGCAGGTAAAGGTATAGGGGGCAATCCCTCTTCTGGTTACACCCCACAACTCTGCCTGTGGTCTGTTTAATGCAGCTCTGAAAAGTCAAACAACCTCAGCTTTTAGCATAGCATACATCACTTGAATTACTGAACTTTCCAGACATCAGCTGTGTAAACTATTTTCTCTAGTTAAATAAGCACATAGAAAGTTATCTGGTTGACTAGTTGCCGCAAACATTTTGTATTTAGCTAGTTAGCTTTTGTAATTAGTTTGATTTGTAAATTTGGGGTGTACATAATTTTAAAGGCAGAAAACAATTTTCAAAAAAATATTTGTACCAATAATGAAATGACAGTCAGCAAAGATAGACCTCCAAAGTGCCTCTGTTCATGCTCATTTCTTTCTTTGAAATATTCCTATTTCATCTCACTCCTGCTTGCCTTCCTCTCTTTTCTAGTCTGGTAAGTTTCTATTCATCTTTAACGCCTGGATCATATATTTCATAAATTTGTGAAGCCTTCCTTGGTCCCCTAGGGAATAACTAATCATGTGCTTCTTGGTACTAACATAGCACTTTGTTCTATTTATTTATGGCTGAGTTGGGTCTTCGTCGCTCTGCATGGGCTTTCTCTAGTTGCGGCAAGCCGGGGGAGGGTGTGTGGCAGGGGCTACTCTTTGTTGTGGTGCGCGAGCTTCTCATTGTGGTGGCTTCTCTTGTTGCTCAACACAGGCTCTAGACGCGTGGGCTTCAGTAGTTGCAGCATGTGGGCTCAGTAGTTGTGCCTCGTGGGCTCTAGAGGGCAGCCTCATTAGTTGTGGCACATGGACTTAGTTGCTCTGCGGCTTGTGGGATCCTCCTGGACCAGGGCTCGAACCCGTGTCCCCTGCATTGGCAGGCGGATTCTTAACCGCTGCGCCACCAGAGAAATCTTAGCACTTTGTTCTTTATTCTATTATATTACTTACCATAGTCATGGTTATTTCCTTAAGTGTCCTTTCAGCACATTAAATTGTGAACTCATCAAGGTCAGTTACCATGTACTATGTATCTTTACATCTCTGTATTTTCAGACAGTAGCACAGTGCTCATGAATACCTAGTAATAATATTTATTGATGAAGGAATACAGGCATGAGTGACAGCCTTCCTTTTTGGCTTGTGGCCTCCCTTCCCCTCTTGCTGGTAAATTTCCACTGTGGTACAGGAACTCACATGAGGAGTGTTCTCCTTGGAGACCAGTATGAGGTAGACTCACAAAGGTATTGGTGAAAGCATGTGACACTCTCCTGGGCTCCCCTTTTACAACCTACGGAGGCTTGCACACTCAAGGCAGAGGCCAGAGTGCTGGGGCCTATCATGAAATGGACTCATTATCCACATGGTATACTTCTCAGGGAAGGAAGACTTCTCTCACATTTTAGACCATTGATCAGCTCTACTTCCAGGCTCAAATATTCCAAACAAGTAGTCAGTTCTCTGAGATTCAGTATGCTTCTTATCTGCTGTCTGTATAATTTTGGGTACTTATATAAAAACATCTGTGATATATTTCCCTGCATTCTGACTTGATGAGAGATGATTAATCCAATTGGAGAGTGAATGAAAAAAACAAACAAAAACCTCCTGTGGTAATCAATCCTAATTGATTAGGGTTGTGGAAGGTAATTAACCTCTACTACCCTGGCAATTTGACCATTTTTTTTTTTTCCTTCTTCTTCTCCTACTGTGACACTTGTTAAAATGATGGAGGTGAAATTGATTCTCCATTTATTAAAATAGTTTTTAAAAATATTTTAATTAATATATAGTAAATGTTCAAAGTTCTAACAGTTAATTATCTGAAGCAGGGTTAAACTCTCCCTTTGAAATCAGGCTTCCTCTGTTTGTTGGCTTAGTGAGAATAATAGCTAAACAATTCTATTTAGCATGTACTGAATGCTTACTGTGGACCAAACACTAAACGCTTTGCATAAAAATTATATTTCATTTAATATTCACAATAACCCATTGAGGTTTGAACTATTATCTCAATATTACAGATGAGCAAATTGCATTTTTAAATAGTTGATCCAAATCACATAGCTAGTAAGTAACTGTTCTGAGTGCAAAGCCCCATTTTTCTGTTGTGCAAAGGAAAATTTCCGGCTAGCCCAGCTACTTTTTCAAATGATCATACAATCCAAATTACCAATTCTAAATTAGTGAGTCTTTACTCTGTATTACACTATGACATTCCTTAAGCTTGGGCACAAGCTAGAACTTCTCTGTCCCTCAACACAATGCACTAAATAATAATAGAGTGCCATGACATAGCACATGATATTTGTTTTAAAATTCTTTTAATGGGTGGAATTATAGGTATCATTGTTATTTTTTGAGTTGTGCCTAAATGTGGGACTAAACTAGTGTCACAAGAGTATCAGTGGTATGTGTAGATGAATATAAAAATAACCTGCGATGCTCTGGAAACTGGCTGGAGAGAAAACTTTCATCCTTTCCACAGGTTCTAAAGCCAATGCATAAAACCTAGACAGCTCGACCTACTTTTTTTTTTTTTTTTTTTTTTTTTAACCTAAAGGCAGGATAGAGTCTCATGTAAATGCGGGGGGGGGGCGGGGAGGGAATTCGTCTATTGCTTGTGTCTCTTGCCGATTGGATATCTTCCCGACAGAAGTATTCAAAGGAAAAGTATGTCATCCTGTTCATTATTGTTAATTAGTAGTAAAGACAAGGCTTTGGGAGCTCCGTATCCCACAGGGCATCAGCAGAGAAATGGGGTTGAAATTTTAGCAGTTATATGTGAAGTAAGGTCAGACAGCCTGCCATGTAGGCTTCAGAACCGAGTTCATTTGATCTTTAAAAGAGAGGCATTGCAGAGAAATTTCACATGCAGAAAGAAAAAATTGTAAATTCTAGCTCTCTCACCAATGCCTAATTCACAGCCAGTGGTTAGTTGGTTATTTGTAACTGGCTATTGTGAAGGGTGTTAGATAAATGAAGTGGTTGGGGGTGCTTTTTGGTATTTGAAATTGCAACAGATATTGTTCATTATTATGTGAGGAACATACTGCAACCATCAGCTTCATGATTAACTAGCTTTTCAGTGAACTTTCTCTTCAGTAAACTGTATTTGTTATTTAACTGCTCTCTTTACTGGCTTTTTTTTTTTTTTTTTTGATTCTTCTGTCTAGACATAAACTGGATTCAATAGATTAGTGATGCATAGAACTGGGTCTGCAAGGCCGATAATATTTTATGACAGGCTGTTCAGAGGGAGTTGAATTTTATCTGTTGTTCTATGTCTCTATTTACTTTCTGGAAAAAGACCATATTTTTAATAAATTTTATTTTCTTAGATCATAAAAGTACTTATTGAAAAATTTAAATGCAATGATGAGAATAAAAATTAAAAGCTGCCTACAATATGACCAACCTTTTTACTGTGGTGTCTAAATTCTAATCTTTACTTTTATGCATATACATATATGTTTCTTTTCCTTTATATATATGTGTAAATAGTTGTATATGCTGACACACTTGAACATTCTTTAAAAAGACAAAATGTTTTTATGTTTTTATATGATACATACTATTCTGCAACTTGATTATTCTTATTTAATATATTTTGGGCATCCTGCCACTTTAGAGCATATAATCTCATATTTGCCTCATAGGATCCTACTGCATATATGTACTAAAATTTAGCAAACCATTCCCTAAAGACAGATATTTTGTTTAATTGTTTCAGAATCTTTAGTATTACAAACCAGTAAATAAAATTTTAATCTTATAAAAATCATGTTTCATATATATTAATATATATTTTTAGGAAGATACATTCCTACAAGCAGAAAGATTATATTTATTGCAGAGTTGTCCTTCAGGAAAATTGTACTGTTGAACACTCCCACCATCAAATATATATGGATGTCACAAACTGGGGCATTTTAATGTAAAGACAAACTGGCCTCATTATTTCTTAAGACATTGAGCTCTGTAGAATGATTTTCCTTTCTGGCCTCTTTGATTTGAGTGTGTTTAAATTTTAATAATAACACTGGTTTAAAGGTGGTACCAAACCCCCACTAGCTTCGGTCACAGGTTTTCTCATATTCTTACAGCATTCATAGAATAACAATAGGCTGAGGAAGTGGGATAAGGAGTTCATGAATCATGTGACTCATTTTAGGAAAGCAACAGCTATACAGTTTTCTGGGATGAGCCAGGCAGGCAAGAGGGTAATGTCCCAGTGGAAGGCACTACTCGTTTCAGAGTCTGCCTTGTACTGTTCACCTTCTACACGTTCCATAATTCTTAACTTTGCCCCCAGTCACTACTTATTTTGATCATGCAGTCCCCAGGAATTGTGCAACCGCAGTGGAACGTGACAGGCTTTTAAATGTATTAATATTGTCAACATGATTGTGGTTAATCTTAATATAACAAACAGAGTAACAACAGATGTGTTCTGCTATTAAGCATTTAGTAAGACATAGATGTCTTAGCTCTTGATAGCCCATTTCAGCGACAGAGTTCTCCAGCCCAGAGAGCAGATTCCATCAAGGGACTGGCTCACATGTTGTGTGGCATTTGATAACGGCTAAGATTGAATTGAAAGGAAGTAAGTTGTTCAGAAGGGAAAAAAAGATGTAGCTATTTAAGTTTTTCACATTCTACATGTGATTTTTGTTTTTTACTTTAGTCTTATTGCATCCATTGTGAGCGAAATCACAGCTGCTAGAACCACATGTAAAATTTGAGAACCTTTTGGTTAGCTTGCCAGTTTTTTCTTAGTAATGCATGCATATAATTTAAACATGTGAAATATAACCAAAACAATAGTTTGTCTTTGAACTTTTTAAATTGCTTCCAAAGTGCTACCGCCTTGAGTTTTACTAATGAAAGGTAAAATTAAAATATGTAACTATGGAGTTTAATAGGCACTAAGAATATTTGATAATGCCATGGCTGTCTATATCATATTCACTAACATATTTAATAGCGGCACAGATGCATCTTGCTGTGGTAACACATGGTACCAAGCAGCAGGGAGTCCCACTTGACAAGTCAGTTTTCATTTTATTTATTTATCCCCAAACCTTCTCTAATAAGCTGAGATTTCAGTGTGTTTTGATTCGTTAGGCAGCAAGCAGATAGGAGGGGTTCTGTTCTCTGCTGTTTGTTTCCAACAGGTTGTTTGGCTTCAAGATACAAAGCCTGTGAGACTCTAAAATCAAGTAACTGGGCAAGATTTGGATAAGACACTCAACACACATAACTACATAATAAAATACATGTACCCAATACAAAATGGGTAGGGTATCATCTTCAAGGAAGCTCTGTAATGTTTCATGTTATAGCTTCAAATTAATAAGAAAATTCTAGCAACCAGCCTCTCAGTAAGTATTAGTTATGTGGGGAGCAGGTTATTTAAGTGTGATGGTTTGTGTGTATGTCTTCTAGTTGCCTTACTTAACTAGCAATAACACTGTCAGCTGAGATGCCCAAGGGAAATTGGGGTTGTTTGGTGTTGCAAGATTTGCTCTCTGAGGATCAATTCTTTGGAGCTTTCCATGAGCTATTTTACAATCCTTTAATTGCTGTGTCTGGAAAAAAACACCTGATATACATTCTAAAGCTAAAATAAGATGGCTGTCTAGCTAATGTATTTTGAGATTCACAGAAAGATGTGAAATTCATAATGGTCCGTTTGAAATGGTCTTTACCAAAGATCCTATCCAGCTGTATTGAAAATTGAAAAAGTGTTGAAATTGGATACATCTTATTGAACTTTAAGGATTTCTGTGGTGTTTTGTGTGGTGATGGAATTATACTAACCTGGATCTGAATTGTGAAAAAGCTTGGTTCAAATCATATGGAATGTTATAATACGGTCATCAGTTATCTGGACAAGACAAAGCAATTGTAGTTTGAGCTGTTCTGCACTTTTTTCTGACCATCTCCTTTAACAGGGTTTGCATAATTGTCAACTAGGATCTGTTGAAGCATTCACAGTGTTAGTCTTTTCTTGGCTCCGTGGCTATTATTGCACAACCTATCTTTGCCTTGACAGTCCACACTAATTCAGTGAATTCGGAGAAGTCCTTTAGGTTTACACAACTGGAAGTACTAATTTCTTTCCACTGCAGGAGTGAAATGTTTCCCCCACTTCAAATTTCACTCTGTTGTAATGGTGAACCTCAAGAAGCCATGGCTGGGGAGTTGGGAAAGCTGATTATGCTTTTTGTTACTGTGACTTGTAATTCACTGTAAGCCTGTCTGTAACAAAATATTCCTAAATAGGTAGTCACTTCAACATCTGTTTTCTGGCCAATAGGACTGAAGAGCTATATCTTTAAGGTAGGATAATAGGATAAGAGATTTGCAAACTCTTTAATATAACCTTGTTTTTCTATATCACATATACTAAGGATATAGGTGCCTCAATAATTATTTTACACTTGATTTGGTTGTTGAGAATAAGGAGTTAATGTACACCTAAACTCATAGGGCTTTTTCATCAACTAGACTTGATGACAAATTATTTTTGGTAAGATGCTCGTATTCTGACTATCTAAGAGTTCTTATTTCCAAACCCAGAGGAACAGTCTTATGTACTAATCAGAATGTTATTCCTCCCTCAATTGGTACATAGGAAGATGATATTTGAAATAGTGAAAACTGTGTGGATAGCATACAGCTATAGCATAGTCACAAAACAAATCATCATCTTTAAGAAGTTCTAGAGTTATTTAGATGGCAAGAGAGCTAGATGTAGCTGTTTTCTGCTATATCGGATGGAGAGATGGATCTAAGCCTGTTTGAATATAAGGAAAACAGGTCGCCCTTATTTAAAATCCAAATGAATCTTTGATATATGATAACTATTCACTTGGAGAAATAAAACCTGTAGTTACTGGAGTTTAGTATATTTAGAACATCACAATGAAGCTGATACCTAAATTCATTGGCAATGGGGAAGAAAAAAGTTAAAGCCTGTTGGTATGTACTTCTTTTTTTTAAATTGAAGTATAGTTAATTACAATGTTGTGTTAATTTTGAGTGTACAGCAAAATGATTCAGTTGCATATATATACATATATATATGTACACACACATATATATTCTTTTTCAGATTCTTTTGCATTATAGGTTATTGCAAGATATCGGGCATAGTTCCCTGTGCTATACAGTGGGTACTTGTTGTTTACCTATTTTATATATAGTAGTGTGTGTATGTTAACCCCAAACTCCTAATTTATCTCCACCCCCATCTCCTTTGGTAACCATAGTTTGTTTGTTTTTTTCTATGTCTTGGTATGTCCCTCCTTAAAGCTATTTCAAAAACATGCAATAAAACTGAATATTTTTGGAAAGGGTACCTTTACCTTCCTTGTTTTGCATATAGAAAACAGGAATCTCTAGGCTTTTAAATCAAGGCTAAAATGTTACTAGATATAAAATTGACATTTTCAGATCCCTGATAAGTTTCAGGACCTGGAAAGGTAGTTCACTTGTATTCTAACCTCTAGTCAAAAACTAAAGATACCCTAAGTTTTAGAAAGTAAATGGATCATACTGTTTATAAGCTATGGCTTGCTGAGGGTTTAGATTCTGTCTCAGTCTCCAAGGTAAACAAACGCCCTTCTATCCAAAACTTTGGGAGTGGAGGAGGCTATAAATTGTAGTTGGATATGAAGCATGCTGAAGGACTTTGGGATCTGAGTGAAAAAGAGAACCTAAGGAGAATGCAATCGAGTCTCTAGAGTAATGTGATGGGTATTATTCTATTCTGAGAGAATCATCACGTTTTATAGAGATGATGGGGTTCATACCAGGAACAGGTAGATCTCTCCAGATGGATGTTTAGAGCTAATAGACATCCAATCCCCACTGGAGATAGGAAGTTTTCATTCGTTCATGAATCATACATTGAGAACCTTAAAGCGCACAGAACCTTGTTAGTTTCCTGGAATATTATGTGGTTAAGGTGTTGCACGTGCTTCAGTAAAATTGAGGAATAGTAAAGACAGACATTTAAGGAAATAATTTTAAAATAATGTAATAAAGGCCATAATAGAAGCACATAAACTTACAATAGTAGTGTGAAAGAAAGAATCGTGAATTTTTCTTTGGCACCTTAGGGACATCTTTGCAGAGGAGGTAGTGTCAGGCACGTGTGAGTGAGGAGTTGGCCAAACATACAAGAGTAAACAAAGGGACCATCAGAAATAACGTAAACTAAGGTTAAATATGGCATAGGATGTCTTCTTAATTGTATGCCCTAGAAAGTAGCCCAGAGTAGGCCTCACAAAGTGTTTTCTGAGTGAATGGTTAAATGGGAGGCATCTTCTCTGGTTTTTCAATAACAGTGACTTAGACTGAAAGAAAAGGAGCCGAAGGATTTGAACAGGTGTGCAACTGATGGTATATTACAAAGAGACTTAAGGTAACATCCTAAAGCTTTCCTATAAGTGGCTTTCAGGACCACCCTCTGCATTGTAAAAATTACTTTCAACCAGGCATTCTGGTGACAAACGTGTTGCACAGACCCACACAGTATGTGGTGTTCCATGCCATCCCAGAACACGTTCTTTGGGTCCCTGTTATTATTAGTTCTGTCCTTCTCTTTAGGCATTTCTGAAAGATGATCCAAATTGAGAGTTGAGCCCCTATTTACAGAAGGTTTTTGTATAATTACATACTTAGAGTTTTAAAGTAAGTAATTACAGATCCAGCCAGATAAATGAAGTTCCTGTGATGTTAGGGATTTTTCCAGACTTTGTTTTTTTCCAGTCACTTGGCTGCTCAGCTAATTCAGTGGGCACTGATACAGCAATAACAATGGTATGGGATCATGCTTAATATTTTCCCAACGTGATATGCACATTGAACATACTCTTCAAAGGTGATTTGTAAACATGTGATTGAGAATAAATTTACTACTTTTTAAACAGTCTTTGCTATTCTTAACATTACCCAAAATTTTCCTGAAAAGTATATTTACTGTGGTACTCATAATCGAGGATTGGGAGAAAAATTATGGAGAATATCAATAGTATTAGGAGGCCCTGTTTATTATGCTATATCTGTTTCGCTACAATAGCCCTTCTGATCCCTTTCTGTTACCATATTAATCTTCACTAGTATCTGACCCAGGTATTTTATCAGGATTGTCAAGAACATGACAAGGTCATTGCTTTTGACCCTTCAAGACATTACTAAGAAGCTGTTTTTAGCTACATCTTTTGGAGGCTGCCAACACATAAAATAGATTCTGTCATAGATATTTCTTTACTTCCTAAAAATAATAATGATATTTCACAATACATTCTGTGTAATTAAGACCTCGTGATTATTCTGGACCTGAATTCTTGGCTTTGACGACAGCAGGTGCATGTTTGGCACCCCTCAAATCTGAAATTCACTTTCTGAAATGCAGTTAACTTGATGCCACTGATCATTAAAACCTGACTTGAACTTGCCACTCTACAACATATGCAGAAAATTAATGTGGTAGTTCTGCTGTTCCCAGAGCCTGTGGCTACCTGAGCTCAGTAAAGCACTCTGAATTTTTAAAATTTTTAATGGCTTGGAAACAGAAAGCTAAAAACAAGAAAATGTCTTTTGGCATGTCTTAGCGTCTGTGCATTTACATTTTTTAAAATGTGGATCTATATGTTCATTTGGTATCATGAAGATAAAAAGTGACTCAAAGAGATGAATAATTCTGTTTTCTAATTGTAGTTTGTAAATAGTTAAGATATAGGGCTTGAAACCTGTGACTACAACCTCCTCATACAAATTCAAAATTTTTAAATTGGACCAGTCTTCCCATACCATGTTGCTATTTCAAAGTAGGGCATCCAGTTCAGATATATTATAATGTTCATAAGCATCAAAACAGTAAAAGCTAGGCACAATTTATGAACTTATTTGGCTGTAAAATATTTTTTAAAGACTTTTCTGACATCATCTCTCTGTTTCTACTCCATTTTTTTGTACTTAGAAGCATAGTTTCTTTAAACATCTAACCAATTTAATCTGAGGTTTAGCCACACGCATTTGTGCAATTGACTTCTATTTTCAGTAACTTATTGATAAATGTTTTATTCTCCAAAGAGTTACCTAATATGATTAAAATGTTCAAATTACAAATTTGGACAGATTTCCTGTCTAATGTACCTGATATTGTAACTTCTTTTAACTGTCCTACTTCTAGAACTCCGGTTCCCAATAAAGAATTGTTTGTTGCACTTGCTTTTAGCACCTAAACCACCTGAGTATTAACTGGGGAACCCGAAGAACTATGCGAATTATGTGCTTGCTAAAATTTTCATTGGAGAATTCACTTTGCATAAGGCCTTATGGTTGGCCAAGCTATAGGATACATGCGGTTGCACTGAAGAATAGGCAAAAATAATTGCCTGTTAAATTAAATTATTAATAATAATCCCTTAATTTAGGTGGTTTTGATTTTCCACTATCATTATTAATATGATCTCATATTTTATATATTGTTTTATAGTTCAAAGCATTTTACGCATAATGTTTAAAACAACCCCAAAAGATAACAGAAAGCAGTTTTTGTGTCTATTTCATGAATAGGAAAGTGGACCTAGAGCGTATAAATGACATGATTAGTAAGAGGACGAACAATGGTGAAAATTCAGGTCTTCTGATTTCAGTTCAATTAATTTTCTACCATACTTTAATTTGTAAATGTTTTTCCCCAGTACTCTTTGATTGAGATCATCTTAGGTACAGGGAACTGTAATATTCGCACTTGATAGGGGTCACGTTAATATGAATGGAATTCATTTGTTGATCTTGAAGAAGCACATTGACCCATAGCATATGATCTGTATTTATAACTAGTCTCTATTTTAAAATGTACCTCAAGGGTATAATAAAGGCATAGTATTCTTTGCTTTCAGAAATCCTTATAATAACCTTTTCCTTTTAGTACAAGACTAGAAAGAAGCCAGCATATTCAATCAGATAGGGAAATGGGAGTAGGAGTGGGTGGGAGGTAGAATGTAAAGGAACAATAATGCCATTGTAAGAAAAAGTAAAGGAAATGCTCATCAGAAAAAAATAATTCCAACAGTTGGGAGAATATAGAAAGGTAATTGCATAAATGAAGTATTATCTGAAATGAATTTTGTGAGGGTTACAGCCACCTATCTCATTTCTGTGATAGGTAGAATTCAGGTAATGCTCTGGTTGCAAATCAGTGACCTGGGTATATTAAAGTGAGCTGAGTCCTAGCTATGCAGCATATTTCATTTCACCTTGCATCAGTTTATAAAATCAGGTTAATAATACTTCCCTATCTACCTCACAGAATTATTCTGCAGATCAAATGAAATACAGGATGTGGATGTACTTTGGAACACTAAAAGCATCACAGTGCAACATAAAGCTATATGGCTCCCCCAAATCATGCAAGAAAGCAGTTTCATTATCTTAGAGCCAGACTTTGTATGAAATCTGGGGAGATATGCTTAAGAAAGTCTTAAGAACAATCAGAAGAGTTAAGCTTCTATATTTAAAAGCTGGAAGTGCCTAGAATAAAGACTGAAGTCAAATTACCTTAAAAATACTATTTTATAAGTAGGTAATGGAGTTTTTTTCTATACCTGCCATGATTCCTGCTGATATTAGTCACGTTAATGATGACATCAGTCTTTTCCTAGGCAAATATCCGAATTATTTGATAAGCTACCCACTGAATACTGAAAGTATGGAAAATAAAGTTGCGGTTTGGATTAGAAAAAGCTGAAAAGATTTAGTCTTAGCAATTTGCTGATGTATCTCTTATGCAAGCCTCTTGAGAAAGATAGGCATGTGTGCTAATGTCCCATTTAGGGGCAATAATGCTCTGTTCAAGAATGGTCATACTCACAGTGAGAGATTCCCTAGTTCTTCCTAAAGGGTCTTATCCTTGCCCTGGCATGATGAAAATTATCCAGTACCCTTAATGAAAATACAGAACATGTCGTTATGCAGTTTGTAAGTGAGATGAGTATTGGAGTCATGGGTAATATGTGAGTATCCCAAGCTGGGATGAAGTGTCACATCCAAAACATCACGTTGACAGCTATAAAAATGAAGGCCTGCATTTGAGTATAACACAAAGTAAGTAGCAAACAAATAATCTTACACCTTAGTAATCAGCATAAAGTTAATATAGGTCAGTAGTGTTATGAGCCTATCAAGTAAACCAATCAATTTTAAGATGCATTAAATTTTTAAAAGATGAATTCCCCTTATCTATACTGATCATTCTGCTGGAGTTTTATGTACTGTTCTGTTTGTCACATTTTCCAAATGGAATATCTTCAGAGGCTAACAGGAGAAAATAAAAAACCATGAAGCCAGGTTAAATTGTAGAATCTTCAAAGAACTTAGAAGCAATCAGGATTCTTGGTTATAAGCCCCAAAGGAGAGAACTTGAACAAGTAGGTGACAGCTCGAGGAGACATTATAATTAATTTACTTGGAGAAATATCTAACCGTTGCAGGGGTTTAGAGGTGGAATTGAGTGCCTCAAGAGGTAGTGAGTACCACAAGTCCCCCTGGAGGGGAGTCTGGACAGAATTAAAGCATTAGCTAGCTACTGGACAGAAGAACCTCTAAATCCTATTATATTTTCTCATTATTCTATTGAATAGATATATTGATTATAGCAGAAATGAACAAGCTAAAGGTGATTTACAAATTTAAAAATATGGAGAATGAGATGTGCCATTGTTGTTCTACAAATTGTATATTCACCATAATTTTTCTTCCCTGTCCTTTCTTATATTCTTCAAGTCATATAGCTTTTACTCATTCATTCAAGACATTCATTTAGCAAGATGTAAATGTCGCTTAACAGAATGCTGAGTGAATGCAATGTGTAAAGTATTAATCATGTGCAAGCTCCGCAAAGGAGAGAGAGACAGACAGACAGAGAGACAGACAGACAGAGAGAATGAAAAAACGTATAATCTGACAATTAATTTTACAGTTACAGTTAATTTTAAAGTTAAGCATTTTTTCCCACCACAGTATTGGAGAGTGTCCTGTTACAGACCAGGTCAAAAGTCAGGCACCTTTCCTGGTAGTATACTTGGCCTCTGTTACTCAAACTAAGGTTCTTGGTCTCTCAAGAGTGTGCAACACTGTCCTCATGTCAAATGACAACAATCAGCGCCTGTCAGCCATTGTATTGATGTTGATTTCTATTAACCATCGTAAAGACAAAACATCTCTTAGGGGAATTAGCAACCGGGAAATCATTTCAAAGACAATATCTTTATTATAACTTTAATCGATGTTTCTCAAACTAGAGTCAGCAGGAACATTCTTGGAGTTTGGACCTTCTCACTATTGAGAGCTACTATTATCATAAAGACTTGCAGCTGGTCCCTACGTGACCCTTGCAGAGATATAGCAATTCACATTTGGCTTCTGTTTGCCCCTGGAAATTTATATCATGCAAGCAGACTGAAAGGTTAAAGGGACAGGGTGGTGTCAACAAAGGCATTTCATTCTGCCCCCACTTCTTTTCCAGATTATCTATTTCCAGATTATCTAGCTTATTTTTGTTTCCTAAGAATACTCGTCTTCCTTTGCTTCTTCCTTTTAAGTAAGAGAATTATAGATACCCAGCATCACCATCAACTTTTTTCCAATTTTGATACTAGAAATGTATATTTGCCATTTATTCAAGTAATAGTTACTTTTTGAGAACCTTTAAGTTTGGCACCTTCTTAGGGGTATAAAACAGAGAACACAATAGACAAAAAATCCATGCCTTCACAAGAATCATGTTGTCGGCTCACACCCAGGCCTTCAAAATAAGCCATTTAGCTAAAGGGGAATAGTAATGCAATGAGTGAAATAATCTTTGGGATAAAAGTTCTGATATGATCTTTTCTAGGCAAACTCATTTATTTCTTTGCAAATTCAAAATATATTTTGATTGCTAGTTTGAAACTGCTGTTCTATTGATTTTCTACTTCTGAGAGTTTCTGTGACATTTATAATGAAGTTAGTAGTATGAGTTAAAACTTTAAAGAGTACTCATAAACTTTATTATTTTTTTAAATCACATTTTTTTGGTTCTGGGAAAATGTGCTCAGTGCTCAGTGAATCCCAAGCTTGTAAATTAGATCCAAGGGGACAGTTTCAGGGACAGGAATATAGAGTAGATTCAGTTTGCTAGTAAGCAGAATTTTTAGTGTAGCTCCTAAGGCCTTCATACTGCTTTGCTTCCATGAATGAGCAAAAAGGATATGTAGGATTTAGAAGCAGTGCAATTACAGCATTTTCTTGAAATTGTCAAACATCACGTTTATTAAATCTGCAGAAAACAAGTTACCTGTGCTTCTTTTCTCTTTCCTTCTTGATGAGGTAAAATTATTATGCATCAAAATAAGTCTGGTTGACTAACTAAGAGATAGTTGGTATTTAGAACTCAAAGTGATAAATGCTAGGTATATAATTGATAGTTCAGAAATTTGCCAATAGATAAATATACTGTACTGATGTTTTGAGTTATTTCTAGACTTGAATATTTATTATGCTGTCATTTTTCAAGTGATAATATTTACCCAAGCAATTATAATTTTCTGTTTGGTTAGAAGAAGGATATTAGAGAGCTGAAGGGTGATATTAACAGCATCATTAATACAGCATTATAATTATTAGTAAACAGAGCATTAATAAAGCTATAATACAGTACTGTAATTATGCATTAATACATCATTAATAAATGCACACAGTGGTCGCACAGTTCATTGTTACAGAGTTAAGTACAACTAATATTTAAATCTATGATATTTCTCATCTTACTCTTTTTTTTTTTTTTTTTTTTTTGTGGTAAGCGGGCCTCTCCCGTTGTGGAGCACAGGCTCAGCGGCCATGGCTCACGGACCCAGCCGCTCTGCGGCATGTGGGATCTTCCTGGACCGGGGCACGAACCCGTGTCCCCTGCATCGGCAGGCAGACTCCCAACCACTGCGCCACCAGGGAAGCCCCTTACTCATTTTTATTGGAACAAGCATAAACAATTTGAAAACACTAAATCACATCTGTTATTTGGTTAATAATAAGACTAAATCAAATCCCTGTTAAATTTTCCATGCTTTTACTGAGTAACATACATACTTCAGTGGTTAAGAATGTAGACACTGGGTTCTGATAGAACTGAATAGAAATCCCCCAAAACAGTGACTTTGATTTATTTAAGTACCTAAGTCTTGGTCCTGACAGACAGATACTGGCTGAAGGCAGACCCAGCCCTGGTTCCTCATATGTTTCCTGTCTCCTGGTGGATACTGTCTGCCTGGAGCAGATGCTTCACTAGGGCTGTGGCTCCTCTCTGCTTTCAGAATTGGGCTGACAGAGCACTGAGGTTTTCTCAGAAAATCTCAGCAGAGAGACCCTGCTTTGAAGATGAGAGATGAGACGAGTGTTTCCCTGTCCTGCCAGACCTACAGGAAAGCACAGTCTCTGAAAGTCAAGACTCATGGATCTTCTCATGTTAGGTGTCACTGACCTACAAGGCACTCTGACACACTGCCTTAATTTTTGGGTCCACAAAATGGGTCACAGGGATCTTGGAGGATAGAATGTGTCTGGTTGGGGTTTGGGAATAAACAGGACCTACAGGAGAACCTCAATATTTCTATACATCAGATTCTCCTGCCACCCCTTTTTTTTGAGAGTTGAACTGGAAACAGGCAAGCACCAGGCACAGAAATACACCTTTCATCCTGCTTTCTCAGTGGGGTTTGATCTCATGGGATACTGTCTTGCTAGACTGGCCCTGGTGGCTGGTCATGGCACCAGTCAGCACTGGGTGGAACTTATAGATACCAGTATACTAGATCTAGATGGCCAAAACTGTTATGAATATCATTACATAACGTTAAAGAATAAATTTGAATTATGGTCCTGATAGTTTCTCTCTTTTTAATCTTGGGTTACTTAGTTTCTAAACCTCAGTCTTCTCATTTGTAAAACGAGGACTCTAATAATGGGTCTGCCTCACTGGGTTAGACTGAAATGAAATGAAATGAAATAAGGCCTGTGAAGGGCCTAGCATAATGCTTGATGCACCATAAGTACTGAATAAATGGTAGCTATTAGCATTTTACATTAATGACTATTGAATTAGACTCTTTGGCATTTGTTGGTATGTCAGATTCTTAGTGCTCATAGAAACCACTAAGGTCCAGGTCAACTCCCTTCCTCAACCTGAAATAAATGAAACACTAACTTTGCTAGATTTTTTTGCTGAAAATACATAGCTTTGTGAGAGAACTTGAGAATTCCAGTGGTGAAGGCTATAAAGATACTTATTGGTTGCTCTTTTAATACTTCACAATATTGTAATCTTGTTTCTGTTTGGGTTGTGGGCATGAATTGTCATATTTTTGACCTAGAGCTTGGGCCAGAATAATTTAGGATGAAGAAATAAGTGGTATGCAATAAAGTAAAATGTCACGTTTGCTGCAAATCTGAAATGGACATTATACGTATTTAGTCTTTATGTTAAATGGGGTTGGTGTGAGAAACCTAATGCCTTTTTATAGCTTATTAAAATAGACAAAAATGCCCAAATGTTTAAACGTCAAACGTATTAACACAGGAATGTTAACCATATTTTGAGAGATCTCTTAGCTCGATATTTTAAAAATATGGGTTAAAGCCACAAAAATTTGTGTTGTCATCAAGTGCAGTTGAATGTGTGATGAGCTTATTCTTGTTGTCCTTCAACTTATCTCAGGCCAAAGCTGAGGACGGTAGGTGTTCAGGACCTCCACATGCTGAGTTAGAGGGCTTCTGGGAGGTGAGGTGGGCCACAAGCCCTCCAGACTTTTGAGAGGAGCCAGAACATTTTATTAGATTGGAACACATATTGGAAGAAATCAAACCATTAAGATGTGTTTCTTGAGTTTAGATCTTTAATAATCAGGATACGTTTGTGGAGGCAACTGGTATGCTTGAAAGAACATAGATAGCCTTTGAAGTAATACTTTATTCAAATTCAAGTTACCTCATATACTAGCTATGGCACCTTAAGCAAGTCATCTAATCTGCAACCCTCTGTTTCCTTATTGCTAAAATTGCAACAATAATGCCAAATTCCTTTAAGAATATTAAGGGACATAATATAAATTAAGCTACCGTAATGGAGTATAATACATATCTGCAAATAGAAGATTTTTTTCCCCAGTGTGCGTAAGGGATTATTCAAAAGGTGAGCTGGAGAGAGATTATTTTAAAAAGTTCATTTGGTGACAAAGTAGGGAAATATGAAAAGTATTTCAACAGCGATTTAATGGTACTTTTCTTCTTATACTCTTAATAGATTCTTATATCTCTTCTAACCTGAGAAGATTTTTTTATTTCTTATGTCAGGCAGATAAAATGTGGCGATTAGTTTTAGTGAACACAATCTTACTGCTCCTAAAATTTAGGACTCTACATTGATGAATCTTGTTTACTTTATGTCATTAAATTCATGGTGAATTTCATCATCTAAAATACTTTTCTGAATTTATTCTGAGTATGTATTTTCTCTGGGAAAAGGCTGCTAGGAGAGAAGCTATTTTTAACCTAATGTATACTTAGGATATAGGTTTCAGTATTGCCAAATGGCTCTAAAGTGGGCAATACCCAGGTTCACGGAGATAGATATAGATACCAAGTTCATTGGATTCATAATATATAAAACATTATATATTAAATACACATATATAAATTATGTATTATATATGTTACAGATATTATACATTAATTCATGTTGTTAACATTTTAACAAGTGACAAGTTTTTAAACATGATGTGAAAATTAGATCAAGGCTAAACAGATACAACCTTGCAGACGTTATTTCAGATGCTTAGCCTAAGAGCGCATCATGTCTAGGCTTATTGGGAGACCCAGGTAATTTTATACCTGCTGTGTGAGGTGTGATTATTGCAGAGGATGTTGTATACTGGTACTCAGGTTTAAGTAGATGATATGGCCACCAAGGAAGGAAAGGAACTAGGCTGTCGAAAGGAATATAATAAGGAGAAATGGATTGAAATTAAATCAGGATGATTTCAGCTGACTAGAAGGAAAAAATGTCCTCTGAGATCTTATTATCTTCTGACATACTCTCACATGGGAAATAGTGAAAATGCCAAAAGTGGATAATTTTAAATTGGCCTGACCACCTAATGAAGACTTTTAACTGCAAGGACCTGCCCTAAAACTGGTTTTCAAAGTCCTAGCTAGAAAAAAATTAATGTGTATGTGTGTGTAAATTTATTATTTTGTATATATACTTACATGAATTCACACGTATAATTTTTGCAGAGGAAAATTTTGCAAATAAGGACGTTTTCTAGAAATTCCTTTGGGTGATAGGGGTTGACATTTTGTTTGCTTTTAAAAAGCTTTATTGAAATATAATTCACATATCATGTAGTTCACTCATTCAAAGTATGTAGTTCAGTGTTTTTTAGTACACTCACAGAGCTGTGCAACTATCACCGACATTGAATTTAAAACATTTTTCTACTCCTCAGAAGAAACCCCTCTCCCAAGCCCTAAGCTACCACTACTTTCTGACCCCATTCCTTTGCATATTTTGACATTTCCTATAAATAGAATCACACAATATGTGGTCTTTTAGGAATGGCTTCTTTCATTTAGCGTAATGTTTACAGGGTTCATCCATGTAAAAATGTAGCATGGATAACTTCATTCTTTTCAACACTAAGTAATATTACATTGTATGGATATACCACATTTTGTCTATCAGTTAAATGGACATGTGGATTGATTTATTTTTTGGCTATCATGAATAATGCTTCTATGAACATTTACATACAAGTTTTTGTATGGATAGTGATTAGCTTGTGTGTGTGTGTGTGTGTATGTAATTTTACAATATATATTCTCTACATTGTGATTTGGGGATCTCTGAAAGAATTGAAATGAACTACAATGTATATTTAAAATTAAAAAATACTTAATGTCAGAGCCAGTGTTTTTGTGTAGTTTTCTACTGATCATTAATATCTATTCTTACAGTTGATGTAAGAGTGAATTATCTGTTGGGGTTACAGGAAAGGGGAAGATATTTTAATATCAAACCTTTATGCATTACATCACTTTCCATTTTTATGGCACTTTCACCCACATTCTAGGGCACATATGATTATCTCCATTTTTCAGATAATAAAAGTAATATGCAAAGCTGCTCACAAGTGTCCAAAGTCACATGATGTATTAAGGACAGAATTTCCATGAAATACAGTTGTTTGATGTTTAGTTCAATATATCTGGGTTTTGTCTCTTACATGTGTGCAACTTGGCTGAGATACTTAATCTTTCCAAGCATCATTTTCCTTGTCTTTCCATGGTATTGATAATA
The DNA here is from genome assembly GCF_963924675.1 of Phocoena phocoena. NCBI lineage: Eukaryota > Metazoa > Chordata > Mammalia > Artiodactyla > Phocoenidae > Phocoena > Phocoena phocoena. The sequence continues at coordinate 48,759,595 of NC_089232.1, forward strand.
ATTACCTCACATATAAGATTATTATTGGGTGAAAATGGAACAGTTCATGTACAACTTTGTAAATTTTACACGCATAATAAGTGTACAATAGAGATTCGTGGTTGTAGTAACAGTAGCACCAGAAGTAATAGTAGTAATAATAATAACTGAGATTAAAACTCTGATTTTATGATAACTAATTCAGAATTTTTTGGCACACAAGACTACATTTATGTAATTGGCTTGCCATTTGGCTATTTTTGGCCACCTTGTGTGTATAATTTCACACCTTCTCTTTGCCCAAATATAGTCCAAATGCCAAGATTTATTCACATACATGAAATCACACACATCCGTATACAAATTGAGTGGCCCAAAATAAGTACCCAACCAAATGGTAAGTCATATCCAGAAAGGTTTATACACACACACACACACACACACACACAACTGAAATACCAATTCATGTAACACTTCTCATTTTTAAGGCACCTTTTAAAGGTTGATGTTCTCACTGCACCCAGGGAGCAGCACATTAGTCAGTGGTCTAATGTCTCTGAGCTCATGGAAATAAACAACTTGGAAAGCTTGAAGGACCAACAGAGCCAAAATCTACACTTGAATTAGAAGGTCATCTTTTGTATCTGTTAGCCCTTTTCTTATATTTCTTACACACACACACACACGTATACATTTATATTTCTTATATTTTTAAATTTTAAATGAATGCTTTCTTTGTTAAAGGAAATTTGAAAAAAAAAATTAAAAGGAGAAGATAGCCATGGACAACAACATCACTCAAAACCAGGCTATTTATTTTCTTTCAAACTTTAATTGCAGATAATTGGCTTATACCAACTCTACAATTTTGAATGCTGCTTTTAAAAATTAACTTGATAGTAGCAGCATTTTATGTTATTTTGGTCCTTATTAGCATAAGATTAAAGGCTGGTTGTTGGGAGTTGTTCTCCCATGGTGGATTTCTCATATGTAGGTTTAGGTTCTCTTTAGTGAACTTTGGGTTGAAAGCTTCATAACCCATGATTAGAAATTTGAAAAGTTGTGAAAAGAATATTTTGTGAAACATTTCACATAGTGTTATGTTGAAATTTCTTAGCTTCAGGATGTATTTTTTCCTAAGCACCGTGGAGTTAAGAATTATTTTTCTCCAGGAAAACTGATCCAATCACTGCTGCTAGGAGTAAGAAAGCCTAATTTCATGTGCTGAAGCTATTGAACAACTTTCAGCTCTAAGGGGAAAAAAAAGAAGAAAAAGAAAAGAACTATAGATTTTTGTAGGTATTTCTTTGAAATACAATTTTGAAAGTATAACGTACATAGTTACACAAATAATAGAACATATATCTACACTTGTCCTCCATCCACATGGCTGAGACATATAAAGTTAATCTTATCCTAAGAATACAGACTTCCACAACATTTTGATATCTTTTGTGGATTAAAAACAGGATCTCCATGATGTATAGGGTAGAATTATATGCATGATTACACCTTTGTGCCAATAGATAGTATCCAAAGAGCAGGGCAAAAATTAACCTACTGTCTAGAATAACCCCTGGAAAAATCCATATATAGCAATTTAAAAGGTAAGAGGGTTCAAGGGGAAAAGGAAAAGATAAATGGCAAAGTTAAGATTTGAACTCCCTACTGTCTTTACTCAAACTTGATGCTCTTAATCACTATAGTAGACTGTACCTACAGCTCATTCCTCAAAACTATGCATACCATAAATTATATGTAAAAAAATGTGCAAAAACAAACACGAATATGTTCTCATACTTCCTTGTCTATCCTGGAATGACATGTGTGCTTAATAGGAACTGCATACAATCCAATTTGAAAATCTATATGATACCTTTCTGATAAAGGAGAATGAAAAGTAATTTATAATAGTAGTTATAATACATATATTTTAGTACATTAATACTCGGGGATAACACAAGAGAAAACTCATTTAATTAGTCATTTGCTTGCACCTATACACAGAATCACTGTGAATGTGACAGCCACAAATACAGTCTAATAAGATATGTTAAATAATCAACTCAGTTACCATGTGTGGCGTTGCAGTCAATGCTCTGATTTTCTGATATAACGAACAAATCTCGTTAAGTTCAGAAAAACATAAAACAATAACAACCAAAGTTTAAGTTTTTCTTGATTAATACCATAGATGAATTCCTGGAAAATTCAGTTTATATAAAACCCATGCAAAAAACCGTTTATATGTGAAACAGACTTAAGTTCTAGACTCAGATCATTATAAATCGATTTTTTTTTTTACCTACATGAATATCCAGAGAAACAGCCAAAATTTATATAGGATGTAGGACACTTTTTTTGTGGGGCAGGACCTTAATAGGCATTGCCGTAGGTCTACTAGGGTACCTGATTCTACCTATTGAATTTGAATATAACCCCCTCATAATGTAACTTTACAAATGCAGTCTAACATTTTCAACAATGCCTTCTAGGGACTGATACCACCTTCAGTGAAGTCCACTTATATATCCTGTACCATAAAGTTTTTGTTCACTATTGTAACCTAGCACCTGGCTCTGTGTCTGGCACATAGTAGCAGTTTAATAAATAGTTCTTTAGTGAATGAACACAAGGGTGTTCATTTTACTTACACGGCATTTTTCATCTTCTCTTAGATAATGACCACAAATTTGCATTTTCAACTCTGACCTCTCTTCTGAGCTCCACAAAACCAAAAAAACAAAAAAAGAAATAGTTAAAAACGCAATTTCAACATTAGACTTATACTATAAAGAGGAAAATTTATTTGTCTACAAGTACCTCAACCCTTCAAACATAGACCTTGGTACAAAAATAGCGTTTAGTAATAATAGAAGACACGTTCAAGAACGTGAAGATCCATGTCAAAAACTGTAGAACTGATTTGATTGTTGGTTTTTCAGAGTTGGTGTTTCCTACACTAAATTGTTAAGAAAAAGTTAGGCCACTTTAACTTGCTGTTGTTACCTTTGTAAAACTCAAGGAAAGTAGTTATTCCTCTTTGACTTGAGTCTAAGAATACCGAGTGTTCAATCTTTGACCCTAAGAACTCAATTATTACTTTAATTCAGTTATCAGAAGGCCTGACAATAGGTTTGTTAGCTCCTCACCTGCACTGCGACCTTGTTTCTTCAGGCTCGTCATCGTTTTTCCGTCCATCGTGCCCTCTCAGGCTACGGGAGATCTTTCTGCCATTTCCTGGGCTGCCCTCTCTGGGACCTTCAATTCCTTCTCCCAGTGACATCCAGCAATTCTTAATCGCCAGGCCTGCATTCTGTTTACTCTACCAACCCCATCCCAGATTGTTGACTGTTGCCATAGGATTAAAAAAAGGGAAAGAAACAAAAAAACACGGTAATTGGTTCCACTTAAAATTCATACTTTTCCACATTCTAATGTCACTTACTACCAAAGACTTTGCATTTAGTTTTACTATCGAGGTTGAAGCTATTTCGTCTGTCTTCCCTAATCTTTTCCCATATCTACCTGTTAATACATGCACTTGGAGTATTTTTAAAATATTCTTTACATTCATCCATAAGCTCCTCTTAAGACTGTTTTTTATCCTAGAAACATATTAATGAAGCCAAACATGTGAGACAGGATAACAAAGGCACCAGTGGTCCCAGAAAAGAGACTCAAGTGAAATAGCCTACTTTCCCTTCCTACCTGTCACTTGTATTTCTCATCAGTGTGTTCAATGCTAAATTATTTTATAATTCTTCCTGTAGTCATTCATTTGTAATGAATCTTCCCTTCCTTTCATTTACCATAACCCTTTGTTTATTTTGTGTGTACCGTCTACCATAGTACACCAAGTGCAGTGCCTGTGTATGAGCATCTCTCTTTTCCCCTTTAACTTATGCCGTCTTCGAGACTGAAAAATAAGAGGCATAGTGCCTTGCACAGAGGAACTATTCAATGATTATCTATTGAATAAGAGTAGACTTGTTGGTCTTAGAAATCATGGGTGGGAGAAAATACAATTAAAAAAAATTAAATATAGGTAGCAAAGAAGAAAACTACAAAGCAATGAACTGAAAACAGTGTGATGTCATGCCTGTGAGTCAGCCACCCTGGAGCAGATCCTCCAGCTGCATTCAAGCTGACTCCGGCCACAGTCCAACTCTGCACTGCACTCTGCTGAGACTCTGAGCCAGAACTGCTCAGTTAAGATCTTCTTGAGTTACTGGCCAACAGAAACAGTGTGGATTATACATTTTATTATAGGTTTAAGCCACTTAGTTTTCTGTTTATTATACAACAATAGATAACTAATATACCCGTTTTTCCTAATGAATCTGGTTCAGTGAGATGTGGAGTATCTTCTGTAAATGCAGAAGAAATAACTTGTGAGAGAAAGCACTCAGTGAATAATTTTAGATTAGTAGTACCTAATGCATTACGGTCCCTAGAGCTACATGGATTTAAAGCTTCACTGGAGCCTTGACCTTTAGGGACACTTGAGGTGATAGTTACACGTAAGCACTCATGTATGACATCTTTCACTGAATCCTAACAATATTATTGCCCCTACTGTTTGTTTGTAGACATTGTCATTAACCACCTTAGATACCAGTTTAATGGATTGACGTAGAGCCCTAGTGTCACCATTGTTTAGTGCTTCTCAGGGGATGCTATTGTGTAGCGCAGGTTGAGAATCACTGCACTACTTTCTGATGATTATATTTTATGCTTCCCATTATATTCTTGCCTAGCAGTGAGCATGCTGTTTACCTCTTTGCGTAGCACTTGGCACAGTGCCTTGGATGGAGTAGGAAGCCAATAGCTATTTGTTTACTGACCTTATGCAGCACAATACACCTTGAAAACAATACTTGAGAGGACATTAAATATCAGTCTCAGAAATCAGTCAGTGAGCGTTAGCAATAGGAAAAAACCAGAGAAGACCTAGTTAAAAAGGAGGACCAGGGGAGAGAAGGGAGGTCTTTTCAAAGGTAAATACTATACCTTCACTTTTTAGGTGATGCATTCTTATTTAGTGTAGACTGATAGAAAGAAAAAAAGGAAAAAGAAAAAAAAAAAGAAAACAGCAAGGATGACGAGAAAGAAGAGAGGAGGGGGCAAGACACTGCTAACCTAATACAAGTTTCATGGTCTCCAGAAAGTTCTTTGGAATGGTTTAAATTTTGTTCTTACTTTTGAAAACCATAGTTCAGTGCACCAAGATTCTATTTCTTTCATTGTGTCTGGGTTGTATTTACTTCTTATAGAAATGGTCTAGAGGAAACCAAATGATAGTGTTCCAGATTGCTATAAAACCTTTGATATATTGGACGTTTTCGACATTCATGTTAGCTAGTGGGAGAAAAAAGCTCTGAGATTTTTAGAAGGGTTATACCGATGAGAGCCTGTTCAGCTTTCTCTCAGTAAATTGTGTGTAGCTATCTCCAGGCTTGTCACAATGCTTGCCAAAACATTGCTCACTTTATGTTATAGTTAGAAAAATTCAGATTCACAATTATGGTGTTCTCGTCCATGTTTTAGGTCAAGACTAGTCTCTCTGAAAGAATATTAATAGCTTCGAAGACTTTATTTCATTGTAGAAATATTAATGAGGCATATTCATTGTGATTCCAGACAGTAGATAAAACAGTTAAAGCAGCAGAAATGACGCTGGGTTTACAAGCAGTTATTATAGCTAAGATTAAGAGTTCATCTAGATTTCCAAGAAATAAGTCAAGTAGGCAGCAAATGATATGATATACATTTATGGGCTGTTAAGGATTGCAGAGAGCTTCCAGTAGGTATTGTTTATTGATGTGTATTTCAATTGCTAAATCAAAATATTTATAACAATAGGTAATGAGTAGATTTTCATTTATAAACTATAGAGTAATAAAAAATGAAAAGTAAAGGGATTATTAGCTGAGTCCAGCGGTATTGTATAACTGCCTCTTAATGGGTCCTCCCCTCATCTACTTTCTCATTGCAGACATTGTGAATCATAATAGAAGGCTGTGGGCATGTTAGAAAAATTTGTCCAGAAACAGTAATAAAATTACAGTATTCTAATGACTGATTTTCTAGGATGAATTTTCCACTTTTGTTTTATGAGATCGCCCAGACAAAGAGAATAAATTGCATTTAGTGCAGTCTCTCAGGGAGAAATATGTCTCTTTTTTAGGAAAAGAGAAGTGGACCGTCTTGTATCATTCGGTCGGTTAATGTACTTGTTCCTATACCTCAAAGTGATATCATAAATTATAAAAATGTGATTGCATGCTCTCTTGCCACTCTTGGAAAGAATTCATGGACAAATCCTTCATTGAAATAGCATTAAGACTTTGGCTTGCACTAAAATATTTAAATAAAGACACGAATATACTCATCATTCACTTGTTAATGTCAGAGAGAGAATGATTGTAAGAGAGAGATAGGAGGACAGAGAGAGAGATCTCACTTAGGCACACGTGTACTTCCTTATATTTGTTTTATTTCCTTATGTAAACCATAAGCCTTTAACATTCTTAAATGCAAATTTCTTTTTCTTTTTGGTTTTCAAAAAGATTATATTTCTCTGAGAGGCTGTGACTAAATTGAAGCAAGCCTGATTTCAAAATATGATTTCTAAAATACTAGTTTTTTTTAAAGTCTTTACAGAAATCTTGGGACTGAAGTCATTCTAATGAAATCTGGAGCCAGTGATAGATATGTGAACCTTTGGATTTAATCTCTCCAAACATATTTCTGACTAGAAGCAATTTTGTTTCATTCAACTAATGTGAAATCAAATCGTCCTGTAAATATATATTTTGGTGAGAAATGGTATACCTCAATGACAGGTGCTAATTGGAGGCTGTATGAACCATTTCCAAAGTTGCACAGAAAAGAGTGATCGTTCCATCCAGTCAGGTCCTCAGCTCTGGGCCTTCATGATGCTTCATTGTGATAACACAGCAGTCATTCCATCCGTGGGCAACCACTGGGGAGTACTGGCCAGTTTGTGTACCACTGTGGCTCTGGGGACAAAGGCAAGTCTTTTGTCTTTGGAGATATACCTGTACTCTAAAATTCACGGAATGTGTATATTGATAAGCAATCACCTACCCAAGAGGGTTCTTCAGAAGAAAGGAATCATGCAGTGTAGCTAGGTAAAATTTTCAAAGCACGTGAGACCATGTAAAATTTGAACCTTGAGATCTCACATGAAGCAAATATTTTAGCATGATTTATACTAAGGGATAATCCAGAGTAGGTTTGTTGGTTGGTTGGTTGGTTGGTTGGAAAGTACAAAGGAGTCTTTGGGAAGATGTGTGATGCAGTAGGGAGAGCACTGGAATGAAACATTACAGCAGTGTTTCTCTCCTGTGTGTGATCCTGGCAAGCTTTATGACCTTGGACAAGTCACTTTACCCCTGGGGCCCTATCCTATAGAATGTGTGGACTGGATTAAATGGTCTCAGTGATCCATTCTTTTCCTAACGATCTAAGGCTTCATGTGAATGAGCATGCCAGCTGCTAGATTCTTTATTCCTTTGAGCCTTCATAATAACCTCAGGAAACCTAAAGCTACAGTATTTCTACTTGGTGATGCAGTACCCCATGGATGATCTGAGGGCTTGGTGTTTATGTAAACCATGTTCCATGATGATGCAGGTGAATAGTGGCATAGGGAGAGTAGAAAATTTGCCATAAAATGAAGAAGAAATTGTTGTAAAACTTGTAGTGCAGCTGGATAAAAACTATGAAAAGACAAGCAGTTTAGCTTAATAACCAATCAAGATTTCTTTTTCTATTGAAAAGATTACAAATATATGTGGAAAGGTCAACTTCTTGCATTTTTTATTGTTTCTATAAAATGGATATAAATAACAAAGGATCTATGAATCTGTGTTCTTTCCTTGATACATTTTCTTTTAAATGAAGTTGAGTTTTAGATACTTTAACTTGAAATGCTAAAAAGCAAAGTGTAGTTTTGTGACTGGACTTTCAAGAAGGCATTTAAAATATCTTCATTTTCTTATGTTGTAGCCCACAAGCTAATGAGGGGTTTGGTACGTGTTGAGCAGCTGTGAGAGCAGCATGTCTCTTTATTTATTGATGAAAATCCCACTGGAGAATTGTCTGGAATAGAAAAATAGCTCAAACCATGTCTGTGCTGAATGGGAGAAAATATACAAAGGGGGAAAAAAGCTTACAAGAGAGAATAGGAGACTGCTGATCACTGGTATCATCTTTAGAAAGAAGTCATCAGGGATGAAAATGTGAGATTTGGAGATTAATGAAAAAGTAAAACTTTTTAAAACAAAATATAAGAAAAAAATAATAATCCAGTGAGAGGGGAAAGGTTGCATTAATTCAGTGTCTTTAACATAGACATAAAAAATATTACGTTCTAAGTGAATTAAAAGATGTCTCTGATTCATCCATTTTTTTGTGCTGGAAGCTGCCCTACAGAATATCTATGCCAACTTCTTCGTTTTTGGATGTGGTAACCAAGTCCCTGAGAAACTGCTTGATTAAGAGTCCATGATCAATTGCTAAATTAATGTGCAGATAAGAATATGTCCCCAGCCACCCAGACAGAACTCCAGGTTCCCAGTCAAGTGTCTAGTCCCTTTCCTAGATGACAAAATAGGATGGAAAGGGTTTACACTCAGACAGCAAGCGTTGGTTATTTGATCTCAAGGACTTTTTCTCTTTGAAATCATGTTCATCAAGTGCAGTAACATTTTCTGAGAGAAAGTCTACCAGGAAAATTCTGTGCATGTTACTCCACCACTTGATAAAGCATTTTAAAGTATAAAAGTTGGACGTTAAAGAACAGTATTAAATTTATTAGTTGAGGGAATGTAGATACACTTTTTGTATATATGGAATATGTTTATGTACATTTAACTGTATATCTGCCTGTACACTGTGTATTTTCTTGTCTTAGCTCTATGTTGATTGCGCCAATATTAACTGTACTTGTTGATTGATTATGAGGGTGGTGCGTGGTAGAAATAAACCATAGAAAATTATTTGATATGGAGCATCTCAAAGTGTGACTAACACATTAGATGATCATGCAAACTTTACTAAAATTTAAAAGATGTAAACATACGTTCTTTGCCGTACCACTTTTGGTGGTGTTAGGAAATTTCTCTGAAATTCTAAGAAGTAACAATGTCTTACCATTATAGAACAATGGCATCTTAAGGCATTTCTCAGCTGTAGAAATTAGGACGCTTTTCGACTTCAGGGAGTGATTCTACCACAAACACAGATACGGTAAGAAATGGCATCCAAGGAGTTGATGCCATCAGTAGCACTGATGCTATATCCTGCCTTTACATTCCTTTCTACTGGCTCTAGAATAAGAATAGAAACTATATTAATATTATATTTTAAATCATTAATATTATAAGTTGCTTTAACAGTAATAGAAAGTTGGATTATTGTACAATTCCATTATCAGGTAATATTTCTGTCCTTTAAAACAGTCACTCAGGCACAGTTATTGCCGGTTTCTCAGTCTACACAACAAAATAAGAAGCAATCATGGAAATGCCTGGCAGGGAAGGGAGAGGGGAGTAAGAATCAAAAATAATGGGGCTTCCCTGGTGGCGCAGTGGTTGGGAGTCCGCCTGCCGATGCAGGGGATGCGGGTTCGTGCCCTGGTCTGGGAGGATCCCACATGCCACGAAGCGGCTGGGCCCGTGGGCCATGGCCACTGGACCTGCGCGTCCAGAGCCTGTGCTCCGCAGCGGGAGAGGCCACAGCAGTGAGAGGCCCGCGTATCGCAAAAAATAATAATAATAATAAAAAAATAAATAAATAATGCCAGGGCAAAAATCTGTCTTTGTAAGATTACCTTTTACTTGTTATGTATAAAATGGTAAATATTTTAAAGAGCCTATTTCTCCTCACTGTCTAAACAGAGCTGTAGTATTAAGAGGAAATTTAAAAAGTGATATTATAAATATGCAGTGTAATAGACCATTAGTCTATAAAATGGAAATGGCTGTTGCAGTTTAGCACAGAATGCAAATCACTATTGAAACACTGCAGTTTGTTATATTATGAGCAGTCAGAGATCATGCATAATGCAATGGGAAAAAAGGGAGCAGCCTGATCACACACCATCATTTCAACCTGATTCTGTGCCCATGAAGAATTGATATTTGAAATGATCTCTGGTGAGGTTTGGCCGGATGCAAGTAGCTTCTGCAGGGGAATATGTTTGGTTCTTATTTTGCATCTTCTGCATATTTATAGAATACAGAATAAGAATGCTTTTAATTATGCATGGGTTGAACTTCAGTCCAGGATATGTTTGAGGTCTTAACTGTTCGGGTGAAAATAGACTTCCACAGATTATCCAGTTGCTCTCTCAATGGACACAAAAAATGGTTCTGTGTAAACTCTTCATCTGCAGAGCCAATATTAACTTGACACTTTTTTTTTTTTTTTACTTTTTAGTTAAAATTTTATTCATGATCATATTCTTAATCACAATATATTTAATTGCAAAACAACCTGTCTTAGAATAATACAGTATGAGATGCATTTGACCAACAGTACAAATACAGTAATTATAATACTCAAATCTTAGGTTCATAGATATTTAATGTATTACACGTGCATGACACTTAAAAAAAAAATCCTGTCTTGAAAACTTTATAGAAGCACTTCTCTTTTCATCAAATATAAGGCTCACGTGAGCCTATAACAAAACTGAATACCGTTCATGTGTCAAAGGACAAGGCTAAGCAATAAGTTATTCTTTTAAAAATATCTATGAACCAGAACAATTTTCTGTTTGAGTTTGAGAAGCCAAAGACTATTAAGGAATATTTTAAGGCTGAATAGAATCAACAAAGGTAAATAAGGAGATCGGGAAGAAAGAAATAGTTCAGTATTAACAATGCAGTATATCTGCCAGGTTCCTGTGCTCAGCCAGATCATCTTGAAAACATGAATTCTGAGTTCAGTAAAGTGTCATACAGTATCTAGTTACATCAGATACCTGATGAAAGTGCTTTTCTGAAACTGTTTCTTCTCTTTTATATATGGACTTTAAAGAAATCCAAACAAATACTGCAATGCAGTGTTTTGAAAAACACATAAACTGCAGAAATGCCCACAATAACAAATGATATCAGGAAGTACAGTAATTGAAATGTATCAGGACGTATAGGTACAGTTAATTGAAATGGCATGGTAATGTGAAATGTTAAAAGGAATGGTAATGTGAAATATAAAAAGGATGACTACATAATTTCTACTTCCAAACCTGAACTAAAATTACAGAATGATGAGCTCATTACTTTATGTAGCAACTAGGAATTGCTACCTTTAAAATATTAATTCTTTCAATGCTTATTTTTGGATTGCCTACTATTTAACAGGTACCATGTTTGGTGCTACACTGATTAATAAAACAAGGTTCTCTGCAAAGAAAGAAACCTTGGTCTAGGAAGTACTCATTATATACTTCTTACAAATTTAGTTAAGTATGGCTTTTGGAACTAAAGAAAAAAAATTTTCCAAAAAGTTAACTTTCTAATTAAGAATGCATACGCACATAAATAGTTAAGTCAAGATTTCAGAGGCTCATAAATACTTAGAAACTCTAAACTGCTAATTGACTATTTCAGTTGATGTGATACCTGTCTCATCAACTGCCTTCATATTTTTCCCAAAGTACATTCTTAACACGCAAAAAATTTTAAAACAATGAAACAAACATTTCAGCCATTCTTGCATACCTACTCTTAGTAAAATACAGAAAAAGTTGCAATTTTTAATCGGGACATCGAAGACAATTGAAACCAATCATATTATTCAAGTGAAACAGGTGTCCTGAATTTTGTAACACCATCAGTAAACCTGGAGAGATGCAACTGTGATTGAATGTGTGAAGCTGTTAGAATTAATCTTCATCATCTCTTTGAAGAGGTATTATCTGAATTTCTTTGGCTATCCTCTCTCCTAATGTCTTATTGTTTGAAGCAATTATTCTTCGTGACATCAAATCAAATGGTCCACCTGTTACATCCAAGAGTACTCCACCAGCTTCAGTCACAATAACACCAGCACCTGCTACATCCCAGCAGTGAATTCCCATTTCATAATATGCATCTGCAACTCCAGCTGCCACAAGGCACATATTAAGAGCTGCTGTTCCAACACCTCGGATCCCATGGATGGGAAGGCAAAGAAGCCTTTCCATATTAGAAAGAATAATTCTCATAGTCTCTGGTGTTCTGGAAGAGCCCAACTCTGTCACCAAGAGTGATTTGGTAACATCTTCTTGGCGTGAAACCTGTGGTTTTTGACCATTACAAAAGGCACCTTTTCCTTTCCGGCCAGTATACATCTTATCCTCCATGCAACTGTATACAATTCCAAATTCCATCTTTTTATAAACAACAAAGCCAATTGAAACAGCTACAAAAGGAAATCCGTGTACAAAGTTAGTTGTTCCATCAGTAGGGTCAATGATCCACGTAGGGCTGTCAGTTAAAATACTTTTTTCCCCAGCTGCCACAGATTCCTCACCAGTGAAACTGTGAGATGGATACTTTTCCTTTATGGAAGAGATAAGCATTTTTTCAACTTTTTGGTCAGTAGCAGTTACCAAATCAACTGGAGAACTTTTGATCATAATATTCATTTCGTTTTTTAGGGCTTCACGAGCCATCTCTCCAGCTTGTCTTGCTAGGGTTACTGCATAATCCATGCATTCCTGCCAAGGATCAGCCATCTTCTCGGGGTGAAGGGCTTGAGGCTCGCTAGGATACCAGCCGCATCCAACGCTGGCCTCTTCCGGAGAGCTTAACTCGACACTTTTATTCTTTCTAAAGATGGCCTCAAGTTGATCATAAAGTCAAGCTTTGTAGCTTTCATTCTGTCATTTAAAGTTGTTTTCAGGAAGTGTAAAAACGCGTAAAGTTAATTGTTGTTCCTTAATGAACAGAGAGGCGAAAATAGATCATAATCAAACCTCTCTAAATTGCACTAGATCATGGGTGTCCCTTTGGATCGCCATGACTAAATGAACCTCTAATTCATCTTGAATTCTTGTAGACATTTCTTAGAAAAGCCCATTGCCATGGAAATCACATAATTAAATTGTCCAAATTGAGTAAAGTACAACCCAGAGAGGTTAAGGAACTTATCTAATGTCATAGGGCAGCGATGATACTCAGATTCAAGCCTTCTAACTTCCAAATATTCTCTTTCAAAGGAAAATGGCACATCTTTAGAATGCTAGTCCATGTATAAACTGTGGCACTTAATGTTATTTGTAAATTTGAAGGATGGAAGAGTAGAGATGTTGAAATAAGTTCTTGAATTTTTAATAAAATTTAGGGAAAATTTGTAGACCACCTTTAGCATAAGGGTAGCTAGAGATTATATATCTGTATTCCCTTGTTTGTATATGACACTTAGCCTTTAGGGTAAGCTCATAATATGGTAAAGTGATGCTTAAAGCCCCAAGAAAATGTCCATACATGATACCTGGACTCTTTCATCAGCTGCAGGAAAACTAGTGAACTACTGCAGCTTTCGAGCTAAGCTGTGGCTGATTAACGCAGACATGGACAAGTTTGAAAATGGGAACCTTGAGACCAAAAAATTCAGGTGTAGATTAGCTTAAATTAGTTCACATTTTGATGAATTTCTGTAACATCCACTCTAGCACTGCATAATTGGAGCCAGACTGCCTGGGTCCAAGTGCAGTTCCCCCATATTTCGATGGTGTGACCAGGATAGCCAGTTAAATAGGTGAAGTCACTTAACTCATAGGGTTGTTGTCAGGACAAAAGGAATTAAAGTACATAACAGATAGTAATCACTGGGTAAGTATTAGCTGTTACTAATAGTAGTAGTGGTGGTATTATCACTATGAATAGTGCAGGATCCACATTTGTTTTCTTGCAGTAGTTGATACAATCACTTTCAAATTGCCCAACTTTTTTTTCCAAATTAGAAGATAATATGTCCTTTTTTAAAAAATAAATTTATTTATTTATTTATTTTTGGCTTTCTCTCGTTGCGGCGAGTGGGGGCTACTCTTCATTGCAGTGCACGGGCTTCTCATTGCAGAGGCTTCTCTTGTTGCAGCACACGGGCTCTAGGCGTGCGGGCTTCAGTAGTTGTGTCTCGCGGGCTCTAGAGCGCAGGCTCAGAAGTTGTGGCACACGGGCTTCGTTGCTCCGTGGCATGTGGGATCTTCCCGGACCGGGGCACGAACCCATGTCCCCTGCATTGGCAGGCGGATTCTTAACCACTGCGCCACCAGGGAAGCCCCGATAATATGTCCTTGAGATACATTTGTGGTCACAAAATGATAATGGATATAAAATATTAAAAGAAAATTATGTCAGTAATTGATCCCATTATTCTATGAGTACCTTATTATTAATTGAAAAATTTTATAATAGATACCTTTGAAGTACTAATCCTAGTGCTTAATATATAAAAGGTAAGTTTCCAGTTTAAAAGAAAATTAGATATTAGTGACACCATAAATTGCAAGCTTTATTCAGGGCAATAGAAGCAGATGCACTGATTGAACACTATTTATTTTTTAAATTTTTTTCTTATTTATTTATTTTTAATTTATTTATTTTTGGCTGCGTTGGGTCCTTGTTTCTGCACGCAGGCTTTCTCCAGTTGCAGCGAGCCGGGGCTACTCTTCGCTGCAGTGTGTGGGCCTCTCATTGCAGTGGCCTCTCTTGTCGCGGAGCATGGGCTCTAGGCGTGTGGGCTTCAGTAGTTGTGGCCCTTCGGCTCTAGAGCGCAGGCCCAGCAGCCATGGCGCACTGGGCCCAGCTGCTCTGTGGCGTGTGGGATCCTCCCAGACCTGGGCTCGAACCCATGCCCCCCATCTTGGCAGGCAGATTCCCAACCACTACGCCACCAGGGAAGCCCTGAACAGTTTTTATATGTTGCCAGTGGTGGCAGAAGAGGGAAAAGTCTACCCGAGGCTATATATAATATCAGTAATATGCTACAGTTTATGATATCACTAAAAATTGCTAAGAATCAAGTTGTAGGAAGAAATGGTAAATAGCTGAGCAGTTGTACAGCAGCTTTAATAAGTAAAGGAAAAAGAAATCATAAGATTTCTTTTTATTATCTTATGAGAAATCATAAGATTTCTCCAGTTGAGCAA
Organism: Phocoena phocoena; assembly: GCF_963924675.1. Lineage (NCBI taxonomy): Eukaryota > Metazoa > Chordata > Mammalia > Artiodactyla > Phocoenidae > Phocoena > Phocoena phocoena. The sequence goes on from NC_089232.1 coordinate 48,774,749, forward strand.
TACTGGAGCATGCACAAACTCTAAATACTTTATTAAAAGCTGAACTTGATATATTTAGAGAAACTAAGAAGTCTTTTATTTTTGTGGTTTTTGTTTTGAAGTAATTTGTTTAATCAGTGCTATGCAGCCACTATTCCGTTGCTGGTGAAGATAGGAAGGAACTTCAAAAATTGAATTATGTTTATGAAAATGAATAAAGCAAACATGTTAACTAATTAAATTAAGTACAACTGGATAAAAAGAAGAAAATAATATTACTGTACAAGAACATTGACTCTGTAGCAAAAGGAAAATTCTGTCCTTTATATAAGAACAGTGATCTTGTAAGTCAGACTGTGTTCAAGTTCCTTTTAAAAGCATTTCAAAAGTAATGTTCCAAACAATAGCTCAGAGTGTCCCTTTTTAAATACTTATTTTTACTACACAATATGTATATACTATTCCAAATGTTTTTTATGTATGTGTGCATTTATATGCATTGTTTTATAAAATAATATTATATAAACTATTTTTTTAACCTTCTATGACGATTACTAATGGCTCACGAATATATTCCCACACCATTAAATTGTGTACTATTATCATCATTCTAAATTGCTATATAGTATTTTATTGAATGGATATTCACTAATTTATTTAATCAAAATATTTTCAGAATGTATCTGAAAGACAAATGCTGTAATCACAGCAATGTTACATTAAAATCTATAGTCAATCTTTAAAAAAATACATTTACTGTTTCAAAGACAATGAACCATAAAATGCTAACTATTATCTATACCATATTTCTTATTACACTGAATAATCTAACCTAGTCTAATGTGTAAATGAATTAAATTAAGTGCTGAAACTGAGTAAAATATTTATAACTCTTTCTAGGTTATAGATACAAATTTTGCAGCTACAAATTGAGCCACTAAATAGAACGTATGACAGTTTTATATCTTAGAAACCAAGTTCTATTTTGGATAAAATTCTATTTCAGAATGTTATTTTTTCAAACTTTATGGAAGTATGTTCTTTCTTTCTATACATCTTTGTACAGCATATAAAGAAACTGTTCTTTATATTTTAGGTAGATATTTTTAGCCTATGTTTTAATTTTAACGATATTATATATTTGAAAAAAGTAAACATCAATTTGTTTAAAAAGTTAATACACTGTGGTACAACCATATCATTGACTTCTTTGCAAAAAAAAAGGAACAAACTATTGATACATGCAACAACTTAGACTGATTTCAAAGGAACTATGCTGAGTGAAAAAAGTCCATCTCACATATTTACAGACTGGATGATTCCATTTATATGACATTCTTGAAATGACACCAATATAAAGAAGAGATTAGTGGTTTGGCAGGGGTTAGGGCTGGAATGGGGCAAGAGGGTCGTGTGGCTATAACGAGGTAGCAAGAAGGAGCCTTATGGTGATAGAGTAGTTCTGATCTTGACTGCATCATAGTTACATGTATCTACACATGTCAGAATTGCATAGAGCTATACACACACACACATACATACAAGCACAAGTCTTTTAAACCTGGTGACATTGGAATAAACCCTGTGGATTGTACCAATGCCAGTTTTCTCATTTTGATATTGTACTGTTGTTATGCAGGATATTGTCATTGGAAGAAACTAGGGTCCTCCTGGTACATTTTTGCAACTTTCTGTGAATTTATACATGAATAGAAAAATTAAAGTGAGTGACGGAAACGTTTAAAAAATTTTTTTTGAATTGTTAAGAGTTTAATGTTAGGGCCTAGCGTGGTTTGAAAGAAGAGAGACTAAATCAATAGAAAATGACATTGTTCTTTTTTAAGTCATATTCTGCTACCAATAGTGCCTTAGTTAATATGGGAACTGCCTGTTAGTCCCACTTCGAGCTTTTTTTTCGGATAATTGCCTATACACTTGAGCCTTGAAATAGCCATACATATTTTAGGCAAAATTATCTTTTAAATTAGAATGTATCCATAAAGAAATTTTTATGCATCCCTGAGAAAAGTATATAAACTATTCAGTGTAGCGTTCTTAATTCATTTACGTATTATAATTGCATCTCTGCCTTAAGAAAAAAAGGTCTAGAAAAAAGCTATTAGTAGTCTATTAATCTCTTTTAAGGATAAATGATATTTAATTACAAAACTTTCTATAATAATTGGAAATAACTTGCAATATTCACCATTTTTATTATCTTACTTTGGTCTCTCCGTAGTCCTATGGGTTGGACAAAATGAGGGTTTATTGTTTCCATTTAAAAAAATTAGTAACCTGAAGTTACTATGGCATTGGATTAGAACTCACTTCTAATTTTTACAACACCCTTTTTCTACTAATCTATTCCTACTTCATTTAAGATTATTGTACTTTGTATTCCTTCAGTTTGTGAAGTTTAGAGAGGTCAGTCAGTACACATCATCTAGGCATCTTTCATGAATAGTGTGAAGAGAATGTTGAGACTCAACCAAATTCTTGTCCAAAATCTACTGACAAATTAATTCTTTAACTTTGAATTATTTCAGTACTCTATGAGTTCAGTTCCCTCATATATAAAATGAACACAGGAGTACGCTTAAACTTCTGTGCTGGTCTAATACTTTGTCAAATACATGTTCCCTTCCTACTATGCTGAGTTATAATCCTCTTAAAAGTTTTGAGATGGCTCATTCTAGATGGCTTCTCCAATTGATCGTTTGCCACCAAGCTGTACTTAATTCTATGCTGGGTAAAAAACTTTCATTTTAATTTTGTTTCACCATTGCTTCTTAAGAAAAAAGGTATTTGCATTTGGATGTCAAAAACAAAATAAAAAGTGCTATTAATTTAATAGTAGTCTTTTAACTTTTTCTCTACTAATCCTTAAGAAAAGAAATGAGCTCTCTGTGGAGATGCTGGCCATTTTAAGTGCTAATTAGAATATATCTACATATTGACCTTGGTGTGCCAAGACTTCAGCCTTTTTCCTTTTATCCAAATTGAGTTTGTGAACATATGGTCTAGACTTCCATGCTGACAGCTATTTTTCGGAATGTGTAATGTTTATGGTCCCTGGGTTTTAGGTGCAGTGTTTATTGCTTTTGTCGTCTCATTTTAAAACAGACTCAGCAGATGATTTTATGATTTTATTGCCTATGACTTTATGTTGTAGGGTGTGTAAGACGTTACTTACCTTTAGAAATATCTCTTTCCATTTTGTTCATTATTTTGCAACATTTTAACATTGAAGTACAGTTGATTTACAATGTTGTGTTAGTTTCAGGTAGACAGCAGTGATTTAGATTCTTTTCCATTTTATGTTATTACAAGATACTGAATATAATCCCCTCTGCTATACAGTAGGTCCTTGTTGTTTATTTATTTTATATATAGTAACGTGTATCTGTTAGTCCCAAACTCCTAATTTGTCCTCCCCTTTCCCCTTTTCTAACCATAAGTTTTTGTCTCTGTCTGAGTCTATTTCTGTTTTGTAAGTAAGTTTATTTCTATCATTTTTTCAGATTTCAAATATAAGTGATATCATATGGTATTTGTCTTTCTCTGTCTGACTTAGTATTTTGCAGATTTTTTTAAGGTCAAGGACCACATCTGATTTGTCTTTATACACGCAGCACTAATCAAAATAACTGGTAATTTAGTAGACAAACAGTTGCAGAAGACATACATTTTCAATATGTTCTTGATATAAATTATATTTTTAAAAATTTGATTTGAATCATTCTGTAATTTTCCAGAGATTTTGTTTATTCACAGGCAGAAAATATAGATTGAGATATTGCTTATATCTTCTTAATAAAATATATGGACATTATATATCTATTAACTCTAGTGGCTCAGTCAAAGTTCAGAAGAAATACTCTCTGTCCTTTCAGCCTTTGAGCAACGTATGCATGATGGATGCAAAGGAAATTTTTCTGAGCTTCTTACTGAGATTACGAGAAGTATAGCCAAATCAATCAATAATCCCTTAGTTTTTAAACTGTTTGAGACGTTTGGAGATGAAAACGTTATAGGAGAATCTACGCATCTGCCAAGGCTGAGTAATACACAAATTGTCCCTGTCCTCCTTGGGACTGAACCATCACAAACAGAAGACCCTGAAGGCATAACTTCTAAAAGAGCACAATGAATTCATATTTGAAATCCTGAACATAATGTTTCTTCCAAGTACTTGTTAAGAGGTCATATCCTTTAGAATTACATCTCTTTGGCAATTTACAAGCATTAGGGAGCCCTTCTTGAAATGTTGGCATGAAGACTTAAGACTTAGATTTAGTCACTAATTTGCTAAGGGGGTAGCAAAGTGAAAGATTTCCTTGTTTGTTTTGAATAGAATAATATCTGTAGGAAGAGGTAATATTAGTATTAGACATAATTTTCTTTATGAGAGTTATGACCATATGAGCCATATTTTTTGTTTTGTTCATTCAGGTAACACAATCAAACAGTGAAAAAGTCAGATTTTATAGCAGAGAGTTTCAATATATTTTACTTGGATAATAGGTATTTCCATCAATTGTACTGGTATTCCTTAGGTTTACAAATGAACATTTAACTGCTGTAAATATTTGTGTCTGAACTAAGTTATTTTAACATTTGAAATTTGAATCTATACAGAAGTGCTGAAGTGATTGGATGGTAGGACAGGGCAGTTAACGGCAGAAAAGTGATACATAGGTAATGGGACTGTCAAAGCTCTTCCGGAAAGGAACACAGATTGAGTAAAGCAATTCCAAGTCAAAGTACTTTGGAGTTTGAGTGATCATTTTGGTCACATGGTGATATAAATTCATGTTAGCATAATAAAAGCTAGCTGTTGTAAGAAACAACTCAAAATTTCAGTGGCTTTACATAATAAAGATTTATTTTTGACTCACATCATAATCAACCATAGTTCAATGTCAGGGGTGGAAGCTTTACTCTATGTAGTAATTAAAGGACCCAGGCTTCTTCTATGTTGTGGCTCCACTATCCTTTAAGGCCTCTGAATCCTCCACTGCATCCTGATCTTCTGCATCCAGATGTTAGATAAGGCAAGAAAGAGAACTCAGACAAGGTACACTTGCTCTTAGGCATCTTGGGCTGGAATTGTCACACATTATTTCCACTCATATTATTGGAGAGAAATAGCGATATGGCCCCACTTACATACAAAGGGAAATGTGATCTGACAGTGTTCCCATGAAGAAGAAAACATAGCATTGTCTCTGCCCAACATTCAAGAAATGCAATAGAAACATAATTATAGCAGTTCTAGGAACTAAACCGAGGAGGTAGAGCTCCAGAGTCCATGCCCTTAAATACCATTCTATTCTGGCTCTCCTTATGGAGAAGAAATGAGTTGTTAGTGACATAAAATATATGCCATAAACAGCTGACCGTAAGAGAACAGATGCTTTTAATTTATATCTTACTATTTTTCAACATGTATTTCTAAGAGATTTCTGGACAAAGCAGCTCCATGGATGGACCAGCTGATAAGGCCACTCCCCTCCAATACATTTCCTTTTGACTTGACCTGCAACCTTTCACAACATTCATTCTCCTCCAAGGCCACACTATCTGGGCAGGCCTGAGATCAACACGAGGAATAGTAGCATGTGATAAAGAGGAGAGGCAACCTGCAAAGGGATAAAGTGCATGGCTTTTAGGACCAGCCTGCCTTGATACAAGTCCTGGCTCAGCCACTTACTAGGTACAAGACCTTGGCTAATTACTTGATCTCTGTATGCCTTAGTTCCGTTGTTTATAAAATGTAGGAGATATATATAAATACACACACAACACACTCACACACACACACATATATGATGGTTAGGAGAATTAAATGAGTTAATATAATACTTGTAAAAAATTAAGACAAATATCAGGCGTATTTTAAGTGCTGTATAAGTGTTAAATTGAAGGAAGGAAGGGAGGGAGGAAGGAAGGAAGAGAGGGAAGGAGGGAGGGAGAGACACTGAATGAACGTTCTGGGGATCCAAATGGAAGGAGAAAGTTTTTAAGATGCTGAATTTTGAAATGTTTTCTGATTTAAATGGAAGTCACCATGCTGATAGTAGAGTGGGTCCCCCTTAAATTTCTTAGTGATATTATTTGCCGAAGATCAATTTTATTGGATATATATGTGGGGACGGGGGAGAGAGAGAGAGAGAAACATACATATATATGTTTCATTTGCCCCTGCTTTATTCTCTGTTCTTTTATTTTTCACGGGGTAAATAATCGTTTTTCTGAAAATATTTTTACGTGTTAGATGACATTTTTTAAAGTAAATCAGTATTAGATATAAAATATTTTTGTCAATGATTAATAGAGAGTAGACCCAATGAACTATGGATCCTTAGTGTTTTTTTTTTTTTTTTTTTGGCCTGAAAGTAGCTGTTTCTATTACACAGAGTCCTTAAAATTATTATTTTAAAAATGAGTAATCTAATTATGATATTTTATATATGCTTTTTGGAAATAACTTTAATTGGAGAAAGTGATGAGATAAAGATTGGGATAAAACTATATTTAAGTTTTTAACATTTGTTTGATGATGAATTAAAGAGCCTGTGTGGAATATTAGCTAAGGTACATTTAAAAGGTAATTATTATCCAGAGACGCTTCCTGTACCATTTTAGTTAAGAATTCATTCTTATGACCCAGTTATAAAATGTTGTACATAGAAACATATCAAGTATAAGTGCGGACGCAAACTTAATTACATCAGTGTGAATGTACTTGCTATAATTTTTATCTAAAGAGTTAGACTCTGTTGTTCCAATAGCACTGGCTTAAAGCACAGCCAGTGTCTGCCTACAGCAGCTCTCCACCATGACACTTCTGATGGAAACCATGGTTTGGAAAATTTGTAAATGGAAACCCACCTTTAGTCTAAATCCATCAAGCCAATTCCTTTAAACAAAAGTTTCTCAACCTGGGCTCTGTTGCCGCATTGGGCCAAATACTGTCATAGGGGTAGCCTTATATATTATAAGATGCTTCGCAGCATCTCTGGTATTTATGCAGTAGATGCCAATAGCAGCCCCTAGTGTGACAAAAATGTTTCTAGATATCACCAAATATCCCCTTGGGGGTCAAAATTACCTCAGGTTGTAAAACACTGCCTAAAAATATTGGAACAACAAAAAAATCCCACACCTTTTCATATACTAATTTTTTCAAAATGTAGAAAAATAGTTTCAGTCGTCTTTTTCTCAAATGAAATTTTTCAGTAAATAAAGACATTGTTTCAATGAAATAGACATCTACTTTTTCAAGAAACAACATCACAAAAAACCTCCAACACTCACAAATGACTGTCTCTTTGGCAGGAGAAGAGTTCAGGTTTTGCTGATTTTTATTATGGTTATTGGTAGCGAATTGACAGCTGCTAAATATGAACCCTCTGTAGAATAAACCTTTGAAATTAACTTCTAAGCCTCAGTTGCCAATTTTTATTCTATTGTGTTATTTTAGGAGCAGATGCTCCTGACACATTTTCATTGTTGCTCTAACAGAAAAAAATGGTGGATAGTTTTATCCCTTTTCTTTTTTTCCCTGCTCACATCTGAAGTCACATTTCAGGAAATCCTTAGTTCTAAATATCTTCTAGGGTTGGTTGAAAAATAAGTCACAGCACATTGCTGGTGATCTGAATCTTTAAAGCCTATACTTATCTGTGGATTTAGACTGAGTATCATTCTCTCTGTGGTATGTATACATTGTTAGAACCACATTTTAATGCCCCTTGCCATAACAGCCTTATAATAAGATTATCTAGATGTTGTACATCTAATGGGTCTTGCATGGGTTCTAATTAATAGATTTCTTTAATGAATTTTAATCCAAAGTGAATTATGTGATGGCACTACTCCTGGGATCTACTCCCAAAACCAATCTACTACCAATAACTATGAAATGTAGAGTGTTATGCTTCTTACTTGGAAGAACTTTCTTTTTATACCTGCTGATTCTATATAATAAAGATACAGATTTTTATGAGCTATCTCTGTGATAACATTCATGGTTGTGACTTTCCACAATGAACGGAGGATGGTAACAGTCAGCTAGAAAATGGGGTGAGCAGACTTCGAGAGGATGGGAGCCACTCAAAACGGGAACAACACAAATCCAAGAGCAGTGGATACCAATATAAGGGCAAATTTACCTGGATGAATTGGGATTTATGGCTCCAGAGAATAGGGAGTAAAACTTAAGAGAGAATCCCAATACACAAAGAGCAATGGGTTATGAAAGACAGAGAGAAAAAGACAAATTCCAGGAGAACTACGAGAAAGGAAATGGAACCAGAACATGAAAAGTAACAAAATGTGGAAGCCAGTCATCTTTACTGACACTCAGACACTAATCTAGGATTTTTTTTTTTGGCGGTACGCGGGCCTCTCACTGTTGCGGCCTCTCCCATTGCGGAGGACAGGCTCCGGACGCGCAGGCTCAGCGGCCATGGCTCACGGGCCCAGGCGCTCGGCGGCAGGTGGGATCTTCCCGGACCGGGGCGCGAACCCACGTCCCCTGCATCAGCAGGCGGACTCTCAACCACTGTGCCACCAGGGAAGCCCTAATCTAGGATTTTAAACTTCATTCTTTTCCAATCAATGATATCTTTTTTGAATCTAGAAGATCAAGGAAAAAGTCTTAGAAAATAAAACTTAGCTCATAGAAATAGGAAAGACTGGGGGAGAGGAAAAAGAAGACCTAACATTTGTTGAGAGTCTGCCATGTTCTAGGTCCTGTGCTAAACTCTAAGAGTGACTTTTTTTAGTCAAAGAATAGCTATGTGGTTTTTAAAACTCTAAAAACAAGGGGGGGGGGAGGGGGGTGTTAATTTTTAGGAAATAGTAATCCATGGAGAATATTTCAAAGTAATTGGGAATGAGAAAGCATGTTTTCTTTTTGTTTTTCCTTTCCTTTGCAGCTCTCAAAAGATGAAAATCTTGCCATTTTTATTTTTTAAAACTTGCCTTTTTAAATTTAGAAAATCAATAATACACTCACTCCTGGGATTATGAAGAATTTGGAGAATTTTTGATACTGTCTTTCTCTGAGGTTACCAAATCAGACCTGTCCTTGACCTTTCCTGTAGTTGAAAATGAAGTTCTCACAACAGTTTATTTTTTCATTTTCCATCATAACCTAATGAAGTCATCAAGTTCACGGGGTGGCCGTTCCTAGTACTGTGGGCTGAGGACAATAGGGAAATAGATATATTGATGAAATTACCTTACTGAGGAATTTTTCCTATTTTTTGTTCTTCAGATAAGCAAAGGTGTAAAACTCATCAGCAGAGTAATGCCAGGAAATAAATATTTATGTATCCATGTGAGAAGGTAAAAAAGTTTAGGCCTCACTTATGGATGGTCAGTATTTCTCTGATCCAGCTTTCTGCTACTGAAAAGGCAAGCCATTGAATTATTTTACCAGTGGAGCAAATGAGGCCTAGAGAAGGTAACTATTTGCCTATGTAATGAGACCAATATGAAGCTGCATGAGCTTCGGCAACTATACATCTGTTCCCTCTTAAGAGAATGCATGTTCTATTTTAAAAAAAGAGCTGATTCGCTATCCATGGTTCTGAACCAGTGGAAAGACCGTGTTCATATATTCGCAAGAGTTTATTGAGTACCTGTAGTATTCCAGGCAAGGAGTAAGGGACAAAACAATATTTTTTCTTTGCCTCAGAGGAACTGAAAGCCTAGTGTTTCAAAATTTGATTTGTTAGTCAACTGCAATACAGAGCACTTAAAAACAAACAAACAAAAACAAACAAACTTAGGTCCATGTTTTCTCTTTCTTTTCTTTAGTAGTTAGTATCATGCGTTTATGTTATATACCTGTAGAAAGGAAAAGAAATTTGTTTCTTCTCCTCAGCTCTTTGAGTACCTTAGAGCTCTTTTCACTGTTAAAGGAGAATGCTTTTTTAAAGTAAATTATTTTAATTATAAATGCTAAATACTCCTTAAAGAAAATTTGGAATATATACAAGAATGAAAGAAAGCCCCTAATGAGTTTACCCACAAACACAAATGTTATAAATAATACTACTTTGAACATCTGTGAGTAGAAAACATTTTTCTGTTTAAGATAATTACTCTAGGACATATTCTTCCATATGATTACAATGACTGGATCAATGATTACTGGTAGTTACAAGACTTTTTAAAAGGGAGTATATGCATTTGCAGGAATCCCAGCAAGATGTGGGTATCTGCTTCGAAGGCTCTCACCAGAATTTGGCTATTATCATATAAAAATTGAACTTTGATAATAATTGCTTGAAAATGAAAATAATAAAAACTGTTGATTACACACAAATAATGGGATACAGTACATAATTTTAGAATCATGATGTTGAAAAGCAAAATGATCATCCGTAGGTAGTGTAAGAAAGGGGAAGGGGGAGCAATAGGTTGCTTGGGTCTGCCTAGATGTCTACCTCCAGGTTAAGTGCCCTTAAGCAGGAGCTGCTTTTTATTTTTCATTATCCATTCTTTTCTTCCTTAAGAGCTCTTGTGGAAACTGTAAAGAGTGTTCCAATATACAGCATGTAAAAGGGACAACCATTTAAAAATGTAATCTATAGTTAAGGGACTGCTGTTATTGGGGTCGTAGATTGGTAATGTGTTATAATGAGGTACTCTGTAATAAGCTTTGCTGAATTCACAGAAGCTCCTGTTCTCCTGATTTATACCTTTGTGCGTGTTACCATAGAATCAATATCACATTCAGAAAATAGCAGCTAACCCTAGAGGAAGGAAGGGGAAGAAATGATCTCCCAAGTTCAGTGAGTCTAATTTGCTTGTTTGCATGTAATATTCATAAAATCATCCCCCATTTTTGATTGAAAAACTCACCTCAGCGCATAAGGACAAAAGGATAACAGGTAATTAAAATTAATGAAACAAAAGCAGTAATTATGTACGCAGTTGATCAACAAATCACTTCAGGTGGTTCCCGAATTTTTCTATCTTCTTTCTCTGTGGCTAGTGCGCTGATGTGACTAGACAGGTTAGGAATCTTTACCTACTCACATCTACTGCCTTCTCCCTGGGAGATGTGTTGAATTAGAGAATGGTTCCACCTTTTTGTGAAGAATGCAGTTTGATATTACTGAAATATTTTCTGAGGTATTTCCTATTAATTCCTAAAGCCACTGTTCTCCAGTGAATGACTTTTCTGGCTAGGCTAACAATACGGTTGGTTCCTTTGAACTGAGAGGCCTGGGAATACAGTCTTCAGTATTTTCTTTGTTTTCATTATGAACATAAAATGTTCTCAAATATTCTTCCTTATTTCTCTACAAAGAGCACATTCTCTGAAATGAAATCAGGGAGAAATTTATACATGGCTTCCTCCTTGGATCTTCCATAATTCCAAGAACTACTGCCTGATCCCAGCTACTGATGTTACCTCTGTCTTCTGCAGCTACAAGCTAACATGGTTCTTAAAGCCATTTTCATGGAAGACCTCCAAAGTAAATCATTGCTCAATCTTGCAGTAATACTTTATGGCATACTTTTTATAGCAAGGATACAATGAGATGTTTTACCTTATAGGAATCTACAGCTAGCTTTTTTTCCTTTTGTCCCACTTCTAGCCAGTGAACCAGCAAAAGGTTTTACTGTTGCAGTGGGCCATTTATAATCCAAATTCCATAGCAGACTTCGGATGTATTCCCTTCGATCCCTAGTTGGTGTTATGTAAGTTCCCAAAAGAGAGTAGAATGTTCTTTCCAACCTCATGTAACTTCTGTTTTGTGGGCAACATGTCTCAAATTATATGCAGTATTGTAGAACAAAAGTAGCATGAAATCATTGGCAAGAAGTTACTTTTAATGAAGATGGCATTTATCATGGACTGTCCTCCCCACAGCCTGTGAGACACCAAGGAAAAATTCTAAGCCTACCCAAATTCAAAGTTATCCTAGGCAGAACATCGGATAGGCCAGATTGAACAGGCTGTGTTGAAGAGGTTTTTTCATTCAGTGCCATCCAGCCAATCTGTTCCTGGCATCATCAAAGATACTCAAGATAGCTGGCCAAGTTGTTCTTAGAATTGAAGCTCATATAGTTGATATTAGAATGTAACTTAGCTCACTTAATTTTTCTCAGAACTTTAAACTCAAAATATTCCTTCTCTTACCCTCATCTGAAATACATCAGGGATCAGAGATTGTTTAAATTGAAGGGACTATATGTATCTCCTAGCCAAGCCCCCAATTTTACGTATGTAAAAGGTGAGCCGTGGAGAGATTATGAGACTTTTCTAAAATTCAAGGTAGGCTAGGAACAAATCAGTGAAGACTTTCTCTTGAGGCTTGTACTCTGTTTCTCTGCTCCATGCTGTCTCATTTCCTTCCTTTCTTTTTTCCAACAGGCATTTATTTAATGCTGGTGTGGGTGTGGGGGGAGGTGTGGGTATGTGTGAGAGAGAGAGAGAGAGGTGGAGAGAGAGAGAGATTCTTATTATGTTTAAGGTCATTATATTTCCAGGCCATTATATGCTATCGTTACAGGATATCTCTATAACATAATTACATGTGTTCAGTTAAGTTTGGGGCTAGATAGGGGTTTTTGATGAAGATGATTTTGCCCCCAGGGGATGTTCGGCAATGTCTGGAAATATTTTTAGTTGTCACAGTTGGGTTGGGGGATGCTGCTGGCACATCAAGCACAGAGGCCAGGCATGCTGCTTGACAACCTAAAATTCATACGACAGCCTCCACGCCAGAGAATTATCTATATCAAAATGTCAGTAGTGGGCTTCCCTGGTGGCGCAGTGGTTGAGAGTCCGCCTGCCGATGCAGGGGACACGGGTTCGTGCCCCGGTCCGGGAAGATCCCACATGCTGCGGAGCGGCTGGGCTCCGTGAGCCATGGCCGCTGAGCCTGTGCGTCCGGAGCCTGTGCTCTGCAACGGGAAAGGCCACAGCAGTGAGAGGTCCGTGTACCGCTAAAAAAAAAAAAAAAAAAAAAAATTGTCAGTAGTGAAGAGGTTGAGAAGCTCTGATCCAAAATACAGAACTGTTGGAAATCTTTCTAATTTGCCTAATAGGTGGTACACTTGTAAACTTTTGAATTTTCTTGACCACAGAAGCATTTGGTCTGTAAATTTGGTCCAGAGCCAAAACATATATGTCACCACAATGCATTTGGCCCAAGAAGATATAGCAAAGATTTTGTTTGTTTGTTTTAACAACTTATGAGGTGGAAGAAGAAAACCTTTTTATCTTTTATTCATGGCCTGAGGAGGTCAGTGATTATCTTAGTTCTGGCTGCCATAACAAAATACCATAGACTAGGTGGCTTAAACAATTGTTATTTTCTCACAGTTCTTGAAGCTACAAGTCTAAGATCAAGGTGTTTGTATGGTCAGTTTCTGGTGAGAGCTCTTTTCCTGACTTACAGGTGACCACCTTCTTACTCATTCCTCACATGGCAGGGAAAGAGATAGAGACAGAGACAGAGACTGAGAGACAGAGTGGGAGCATGTGAGTGTCAAGCTCTCTGGTCTTTTCTTGTAAGGACACTAATCCCATCATGAAAACCCTGATCTCAGGTGGCCTCGGCCTGTGGCAGCTTGAAGTAGATTTCAGTTCCCTGGTCAGAGATTGAAGTCAGGCCGCGGCAGTGAGAGCGCTGAATCCTAGCCACTAGATGACCAGTGGCCAGTGACAAGGCCCTGGCCTGTCGGCTTTGTATTGTAGAAATGAATTTCCACAAAGAGACGGAAAGTAGTGAAACAAGTAAAGTGGTTATTAGGAAAAAGAGTATGTGTGAATAGACACACATGGTCGGACTCGAGAGAGAGAGTCGCACCTTTGGGGTAGTTTGAATCACTTATATGGGGTGTTTCTTCAGTGTTTCCTTTGATCAATCATCTTGCTTTGCCTGGTTCTGAGTCCATACTTGGTTTATCTCAAGGTCCTCCCATGTGTGTGTGCGCATCTCTCAGCCAAGATGGATTCTAGCAAAGAGGCCTATGGGTAGGTTGACATCACCTACTATGGGGCGGCACCCCCTCCCTTTTTGACCCCCAAGGAACCTTTCTCCGCATGTGTAGTCAGGAAGGTCTCTTTGACCTTGAGAATGAGAAATGTGTGGTCTCTTTATCTCTTACCTGGACAGGACTCAGCTCCTCTCTGCCCCTGCCATTACTGTTATCTTAAAGTGTCCACCAGAGGCAAAGTCCAGCTATTTACCCTGTTCCTGTTGTTATTTCTATCTGGAGGTGTAAACAGGAGGCTGGCCGTAAATGTCTAACCTGGAGCCCATCTATCTCCTGCCTCAGTCCCACCCTACTGACCTCATCTAAACCTAATTATCCCCCAAATGGCCCCACCTCCAAATACCATTACGTTGGAGGTTAGCGATTCAACATATGAATTTGGGGGAGGCACAAGTCAGCCCATAGCATTCATACCAGTAATGATGCTAAAAGTTACAGCTCTCACCTCCTTGTTTCCCCTGAGGAAAGACTCAGTTCTAAGTACCTAGTACAGTGCTCAGTGGACCAGGGATTCAGTAAATGCTTATTGACTGACTCCCTGCCTAGGAATATGAGCAACGTCTTCCCCAACAGACATGAGGATGACCTCTCTCTAGGAGGAAAAAATGTGCAGAATTGTCTGAAGCCCGTAATTTGAGAAGAAAATCAGAGGTAAAGTGAAGGGAAGCTGAGAAAGGACACCTTGTCAATGGAAAGATTTGTGTGTTTACTGACTTCAGTTTTTTTTTTTTTTCCTCTCTCCTTAGTACTGTGTAAATTCTGAGTTGAGTGCTAAATGGTCTTGTTCTCAAATATATGAAATTAAGCCATTTTCTTGTTATAAATGAAGACATATATATGTTTATATATGTATTTTTGGCATGGGTGTGTATCCACATATATTCTTTCATCTATAATGACTAACTAAAACAAACTAAAAGTGGCAAAGTCCTAATGCTTGGATATTTGCATAATGCATCCTTCTTATGGCCGTGAATTTTATCAAAAGCATAGGGGAGAATTTCCATGGGGTGATGGTTTTCTTCTGTTAAACGGATTCCACCTGTTATTCGCAAAGCTAGGAGCACTAGAGGTATACTAACTGTACCTTACATGGTGTGTAATTAGGAATATCCTCAATTATCGAAGCTACGGGGGGAAACAGCAATTAAAAACAAAATGAAAATATGTACTTTTCCATGGAAGAGGCTGAAAAATTGGAAATCAAAAGGATATTTTCAAAAGTAGCCTGTTGATGGGAATTCCCTGACAGTCCAGTGGTTAGGCCTCTGGGCTTTCACTGTCAAGCGCCCAGGTTCAATCCCTGGTCGAGGGGAACTAAGATCCTGCAAGCCGTGCAGTACGGCCAAAAAAAAAAAAAAAAAAAGTAACCTGTTCCTGCAGTGTCCTATCCAGCTGCAAATAATTAATCACTAGCGTACTTGAGAGACAAAGGGAATATGAAGTGTCACAAGCAAAGGAAAACCAGATCTCTTCTTCACGCAAATATAATCTACCAGCACTGGTAGTTCTAGATTGAGTGTCTGTAGTAATGACCTTATGGTTTGTAGAGATTTAATGGTTGTTACCTATAATTCCTGTAGAATTATTGAGTCAGGAAGCATTGTGCTTTTGATTTGGAGGATCATGGTGTCTTGTTTCAGGAGGGTTCTGTATCAGGATGGGTGATGGACGGTCTTGCTGTGGATTTTGGGTTTTGGCTGCTGAGAAGCAGTGTAGTAGAACAGACACTGGAGCAGGAAGCCCACCCCGAGATGTTAGCCCTGAGCTCTGTCATTCATTGTTATGTAGCTCAGTGAGTCACAGATCTTTGAGCTTCAATTTCATGAAATATAATCTGAGGATAATAATCCATAGCCTACCTACATCACAGGCTTGTTGAGAAGTCCATGTTGGATAGTATATGTAAAAAAACAGGCAAACGATAGCATGTTACATCTGAGCTAACTATAGCATTATTATTTTAATGGTTATTATTATGATTTTTAAATGATTATTATTTTAATGACTACTAAATTAGTAGTTCTGTTTTTCTTCTGGATTTTTAAATATTTGGGCATTTTCTCTTCAGAGTTAAACTGGATAATCACAACAGCAAATATCTGTCATGTGCTTAAAAGTACCAGAGGTTTGTTTTTTTTTTCCTAAGAGTTTGACATATATTAACTTATTTAACCCTCCCAACAACACTATAAAGGAGGTAAAACTGTTCTTATCCATCTTATAGAGATGTTAAGACGATAATGAATGAAACACAGATAATAAGTCATAGAGTTAGGATTTAAAGCTGAATTCTTTTTCTTAAGCACTGTGCTCTGTGATGACAATAAGATATGAATGTCATATGTATAGTGGCAGGTGAATCAGAATTTAAAATACAGCATGCCACCCATGTCCTTACTTGGTTTTTAATAGCAATTCTGAAGTCATCTCTGTAGTAGTAATAATAATAATAATAAAAAACATGTTGAATAAGATGCCAATGCTTTACATGGATCTTTTATCCTTTGCAGTAGATCTTGTGTAAGTACTCCTTGTTATTGTTCTTATTTTAAATTGAGGAAACTGGGGCTCAAAGAGGGAAATAACTAGACCAGACTCACATAGTAGTTAATGGTTGAACTGGGTCTGATAGAGACTGTCTGGTTCTAGAACCTTTATTCCTAATCGCTACATTATGTTGCCTCTTTAAAAAAGTTTTTTAACACCTTGTCACATTCCTTCTGCTTGTATAATACTAAACAGGTTTTCTGAGGCAACAAAGTTGTATTCTAATCACAATGGCCAATTTAGGGCAAAACTCTATCTTATGTATGAATTGTTGATATAAATCAGTTGTGGTTTTTGTTTATTTTCACCTAAGAGGATTGATCTGTTCTTCTAGGGAGGACTTGTGGTAGTATCCATCATCTGAAGAAAGACAGTGAGTGTGTATGCACGTTAATCTGACAGATGGTCAGAGTTTAGAGCTCAGATCTAACTTTTGCATTGCCCGTAATAAATAAACCATATTGGAAGGTTTGAGTGTGCAGAGGGAACACAGGGAATTGATTTAGGACAACCTGCTAAATGACCTTATTTTACATTAATATATGGACCAAATTTTAAAAGTCATGCCCTTCATAAAATGGCCTAAGGATGTGTATATGAAAATTAAAGTATTAATGCAGACACATAAAACATAAGGCAGCAGCAGTGTAAAACACACAGCAGGGAAGTCCTTCGGGGTATGCTAACATAAAAATGGACTCGTTATGCGTGTAGGTACACACTACGTCCTAATGACTTTCCAACAATTTGCATGCTAAATGATTATCACAAAAATACTCATTATGTCATTGGTTCAGGGTTTTAAACTGGGTCTTTGTGGGCTCAAGGTCATTGCCTTATTCTAAAGCCAGTTTCGGCTACTTTATTCAATCTGCAACGGCCTAGTAGGAATCTTAGATACAATTATGTCCCCATTATTTGGCTGATTGACTGAAAAGCTACACTTTCCTCATTCTAGCTATGCATTACCATGGAAAAGGCCTAGTATATTTTGAACTGAAAGCAATGACAGTTAATTGGAATGAAATCTTTCCATTATCAGGCTTGGTGAAAGTTTCTTAGTGACTTGCCCATTGTGTTTATTTGTGTTTATTTGTTTATACTCCATCTTGTCTGAGATGGGTTTGATATGTTCCCTTATGAGTTGTTGCTGCTGAATTCTGAATTCAGAATCAATATTCTGAGGTAGTGATGATCAAGGTAGCACAGGTACATTCCCAAGTGTCTGTCTTGATTAGTTCTCTCATGGACTAGGAAATAAAATTCTACTGACAAGGACACGACTGTAGGGTAATGGGGAATTGTAGATTGTTATGTGTGTGTTTTTGCAAACCCTGCCTGTGAAGAAGGTAAGTAATTCCTTTAGAATTGAAAGCTAAAATGAATGAGTTATGGGGAAATGGGGTTTTCTGAGAGCCAGATGTCCACAGACTACCCAGTCCAGAATCGACAGTTTTACTGGCTATGTTTCTACTTTAGTTTTGTTTTCGTGTTTGTTTGTATGTCTGTGTTTTTGGTTTTGGAGGTGGATCAGGCCAGATAGGGCAAAGGAGTAAATATCTCTGTTCTAGAAACTGGTTCATCTCCATCTTTCACACACTGACTTCAGGACTTTTGCCCAGTCCCAGATTCCAAGAAGAAAATCAGGCTGGGGAGTCCTTCAAGAACCTCTGTGTATCTTTGTTGGGCTCACCCACTTGTTTGCATGTGACTTCCTTTGTTTTTGCTTTTATTTTCTACTTAAAATCAGTACTAAAAATTAGACTAGGAGAATAATGAGGGTCCAAATATACTTGGATATTTTAAAATTAGGGAATTACAGTAACCCAATATCACCAAACTATTACTAATAATTATTCTTAATAAGATTTTTATAAATTTATTTATTTTATTTATTCTTGGCTGCATTGGGTCTTCGTTGCTGCACATGGGCTTTCTCTAGTTGTGGCGAGTCGGGGCTACTCTTCGTTGCGGTGCGCAGGCTTCTCATTGCGGTGGTTTCTCTTGTTGTGGAGCACGGGCTCTAGGCGTGTGGGCTTCAGTAGTTGTGGCACTTGGGCTCATTAATTGTGGTTTGCAGGCTCTAGAGCACAGGCTCAGTAGTTTTGGCACACGGGCTTAGTTGCTCCGCGGCATGTGGGATCTTCCCGGACCAGGGCTCGAACCCGTGTCCCCTGCAGTGGCAGGCGGATTCTTAACCACTGCACCACCAAGGAAGCCCTGTTTTTAATAAGTTTAAAATATTTCATAAGGCATTATTGCCTCGTCTATAATAAGCTCAAGAAAAATTCTTTCAGTCCTGTGGGAGCAATCTCATCCTCTAGTATTGATAAAGAAATACTAAGCTCTTTTCTGGTAGTTGCATAGACATTTGTATGAGAGTGGATTGAGCAGAGAAAGCCATGCCTATTCATCTGCTTTTAATAACTTTCTGCGGGCTCCTCTTCAGAACAACCCTGTGTACATTTAAGGTTTTATTCTCAGACAAGCAAAATGGGTTTTCAGGCGGTCAGAGCCCAGAAAGATAAATCTGGAGTCAGAAGGGTATATCACTTATTTATTTCCTGTCTCTCAGGTGGGTGTGTCAGAAACCCGACCAAGATAACCTACCAAGATAACCAGTAAACCCAAGAATGAGGGTGCTATGACTATTCATTTGATCATGCTTCCAATATGGAATCATCCCTTATTGGAGACTCTAAGTTATTGAATTTATTCTTCATGCTGTCTATCTAGACTTGATTTTTGCATTCCCTGTTCTTGGAAAATTATCTCCTTGCTTCCAGTCTGTTTTTCAGAATCACCCTCAAACACCTAATGAATGGTATCAAAGTGACCCAGCTGAGTGATAATTTAACCTCTCTCTAACCATGATCAGAAACCTTTGCTGATCACCATGTTTCCATATATTTATAATACCTATAATATATAATACCTATAAATATATAATATATTTATATTATAATAAAACAGTTTTTTTTCAAGCTGTGGGTTGTATCCCATTAAACATGTATTTAGAGGGTCCTACTAGTTTCCTAAACAAACACTCAAATGAAGTAGACTACAATAAATATAAAATAGAATAGAAAAATATGAGTACATAGTGAGGTTAGTTATTTTTTCTTGAAACTTTTCATCCAATTTTAATATCATTCATATACATATAAATGTTTAGTGTGTATATATATGTATAATATATATACATGTGAAGAATGTGCATGTATATAAACATGTACATATAAATGTACTAGATTATCAAGTAAAATGTATTTCTTTCTATGGGTCGTGTTAAAAACACTTGGGCTTCTTTATTGTAGGGTAAAGTCCAAGTACTCGGTCTGATCCTAAGACTCTCATGATCCACTCCTTTACCTCCCCAACACCATTTACCTAGTTTAGATCCTATCTCCCAGCCGTATCAAACTGTTCAACACACAATATGAAGGGTCTTTTTTTTTTTTTTTTACCTCTTTGATTTTACTTACGCTGTCCCCTCTGCTATGAATTTCATTCTCTTCCTTCATATAGTTCATCCATGTAATTTCTCTTTAACATTTTTTTGCTTAGCTCAGATACAAACCCCCTCAAGAAGCTTCCCTGAAATTCCCATTTCCCAGTGTGGAGCAATGTGCTCCTTTCTTGATTTCATGAGCCCCTTGTCACAACTAAAATATAGTACAGTGATTAAGAGAGTGGGCTCCTTGGAGCCAAATTGCCTTGTTTCTTGAATTCTGACTCGTTTACTGCTATCTGTGTGACTTTCAGCAAGGTGCTTACATTTTATGTGTGTCTCAGTTTCCTAATTTGTAAAATTAAAATAATAATAGTATCACAGAATGGTTAATTAAATGAATTAATGTATGATAGGTACACAGCCTAGAGAACTTGATCAACAAATATAAACTAGTATTATAGTGGTATGTTTGCTTCTGCCTCTAATGAACATTCTCCATGTGAAAATTCTTTTTCTGTTTAAAGGTACCTCTGGCAAGCAGTATTTCTGTCTCCTCTTATCTGGATGCCTTAAGGTCGTGAACTTTTTATGTTGAGGTGGAAAGGAAAGGGCACAAAATTCTTTTTAATCATCAGTCACCAATGAGATGAAGTTGTGGAAAGAGAAGAAAATCACCCCCAAGTGCCTTAAATTACAGGGCAAGAGTCTTGGATGTATCCAGCTGCTGAAGAAGCACCTTCTGGGGCTGCATTTACGTAATTTCAGGTCTTGTCTACCACCCAATCCAGAGGCACTTTGTAAAGTGTAAGTTTGGCCTCTAGCCTTCCAATTTCTACTATACATTGATAAACCTTCCAGCAAACAATCTTATTTAGGGCCCAGGGTCAGAAAACTCTGGCAATCATAAAAATGTTCCAATTGATTCACCATCGATATGTACATGAAGGTGAAAACAAAAGACAATGTAAGTTGGAAAAAAAAAATCAAAGTTCCATTAATTCTATCCCCTCCCCAATAAATGCACTTTCTAATAGCTTCTCTCACTCAAGTTTCTACTCTCCTCTACATCGATGCAACCTTAAATGTACCCTAATTGTTTTTTTAAAGGCCAAATTGTGTTGCTATCTAATTTTCAGGCGAGATAAAGTGTAAAGCTGCCTTTAGTTGGGTATATTCCCAGCCTGGGGGTTTTAATTCCCCATAAGTAGTGTAGAAGGTAGATAATTGATTGCTAAGATTTGCTACTGTGCCAATTGAGGTTGGTTTTAAAGCTATAATTATTAATTTTCCAGTTTTCAGGATTTGTGATGCATGGTTTTAATGTTGTCCTTGTCCCTCTCAACCCATCATGAACATCCCTGGGCCACTGCCTGCCATCACGAGACTGCACATGGTCTGGAGGCAGAGACACATCCTTCTTATTAAAAGGAAGATTCAATTTGCACTCAAGACATTGCCCCAATACAATCAGATGAATTGAAAAAAACTTTGGAAAAACAAAAACACTAAGATAAAAGCAGTGTTCTCTGGCATGTTCATTTCAGAGGAATTACTCATGGATTTTGGTATTTGAGAGGTTTCTAGAATACAGTCCTCCAGTGGAGAAGATAAACTGGATTCCTACTTATCTTTCCCTGAGAGTGGATCAGGTGTATAATCCTGGCCATGGCCCAGAGGCAGATGTGCCAAGACTAGTCAATAAATAAATGTAGCCCACTTGGCCATATATTAGTATCACCTGGGGAGTTTTTATAAACTCATAGTGCCCAAACTGCGCTCCAGACCAACTAACTCGGTCTTTGAAGGAGTGAAACCCGGGCATCAGAATTTGTTTAAAATCCCTAGTTAATTCCAGTATGTAGTAAAGTTTGAGAACCATTATTCTAAGAAAACTTTAATAGATAAGCGTTATGAATCCAATGATTTATAAATTAGTTCTTTGATAATACTTTCATTTTTCTTTATGAATTAGGGAAAGTGACAATCAGAAGATCATTTTTATCCCCATTCCTTCCTAGGAAAAGGCATTTTTCAGTTCCCATTGGTTATTAATCTAGTGCTGGTTGCCAGTAGTACCAGATGTCAATATTTTAAAAATATTCTAGGGCTTCCCTGGTGGCGCAGTGGTTGAGGGTCCGCCTGCCGATGCAGGGGACACGGGTTCGTGCCCCGGTCCGGGAGGATCCCACATGCCGCGGAGCGGCTGGGCCCGTGAGCCATGGCCGCTGAGCCTGCGCGTCCGGAGCCTGTGCTCCGCAACAGGAGAGGCCACAACAGTGAGAGGCCCACGTACCACCAAAAAAAAACTTCTAATATCAAAACGTGTTGTAAAATTAACAGGCATGGATGGAAGCAGGACAAGATGAAATGGCCTTCACTTTTCGCCTTCATGCTGAAAGAGACGATTTCCTCCAAGGAAGGATAATTAAGTCCCTGAGAAAGTGTTCTTTGATCTTTTTCCCTAGAGATATACTAAAATAAGAGGGATGCTCTTTTTGTCAGACAATAATATTATAATACATGGTGGGGAGAGGCAGGGGATGATGCAGTTTTGTTTTAGTTCATCATCAGTGTTCTTATACTTCTTAGTCATTAGTACTCAATGTTGAGATTTCCAGGAATTGGGCCACCACCCACTTTTTGATCTTTGATGGTCAGCCTCAGAACTGTCATGGTGCTGGGGGGTATGTCATTTAGCTTGCTGATGTGTTACAATGAGTGTATACTGAGGCACAAGGTCTAGTGGAAGTCAACTTGTCCACCATCTTGGACCTATTTGGTTCTAATCAGTTTATGTCGTGTCCTTGGGCTATGTCATTCTTTTAAAGGTTGTGCCCTGCCCTCTTCCCTCCTGTTTCAATTTGACTGTAGCTTTTACAAAACTTCACTGCAATGCCACCAACAAATATTTTCTACATCACCAGGAATGCTTAGACATGTCATCCTAGTTGTAGTTGGCCTCCGAAAATATATTTTTTTTAGATTCTAACAATCTAGGATTCAAAATTCTTGAGGAGAATTTTCAGCCCAGACCGCACCCGAAATGTTTCCTGATATTATGTATCAGTTGCTTCATGGGCATTCAGTAAATGGCTATCATTTAATAAATAGCATCTATTCAATACACAGGTTGTAGCTCTGTATTAGTTTTCTATTGCCGCTACATAATAGGTTACCACAAAGTTGCAGCCTAAAATAACATCCATTTATTAGTTCACTTTTCTGTAGGTCAGAAGTCTTGCTTCTCTGCTTAGCATCTCATAAGGCTCAAATTAAGGTGTCAGCTGGACTAGGCTCTTACCTGGAGATTCTGGGGATGAAACTGCTTCAAAGTTCCTTCTGATTGTTAGCAGAATTCAATTCCTTGTGGCTGTAGGACTAAGGTCCAAATTTCCTTACTGGTCATCAGCTAGGGGGTCATTCTTAGCTCTTAGAGGCAGAGCGTGTGTATACAGCTCAGTGACAAGTTCTGCTTCACTCCTATGACAGTAAGGACAGCAACTGGCCATGACATGGCAGTGTCCCCACAGGCAGCTGCTATGAGAGTTTCCTTTGAAGTCTCTTTTATTTAACTTGGCTATTTGGTGGGGAACACGGAACAAGACCTCTGTGTTCCCTGTCAGGAATACTGTCTCCTTCACGACTCTCAAATCATCTTATACGGATTAGAAAGTATATTGCGGAGGGGAGGTTGGAGGGGGTGGAGAGGCTCCCTGACAGGGAATCTGACCCCATCTTATTTAGAATATAAAGTGTTTATTTGTTCTTGGTCCTCATAGTTATTCTCAAGCTGCCAAGGCAAAGGCAGCAAGAGAAGAACCATTTGATAAGGTGATACTTCCGTTCAGTGCTGGTTTCATAGTATTTTCTCAATAAATGAACATTGAAGATGGTTGTCAAGGACTGCAGTGTCATTTTAAGTAACCATTGAAAAAAGTACAGCTTCTCACTTTTCTGCTGGTCTTGTTTGCCTTCTTATCACCACCAACTTTCATTCCAAATTGCTTTCATCTTATGCAAAAGAAAAAATATCCTGACCACAGAAGGAATTCCTCCAAGTTCTGTCAGTCAAGCTAAATCATTTTAACCCGGAGAACAGAACGTGCCTTTGCCGCTCCTGTACAGTTTCTTTCTGTCATTGTGCCAGCTGGCTCTCATTTATTTAAATTCTAAACTAGAATCTATTTAAATATGTCTAATTTATTATAAGTAATTCAATACATGTCGAGGTAATTAAGTGATATGACAATATTGGTCATAATGGAATTAATCTTAACACAGTATAAATAAAAAATTTAATAAACATGTGAAGTTGGTCTGTTGTGGATTTCAAAACTGAAATACAATGTAAATCAGTACGCATTAACAGAGGGCAAGGAAAACCATGAGACTGGAGAGGACAGATTTGCTTTCAGAAAGCAAACTTTCAGACTCTATGAACGTGGCTCCAAGTGGTAGTGACAATCGGACTAAGTGTGTATGTTGTCTCCACGTTGTCATCTTGCTTATGAACTTCGTTCAGCCCTGAAAATCTAGATGTTGTCCTGTATTTGTATAGTGTTAGTGATTCCTAAATTAATAACATCAATAGTAGACTGAAAAGTGTATATGGTTGGCTCACGTTAAGGGGGAGCAAATACTTACTGGACTTCTTTACATTTAGAAAATGACCAATTGCTATTTATATATATATATATTTTTTTGTGTGTGTGTATATATATATATATATATTTGTGTGCGTGTGTGTGTGTGTGGTACACGGGCCTCTCACTGTTGTGGCCTCTCCCATTGTGGAACACAGGCTCCTGACGCACAGGCTCAGCGGCCATGGCCCATGGGCGCAGCCGCTCCGCGGCATGTGGGATCCTCCCGGACCGGGGCACAAACCCGCGTCCCCTGCATCAGCAGGCAGACTCTCAACCACTGCGCCACCAGGGAAGCCCTATATATGGTTTTGATCAGATCTGTTATATATGGGAGAACTTTGGAGGAATGTTTACCAAAAAAAGCAAAAGGCAAGTGTCAATTATCAACTGCAAAAGAATGTATACGATATTTCTTTAGCTAAGACTTAAAGCAGATTGTGACACTAAGGCAGATGCAAGTTGGCTGACCAGGCTCAAAAATTAAAACATGTTATCAAAAACAAGCATGCACCTCACCTCAGGGGTCTATGCAGCAATAGTCAGCCGGACATTCTCAGCGTTTTTAACCCATGGCTTGAATCTGTCCATCGAATCCAGTCCCTGAAAATACCAGGCTCCTCCTAGGAAACGCATCCATTAGTTTGGAGCCAAATGATTTTAATTCTAGTCCAAATTTTGCCACTAATTTATTGTTACCTCAGTTTCCTTATAAGCTCATAACTGGAATTTAGTTCATAATTCTTGCTCTACACAATTTATAGGACCATTTTAAAGATGAAATAAGATAATAGGTGCAAATATTTTTTTGTAAAGTTACATGCATTTTACAGATGGGTGGTGGGCGGTGGTGACATTCTCTGTAAACTACCACTGAAGTACTACAGAAAGTCCTGGCAGTTATGACAGATTATGACAGATTATGTTTCTAGAATAGGTATATGTATTGAAATGAGACATGTCAAATCTAGTTGTTCCCCAGAAATGCTATTAATAGGGATTACATTTCCAACCAGTAGCCTAATGCTCAAAATTATAGACATCATAACACATGCCATCTGTAATCAAATATTACGTCAATTTTTCATGTTACACTAGGCCACTATTCAATGAAAAGCTTTCTCCAAAAAATAGTGTATATAATTTTAATTTTTAAAAGTCCAGGAAATAATCTCACACTGTTAAGTGGACTCTATAAAATTCTTATCTTCTCAGAAATGCCTGATTTAATTTGTTGCAACAAATGAACAACACCAAAAAGATCACAAATCTGAACTAGAGTTCTTTGGATACTGTTTGGCAGGCATCACTGAGAGCACTTTGGGAAGTCCTTTTGCCCACTTGAGTGTTTTTAAGCAATTCTTAAGGATATATTTAGGGTGTATTTACCTGCTCACCTATTCTCTCTCTCTTTTTTTTGTAATTTTATTTATTTATTTTTGGCTGCGTTGAGTCTTCGTTGCTGCACATGGACTTTCTCTAGCTGTGGCTAGCGGGTGCTACTCTTCGTTGTGGTGTGCAGGCCTCTCATTGCGGCAGCTTCTCTTGTTGCAGAGCACAGGCTGTAGGTGCGTGGGCTTCAGTAGTTGTGGCTCACGGGCTCTAGAGCGCAGGCTCAGTAGTTGTGTTGCACGGGCTTAGTTGCTCCTCAGCATGTGGGATCTTCCCGGAACAGGGCTCGAACCCGTGTCCCCTGCAGTGGCAGATGGACTCTCAACCACTGTGCAACCAGGGAAGTCCTGCTCACCTATTCTTAATGTAAAATTTTGTGTAACAAATTGCTGACCTTTCTTTCTGTGATGAAGTTTTTTGGTTTTTTCTTTAGCTGTCATCTTAACAGTACTAGCAGCTGTATCTAACCTGATACAAGAAAAAGCACAAACCCTTGATCACACTCAATTTTGTATTCTTTGATCCCTCATGATACCAAAAAGCCATAAAGGTTTGGCTTGAATTGTAGACAGATCCACAGGTTATTTATTGTTGAGCTTGATGCAGAATTTCACAAGTCACAAATCCTGCATGTTATCTTACCTATCAGATTATCATGATTGTGGAAACAATGCTTTGTAAACATTTAGAATATTTGGCTATAAAATAACGAGGACACACTTTTCACAAGCACACCAAGTCTTAGACATTGAGGATATTTCTCTTACACAGCATAATCATGTCATGCAAAGTAATTTTGGAGCTATCTCCAGTATCAGTGACCAGCCACAAAGTAAAAGTCCTCATTATTTTATAACTACGGATCACCCTTCTTCCTCCCAAGATGATTTCCCTAGTTTTTTGTCTCTTTTGCATCTCCCCTTTGTAGGCTTTCTCACACAGGCAGAGAGGACCCCAGTGAAGGACAGGGCTGCATCTTTGAATAGTTTCTTCCAGCATTAATTGCTTAAAGCTGCTTACTACTCAGCATACATTTTACGCATTTGACTTAAAATTTCCGTACTAGCAGTTTATGCCTAATAACATAAATCAATTTTGAACCATTAGCTGTATTTTTCACTGTACCCATTGTTTATTATACTGAGAGACAATAAACAAAAGTTGAACTTTTGAAACAGGTCCCTATTTTGAGAAGAGTTTTGGGTTTTTTTGGAGGGGGGCAACAAATACTTTGAAATTTTCCAATGATAGAATGGCAATTTGGCACAGTTTGTAATCCTCCAAATAGTCAAGATCTGAAGATGGTTATCTGGGTGAAATTCCATTCTAAGCAATATGCTCTGGTACTTCAAAATTATTTACCAAAGATTGAAAACAGAATGTTTGTCTTTGTTGGTTTTGAGGCTACTTTTGAGCATCTGTCGGTTATATCATTGTGAAATTCTGTAAACACATCAAGAAGCCACTGATCAGTTCCTTGACTGTGATCTTATCAAGGCTGGCCCTCTTGCTGTTTCAGCAGAAGTATATAGCATATTGTTTTAACTTCTAAAAATTGAAAAAGAGACTTTCATTTCTGGAACCAGCATTTTCTATCTCTCTGATCAACATTGTCTGCTGTTCATTTTATGCTTGAGTGAACTTAAAGGAAGGCGGTTGGTTACCTTGCATGTGATGAATGGTAGGTGATCTTTGGCTATCCCCATCTTGGACAATTTTTGTCTTATGCTGACAAGAAATCTTCTCTATCTCTATGGACTCCTAATAATACTTTATAGAATCATTTGTTTCCTTACAAAATGCCAAAAAAGTCTATCCTTTAATAAACAGTGTAACCAATATGTGATGGAGAAGGAATTAACCTTTTCCACTGTCAGGAAACGTGGATCTCCAGCAATTAGTTTTGCCCTTATTACAAACTGTATTCCACCGGTGATGCCATAAATACCTTCATGTAACAAAACATAGCTGTGTCAGAAACAAATCAATGGCTTAACTCTCAGCTTCTTGGTTTCTCAAGAGAAGGTCTTTGTTCCCTTCACAAGGAACTTCAATTTTTAATTACATTCATCAGTTTAGACACTTCAAAGTAAACCATTTGCTTTTTCGGAAAAATCAGGCTCAGGACATTTAACATTGGAATAATAATGTCGAGAACCCTTTCTTTTCTCTTCCAATTGCACTAGGTATCGCCCTGTTCCAACATAATTTAATTTCTTCTGGTGTTTTCTGAAGTAAATGCATGTAAGAAAATGCACTGTCTGTGAATGTCAGCAAATAGTGATGAATGGCTTAACTAGGAAATGTGTTACGCTTAAATGGATTAAATCTGGGAAATATTTAGCTGTGCACTTTGTACTGCATTCACATCCTGCTGGGCTGAAGAATGGTGCCCAGAAATGTACAAAGACAAATGTACCAGTGATGCAGATGCTCCTTAGGTTTTCTGTTTCTGAAGGCTCTCTCTCCAGCAGCTTCATTTCTTTTCCTGTAATTCCCCTCCCCAGTTATCTCACCCAGTACTAGCAAGGGTTTACCTATCCACTCTCTGCAGATTACTCCAAAGCTTATATTTCCAGCTCTAACTCAACCAGGAAAAGATCCCCACAACATCTCACACTTAGCATGTCAGGAAGATCTTCCCACTGTACAATTCCTTCTCTACACCTGTTGGCAAGAGAGCGTTTTCCCCAGGAATTCAAGGTGACACTGTAAAACATACCTTGGAGTTTTTCTCACCGCAGCCTTACCAAGGTTGGCTGACTCTCTTTGCATTGTCTCCTCCAGTATCTGTTCTTTCCTTTCCATTCTTACTGCCTTCATTTCAGCTGCTGAGTTCACTCTTCTGTCATGCTACTGACATGTTCCCTGCTTCTCCCTCCCCATGTCCAAATCCATCCTGTACACACCTTGAAACAAATGTTTTTTAAAACACAGCTCTAAGCATTAATTCAATAACTATTTGAGTGCTTATTATGTAAAAGTTCAATAATGTTGAATTGATTACATTCTACCCTCAAGGATCATATTGTCTTTACTATTATATATCAGATATATATATATAATATATATAGCATATCATTTATAGTATATTATGTATCATATATAATATGTATAATACATATGTAATTCTATATGTAAATATTATGAAAACCTTTGCTTATCTGTTTTTCTGTTATGTCTTTACCATGCTATTTTCTCTGCCTGAATGACTGGTTCAAAGCTTAACTTCAAGACACAGATACAATGCCAACTCCTCTTGGAGGAAAATCCATGTGGGGATTTTCTCAACTTGATTTTATTTAGGAATGCTTGCATGTTTCATCACCACTGCTAAATGTCAGTATTCTCTGAGTCAGAACCTATATCATATCCACCCCCATGACCATCCACACCGCCTGACAGAAGGCATTGTAATGCACTGGTCAAGCAGCCAGGCTTTAATCCCTACCCTGCTCTGAACAGCTATGTGTCCTTGACTGGGCTACTTAATACCTACTGGTTAAGATTGTTCTGAGGCTTAGCAGAGATAATACACATGAAGTACTTAGTACAGCCCCTAGAACAGAATAGCACTCAATGTAAGTGTTAGTTGTTACTCTTCTCTTAGTACATGCGTGACACTTAAGAGACAACCAAAAAGATATTTTCCTGCAGCAGTTTTGTGGCTTGGGAATTGCACGTGCTCTGACATGTGAGAAGGAGTTTAAACCAGTAGCAGTACTGTGTGCCCTCAGGGCTCACTTCTGACTGGCTTGGCAGAGACCTTTTAGGAAATAGGTGAGATTTGCTATTTATCTTATATATTCTTATACGTTCTTGTCAAAGAAGGAACTAGAGAAGAATTAGAGAATGTGACTTAAAGCTTTACATTTTATTGATTTATTTTTATTTTGCTAGATTTTATTTGGTTTTCTGATTTCCTCCTTGTTTTTGTAACAGCTATTTTATCATAAACTTATATTAATGCTCTATAATTACAAAACATATCCACATTCATGCACATATTGCAGTGACACATAGGGATAGAGGGGTAGGAGGCATTGGTTTTTTCTTTTACAGGTGAAAAAAATATAATAAGAGACGTCAAGATCAATGATTGCCCAAAGTCATTCAACCATTAAATGGCAAAACCTGAGCTAAAACCCAGGCACTTTGGTGCTGACCCCTTTGCCATTTCTCATATACTACATTACCTGCCACCCTGTTTATTTAACAAGGACCTCTAGGAAGAAATACCCCTTGGAGTGACTACCCAGCAAGAGATCCCTTTATCTGGTGTTTCCAAGGTATCTTCACACCCAATTTGACTTCATTACATGACTTTTCATTTTTTAATTTTAACTTTAAAAATCACATCTAATATTTTTTTGTGTTTCCAAAAGCAGTATGTGTTTATTGCAGGAATTTTATGGAACACAAATAAATACAAAGAACAAAATGAAAATCAGCCCTAATCTCACTATCCAGAAAGAGATAAATGATAAAACATTTTCATATATAATTCCAGATATAGTTACTTGCGTACGTATTAATTTGAAAATGTTCTCTTTAAAACAATAGAGGTATGTTACACACACCGTCTCACGGTATATGCTTCTCAGTCTTCTGTGAAAACTTTTGTCCTCATTTTTATTAGTTGCATGTACTTCCAGTATATGAATATGCCATACTTATTTAATCCATCCCATATCTGTAAACAGAGGGGTTTCAGCTTTTCCGTTGTAAGGAAAGAAGATGGCTAACGTCTTTTTAGGTAAAATATTCTACGTACGCATTATTTTTTTATTAAGATAAATTTCAGGAGGTAAAAAACAAACAAACGTGAATAGGGAGACTGTCAGATCTTAAGGTTTTAGATGTGAAGTGTTCATTGTTCTGCAAAAGAGTCATTTCATTTTATACCTACCAATCTGTACTCCTAGAAGCAGTATATGAGAGAACCCCTTTGAATGTCAACATGTATAAATTTATCAACATTTTAATTAAAAGACTAAAGCCCATCCTTCCTTCCTTCTTTCTTTTTTTCTTTTCTTACTAGTCCATAGATAGTAGGTTCTTTTATTGGAGGTGAGGGAGCTGTATATGTGTGTATGAGGGCCTCAAACAAACAGTAGATGAGTACATTCCCCGGTAATTGCTTGTTGGACATTGCCCACACTATTTTGCGGACCTGGGAATGCTGAAGGGATTTTCCTTGAAAATTTCATTTACTACCAAAATAACCATGGAATATATTTTTTAAATTACATTTTCAATTGGATAGTACTTAATTTCTTGTTCCCATAAGAAACTTTTGTCACTTTCATTGAATTGTTTGTGGGGAAGGGTCTGAAACGTTACTGTCTTTTTGACTGTACATTTTAGTGTGCACTAACTGTTAATGAATATGAGGACTTTTGGGCTGTAATTGTCAGAAAGGCAGCCCGTACCATTCAAACGAAGAGGAAGGTTTACTGGCTCCCAGAATGGAAGGAAGCCTTGAATAACCAAGCTGGGATAAGAAGAGTGTTAAGGTCCAGCTCCAGGGATTCAGGCACTGTCAGGAATCAATCTGGTTTTCCTCTCTGCCTCTCTTAGGCTGTCAGTTTCATTCTATCTCACTGCTGACTGCATTTTTCCTTGTGGTAGAAAATGTGGATTTTGATAGCTCTCTAGCTTTGTTGCCTTAATCTTTAGCCCTTGTGGGGTATTTACCTGAGGATTTTGGAGAGATACCTGAAGGTCAAATATCTCTGGATGGGTTGTGGGCATAGATATTTGGCTCCAGATTCAAAAAGCTAATGGAGTACCTACCCCTGGACCAATCAGATGTGTTTAGGCAGCTACAGTACTATGATTGGCCCAATTTGGGTCCATTTTGGATCTGTCAACTCTGGCCAGGGAGGTATGATCACAGAAGAATGTGGCAGTCCCTAAAGGATCCATATTGGTGAAATATAGGCCCCACTGGAAATGAGAGGTAGTTTTAGTAATCCCAGAACCTAGAGGTGGTGCTGAGTAGAAATAAATGAACAAAAATAGATCTCTGACACACGATGCCTGATGACTTTTTTTCCCTACAATACCTGGTATCTCTCTGTGCTTCAGCAATTTTACAGATGTACGAAAGGACATATAAATCCAGGTAGGAGCATTTTGCAGTAGCATATTTTTGCTTCTTCGGGAAAACATTGAAACTAACACAATATGGGATTATCAATAAGTAAGAGCTTTGCACAAACTAGTGAGCTTTCTTTCATATAGAAAATGGATAGAATTAAATATCCAAGATAGAAATTTTAGCACTTTATAGCTGCGTCCTTCACTAGTTCTGATGATGTCTAAACGTAGACCGAACAGCAAGAATGTGCACTATTTTTTCCTGGAATGTGGGCTGTGTCTGTCTTTATAAAATTCAGTGTCCATTGCAAGTGCTGTTTAAACCTTCCTAATAGGAATTAATTAATACAGCTTATGCTTGAAGACTGTGTGTCACTACCCACGCATTGCTATGCTTGTCCGATTGACTCTAGGTCAACTCACTGAATTGTAGTTTGAGCAAAGCTCAGATCTTCTCAAAGTGATCAAGCATGATTCCTTTAAAGGTAATTTAATCGACTTAGAGGAGAATTATCAATGTTCTCCAGGAATAGTGGAATAATTCATCAACAGAAGAAAATATTAATAAGAAGAGCATTAGTTTTAGAACCAACTTAGACCTAATGGATGGTTTGAGTTGGAAATTCTACTTCCATTTGGCATCAGTATTTCTACAGATAAGCATATGGCTTGGTGAAAGTGGAAATTTGAATGGTGTGGCTAATAGACTGGGAGACCTTGCAAGAAACAATAAAAAGAACTGGGTCCAGGGACCTAAGTCTTTTCTTGAGGCAAGACTACTGATTTTTTCAAGCAAACTTGTCACCAAAGATATATGCTCAGAATCAAATTAATGTTCAACATTTTGGAATGTTTACTGTGTGCTTTTCACTAAGCTAAGATAGATAGGTAAAAATGAAGAAGTCTCTATGTGCAAATACCTAGTGGTTTAGTGCAAAAGCTAGCTGGGTAAGGAGAAAGAGTGCAATACAGTAAGCTTTATCAAAGAGGTATAAACAGTGTGCTGTGGGATCCAACGAGTACTAGGATGAATTCTGCAGAGGGTACCGGGTATGGCTTTCCTCATGTGGTCACATTGACACTGCATCACGACGATCAGAAAATAATTCTGTGTGAGGAAGGGCAGGCAGAATAAAGGTTGTAACATATGCAAGGGTGGGAGTCCTTGAATGGTTTTCTATCCAAAACTATTCAGGAAGTATAAATTTTAGTGTGACCAGAGTAATGTCTAAATAGGCCAGTGCCATCCAGGAGAACTTTGTGAAATATTCTGTCTCTGAACTTTTCAACATGGCAGCCACTAATCAGAATGGCTGTTGAACACTGGAAATGTGGACTAGCATGACTGGGGAACCGAAATTTTAATTTAATCTAACTTAATTTAAATATATGGGACTAGTGGCTAACACATTGGACAGAGCAGATACAGACCAAGTCTTCAGGCCTAGGTAATTATGGAAGATAGGGAAGAAGGCTTGGGGTCATGGTGAGAAGTCTGTGTTTTGTTTTGTTTTGTTTTGTTAATTTATTTATTTTCAGCTGCATTGGGTCTTCATTGCTGCGCGCGGTCTTTTCTTTAGTTGTGGCGAGCAGGGGCCACAGTTTGTCGCAGTGCGCATGCTTCTTATTGCGGTGGCTTCTGTTGCGGAGCACGGGTGCAAGGGCTTCAGTAGTTGTGGCACACGGGCTCAGTAGTTGTGGCTCGTGGGCTCTAGAGTGCAGGCTCAGTAATTGTGGCGCGTGGGCTTAGTTGCTCCACGGCATGTGGCATCTTCCCGGACCAGGGATCCAACCCATGTCTCCTGCATTAGCAGGTGGATTCTTAACCACTGCGCTACCACGGAAGTCCTGAGAAGTCTGTGATTGAATACTGTGGTGCCTGATTCATTTATTTGGATGACAGCTCCGGCACCAGTGTGAAGAAAATGGATTATAGGGAGAAAGGATGGTGGCAAGCTGAGAGATAAGATGGGCCTGACAAGGGCATCGGCAGTGAGTCTGAAAGACGATGGGGACACATTTCTTAAGTATAATCAGTTAAAATTAGGTTACCAGCATCTATGGTAAATGAAGAGAATTTGTTGTAAAGGACTCGTGTGTCTTTAAGTTGAGAAACTTAATTAATGCCAATACTTAATAGAAAAAGATATGAAAGAGGAAGAGTTGCTTTTGTGGAAGAAAGAGTGAATTCAGTGTTTCAAATATTTAGTTAGGAGTGATAGATATTAGATCCTTGGAGTCTGTTAAATTTTAGAAAAAGAAAGATGAAAATTCAAAGAAGTTGAATCATTTAAAATAAGATGAAAATGTCTTTGGACCAAGACATACATAACCATCCTAAAGCCTTTGTTAAATTGCTTTGTCTTTTCATTCTGATTAAGATATTATTTTATACCCAAGGGATCTTTAATGAATGAAACAAGTTTATGCATAGATTAGTGAGATGAAGAGAGGCCTGGGGAGTACAAGAACCATCTAGTACTACCATTTTTTTGGTTTGTTTTGTTTTTTTTCTGGAAGCCTTGACAAAGTGAGAAAATTTGACTATTTTCTTAAATCTGTACAACCATTGTAGATAAGGGTCTTCTGTATCATTTGCTCCTCTATATATACAAACATCCATTTTAATTTTCCACCTATATAAGTTGATTCTCTGAGTTATTTCCCCAAGTAGAGACCACTTGTTCTGTGGATTACATCTCTACTTCTTCACCAGCAGTTTCTTGGTAGTAACCATTAAACAAAATGTCCACCCTTCATCTTTGTGGATCAATTAGCCCCTGAACTCTCACTTCATTCCTTTTCCAAGCAGGTGGCTCCAGTGGATGTAAAATGGGTTTCATAAAATGAGTGACGCCTATTGATGTTCATGACATCAATTTCTCTAGCAATCACTCGTTAAAGTTACATTTTACAAACAATAAGCCACTTCTTCTGTGGCAATGACTTTCCTCCTTTCTGCTCTGCTATTTCAGGCAAAAGTTGTGCATTGCTTAAAGACTTCTACTTTCACTACTTAACGTGGTGCCCTTAAGGAAAACATACTGTTAACATGAGCTTGGAAAACAGGCTTTCAACCCAGAGATGATTGTACACACTGTATATTAACCCTCCTTTGGCATGTTCATACAGAAAGAAAGATGTTGTCAGTATGAACTTTCTGTGGGTCAGTGATCTCTGTGGACCTAGGTTCTGTCATATTCCTCAGGACTGGGGTGAATCAACAGATAACAATTAGAGAGCAGGCTTTAAAATGGCAGATATTCGATCATACCAAATGACAAACTTTGCTACTGAGAATCTTATTAAACTTTGTGTCTTTCTGTCCTTTGACAGTGTGTACATTAGCATCAGGGACATTTTCTGATTGCAATTCCAAATCAGGTGAGAAAGAGAAAGAGAGGAACGTACCAAGTTTGGAACCTTTCCGGAAAGCCGACTGGCTCTCTGGATAAGCAGATACATACCTAGTACTGGACATGTGTGCAGGAAAAGAGAAACAACTAAACTCAACGAAATGGTGATGAGAGCAATTTATCTATAGGAGAAGTTGGACTTTACTTTCTCATCCTTCATGTATTTGTGTAATAGTACTAAGAAGAGCTAACATTCATTGAGCAATGTAGCAAGGGCTCTGCTTGAATAAAAAACTGCCTCCTTAAATCAACTCCATGAAGTAGATGCCAGTATTAACCTTGGCTTTTTTAATGAGGAAACTGACACACGTGAGGTTGTGACTTACTAGGTCACATAGTCAATAAATGGTGGCGCTGTCTCTGGGGCACAAGTCGCTATTACCTTAACAATCTAAGTGTCTAGTTTCCAAATTACTTTTACAGCTTTTTAAAAAAAATATTAGTTTAGTATGCACAGGTATCAGATTCTCATCCATATTGCTTTTGTTCTTTAAACATGCATCTGCTTCTATAAATATATTAGTAAAATGAATGTGAGAATGGAGGCATCTGAAATTCAGCAAGCACCATTCTCCCAATTTCTGAGATGGGAGAATCTGTAGAAAGAACACTACAGTTGGAAATAGTGTTCAAATGTCCCACTTCAACCCAGTATCCATTTCATCCAGACTCAGTTTGTAAGTGAGGATTTCTTTTATAGAAGGTAAGCAGCACATGTACATCCGCCTAACGATAAAGCCTGAAATCTTTCAGTGCTTTCAAACATACCATGGGATCTCCAGCTAAAGCTTTTATACTTGCTTTTTCTAAAAGAAGAAATCCTGTGGTTAAAGATTCTTTGATGGTAGAAACTTGTTTTAACAATGGTAAAGCCAAGACTAATTGAATGACTTTTCCCTTATTTTGTAAGTGGGTTAGAGAATGAATGCAGTCATATAGGAAGTTTTCGAGAGTAAGAATAACAAGTAGAGTGGATGAATCCTGAATTTTGTATGACTAGGATGGTGTTGATAACGTAGGTTAGAATTTTATTTTGCCATATGTAATTTCATAATACAACCACATCATTGATCATATTAACAGCTCAAAAAATCACCTCTTTGCCACATATATCATCTGTTGTTCAGTTGCCCTGTTTAGCTCTCTTTTACACCAGGTTTGCAGGTATCCAGAAATAGGCCCTATATATAGAGTTAACTAAAATGTTTTATTTTCAAGTATTGTTATTTGGATTTTCAGTTATCCAGAAATCTTAAGAAGTGTTATCTGATGCTTCTACTTTGCCAGTTCTGTACCTGGTGGAAGAGGGGATCAACTGTTCATAAAAGGATTTGATTAATCCTTTTGTATTCAGTGTTTAATTATTCATTTATTTGTTCAACAAACATTCATTTATAATACTGTTTGCAAAGCCATGTGGGTAGGTGCTGTAGATACAAATAAGGCATGTGGCTTGTCCACTATGTGTTTGCAGTCAACTTTTCCTGGGAGTCTGTTAAGGCACTTCCTTGAAAGAATGCATCATCACTCTAGTTTCCTCTTAGCTTTGTGCAATTATTGCAATCTTGATAAATCGAAATTTGGATAACTGCAGTGCTTGCTGAAACTCTGACCTCCTCAAGATCCCAGATGTGAGAGGTTTTTTTTTATCATTCATGTGAAATATCTAGTAAGTATTTATAGAGTACCCACTCACAGTACCCAGAGCATCTGTGCTGAATGTCATAGGGGAAACAAAATGAGATAGAACTAACAAAATTTTGCCTAGCACATTCTTTATGTAGGAACTAAACATATTTTAAAAGTTCACATTATAAAGTAGTATAAGTGAAATGAATGATAGAGTGTATAAGTGCTAAATACATTCAAATGAGAAATAAATTCAAAGGTTAGGAAAAGGCTGTCCAGAAGACTGACTTAAGTACAGAGATAGAGTTTCAATGGATGAAAAGCACAAGGAGAAGAATTTCAGGTGAGGTAAGGTTTAGGAACACGCATCAGCAAAAGAGGGTTATTCAAAGAGAACTTGGTTTGTATATATTGGCATTTATATACACACACACACACACACACACACATATATACATATATATACTTATATGTATGTGTATAATATATATATCTTTTATCTAAAAGTTTTGTTTATTTAAACTATTGTTAACCTAAATATAAAAGCAATAGAAGTAAAAATCAAGATATAATCAGCTACTTTTGTTTGACACCCTGTTACTCTTGGGATTTAGGCCCATATAAATAGCAAAATTAGATATTTTTTCCTCACATCCTTTCATTCACTAATATATTCATTCACTCATTCTAAAATGTGTCCAGCCCCGTGCTGTGTGTTTGACATTAGGATAGCCCTGAATAGTAAAATACCTCACCAAAGGAAAACATTGGCATGCCAGGTGGTATTTGTCTGTAGGGTGATGGGAAAGCCACATGGTTAAGCTGAGGGATTTATTGACTGATTTGTACAAATGTTGTTTTAGCTCTTGGAGCTACTGCCCCCTCCACTCCATGCATTCAAACCAATTTAAAATTTGCATGAGTCTTTCTACAATGGTGATTTGAGTTCAGTGTATCTCTATTTTTTTTCAGTATATTCTAGTTTACACTTCCACACACTTTTTCCAAGAGACATTAGAGATAAATTTGCCTTTTACCACTAACCCATTCTATTTTTTTAAGTTAAATATATATTACTCTCTGGATAAAGATATATTACTAAAGAGATCCTAAACATATATTACTCTAAATATCCCTAGGAAAAATCAAATGAAATTACTTTGTCTATATCTGATATGCTAAGTAATTCTAAAGTGTAACTTTAGAAGGAAACCATTCTATGTTTAATCTTCAAATGTCTGCACATCTTGACAACTCAGAGAAAATAAAATTGTATTTTTGCCGATTATGACATTTTTGGAGAAAGGTTCTCGTGATAAGATATTGGCAGAAAAATGTGACTCCTATGGAGTATTAGATGAGATCTCAGTGGAGAAAAGGAAGGCAAGGAAAGGAAGGGTGAGGAGTATAAGGGATGACAAAGAATCTCTTATCAGGGATTCATGATGCAGAGAAATGAGATAAGGCAAAGTACACATGAGAAAAATAATTAATGATGAAAAAGACGTTGAATACACAATGAGGAATCAGAAAGCTTTATTACAATACCAATCAGAAAAGGAATAATACTTCTCTCCCACAAGTAGGCATTGGCCTGCTCAATATTTTAAGCTTTAATTGAGAGTCTCATTGTTCATTGACCACATCTCTTCTCATTTATTTTCACAGCAATCTTGGGTAGCAGAAAAATAATCATTTAGAAAACTATAATGGAACAAGTGACTTACTGTCTTAAGTATTTAGCATACTGTATATAACTCAATAAATGTAAGTGTTCCCAATTTTTATTTTACAAGAAGATACTCCCTGTGTTAACTTGATTGTGTAAACTGTTCCCTACCTTTTTTTCCCCTGTATTTCTTGTCCTGCCACACATCTCTGCTGTCTGCAACACTTTTTTTTTTTCAAGCGACATCAGGACACAACGCTGTTACAGAATTTGAAAGCTGAACCTCTGGCTAGTTGAAAGGACCTCTGATTTAAACCAGATTTCTGACTTGTAATATTAAATTAAAAACTGTCAGAAAGGGAGATTTTTTTTAAATGGTAATGGGACCAGAGCCAGCTCTGTATTTCAAAGTTCTTTTAGTAAACAGTAGGACACTTTTCTCTCTTTGATTTTATTTCCTGAATCGAATTCTTTCCTCCAAATGACTGGAAAGCCTTTTATATGTTTATTGGTCAGGAACACAGTATTTACTCCTTCCCCCCGCTTTCCAATGGAATATTGCTGCATTTTGTAACTGGAAAATTGTTCCTTTTGTTACTGAAAGCTTATTCAGAGTAATTAAAATCAAGGTTCTCTCCAGTCCCCCAAATGTTTACTTAAAAATAAGGTCAGGGGCTTCCCTGGTGGCACAGTGGTTGAGAGCCTGCCTGCTGATGCAGGGGACACGGGTTCGTGCCCTGGTCTGGGAAGATCCCACATGCCGCGGAGCAGCTGGGCCCGTGAGCCATGGCCGCTGAGCCTGTGCCTCCGGAGCCTGTGCTCCGCAACGGGAGAGGCCACAACAGTGAGAGGCCCGCGTACCACACACACACACACACACACACACACACACACACACACACACACACACGAAAAAGGCAGATTTCAGACACCTTGATAATAGAGAGAATTCAATAGAGGTGGCGGCAGGGTCTCATCAAAATTATGCGATCAAAAATATGTTTTGATCAACTACAGTTCCCTTCTTGATGGATGAATACAACCTGATTCAAGAAGAATATCATTCAGTGTTTTGGTTTTTTTTAACTCTAGTGTGAGTTTAAGACATTGTGCCTCTTTCCCTTTGGTATTTGCATTTTAAGACTGATTTCCAAAAGGTGAAAAAACAAAATACTAAGTTTCAGAAGAGTGTGTGGGAAGCATTTTGCAGTGTGGGAGGTCAGTGAAGTCTTACCAAAAGAGGAAGGTGTTGTATGGCTAACTCTACTGGTAGAAGCTATCAAACTCTATGTATAACCGTAAAATAATATACAACTTCAATTGTATAATAATGATATCACTGTGTATATCATCAATATACTATATACATATTAGATATATAATAATAGGAGCTATACATGCATAGCTGATGAATTTTCCATATCAAAACTATTCCATTTAGCAAGCTCTCTGTCTTTTGCAGGCTAGTTATCTTTCTGACATGAATTTTAACTGCAAATTGAGTAAGGGAATTTTTTTTTTTAATTGTAGGCACCCCTTTTTATCTTCAAATTTTAGTTAAATTTGAGTTTTTTTTTAATAGATTAATTTATTTATTTGTTTTTGGCTGCGTTGGCTCTTCGTTGCTGTGCGCGGGCTTTCTCTAGTTGCAGTGAGCGGGAGCTACTCTGTTGCAGTGCGCGGGCTTCTCATTATGGTGGCTTCTCTTTGTTGCTGAGCACGGGTTTTAGGTGCGTGGGCTTCAGTAGTTGTGGTTCAGGGGCCCTAGAGTGCAGGCTCAGTAGTTGTGGCGCACGGTCTTAGTTGCTCCGTGGCACGTGGGATCTTCCCGGACCAGGGCTCAAACCTGTGTCCCCTGCACTGGCAGGCAGACTCTGAACCACTGCGCCACCAGGGAAGCCCCATTAAATTGAGTTTTAATGTAAGAATTCAAAAGCTAGAATAATGTGGAAGAATGCTAACATAGTAAGGCTTTTATAAATTCAGTGAATCTCATCTTGGTGCCTATCCTTTCTAGCATCTCCCTAGGCACCTCCTTCGTGGTTCCTACCTAGAATTCTATTAATGATGTCAGTAATGACATTGTAAAGGATTAGAATCCAGGTGTTATTAGTGTATATAGTTATTTGGGGAAGGGGAATAACCAACCTTTATGTTAGATCAGCTGTCTCTAACTGTCATCCAGAAGACACTAGCTTGGGTAAATGTAATCTACTTTCTAAGAACAAGTGTTCTATGATAAAATGAGCTCTGGGAAAAAAAGTCCCACTTGTGGAGGGCAGTAATGTACTTGGCCATATAGAATTCTGAGAAATACCATTAAAAACCATACTGGCTAAACTTTGATTAGCAGATAAGCCATCTAATTTACTTGCTCAGAGAAATACTTTATTTCTCTGTTAACCTGACCTAGAACATGTTTTCCTGTTATAATAATCTAGGATCTGTTTCACCTCAAGGGCATATTCCATTTGGTATTTGCATTAAGAAATCTCATCCAAAAGATTTTGGTACAATGGAATCTAATTTAACTAAAATGCTTGGGGAAAGATGCTATTTTATTTAATTAAAGATTGAAAGGAACCACTTAAAAATATTTGCATTGTTGGAAATTATATACAATTAAATCTTTCTGTTTGGTACTTATTGTTCTAGCAAA
Organism: Phocoena phocoena; assembly: GCF_963924675.1. NCBI lineage: Eukaryota > Metazoa > Chordata > Mammalia > Artiodactyla > Phocoenidae > Phocoena > Phocoena phocoena. The sequence continues at coordinate 48,816,276 of NC_089232.1, forward strand.
TATTGTCACATTGTTTTTGAGGATTTAGGGCACTGTAAAACTTTGGAATTCCGTTCTGCACTGATAACTATTGCATAGATGTTAAGCTGTAAGAAAATAGAATATATGTTTAATATATAAATATGTTGGAATATATTCCTGATGAACTTTTCACTTTATTTTTTAATACAAATAAAAGTTAGGAAAAAATCAATTAATGAAGTTTTGGTCCTTTGTGTTTTGGCCAATTGAAGTTTTCTTTATTGTCCTTGCATAGGCTCTCTGATTTAATCCTAAGGCACTGTTGAATGCACTAAGTTACCATTGAAAATCTCATTTTTGCAATAGACTGACCAAGCATTGGATGAGTATAGAAAAAAAAAAAAAAAACCTGATTGGAAAATTTTCTTTACTTAAGGAAATTGACATAATGTAGTGATGTACTTCACAGTACAAGAGATAATATGTCTGAAACCTTGTCTCAAACTGTCTTACAATATTTTTTTTCCTAAGTTGTTTTAGCAGTTTGAAATATCAGCATAGGAATGTATAGTTACTATTGTGATTAGTACTTTTGGGGTTAATTATGATGTTTATAGTTGCCATTTTAATATTCTTCCCTCTCCTCTTACACACACATAAAGAAATAGCTTTTCAGTTACCTAATGCTTATTGACTATCAATTTCACCAATTGTTTTTCCATGACGCTATTTTATCATTCCTCCAACTTTCCAAAAAGTGTTTACCAATTCTGGGAAGGTGTTACATTTAGTTCCGTTAAGCTATTTTGTAGTCCCCTAGACTATTGACAGAATTCCATTATGAGCATGTTAAGTAAGACCTCTCCTATCCTTAGCACCATAGATAACGTACCAGGGGTTAAACAGAAATTCCCCTGAGCTGTCAAATACATACAAAAAATTCACCTGCTCTCTAGTCATAGAAAAAGCCTTCAATCCCTCATATATTGGGTATTTAATTTTAGCCCATCCATAACTCCAAAGTATTTTATTATCCTGTTTCTTATCCAATATATGTTAGAGGAAGTAGCAAATAAAAGAGGTGAATGGGAGCAGCCCACATTCAGGCTTTTTGGCTGCAATAGTAAGTAATAGCTAAGAGCCTAAGTAGCTAAAGGGAAAGAAACTGTTCTTTCTTTTCTCCCAAGAAAGCAGATTCAAGGACTTTAAAAAATTATGGCTCTCCTAGAGTAGATCTTGTCCTGGAGGGGGAAAAATGGTATGAAAGACATTTCTGGATCAATTGACAAAATGGAGATATAGATGGTAGATTAGACCAAATAATGTATTGCATTGTCTTGATAACTGTACTGTGATTGTGAAAGAGAATATCCTTATTAGGAAATACACTGAATTATTTGGAGGGAAAGTGCCATGATATATATAATTTATTATCAGTGGTTAAGAGGAACTAATTGTGTTTGTGTGTAGAGAGAGAGAGGGAGAGGGAGAAAGAGATAGAGAGACAGAGCAGAATAGAGAAAAAGAGAGAACAAGTAAACAAATAAGGGGAAATGTTAATAATATATGAATCTGGGTGAAGTAGATAACGGGGATTCCTTGCGATGTTTTTTTTGTTTGTTTTTGCATCTTTTCAATAAGTTTGAAATTATTTCCAGATAAATTTTCTTTTTAATCATGATTTATTGCACAGCACATACTCAAAGTATGTTCTTTTATACTTTTTTATTCCCTTACCGAATATCATATATTTGTAATGATAGTATTAAATTATCAAGTAAATATTCCGCATCCCATACTTAAGAAAGCAATGTCTGTGTAATTAATTTCAATGATATTTCTTTAACGAATAGTTAAAATATCATTCGAGGAGAAAACCTTCAACCCCCAGACATCTTGGCTATAGATATATGTCCTATCACACTGTATACAGTGTTACATGAACTTTTCAATTGCAGAGTTGAACCAAAAGTAAGTACAGTCAGCCCTCCCATTATCCATAGCTTCTGCCTGTGTGGATTCAACCAACTATGAATAGAAAATATTTCAAAACAAATTCCAGAAATTTCCAAAAAACTTGAGTTTGCCATGTGCTTAGGGCTACTTACATAGCATTTACATTGTATTTAGTATTATAAGTAACCTAGAGATGATGTAAAGTATATGGAGGATGTGCATAGATTTTATGCAAGCACTATGCCATTTTATATAAGGAAATGGAGCATCCTCAGATTTTCGTACCTTGGGATGGGGGTGGTTCTGGAACCAATCCCCTGCAGACACCGAGGGACAACTGTATACAAGTCTTCTAACATTTTTAAAAACTATTTTTCTAAGGACAGAAGTCATCAATGGTACAATCGGATATTATTCTTTTTATTTTCTATCTTACAGCCCTATTAATTTTTACTGGCCCAGTTTAATGAGTAATTTACATATTTTACATAAGTATGTATATATTGTGTATGTATACACACTCACACACACATACATACATATATAATTATTCCATACTCTAAATCAAAGGTTATAATTTGATGGAGTTGGCTTCTTCCTTATCCATATAGTTCAAATGTGCCTGATTTCCTCCTCTTTGTGAAACATGAGATGGAATGAAATGGGGATGATCTTAAAGACGGTGCTCATATACTCCCTGTAGGTGGCAGTGTCTACCAGAGCTTTTGTGTGGCACTCTTCCCCCTGGCTTTCTGGCTTCTCTTTCAGACTGCTGTCTGGGGCAGTCTGGAAAACTCACATGGGCCATGAATATTGACATTCATGATGAAATGAAGGAACAAAGATAGAGAGACAGCAGAGAGCAAAGATAGAGAGACAGCAGAGAGGGGCAAGACTTAGGTAGGGCTTGAAACTAAAGGGAAAAGAACAAATGTGAAGAGAGTTTACTGGTTGATTAAGTGTCCCCTCATTGCTACTAAGTTAAAAAGAGCAGAAAGGAAGAGTATTTTGCAGATCCCAAAACTCTCTCTTCATCAACCTCCAAAATCCATATGGCTATAATTAGAAAGATAATTCTGCTACAATTGCCCTGAAGGGGAAATGATAGGGAATAATTGATTTCTCACTGAAGGAATGAAGATTATATCAGTAGCTTTCAGAGGCCAAAGTTTTGCTTTGGAAATCTCTCCTAAGGATGAAAATGGAAGATGAGAAAAAAAGTATAGCCATAGTTTTAAAGAACGTTAAAATATTTTTGTAGGATTCTATTGCAGTCTTGTTAGAATTAGTATGGATTCTATAGAGCTTTGAAATGATTTGAAGGTTATCAGTAAATCCATTAAAAAATCACTAAGCATGTACTCTGAGCAAAACACCATGGACCCTAAAGTGTAAGCATTGATGGTCATCAATAAAGACACTGTAGTCTAGATAAGAAGCTGAGACATGATAACTCAATCATTATTTGATAATAAAATAGAATGATGTAAGAGAAATCACATGTGAGTGCTATATGAAGAAGGTGGACAGCAGTTGCTGTTCAAGTCCTGAGAAGAAGAAATTACTAGTCTGGAATCTAGGGTTCTAGGAGGAACTTGGCCCTGAAGGATGAAAAGCATTGAGATTGACAAAGAGAAGGGTTTAAGGTATTTGAGCTTGGGTGGACATGGGGTTGGAGCCTGGCAACCGTCCTGAAAGCTTTAGAAAACAGGAAGTAGATCAGTCTAATGAGAGCTGGTGGCCTGTGTCTAGGAGGAGTGGGAAAATGGTTGAAACAGCAGGATAGAGCCAAACTGTTACATATCTGACTTACAACTTTGGATGGATTGTGTAGAGTCATTTAAAGTTATTTTTGCAATAGAGTGAGATGATGAGTGGGAGCTTTTTAAAGGAAGACTAATCTAGCTGCAGAGCATTTGCACATTTGCTGCTGTCTCTGTCCTTAGGTAATAAATGGATTTCTAAAAGTTACATAGCCTCTCCCTTGTTTGGTATCTGGGTTGATTTTAATTATACTTAAATCAACCCATAATAAATTAGTGTCTTTCAGCCAAGAGTGTCTCTAAATTCCCTTGAGAGCATGATCCATTGCTCATGGAGTGTCCTCATATAGCTAAAAAGTTCTTTCATATTATTTAAACTAAATTCTCCCCACTGTGCTTAAGTACATTGCATTCTGAACTGTACCCACTAATGAGATGAACTGGTCAATGTTGCTTTTACCCATGACCCTTTACATGTTTGTAGATAATTCTCCTCTTACTTCTTCCCATGATGGATTAATATTTTCTCTCTTTCCTTCCTCCCTCCGTCCCTCTCACCCCCCGCCTTGCTATCTGTCTGCCTAGCTAGCTAGCTAGCTACCTATCTATATTTATCTCTTTTTCTTAGTTTCTTCTCTTCCCTGCTCATATTCTTTGGTTTAGTCCTCAACCTAACATTGGATGATATTAATCATTATCAGGCCTATGAAGAAGAAAACAAAATACACTTGTCATATTTTTTTTTTCTTATTTTCTTCATGGACTCTATCACAAGGATAGGATGATAGTTGAGAGCAGCAAACAGTCTTAGTTAACATTTCCAGTGACCTGCTACTTTATTCTTTGTAGGCTCTGTGCTTGGGCTTAATTTTATGTTCATTCTCACCTTCTTGATTTTGTTCAGTCAGCCCTGGTCATACCTTAATGCCTTAATGCCTTTTAAATCCAATCCATCCTGAGTTTTTTCTTTTTTTGAAGTTTTCAGTATTTCTAAGTTTTTTAAAATGCTTGTGTCACTAAAAGGTATATATTAACTGGCCTGATAAGATTTCTAACAGAAAGGAGTTTTACAGTCTTAATAAAGTTACTTAAAATTCTTTTTTTCTTAAGCACAATCACCTTTCATGGTCTACTTTAAATACTCCCTTCTCTAGGAAACCCGCTATAATCTTCCTATCCCATGCCGACCATGCTCTTCTCTGAAACTTATAGTTAATTTGGTCACTGTCATAGAGTGTAATCTTACTTGTTGTTTAGACCATAATTCATTTTAGATAGGTCCAGTGCTGTATGTTTAACTCTTACAAAGTACCTACATACCGCACTGATAGTGTAGAGAAAGGACTGTTCTATCTGTGCTTTATATATGTAAACCATAGACGGAGGTGAAATTATATATGTGGCAGAGAAGACCATTCTATAATATTTTTCAGATGGTTAACCAGAATCAGATGTTGCAAATGTTTTGCCTGCTTATATAGCGGCTGATTGCACATTTAAAGCATTTTAAATTAGTTGTCAACATTTAAAAATCAGAATGTTTCACATAAACATCAGGATCTCTACCATGTAAAAGACAAGAAAAAAATTCAGAATATCTGACAAAGTGGCCTACATTCTTGTGGGAGAATAATCAAGTGAAAGTGAGTAGCTGCTACTGCTTTTAGACAGGGAAGACTGTCTTCTGTCTGCAATAGCCCCGTTTCTCCCCATTTCTATTTTAAAATGCTGTCTGGCCCCTCTGGTGCTTGACTTTACGAATGCTGTCCTAAATGCTTGGATGAATATGGAGTTCCTTGGACCATCTCAGAATCCTTTAAGATGTCCAAGAACCTCTACTAACATCCTGAACTTGGTGCTGCCCTGATGATCAGATTTTAAAGAATGGCATGGTCAGCTTCTGGAAAATGCAGATTTCTTGATCACATGCTGAGGTTTCTGATTCAGCAGTTCTGGGGAATCTGCATTTTTCAAAAACACAACAAGTGATGGTGATGCATACGTTATTTGGATCCCATTTAGTGAAAACTTCTTGTACCTCTTGGTCTCTGAAGTCAGACATACCTGTTCCTTCACTGATAGAAATCATTTCAATTTTAGTAATAATGATTCTGAAGTACACAGTCCTAGGGGTGGACAGATAATCTCTTGTGCTATATTTTTTATCTACATCCTTATTATTAGACATTTACTTTGTGTCTGATATTTTGCCATGATAAATAATGCTTGCATGGATATCCTGGGAATTCATTTAGAAAGAAAACTAAAAACTCTGCACTAACCAGTTTTATTTAGGAGAGTATCAGTAATGTATCAGTTTTCATTTTTTTCAAATGTAATTTTGACTTAAACTAAATATACTTATATATCTTAACACTTTCAGCTACTGCTCCCATTCTCTATCATTAAAAAAAATGTTAAACTGGGAAAATATTATATTTTCTCCATGATGATTCTTTTCTGTTGATTGGGAAAAGGGTCTTTCAAAATGTTTCCTTAGTCTAGATAAAGTAATCTATCACTGGTCAAATAAGGTGAAATTTAAAATTTCCAATTGCATCTGCAATTCCACAACTATCACCACTTGCTATTTTCAGTAGGTCATTACTAGTGATTTCTTCTCTTTCTATTATTAGTAAGCTACTAATTTATCTGCTTGGAAATATGGAAAAACTAGAACTGTTCAACTGTCTGCCATACCTTTGCCTTACCTTTACCTAGCGAAAATAACTTGATTCTGTCTACTTAATCTCCTTGTGGGAAAGTCCTGAATATTTTGGATTAATGATGTGACTGTCATTGTCCTACAATGAATAACATTATTTCAGGTTCACGTGATGACCTATGAGTAACTCTATTTCTCCTCCCCTGACTTTGAGGATTTTATACATTTGCAAAATGGACTCTCTACCTTTTATCTTCAGTTCTCAACTCTCATCTGATTTCTTTGGCCTGCATTTCCCAGAATCATCCCAAATGAGAAGTCAGACTTTTATGGATCACATTCCGTGTTATTAAGCACATGTATCATTTTGTTTTTATGACAAACTAATGGGACCATTGTTCTTATTCTTCGGAAGGTGGTTCTTTGGGGACCTTTTGAGTATGGAGGAGAATGGAACAAGAAAATAAGACGGCTTCAAGCCTAATAATGAGAAGGCAGCACAGTTCACGAGATGATCATTGTTAAATATTTCATTACACTTGAAGAAACAGTTTGAGGAACTGCCAACCTTATTTTAATTCTCACCCACAATTAAATTCTAGTCAAAGTTAAAACTAATTTAGAAAGAGGAATAAGTAAAAGGTGTGAGGAGGGGAATGAAACAAGGGGGTTTCAGCTTTAGATAGCAAACAGAGGGCAGTGAGAGGTGAAATTAACCTTCTAATTCTATTGTCATAGATTTTCCTGAATTCTTTGTGTTATTTCATCTCTTTCTAACCACAACACCATGAAGGAATTAGTATTAATGTGTTACAAATGGTTCACTGAATTACTTTTCCTTTCCTGCCCTCACCACCAAAGTTTCCTCTAAAGAGGTGGAGAAGCTCTATTTTTGGTTTGCGTTGTTTCACTATAGAGAGAAATTTTAAATCTTGGAAACCAGAGTGACTGAGTTGTATCCTCATCCACCCCCCACCCCAACTCATCAAAAATTGAGAGATTCCTCAATTGAGGACAATAAAACAGAGTTTTTCCTTTTTTTAAAGTCACTTGGCAAGTATTCTTTTATAAACAGCCTACCATCTCTTCTACTCTCAATCAAAATCAAATCTACTTTTCTCCTCAGCTAATGACTTTATGAGTGGCAGGCAGGCTGTTTTGACGCAGGGAATGATTAAGAAGAGATAAATTGACTAATTGAGGTCTGTCTGTATTCTTGGTAGAGTACTAGTTAATAATGACTTGGAGTTTTATCCTGGCTCTAGATTTAGAAAGAAATTAAAGTTATTATATATCTTCTTAATTTTGATTGACAGACGCAGTTTGGGAAATCTAGTCACAGTCAAATGGAACAATTCCTGACTAAATCGAGAAGGGTTTGTTTGTAATTTCAGTGCAAGTCCATGACAGCCCAATGACTTGGTCTGTCTATTAGTAAACTTTCTGGAGATTGGTCATCAATACTGGCCTTAATTTCCAAATAATAGTAGCTCAAGTTTGAGAACTATCATGTTCACAAATATTCACCAATCACCCACTGAAAATATGTGCTTGGTGAGCACCATAAAATTCATTGGTTTGCATGAGTTTAGGTTTGGTTGGGTTTGATAAACACATTCTGGCCCAAGTGAAGAAAATTCACTTGGTTTGTCTCCTACCTTTCAAAGTTATCAAAGCAAAACCTTCAAGTGACAGTGTAGTAAGTACTTTCTCTCTGGTTCTTTGGTGTATATCATTGTTAGCGCAAATTAGAAATGTCTTGATATTTGAAATTCCGATAAGCAAAGTTAAAAGAGATTATTTACTTTAGTTTTGAAAGGTTATTCTTCATTTTTCTTCAAACTGAAGATGGGGTCATTTATCCATTCCCAAATGTGTATAAATGGGTAGCTACATATTTATTCTATTAGATTTCTCCTTTCGGTAGCTGGAACCATAACAAATAAAATATTATTTTGTATTTATTCAATCTTCCAGATAATGCATTTTGGGCAGTAAAAATAATATCAGTTTGATGTTCACTTTGCACACAGAATTTCATGGCTGTCGTGCCTGATTAGGACAAAAGCATTTCTTTCCATTTGCCTCAAATCTCCAGCGAAATGCTGTAAGCAACCTGGGGTACATCAAGGGTTCCTTTGCCCCCTTTTCTAAGGAAGAGGCTGGGCATCAAATGTCTGTTAGAGTGTGATGCCTTACCAAGCAATAAATAAATAATTGGGGCCTTTTGAGTTATTGTAAGCCATGATATTAGAAACAAAAGTATTTTAACAATAGTAAATGAAGTAAGAAGTTAAGATGTATCGTAAGAACCCATCATGTTCTATTCCTAAGCTAGGTCTCCTGTCAAGACAAAATGAAATGTGAATTTAGATCACCTTCAGGATTTCTTGAAAAACCACTTTGAATCAACTTGTTCCTTGACTTGGGGACTTCACCTACCTCGTTCTGAATAATCTGTTCTTCTCAGGAAATTTTATTTCTTCTCTTCATGCAATCCAGCCCTTCTCAGCTTAATTTCTGGAGAAAAATGTGGGGTCTTTATTATAGCTGCATAACACCTTCCATAATTAAATAAGTGATTTTATGAGGGAAGAACTTAATTAAGAGATGAACTTTCTATTTTTTCCTTTGACTCTTCCTAACAGGGAGATATTGTTAGAGAAAATTGGTCAGTGTTCTGGAGATGAGAAGAAAAATCTATTATTTTGAAAACTGGCAAGTAGGAAAAGTAGGGCAATTCTCTGGGTTGCATTTGTGAACCTTTTTCTTCTCATTGATATTTTTGACATCTACATAAAATACAAGACAATGGAATTGGCCAAGATTAAATGTAGGTTTTGCATTATCCATATTATGTCTCAATGTTCTTACAAGAATACTTTTTTTTTTCCCTCAGTAGAATTATTTGACTGCAAACCAATTAGTGAGTCCATAAATATCCTTCTCCCCTACATGAAAGTTTAAAACACTACAACCAAGATAATCATAGCCTTCACTTTGATCAGACATCAGTAGGCAGCTTGTTTATACTCTATAGTTTGTAAGAAAATAATCAATACTTGTTTTTCTGCTGCAGTGTTTGGATATGGGGTTCCTCCTAAAATGTTTCTTCTTTCCTCCTCTACCTTATTACTACGGCTGAAAGCTCTTATAATGACCTGTAAAAAACTGTTTCTTACTAGCTGTTTCTTTTTTATTTTATCACTTTACCTGGTATTTAGTAGAGTACTTCAATAAATATTTATTCAACAAATGAATCAGTACATCCACTTCTAACCAAGATTTCAGCCTAATCTTAAATAATAGTAAGCATGTTGCCTTGAAGCTGCTAATGACAGCTCTGGGATTGCAGAGAGAAGCTGTGTAAGAAAGGCCACATTATATTACCGCATGTAATCCTTTTTGCTTTCTTGTCTGAAACGCTCCAGTGAACTAACAGGAATTGTTGGGCAGGTTGGGGGAGCAGCGGGGAGGAGAAAGAAGTAGCATATGGGTGAAGTGCCGTCTGCTCAGATTTTTAAAAATAGATTAGATATCCACCTCTTCCAGTAATTAGGGCAATTACCTGCCAGGTATATATCAGCTGCATTATTTCAGGGTTTTCTAATGCCATTGGGGTCTTTCATCAATGATGATAATCACAAAATGGGCAACCCAAGACTGAGTTTGTGGGTATGAAAAGGGTAAAATTGACTTCACTGACTAACATTTGCAGCTAGGAGATTTAAGAGGAAAATGTGTGTGTGATGGGAGGAGGACACGAAAAAGCAGTGACTTCCGAGGCTTTGCTGTCAGTGCCTTGCTTTGGGGATGAGTCTGGGAATCTACCTAAATCTGCTGTTTGGCTTCTGTCATCTGCTCCTTAGATGCCCAGATTGGTAATGAACACTTATCTTGTATTTTATCAAATTGCTTCTTGAGGCATAGGGAGGGTTTTCTTAATGGAGCTTTGCTGGTGGTTTTCACTCCAAGCCACGGAACCCATTCCATGACAAGGAACTGACTTTATAAGGAAATTTCAGTTTTTAACCACCTGGGGTCTTTCTTGAATCGGTTCTGCAGAGTATCTTTAATGATGGCCATGTATTTCTGTTAGAAATGTGGTGAGGGAAGATCTCTTATCTTCCCTTGATAGTCTGGTTCTTCTGATTACTTTTGATTAGTATTGGTAACTATATCTCAAAACTCTTCATTGCTTTTCAAAAAATTCATAGTTCGAAATTAACATCAGAGTGAGCAAGTGATTTTCTTTAGTTATGTTCCTTGATTGGTTGACTTAATAGTCTTGGACTACCTTGAAGTTCTTTGCCTTGAGGGTGTGAGGTTTCCATATCTAGAGGTTCATCTTCTCAGGACATACAAGAATATGTTTGTCCCTTTGAATCAGACTGTATGTTTAGTTACCTTTAACTAACCAGGCACGAGGAGGCCTCAGCTGTACCTGTTCCTAATTAACTTTTATTAAGTGTTCTGCTTCATTGGAGGTTTCCAAATTAAAGAGAAGTTCAAGACATAAGCAAAGAAATGTAGTCTAGTCTTCGCTTTGCCAGGTAGATGTGTGATTTGGGAAAATAATTCCTCAAGACTTCAATTTCCTTATCTGTAATAAGAATAAAAGCAAATGTTAGTTCAGTCAATAACTAAGACCCTTCCTGCTCTAGGAGTCTGTGACTTCTTAAGCATTTATATGTTTATAAGAGCCTTTCTCCCGCCTGGCCACGAACAGAGGTTTTCCTTCTCCCTTGTCCATGGCTTTAATATAGCTTTCTTTTCCAGGGCACCAACTAGTTTATTAACTTTTTTCTGGGATTGTCACTCTGGATCAGAATTTAAAAATTGTTAGGAATTCAACATGTCCTTGTGTAGCTAGAGAAGAGTCCATCTGGCACCATGCTGGGTGGTGATTGTGGGTGTGGTGTTGCTGTGGCGTATCTATTCCCCCGAAGTTATTAACACAGTTATTGGCCCTGGAGAATTTCAGTTGTTCTGATCTAACAAACTTTCTCACTTTAATGTCTCTTTAGACTTCCTCTGCAATCCAGATTGCACACTTGTCAGTGGCTTCCATACAGTAGATGGTACTGAGGCCATTTCCCAGCCCCTGTGTAGCCCGGGAAGAAAGGCTTCCTGTGAACCCAGCCCTGCCCTGATCCAGCATCCTGCCTCAGACACTTCCCCCACATCTTCAAGGACTGCATTCCATGTACATGCCAATGCAAGCCCAAGCCAGCTGCGTGGGGATTTATCTCCAGCTTCTCAAAAGCACATTCTCTACTGCCTGCATCTGACACCTGACCACTGGGTGCTGGCCTTAGATCAGTCCTTACGTTCTTGGTCCTAATTGGCAATATCCTCACTACCTCCCTTGTAATTCCTCCTCCCGGCTCCTTAAGATATCAACTTCCAAATGAAGTACAGTGTTACACACACAACAGATGTCATCAGCTAGATAGGAATAGGCTCCTTTTTATCCCATCAAGTGTTGCTTTGGGAATAAAAGGCAGACATCTTTTATGTTTTAATTACACAGATTTCAGCAGGGTAGAGAGAAGGAGGAGACAAGGTAAGAGAGCCCACAAAGCTAGATGTTTAGAACTTACATGGAGCACTTTTCTGACTGTATCTCTGTCTCGCTGGATCTGTAGACACTAGGCCTTTTCATCACTTTTTACTTCTAGGAAGCTATTCTGAGAAAGTCAAGGTCTCCAAGGAATACAAACACAGCTGAGAGCTGAAGCAATATATGACCAAGGAGTCTTTTTGTTTCTGCAGTTCACAGCAAAATAAGAGATAAGAGTTTGGGACGTGAGCTAGCTCATAAAGAATTATATGAAGTGGCGTAACTGTACACACCTGACACTCTTCATGGGCGCTTTAATTTACAGTAGGGTTCCATAGTTTTTTTTAATTGCTGTAATGTGTATTTTGAAATTACGATGTTCCTACTGCCTTTGGCTCTATACAATTAGCACACTTTTTCGAGAGCAAAATAAGGTTTTGGTCAAATGTATTTCAATTCCCTTGTAAACAGCCTGTGGCACCTGGAAGCCGTTTTGGAATTACAAATGGGAACAGGTACTTCTGTATCACCGTGTATATCACAGTTCTACACAGACACACACACAAAACACACACACACACACACACACACACACATGCCCAAAGCCACAACACAAAGAACTTTTTTTTTTTTCTTTCTTTTTTTTTTTCTTTTGCGGTACGCGGGCCTCTCACTGTTGTGGCCTCTCCTGTTGCGGAGCACAGGTTCCGGACGCGCAGGCTCAGCGGCCATGGCTCACGGGCCCAGCTGCTCCGCGGCATGTGGGATCTTCCCGGACCGGGGCACGAACCCGTGTCCCCTGCATCGGCAGGCGGACTCTCAACCACTGCGCCACCAGGGAAACCCACAAAGAACTTTTTGTTCATACCTGTTCAGTAGAGCTGTTGGGACCATCTAGTGTATTTATGTCTTTAACCACTATTGACTTGTCCTGACAATAGAACAACCAATATCTACCTGCCCTTTGTTAGATGTCTGTCCTTTTCTTTCCCTTTTTTCCTGGATATAGCCAAGGACATATGACTGGAAATCAGTAAGTGCAGGTTTCTGATTCCTGACAGGAAAGGCTTTACTCTTTTCGGCCTTTAACAGCCCATTTAGCCTCTCCAGCCTTTACCCATCAGCAAAATGTAAATAGCTGAATTAATGTGAATAAAGGCCTTTGAAGATGAAAACTGTTTTGCACTATAAGTGGCAACACAGCCTTTCTCCCTTTATTGAAGAAACATTTATTGAGCTTAGGGTCAGAGCACTTTAGAGATCTCCAGGGCAAGGTCCTTGTCCTCAAAGGGAGATGCTCCCATCTTGCTGACCCCCAGACCTAAATCAGGAGGTTGTAACTAGTTCAACGTTGGGTTTAGTTAGTGGTTACATGACTGAGCTTTGTTATATATTGAAGATATAAACTTAGCAAAGAAAACCCTCATTATCCACGATAATAAACTCAAACAATAAAGTTTGTCTGTCACTGGTATTCAAACGGACACCTCGAATCCTTGAAACATTAGCCTCTCAGGATGCTCCACGACAAAGGTGTTAATGATTAATTAAGTTGGGAAAGGGCTGCCTAAATACTGTACCGTTCTCTTGAAGGTGAATAGTGGACCTGTTTACAGCTTTACAACCCAAGCAGAGAAACACATTTTTGAAAATCTTAGATCTAAGTCTATCCCACTGAACATTTGCTTCCAAATAATCTGAGAATTCTGCCAGATTAAACTGGGTTTCAGAGATGCCCAACTGATGCCTGAAGATGATTTCAAGAAGGAATAAGCTTCTCTTACTATGGTATCAATTAGAGACATATTTAAGTTAAATAAATTGGGTAATGTTTTTGCAGAAATATTTCTGATCACTGTGGTGTTAAATACTGTTAGTGATTCTATCTGGAAAAGAATTAGCCAGGATCCCAAGTCCCTGAATTTTCAACTGACCACCTTCAGCTGCCGCCACTCCTTCTCCGTCACCACGTGCAGGACACTTAAGGCAGGGCATCCAAAGACTTCAGCAGATTATCAGTGGACTTAATACTTTTTGAGGTTCATAATGCTGATTAGCATATAAATGGTTCATCATGAAAGTAATAAAGAAGGCTGAAATTTATTCCACCTAGTACTTCCCAGACTTGTTCAACTCCAAAGTACTCTATTGTTTCTGTTTTTGTTTGCTTTGGTATATTTTTCTTTTGCATTGAGGCAGCCTACAGAGCATATGATCATCTCACAGCATTCCTTGCAGCACAGTTTGGGAACTACTTAAGTAAAGGCTGTTCCCCTTAATTCCTAGTCAAGGTTTTAACCCAAATCTTTTGCTCTTCTCTGACTTGAGGAGCTGGATCAGTTCTCCGAGCTCTGAAAAACAGTCATGGGGACTGCAGGTTCTGTTTTTATGGGCTGCTTGTTGGTTCTTGCTTGGCCATGTGAGGAGCAGAAGCCTCAGGAAGAACATTTTTGCTTCTCCTAGAAGCTCCACACCTTGCTGTTTGTCTTTTTTTTTTTTTTTAAATTATTGTTTTGCATTACTTTTGTTTATTGAAGTATTGTTGCGGTACAATATTATATAAGTCACAGGTGTACAATATAGTGATTCACAATTTTTAAAGGTTATACTCCATTTATGGTTATTATAAAATATTGGTTATATTCCCTGTGTTGTACAATATATCCTTATAGCTTATTTTATACTAGTAGTTTGTACCTCTTACTCCCCTACCCCTAAATTGCCCCTCCCCCCTTCCCTTTCCCCACTGGTGACGCTAGTTTGTTCTCTGTATCTGTAAGTCTGCTTTTTTGTTATATTCCCTAGTTTGTTGTGTTTCCTGCTGTTTGTCTTTGACCATGTCCAGAGCATCTCCTTTTGTGGATGGAGCAAAAGAATTTCGGAAAGTTTTGAGCTCTCTTCATAGGTAACGATGACTGAGTCATTAAGAATATCTTCCAGATGGGAAAGAAAGAAATCTTTATTCTGGGCATGTCAGAGCAAGCCTGGGAGGACATCAGTGGGAAGAATGGACAGGACTGTGTGTGACCTCAGGAAAACTTAATTAATATTGCTAAATCTCAGTTTCCTAATCTTTAGAATGGGAATAGTAACCTGCTTAGAGAGTTGGTATGAAAAAATAAATGAGACAACCTTCATGCTTATCACAGTGTCTGGCATTTGTTGCTCGGCATATTAACTTTATATGGAAAATGTAAATCATATCTAGTTTCACTTAACTTTCAAGTATAAGTCACTTTGTGTCTTGAGGTCATTTCAGGTGAAAAATCTAAAACTTAGCATGTAGACTTTCTCTCTAGCATTAAAATGAATATTTTTAGTATTTCTTATTTGAACCATTTATGGAGTGGCCAAAGTGTCTAAACACCCGGGTAACTATAGCATGTAATCCAAACATGGCCCAAAATAGACCCTGTATTCTTTTTCTGCATGGCAAGCTTATAAATACTGTCTTTTATTTTTTAAACAACTAGATTGGCCCATCAACTTGGTTTTCATGTTCCATTCCATGTCTCTGTGCTTCAGAATTGCTAATTTTGTTTCTACATTACAATACATAGAGTGTGGTTTAGCACACTGCTCAAGCGAAGTGAAATTTTTCTTTAACTTGTTAGTCCTCCACCCTTTCTGGGTGTCTGACAATTATTTTATTTTAATACACAATTCCTATATCAATTTGAATTTGATTTTCTACAGTTCTGTTTTCTATGTGGGAGAAGAACTACCGTTTCAGTTATATTCCAGTGGCCATTTGCCAAGGCAGTAGACTTCTCAGCACCCTGCTTCACTAAACTATGCCCAATTGTAGTGAGAGAACGTGTGTGAAATAGAACTGTACCCAGTTACTCAATTTAAGCAGAGGTAAGAGCAGCTTTGAACAAAGAGAGCTGAATTCGCTTCCCTCTAGTTTTGCCTCAGTTTCATTCAAGGAAAAAATGCTTTATTGTTCAAATAAATGTTGTAAAACTGAGGTATTCAAATAGATTGATTTCCCTTTTTTGTTTGACTTTCTGTAGCATCAGCTAAGGGATCAGCAAAATCATGGGATTTCCTTTGAGTTTTACCACCTTGATTAATTTGCTTCAGTTTAGTTTGCTGCTCGTGATAAGTTAGTTTATATGCTGTGTTTATTAAGAGCGTTTGGATTTAAGCAATCCATGTTAACCTGGGGTACTCTTTTTGAGCATCAGATATGTATTCAGAGAGCAGAATGAGATTAATTTTACTCTGTGGCATCCATTTTATTTTCCTAACAGGCAAATCATCCATGTCTTCTGGGAACTCCGTCAATGTAAATATTTATTTTTTAAACCCTGCCTACCATTGCGAAAGGTAGTGAGATGGTCAAGCTTCTTCTCACATTTCCTGATGTTATTGTATTAGTTAGGATACTTTTTTTTAATATAAATTTTTTTGATTTATTTTTGGCTGTGTTGGGTCTTTGTTGCTGTGCGTGGGCTTTCTCTAGTTGCGGTGAGTGGGGGCTACTCTTCATTGCAGTGCATGGGCTTCTCATTACGGTGGCTTCTCTTGTTGCAGAGCACAGGCTTTAGGCACGTGGGCTTCAGTAGTTGAGGCACGGGGGCTCAGTAGTTGTGACTCGTGGGCTGTAGAGCACAGGCTCAGTAGTTGTGGCTGGCGGGCTTAGTTGCTCTGCAGCATGTGGGATCTTCCCGGAGCAGGGCTCGAACCTGTGTCCCCTGCATTGGCAGGCAGATTCTTAACCACTGTGCCACCAGGGAAGTCCCAAGTTAGGATACTTTTGAACTCAACAGGAGAAAGTTTAATTCTGTCTGGCTAAAGCACCGGAGCATATTGTTGTATTGGCTAGTGGACTCAAGAAAAGGTGAATCTGGAGACGAATGATGTCATCAGGAATCATTGTTTTTCTCCTTCTCTTTTTTCTGTATTTTCATGACCTGCCCTAGTATCACCAAGCTCACATTTTCTCAGATACTCAATTATAGTTCCTACCATGTATGTGCCAGGCGATGTTGAGCAACACAGTCATCCCAATCTTTCAGCAATTGTACATATGGAATAGTGATGAAGGAAGATATCTGTGATGAAAGTATCGGAGAAGTCACAGAAAAGAATGAAAGTAACGGGGGAGTACAATTAAGAGAAGTTCTTTTTACTAAGCTCATTTCTGCTCGATGCTCCTTGGCGAGTGTTTAAAAGCCCCTCACCATCAGGCCAAACTTAAAATGGCTCTTTTCTCCAATGACCCTTTTTCTTTTGCTTCTTATTGTATCTGACCTTTATCACACCTAGAAGAAAATGTGAGAGAGTATCTTGCTATTATTTAAGACTTAGGGGCTATTTCTGATAGGTTCAAAAATAAGAGTAGCACAAAGACTTTCATATTTTATTTCCTTCATCATCAGACTACAGCATAGTTATAAGAGTTCCTGGTCTTTGCTATCTTCCAGTTCTTGTATTCCCTATATTGAGAGATAACCGATAAGAAGTACAGTATGGTATCTAGAAACAAAGACATATTAAAACAATAACCTATTGCCAGTTGTCTGCAGAACCCTGATAATGATATGAAAGAAGCTGAGAAGATACTGGTAAATCTTAGAAAATCCAACTCTGAGTAATTCCAATAGCTGGGCAGAATTATATTTGAAATCAAAATATTTTTCACAATCCTGTTCCAAGTGACAAAAATATCCCATACCTTTTCAAGCAGGATTTTAAAAAATTTTAGGTCATTTATGACTTAGTAATTCTTTGAGCTTTATTCTTTTTTTAAAAAAATTAGAGCAGTGTTTGGTACAAAGGTGAAATGACTATTAAACAATTTTTTTTTTTTTTAACTTTACCTTGCCCTTTTAAGATTCCCCCATGCCTTAGTTCAGATTTAGTTATTGTCATATGTTCAGTTAATAGGCTGTAATTCACATTATCTTCCCAGTGGATGGAGGAACCGAGAGTGACTGGGGAACTGCAAAGCAGAGCTATTAAATTTATATTTACTGCTAATCATTTCAACTCCTGGAAGACAGCCTAATTGCAAACACAAAGAGAATGCTCATGAGAATCATGGTCATATAACTTGCCCAGTGACTTTCAGTAAGACACATGGTTTTCGAAAGCTCTTGGCTTATTGAGAGAGTAAATATTATTGCAGCTTGAGTTTCCCTGTGCTGTTTCCAACTCAGGATTTATTAAATATAATTTAATGAAATATATAATTTAAAGAGATGAGGCAAACTGTGATTAGCAGCTTCGCATCCTGTCTTTTTGGGATGGGCAGCAATGCATAAGTTCCTTAAAAGACCAAAAACTAATCTAGGGCTTTTTCTATGCATAGTTTCCATTAATGTTAATGGCTCTTTCTGGGCATAGTTTCTATTAATGATAATGAGATGCCCTCTTGAAGAAAAGAGAAGGAAAAAAGAAAAGAAAACTGATCTCCATTTGCTTCAAGTATTTTCTGATGTAGGCTGAGAATGAATGTTTAGTAATAAAATATACTGACGACAAAGACAGGGAGTTTTTCACCTCCTATTTTTGTTTTCATTATGTCTTAGCCTTTTAAAAGTCATATTTTCTGGAAATCTACAGAAAATACAACTGTATCGGGTGGATTAGCAGTTCCAATTGTTTATTCAACCAAAGATCTCCCACATTTAGTGTATTACAAAACCATGTTTCTTTTATCTGCAGAATTGCACCTGTAGTTACTACTTAAACAGAACATATTTTAAAGTGATGGAGCAATATTTAACTATGAAGGAAGGTGAATTAAAGTCAGGGGAGGAAAAGACAGGAAAGGTGTTTTTCTTGACATTTAGTCAAGGTCAATCAAACATCTGCAGAGAAAGAGCAATGTTGTAATATGTGCTGTATGCTCAATACGTCAATTTTTGTATGAAAATTGTGTGCTGAAAAGGGCATGTGTTTAAAATCCTGCCTGGTGGCACCCTTTTAATAGTCAGTCTAGGGGCTGAAATGGATGGGATACATTCTTATTCCTAAGACTGTAATTTTCCTTTCTTATCTATTGTTCTTTTTCTTTGTTCTGTTCCTATGGTCTCTAGAATAAAATAGCATATTTCCTAATGCAGTAAACAGGCCACTCATAAGCCCCTCATAAAGCTACCTTTTGTTCAGAAATCTTAGGCTATACCACAGAAAAGTACAGCAAAATGATAAATCGTTTGAACTTCTTCAAATGGTCACTTCTAAAAAATATCCAGGTTCTCTCATATTCCCCTGGTATGAGTGTGGACATATGTGTATGTGTGTTAAACTCTGTGGGCATTTTTCATCTTCTTTAAGTTTCTTTATTGCTAATTTCCATCCCATCTGCAACTTGGTATTCATGTCCCTAGATCAGCGTACAAATGAGAATTTCATTACCCTTAAAGCTTAACTGTAACCAAAAATATTAATATTAAAGCCAGAATTGTAGTTAATACGTTTTATGGGAAAAGACATGATTTGTCCTTGCTCTCTTGTCCCTGGGTTGTCCCAGTTTCATCTGTCTTTTCAGTTTCTAGCTCAGAAAAAATTTCTTGAAAGAGCACTAGCTAGATCCCTGTTATCCTCCAGGATTTCATATCCTGTCAGCCCCTCTTTCTGGTGCAAGGCCAAAAGTCTAATCTTATATACTTAAAGACACACAGGAGAGAAAACTCTGAAAATATACATCTGTTCTACTAAGAGATTTTGAATGAAAAAAGAAGATAATGTAGATTTTATTCAAGTGTGCTAATTCTACATTCGAGTACTACTACTGAAATTTAGGACTGCTGAGACTCAACACCAGATTGGATGGTTAATGTTGCTGCCACGTTTTCAATAAATCAACCATTGATTATAGGACTATTTCAGTCACTGGTACTGTGCTGAGTGTTCAGAAGAGTACAAAGGGATAGAGACAGTTCCAAAATAGGAATGTGTATATTTATACACACACACTCATACACATAGCAACAGTGAAGGAGTTCTAAATATTGCTAAAGACAATAAATGCTTGATTAATAAATATATGAGGTTACGAATCAACGATTGAATAAACTCAAAGGGGCTAAAGAACTTCTGGACGGTTAGGTCACAGCAAGAGATTATGAAGGGGTCTTTGAGGAGGTTCTTAAAGACCAAAATTGTGGTAGTGGGAGGGAAAGATATATTTTAAACATTTTAAGTTAAATTTGGTATGTATTTACCCAGGAAACAATTTTAAATAATAATGTGTATGATTCCACTTGTAAGACATTCTAGAAAAGGCAAAACTGTAGGGAGAAAAATCTGATGAATGGTTATCAGGGTGTTGGAGGAGGGGGTTCACCACAACAGGGCACAATGGAACTTTTGGGCTGGTGGGTTTGTTTCCTATCTAGGCTGCCACGGTGGTTACGTAACTATGCATTTGTCACAACTCACCGTAAGGTATACTTTACAAAGGGCAAATCTTCCTGTATGGAAATTATATCGGAATAATCCTGATTTTTAAAGACAATAAGGTTCTGAAATTCATTCTTCGTTGTGCTAGGCAGTATGGACATGAGAAAGAATGCCTGCCTTAAAGGAACCTGTAAGCTAATTTGTGAAGTTAATTAAAATTAATGTGCATGGACATTGGAGTAAAGGGAAAGAGCAATAAATCGAGATTTAGGCAGGCCGGATTCTGTTGCTCCTCTGTTGGGTAAATCATTTAACCTGTGGTCACTTGTCTTTTCATCCAGTTAGGTAATAAGATTGACCAGTAGATGGATTCTGAGATCACTTTCAGTTCTAAAGATTTATGGTCTATTATTTTGGTCTGGTTCCACGTGTTAACAATGAGAAGAAGTGGGCTTTCTTGAGAAGTCACCTATAATCTATATTGAAATATCATAAATTGTATGAAAAATGATACTCAGAGTTCCAGACAACAGAGGCACAAAATAACTTTGAAATTCAACCCTTACGTTTCAGTTGCCTAAGACAACAAGTTCTGACCACCAGGAGTGTAGAATTTAGCTGGGGAAATAGCACATCCAGTAGTTCTGTTAAGGTCAACAGTGGCCGTCAGTGTCAATCCTTAGTCCATCCTCGTGGTCTATCAGCAGCATTTTACATGTTTGACAGTTTCCTCCTCTGCAAAACACTTGTTCTCTTGGTTTCTAGAACCACACACTTTTCTGTGATTGCTTCTTCACAGTCTCTCTTTCTGCTGCCTCCTCATCGCCCTGATCTTTAATTAGTGGAGACCCCTGAGGCTCAGTCATGGGCCTCTTCTCTTTTCTATTTATACTCACTTCCCTGAAAACCCCATTCTCTCCCATGACTTTAAACATCTCTACGTGATACTTTCAGATTTTATCTCCAGATTCTACCCTCACATCCCCCATTTACTATCCAAACTTATACAGACTTCAGTTGTCCAAAATAAATTTGATATTCCTCTCAAAAATGTACCCCTTCTGGAATATTATTCATCTTGAAGGATGGCAATCCATACTTCCTGTTGCTTTTTCCAAAAACCTTGAAGTCATCCTGAGTTCTTCCTTTATCCCACACATCACATCCAATCAGCAAATCTTGTTGGCCCTACCTTACTATGATTTGATTGTAATTAAAATGTAGTCGGGATTTAACCACTGCTCACTATTTCAGTAGCCTGGTAGTTGTTCTCTGTACTTCAGTTTATTCCCAAAGAAACTGAGAATGATCTTTTAAAACTTTAAATCAGATTATGTGAATTGTCTGCTTAAAATCCCCCGTATCACCACTACCCATATCACCCGGAGTAAAATCCAAAATTATTCCACTGACCTATAGGTTCCTATATAATCTTGTGATTCCTTCCCAACACCCACCCACATACACACACATGCATACTTATTTCTTTTTTTTTTTGCGGTACGTGGGCCTCTCACTGTTGTGGCCTCTCCCGTTGCGGAGCGCAGGCTCCAGACGCGGAGGCTCAGCGGCCATGGCTCACGGTCCCAGGCGCTCCGCGGCATGTGGGATCTTCCTGGACTGGGGCACGAACCCGTGTCCCCTGCATTGGCAGGCGGACTCTCAACCACTGCACCACCAGGGAAGCCCCATGCTTATTTCTTAATTATTTATTCCACCCACACTGGCCTCCTCAAACATATCATGCTTGCTTTCCCCTGGGAGCCTTTGTACGTGGTGTTTCCTTTGCCCAGAACGCTTTTCTCACAGACTTTCACATGGTTCTTTATCTAACCCCCTTTGATCTTTATAAGGTCACCTTTTTAGTTGCAGTCTTCTTTTGCCACTATGTTTTTCAGTGCCACCCACTCACACGTCCTCTTCTCACCATATCCCATACTATATATGTCATGCATTTACCTAAGTTACTTTTTGTTTTCCCATTCTAGAACACAAGCAGAGGTTTTTGTCTGTTTTTTTCTGGGGTTTTTTTGGTCTTTTTTTTTTTGTCTGTTTTTTCTTAGAAAAAAAAGTCTGATTTCCCAAGAACATGTGTTAATGGAGGCTATCTCTGGGAACCAGAAATGAATCTTTGCCCTAACAAGTACAATGGAACACCCTCAGAACAAGCAGTCTGCTGCTAGTGGTTTTTACGTATACTCCCTCCATTTGAGCAGATCTTGTCAGATGACATTAAAATGTCTTCACAACAGCTAAACACAGGGAACAAAACCCCATGTTATGTGAAAATAGCAAGTGAGGAAGGAATTACAGTTCACAAGGGTGATAGCTTTAGCGTAGGACACTGGAACGAGAACTTCTTGCCAGTCGGCTTGAGATAATTAGCATAGTCAAGTATCAAGCATTGCTTCGGACCTCATTAATATAACTCCTCAGGGAGGGATTTTTACTTGGAAAAATTAACTTTTCCTCTCTGAGAGCACTGAAAAGACCTCCTCCAGCCTCTGGTGAGGATCTGAGCTTCTCCATTATCACATCAGGTAACAGAAGAGAAAGTCCTTTGAT
This sequence comes from Phocoena phocoena, assembly GCF_963924675.1. NCBI lineage: Eukaryota > Metazoa > Chordata > Mammalia > Artiodactyla > Phocoenidae > Phocoena > Phocoena phocoena. Next base: position 48,839,107 of record NC_089232.1, read on the forward strand.
TCATCATCACATTCAGATAAGTGAAGAAAGAAGCTTCTCAACAAGTGCGAATAGATTTTGGTAAACAAATGGGATTTTTTTCTTTTGAAGGGAGATTGACACAGCAAGTGTATCTGCTCTATCTACTGAAGCTTGGCTGTCCAGACTTGAAGGGCTGCCTTCAGTTGTGTTCAGCATATATTATCACCAAGCAGAGTATTTATGAAAATTCAATGACTATACTACTTCCTCTCCAAAGATTTTTGAGGAGATTTTCCCAAAGAAAATTGCCTTTGTAAACTTTATCGAATAGGCATTTCTGCATTCCTGTTGCATGTTGTTTCATATTGCACTATAAGTAACACATAGCTTTATTGACCTTTGGCAATCTTTAGGAAAGCCCTAGTATTTGTGGTTTACTTTAGATTTACTTTAAGTACATCAGTGGCTCAGTCTCACCTAGCCTCAATAATAAAACACTAGGACGTTTCCTTCCTTCCCAATCAAAAGGACCGTAGTCTATGTGCCTCCATTTTGCACCTTACTTTATACTCTCCTGGATAAGAAGCTTTATTGTGAGAAGCTCAATGTAGTGTTTAAGATAATTTGAAACAAAACAGAGAAGATTTAATTCCAAGTTCTTCCACTGGCTAGCCATATGATCTTTGCTAAATTCTCTGTGACTTAGTTTCCTCATCTGTAAAATGGGGACTTTATACTATCTATTTAGGGTTATTGGGAGAATTAAATACGTATAGGGTTTCAAACAGTGTCTGTCATACTGTAAGTGCTTAATAAATGTTAACTCCTATTATTATTAACACACTCTAAGTTCAAGTATCAGCAATCAATCAAAGTCACACTTAGTCAGTGGATCTTATGAAATGATCAGTAGCTTACCCGAAACTCTCATAAAGGGCTTCCCTGGTGGCGCAGTGGTTGAGAGTCCGCCTGCCGACGCAGGGGACACGGGTTCGTGCCCCGGTCCGGGAGGATCCCACATGCTGCGGAGCGGCTGGGCCCGTGAGGCATGGCCGCTGAGCCTGCGCGTCCGGAGCCTGTGCTCCGCAACGGGAGAGGCCACAACAGTGAGAGGCCCGCGTACCGCAAAAACAAACAAACAAAACTCTCATAAAGTGTTTTAATGGAAATAAAGGTTTTGTAGCATCAGTAATTACTACAGTGAGGATAGAATAAGTAAAAGGTTTTGTTTAGCAATATGTAGAAGGACTGGTTTTTCATAACTTACACCTGTGTTATAACAAATTCCAGAGGACGATATTTAAGGAAAATAGAGAATATGTATTATTATCCAATCAATAAATTCAATGATTTTATTAATTTACCTACCTTTAAGGAAATAGACTTTCATGTTTTAAACAACAACCAAAGACCATGGAATTGGATATCTGTACTTCCATGTCGTGTTGTGGATAGCATGTACCTCCGTTACATAGCCTGTTTAAAAAAGTAATTATTTTTTTAAGGTTATGAGGATGAATTTAAATTAATATGTTTATCCCCTAAAACTAAACTATAAACACCACTGTGATTAAAGTTTGCTAATATCTGGTCCCTAGGCCTATTTTCTACCTTTAGCCATAGGTGTGTGCTTGGGTGTGTGCATATCTACTGGATGTGTGTGCGTGTGTGTGTGTGTGTGTATGTATTTGAGTCCTTGACCATTTTCCAGAGTGTCTTATTCATATTTTATAAAGATGTATATAGAAATGCATATATTTTAACCTTGAGATTTTATTGATATTTTTCTCTACCTCATATGTATTTTGTTTGAAAGCACTCTGCAAATCAGAACACACTGAGGTTACATTTAAGTGAGAAACAGAGAAAGTGAGAAACATTTCAAATATAATATTAAATTGTCTTTTTGTATATTCTTTATTATTGGTTTCTTTTTTTTTTTTTTTTGCGGTATGCGGGCCTCTCACTGCTGTGGCCTCTCCCGCTGCGGAGCACAGGCTCCGGACGTGCAGGCTCAGCGGCCATGGCTCACGGGCCCAGCCGCTCGGCGGCATGTGGGATCTTCCCGGACCGGGGCACGAACCCGTGTCCCCCGCATCGGCAGGCGGACTCTCAACCACTGCGCAACCAGGGAACCTCCCCTATTATTGGCTTCTTGATCAATAGTAGAGCAGGACTCTGTTAACAGATGCTCCAAGGAGAACATATGATGCAGACCAGAAGAACTAATTGGGTGCTTGTGTTAAAAGTATAACAGGTTCCTTCTTTCACTGAACCCAAAATATTTTTCTAAAAAACTCATGAAAGTGCCTTTTTGTAATATTTATAAGAATTGTATATTTTTAATCATTCTTGAATGCCAGTGGAAATGCTCAAAAGAGCAAAACAAATATAAAAATGACTCCAGTAAATATAGGAAAATGACACTGAAACAGATTGGTTTGGTGGCAGTTGCAAGGACTGATATGTAAAAAGAAGGCTTTCTATATACATCCTTATATATTAGTTTCTTTTTTCTTATTAGCTGAATTAGGATTTTGAGACAAAATCTCTTGAGCTAGGATTACACTCTTTTACTACATTTTGCACTCAACCTGGAAGAGACACTTTCTCCATTTTACATTCAAATGATAGATTTTTTTAAAAATGAAGCTACTCTTTCAACCTTTCTCTGTTTATGATAAGGTTTTGCATCTCCCTAATCCCTGCCACATGACAAAGAAAGCTCAGATAAAAGACAAGGGGAAACTTGCAATTTCTTTGGAGATTTTTCAGGAGGATTTACATCCACACTTAATTGTCACTTCTGCTAAAGTTCTCAAATAAAAGAAGGCCCTAAGGTGTTTACCTTAGGGAATACATTTAGCAGGGAAAGTACCCCATAAAAAATCAATGGATTTTGAGGTTTTATTCTTTTATTTAGAAAAAAAGATTTTTAACAGACCCAGTCTTCCAAAAATTAAAAACAAAAAGAAGCAGATAGTGTTTAGAATTCTGACAAAGCATAACCTAGAGATAAAATCATGCAGTGGTTACTTCTGGCTAAAGTTCTCATATGCTAATTTTCAAATTAATATGTGGGAAAATTCTAACTTGGATCAGGTGAGCAGCGTGAAGCTCTTAGTGTCACAGAGACATAAGGTATGTCTTCTAAGCCTACTGGCAAATATAAATCTAAAGCTTACCAGAAGGTCTGCAAGACCAGCTAAAAAATGACAGGTTGGCATACAGGTATTATGCTTATTAAAATGCACAATCTTTTACCAGACAAGAATGAACCTGGCTTTAAATAGGGTAATGCAGACTTGTGTGCAAAGAAATCCTTCCTACTGGTGAATTAAGATGTATTCCAGACTGATGTTCAAATAAAGACTTGACTGATGTCTGTGTTAGGTTACATCATGGTCCATCTTACAGCCAATGGAAGCAAAATGTGACTGTCTGACTGATTCAGTAACCACTCAGACCATAGGGATCCCAGATTTCTTGAGACCAGTAGCTCAGCAGTTCACTACTATGGTTTCTAAAAAGAGTTATGGAGTCTGCTTTTGAATTTAAAGAAAACAAAATCAAACACAGAACCGCATTCTATTTTTGTTGAGCTACTTTTAAAAGCTAGAGAAAAAAAAAAGTTTAATTTAGGAGAGATACCCTGTTATTACAATTTTTCTCCAGCTGAAAAATTCACCAATTAGAGTGGGATAGTCAAATTGCTATTCCAATTTTTGTTTAAAAAATACTTAATATGCCCAGTCTATTTCTCTCCCACAAGGGAGAAAAGAAATCTTCCATCTAATTTACATTCATATTATTAAAAGATTTCTTTAACAGATTAATCCTAGGCATCAAGCTTCTCTATACATTATATTTTTCTACTCAAGATGTGGTCTGCAGACTGGCAGTATCAGCATAACCTGGGAGCTTTTGAGAAATTTACAATCCCAGGACCCACCCACATCTACTGAATCACAATCTCCTATTTAACAAGATCCCATATGACTCACAAACACATTAAAGTCTGAGAATTCCTGCCCTACAATCTTCTTTTTCAGGTTCTCATTTAAGGACACGTTCTGGTCAAATGACATAAAGACCTTGCTTTTGCATTTTCTTGTAAATACCTTTACCTTCAGGTTCACTTGCTAAACGACAGTCACTCTTTTGGAAGGTGGCTGGTCCAATGCAGTTTCTACAATAGAAGAAAGAACACCTAGGTCTTTATTTAATTTCTTTCCGGCATAGACTTATAACAAAGATCTTGCCAATACCGTAGAGTCTAGACAATACCGTAAAAAAGTAATTACATTAAATTTTGTAGCAACAGAGGCCATAGACCAATTCTAGTATTTTTCACAATGGGACTACTGGCAAGGGTATCTTACATTTTTGTCAAGTTCTTGTCAAAATTTACAGGTGAGAAAAAAATTTTTTTTTCCTGACAGCCTGGGGCTTTACGATTTGGCTCAGTGAATCAGTGAGAAGTACTCATTGAAACTCTTCTGGTGGCTGTGTGAAGACAATCACACTAGCCTATTGCTTATAATACTATCTAAAGCATATTGTCCTTTTTTGAGTCACATAGCAAGAAATAATTTTTGGAGGAAGGTATAATCATTTAATACTTGCTCCTCTAATCCATCTTCACTTTGGTATTTGTTTATCCTGTAGTATATGCTTTATTAAAAGTGTATTTTCAAACACTGCCTCCTATCATTCAGACCCAAATGTATGCTGTGCACAAATGCCTGTTTTACTTATTCACAGTTTATGCCTGTTTTAAAATTATGGATTGCAGGGCTTCCCTGGTGGCGCAGTGGTTGCGAGTCCGCCTGCCGATGCAGGGGACGCGGGTTCGTGCCCCGTTCCGGGAAGATCCCACATGCCGCGGAGCGGCTGGGCCCGTGACCCATGGCCGCTGAGCCTGCGCGTCCGGAGCCTGTGCTCCGCAACGGGAGAGGCCATAACAGGGAGAGGCCCGCGTACCGCAAAAAATAAATTAAAAAAAAAAATTATGGATTGCAGAACAGGATGGAAAATATTCCTCTTGGCTCTTTATTGTCCACTGCCCTTATCTCGGGATTAAAGGATTTTCATGGTGACCCCTAATAATTTTGTAATTCAAAAGTTGCTGTCATTTTGCACAACACTTTAGGGATTTTGCTGACGGAAAGGAACTACATAAATCTAACAGGTGTTTATTATTTTATCGTCTTCAATTTTCAGTGTGAAGGCAGCAGGATATGGGCTGAAAATGTTTCAAGGTATATCTGCTTTCAGTTCTTATTTTCTTGTCCAAACAGATTCTGATAAAAACAATCACAACCGAATGTTTTGAAAATGTCTACTTCTGCCTTTATTTCCAAGGCTTTTCATGCACACATACATTAAATACACATACACACACATGCACAAGCAATTTTCTTTTGTTTTTGTGACTTTCATATTTTTTCAGAAAATATGAAAATGGTTAACTTCTGTTGGCATCCCACCCCCTTCTCTCCTTCCCATTAGATACCAGAAAGATGCAGGAATTTTTAAGTTCTTTTTAGTCTGGAGAGAACAGCACCAAGTTAGACATATTGAATAAAAACTAGCTTTAATCAATGGCACTAGGTACAGCCCTGTATTTGAGAACAGGCTGTCACGCTCATCCCACGAAATGATTTAAATTGTTTTTAACTCGATTTGCCTGAAAATATTTAGAAATGTCAGTGTCAAGGTTGGTTGGAGGAGGAGGATTTTGCCTGTTCCTTAGAAGAGGAGGTATAGGGAATAAGCAGAGGTTTTCCTTGCTTTATTGCACCCCACATCTGTAGATATTCAAGTGCCCCACTTTGAGATATGCAAAGCAATTTTGGTAACTTACTGTGAGAATCCCTTTGAATGTCCTTTTTCAGTAGTGATCTGACCCCATCCCCATCTCCAGATAGCTTGGGGAATGCTTTCCAGGTCTAATCTTTGACTTTCCTATTTGAATCTGTGATTTCTTTTCATTACACATCTTTTCATTTTCCACCTTCTTCCCCAAATACAGACAGAGGTTTTAATTGATAATTTCTTGTGTTCTTCACTGCTGACTCAACACTTTAGGTTGTATCTCTAATTACCCCTGTGAGGTTCAGATAATAACTTCAACTTCAGTGAGTTTTCCCAGCTTCCCAAAGTCATCTGTTAGAGCCTGAAATAACATGTCATAAATCTTTCAGATAAACTCCAATTGCTATAGTCAAGCCAGTGGAAGATCAACAAAAATTGTGTAGCTTTTTGCAGTACCCCAGCAAGAGGTGCAAGCAATTATTCCTTCAGCCTGTAATGTGTTTGCCTTGTATTAAACATTGTTAGTCACAGTAGAAAAGAGAGATTGAACCTTAGAGGAATTTCAAGTTATGCCTTCAGGCACATTTGAAAAGGTTCAAAAATCAATTAGGCAAGAAATCTAACTACTAGTATTAAAAAGATAGCAAATATGATTACTTAGACCCAAGATTGACCCTGTGAAAATTATTTCTTCTTAATAAGCCTTCTTAATAAGACTGCTTATAAATTGAATATAAATATGCATATGTATATAATTCTGATGTAACAAAGACTGTTGCCTCCATTCATACTGGACATATGCTAGTAGTTCTGAAGAAATGTTCAATAAAAACAAATGAGGCATAAAACTGTCATAGATGCAAAATTTTCAGGAGCATGTCTGATTTCTCCCACCTGGTTTGCTCTTCCTGTTGCATTTGCCTACCTAATTTCTCCTTTTTCTTCAAGGCAGGTCGTGTAGGTTAACCTAGGCTGTGCAGTCAGACAGGCTCGGATTCGTATCTTACTTATACCCCACATTAGTTGTGAGAGTTTGAGAAAGTGATTGGCCATTGTGAGTCTCAGGTCATAAACACAATGGAGATAATAACGGTACTTCCTTTTCTGGGTAGTTGTGGGGATTAAAGGAGAAAGTGCACATAAACTGCTTCAAGTATGACAGGATGAGAGTTAGTGCTCGAGGAATATTGATTCCTGTTGGTGTTATCTCAGCTTAGGTAAACTACTGGGCATCCTCAGAAATGTGCCCCCCCTGCCCCGCCCGTGGTCCTACTGTGTTGTTGTTTTTTTTAGTAGACTTTATTTTTTAGATCGGTTTTAGGTTCACAGCAGAATTAAATGGAAGGTACAGAGACTTCCCTTATACCCTGTGCCGCTCACATGTGTAACCTCCCTCATCATCAACATCGCCCACTATCGTGGTACGTTTTTTACAATCAATGAACCTATATTGACAATTGTTATCACCCAAACTCCATACTTTACATTTGGATTGACTCTTGGTGTTGTACATTCTATGGGTTTTGACAAATGTATAATGCCATATATCCACTGTTATTGTATCACACAGAGTAGTTTCACTGCCTTAAAAATCCTCTGTGCTCTTCCTGTTTATCCTCCCCTACCCCCGGCTTCTGGCAATGACCAATCCTTTTACTGTCTCCATAGATCTGTCTTCTCCAGAATGTCATAGAGTTGGAATCATCCAGTATGCAGTCTTTTCAGGTTGGCTTCCATCACTCAGTAATATGCATTTAAATTTCCTTCGTGTCCTTTCAGAGCTTGATAGCTCCATTCTTTTTAGCGTTAAATAATATTCCATTGTCTGGATGTACCACGGTTTATCCATTCACCTAATGAAGAACATCTTGGTTTCTTCCAAGTTTTGGCAACTGTGAATAAAGCGGCTGTAAATATCCATGTGCAGGTTTTTGTGTGGACATAAATTTTCAGCCTTTTTGTTTAAATACCAAGGAGTGCAGTTCCTGGATTGTGTGGTAAGAATAGGTTTAGTTTTGTAATAAGCTGCCAAACTGTCTACCAAAATAGCTGTACCATTTTGCATTCCCACCAGTAATGAATGAGAGTTCCTGTTGCTCCACATCCTTGCCAGGTTTTGATGTTGTCAGTGTTTTGAGTTTTGGCCATTCTAACAGAGGTATGGTGGTATCTCATTGTTTCAATTTGCAGTACCTTAACGACACATGGTTGGAAGCTTCTTTTTATGTGCGTATTCACCAGCTGTAAATCTAGTTTGGTGAGGTGTCTATTCGGCTCTTTGGCCTACTTTTCAATTTGGTAGTTTGTTTTCATATTGATGGGTTTTAAGAGTTTATTTTAGATAAAAATCAGATAGGTCTTTTGCAAACATTTTCTCTTAAGTCTGTTATGTGTTTTTTTTTTTTTTTTACATCACTAGAGTTCAGTTTATGTATACCTTATATTGATATCTCAATATGTATGTATATGGACCTTATCTTCAAAAATGGGAAACAGATTCTGAATTTGCTTTGCATCCTTGATAGACTTGTATAGTCCCCTGCATGGATCGAGATACTCAATGATTAATTGACCAAGGGAATAATTAATGTCCAATGGAAGTCATTTCAGTGTAATAACACCCCAAATTAAGGAGTTCTGTAGAGGGACCCAAGACTAGTGGTATCAGGCAGGGCCTGATACAAATTATATGATCTTCCTGCTTCATTTTCCAACATATTAAGATGGATTGTAAATGAGCATTAAGGACCAAGAGAGTCACAAAAAGATTCTCCTACAATTGGACTTCAACTTTCCAAAGGCTTTTCAGAGTTAAGGGACTTACAGTTAGATCACTTGTATAGGGAGAGGTGTGGTCATTGGATTATAGAGCAGATGCCTTAGAACGAGGCAGGTTATAGCTAATCCTTTTTTGGTACAGATTTCAAAACTTTCATGAACGGAAAATACTGTAGCAATAGTGAAAAGCAGACAGTAATTCATTCAAAAATATTTTTAGTGTATCCCATGTGCTGAGGCATTGTGTGGAGCCAAAGATCAATTTGACATATATGTACTCAAAAACTTTAAAGTCCTGTAGAGCAGAGTTATATGTACAAATAATTATGGTGCATGGTAAATAGTTATGTGCAATGAGGATGTGTAAAGTCAGGAGAGGAAGAAATTAATTATGGCTGGAGCAGAGAGTGGGCCATTGACTCATCTAACAGATACTTGTTAAGCACCTACTGGGGTTCAAGTTTCATGCAGGATAATGAGCTGCAAGGATGAGTTGTAAAGATTCAGTACCTTCAAGATCCTCGCAGTGCAAGAATCAGGTCCAAGGGTAGTGAAGGCTTCAGGAAAGTATATAAGGAAAAACCTTCTGGAAGAGGTAATATTTGGACTTGACATCAAAGGGTGGTAGGATTTAGACTTTTGGAGACATAAGAGATGTGAGGGGAAGCACATTCCAGATATTGGCAACAGAAATAGCAAAGGCACCTGACTGTCTCACATTTCAAAAGACAAAGAATCTAATTTCTGATTTCTTTTGATGATTATTTTATATCCAGGAATGTATTGTTAACATACTAATTGATTATATTTATTGAGAACTTACTTTGACCTAGACATTATTTTAAACATTTTACTTTTAAAAAAAGATCTCATGTAATCCTTATTAAATCTCTGAGGCAGATATGATTTTTATTCCCAATTTTACTAAAGGAAGCAATGGCTTGTCTCACATGGGATTGGGACACACCTGCAGGCACATTTGACACTTGAGTTCTACACTGCGTGTCAAAGCCACGACAAAGCTCTCAGGATCCTGTCTCCACAAAAGAGTTCAAAACTCAAAATATTTTTAAAAGGTATTTCAACATATGTCTGTAAAACCAAATATGATGAGAGAGAGAGATTGCTCTGAGCCAGTAAATATAGACTCATTAAGATTAAAGTCTAAATAAGCAGTCTTGTGAAATGTGGGGTTTTTATTTTCTGGAGAATGGTGGACCAGGAAGGCATCTGCTTTTGTGAGAGGATATAATGACAGGTGAAGAGAGAAAACTGGGAGTTTTTTACTCCTATTTAGAGTTTATCTTCTCTATCAAGCAGAATGATACACTAGAAAGGGTAATATGGATCTGAGGAAGTTTAAGCCCAAGATAAATAAGAGAGTTTGTGTTTTCGGACAGCAGAGCTGGAAGGGAGTATTCTGGATGAAGAAGAAGGTTTGAGTAAAACCAACACAGATGGAAGATCTGGAGGGGTGGTTAAAACCCTATAATTGCATTTTCAAATCCACAAGAATTAAATACAGAGATCTTGCTAATGAACAGTGTGTGGAGGCCTGAGAATTTTAGTTTACTAAAAGCAACTAGTGAGTGTGACTATTAAAAAACCCGGACAGTGTTGATGGGAGAATAGTGCCTTAATTAAGGAAGATAGCACACTGTTTAGCACCCATCTTATGTGTTGCATTTAAGCTAATGTGTTCTCTTAAGGTCCTTTAGAACCTAAGTTTATTAACAAGCTGGGTATCTGAAGGATGAATGGTTAGAAAAATGTCTCTTAATGATTGATAGTTAAAGAATGGAAAATGACTCTCCAGGAGAAGACTTGAGCTGAGGGTGGAAGGAAAAGGACCGGATAACTGTTTGCAAAAAGGCGAAGGGTTGTCATATGGGAAAAGTGTACAGGTTACACTATATTGATCCATACTGCAGACACATTAAAGAGAGGTAACTTTCGGTTCAAAAGGATTTTCAAAAACGAATAAGCTGCCTTGAGAAGTAGTAACATTACTGGCAGGTTTCAAATGCTGTTTGTCAGAGGTATTTTAGAACAGTTTCCTGCATCGGTAGAGAGTTTGGGCCTAAGACCTCTTTCCTATTCTAAGATTTTTGTTATTTTCTTTTTCAGTATTTTAAGAATCTTTGGCAAAAGTCCTCATTTCTTTCGCCAGTTGTATCCTGGTGCATCATGGTGTAACCTAAAATAATGGACCAGGAGAAATCCTATGAATTTCCTGTGTTTATGGTCTCCAAAATAAATAGCTGTTTGTAACTTAAAGTTTTAAATAACCTGAGAAAATAAATGGAAATAAAGCATTATACCTAACGGGAGTCAATTCAGAGGTCTAAGTTTTGGAAAGGAAATGAGAGGCAGACAGTGTTGACAATTTTATCTTTTAGAGTCCTGATATTTTAAAAGGAAACTCAGTTTACAGGCATTCTCTTAAACTACCAATAGGAGAACAATAGACCATTTTTATGACTAGTAAAGTGAATGAGTCAATACATAGATGTTATCAATTTTCTCTTTTTGTGTTCATTTATTGGGAGAACTTGAGTGTTGCCTACTTTTTAATCGATATATATGGTGCATGTTAACCATATATCATCCATAATCAGTGCATTTTGGTGGTCTGTGCTAATGTCTATACAGTTATTTGTTAGGAAAATGTGTTGACATAGTTCAGCTCTTATAGCATAGATTGGACATTATGATGTTTTAAGCTAAATGATGAGTCAACAATGCAGTAAAAATAAAAATAAAATGAAATGCTAAGATAGAATTTTAATTTAGAAAATAAATTTATAAATCTGTCTTGAAAATATTTTCATAATTTCTTTTTACAGCATTCTTTGGGTATAAAATAAATTGTAAGAGCAAAGTTTGAGATAACTGAAAGCGCTAATTAAAACAGGAAATCATATTATCATTATTTCAAAGGACTATGGAATCATTTAATTTTGACTAGGAAAGCTAATCAGAAGCTTCGTGTCACCAAACCAGTTGTGCTGGGTTCACATTTGTTGCATCTTGATCCAAACTTAAATGCTTCCCACATCTCTTACTTATCTATCATTACGTGTCATTGTTGAATCCGTGAGTTAATTATAGATCGTTACTGGTTAGTTAATTGGAGTGCAACCCAGAGCCAATATCAAATATTCTTCTTTCTTTCTTTTTTTTTTTTGACATCAAAACATGCTCTTTGCTTAAAGAAAAAGTGTTTTTGTTATTTTTCTGTTCATTTTTCAGCGCAGCATGGGTCCTATCTTTATGACTTCTTGAATGAAGCATTATCTTAGATCTGGCATTCTTGGGCAGCATCTTGCATAAAATTAGCTCAGATTAAAAATGCTGTCATTAAAAACTAGATCCACACAGGCTTAGGGAGAAAGAGAAGATGGCAATGATTGAGAGGGCTTTTTCAAACAACTAAGATAAAAATTTAACAATTTGAAGAATTTTGATTTATAAGTGAAACTTTGAAATATTTATGGAAGGAGAGGATTAAAAGGGTCTGTGACATGGTCATTATGTTTTTAAGAGAGACATTAAAGGAATTAGAAAAAGAAACAAGATGAATATTAACATTTCTAATCATGACCTCAGAAGTTAACTAAGAAAGTTGAAAAATTATAATTAAAAATATTCCTAATGGGTCAATTTATATTTCAAATTTCCGCAACTCTACCTGTTAAATTATGTTTATTATTGTGATATAAGAAATAGCTAATGATGGTTTATTTCATTTCTTATGAAACCATTTAAAGGCTTCTTATAATAGTACTACTATACATTGTTTTTTTGATACAATAAACCTGGTTACAGAATTTAGATCTATATTTGCTTGATTACTGATTGTGACACACAGACTTGATCTGCTGGAAAGTTATTAATATTTCTTTTTAAATATTAGGCTTATCACTACTGGGAAACTACAGTGAAATCTCTCATTTCCTTTCCAATGCAGTCACAAATTTTATTTAGCAAAAAACTCCATGACTATCTCTGTTAGGATGATGATACATTCTATTGGGTTTGATTGGAAGTTTGAGCACATCTTTCCAAAATGACAGCTAATACTAAAAATGATTTAAATAAATCTGCTAGTTGGGAAGAAAAAAAGATACTAGGTAAAATCAGGGATACAGACAAGGAGGGAGAGAGGAAAGACACTGGCCATTTCTCTAGTTGCTCCTCCATTACAGAGTCTCTGAGCATCTGGTGATACCCAGAATTATAATAAAACCTAAAGGGTATTGTGCATCCACTTCTGTTCCCAGGGCTCCTGAAGTATGAGAAAAGCTGCTCTGACCCTAATGCAGGTGAAGACTTAGCCTACTAGTAATTCTGAACACCTGGATTCTTTTAATACCCATGAAAGAAAAGTTGCTGGGTTCTGCCTACCTCCATCTTGGCAGGGTTGTCAGTGCTCAAAGCCTCATAAGATGATAAGGATTTTGAGGCCCCAGGGCACTCCCATGTGGCCTTTTCTACTTCCAGGGGATCTTGAAAGGTGTGCAGAGGGAAGCAGCATGCTGTGACTAAAAAGCATTAGTCTGGAATGAAATAGGCTGGTTTGAATGTGACTAGATGATGTTTTAGCTCTGTGATTTCAGAGAAGTCACACACTTGCTTTGAGTTTCAAATATCCTCTACATGGTGATTATAAGGTTGACAAATAGAGTTACTGTGAGGATTAAAGGAGTGAAGGTTTCAAAAGTAATTGCTGTATTGCTTGGTATATACAATAGTAAGGATGCTAGCATCTCTCTGATTCCAGGAGGCTTACTAATATCACATCTAAGCTGCAATCTCCTTTGAGCACCTTGGACCCCTTCTGAAGAAGCATAGTAGTTAAATATGGTTAGGCACACAAAATCTGAAACCAGATTGCTTGAGACCAAATCACAGCTCTGATGCTTATTAGGCATCTATTTTGGGGCAAGTTATTAAACCTTTTGAGGCTCAGCTTCCTCATCAAATAAATGGAAATAACAACATATATTCTAATATAGTATTTCTTATAAACTGCTTAAGAGTTCCTGCAACATAGCAAGTATCCAGGAAGGGTAGCTTTTAACATCATCAGTATCACCATCATCATCAATTCATCATCATGCATCCACTGCCAAATACAGCCTTTCTTAAGTTTCCACTCATTTGGAAAGCTTGGGCACTCATATTACAAAACAGTGAATAAGTTGGATATGGTATCCATTCGGCCTTAGAAGATATTTGTGATTAATTTCTCAAGGGATTTTTATCTTCTCAATGAGTTTTGATTTATGTTCATTTTGAAGGAGTGGACCTGTTTGGCAAGGGAAGTATATAAGTTGGGTATGAGATCATAGCATATGAATCTCGCAGTGATTTTTAATAATGAAAGATTTATCACAGATAACCCCAAGTCCACTGGAGAATACTGTTAATCAAATGAGACATGCCTTCCTATACGGCACTGGCTTTTCAACTATTGTCAGGGCAGACCTTTAAGTGGGTGCGTTTTGTACTTCAGTGGGTATCCACTCTTCAGTTCTTGCTTCATAAAAGGGCATTTTTCACAGACAAGCATTGTCCTTTTGCTCATCAGAGTCCATGACCAGCTCCACCCTAAAGTTCTCAAGGTTCTTTTTCACCCCCAATATAGGGGATCAGTTATTTGAGGATGGGGGAAACACGGAAAGAGATAACTAGACAGAAGGAACAACAAAGGTCCTGAGATGGGACAGAATGTGCTACATTCATGGAAATGGAAGTCCAGTGTGACAGAGCAGTGAGAAAAAGAGAGAGAGAGAACATGTGTTCTTTTGATAGGTGGCTAATAACTTGACTTTGCTCCCAATACTTATCTCTCACTCTGGCTTTACTGTGTCATCAGAATCCACAAGTCTCTTCAAAATACCCTCTGGCTCTTCCAGGGGAACCATGAAAAGAGATGATCTCAAGGAACCCCCAGTGATTACTGCTCTGGAGAAGTTAGCAATGAATATTTACCTCAAGTTCAAAATGCTCATAAATTATTTGGATTTAAACACTTAGTGTGTTTTTGGCTTCAAATTTCTAGGGCAAATTGCAGGAAAAATTTATCTTCTGACTTCATTTATTCAAAAATTTTCCAGAAAAATAATTAGATGGAAATTTCTCTTCTTATTTAAAGTGACTTGTTTATTACCTGGAAACCTGCATTTTAGGGACTCAAACATTGAACTTTGTTGATTTTTCTCTTCCAGAGCAGGGAAGGTAAAAGGGTCAAAGGTGAAAACTTTTCTTTCTTCAACTAATTTGTAGAGGGTACTTGAAAAACAAGTCAAATGCTTTCAAACAGTATTTTTAAGGGGAAAAGTGTACAGAAAACTCTTGCTACATCTTGAGATAAAAGAGCTCTCTAGAGAAGTGAGTTAACAAGACATTCTACCCCACAAAGAAACTAAACATGTTACATTAGCTTTGAAATATAAGCACAGAATGATGAATCATTTTTTGACATTGTAGAAGCAAATGACTCTTAGAAAATGTAGTGTGTCCCTGTTGCTTCAGAAAGTCTTTATATATTACATTTCATAAAGCACATTGTTGAATGAAACTTAGGAACAAACAGTTAGATGAATGTCAAGATATATACTGTTAGGTTCTACATAAACATCAACAATTTTCCATTCTTAGATTGCAAGATTTTTAAAATGTGATTAGCTATATTTTCCAATTGCTTTATGTCTGCAAATGATATATTTTACTTTTTTATGTATAATTCAATAATCTAGTTTTATCTCCTAGATAAATTTTCTGGATAATCCCTACATACGTTCGTACATAATTTACATATCTCTATCACTACAAAGAGTCCATATATTTATATCTGAATCTGCATTTGTACATAAAAGTTCAGGGCCTCTGTACATAAAAGTTCAGGGCCTCTGTACATAAAAGTTCAGGCCCTCCTCAGGGCCTCTGTACATACTGTGTCCTTTGCCTGGAAAACTCTTACTCTCATTGTTGATTTCTTCATATCTTCAGCTCCTCAAAGAGGCTTTCCTGAATCATTCAATGCCTCTCATAACACCCTGCCCTTTTACTTCTTGACACTTAGCATACTTTATAATATGCTAATATAAATGTTAACGTATAAAGAAATAATGAGACTTAGAGCTTCATAATGGCAGTGGCGCTGTTTTGTTAACCACTATTTATCCAGAATTTGACAGAATGTCAGGAATATAGTATGAAATCCATCTGTATTTGATGAGTGAATGAATGGATAAATAAATAAATAAATGTGAGGGTTAAACTCGTGTTATGATATTTCCAAAATTTGAGTATCATTTATGCAAGAAAACCATATAATTTAGGGAAATGAATGTATACAAACACAACCTACATACATTTTAAAAGTTCTAAGTCCTGGAAAGAGTGGTAGTGTTTTCATGAATTGGACTGTACCTAATAAATACTTGCTAGATGTTTCTTGACCATTACTTTATTTTCGTGGCAGTATTATTATTTTATTAATACGAAGAAAGATCATAATCATCAGGAGCTTCAACCTTAAAGAGTCTGTATTCTCTTCTGAAAACTCTTCTGTGCCAAAATTACACACATAAACATAGATTTATTTTTGATGGCTTCAGAAATCATTACTTACCACACTGGGTATAATGGAGCCTTGCTGATTCTATAGAAAATAGTCTTTGGTGAATGCATTTCTCTGCCCGTATGCACCCATTTGCTTTTTCTAGGGATGTAAACAGGTCGTCCTGGACTAGGAGTCAATAAAAACAAAAAGGAGAAAGGTAGCACTGTCAGCTTTTCTCTTGGAATGCGTTTCAAGTTAGGGCTCCGCTTGAGGCTTGTGAAACCCAAGATAGCATTTTTTAGAAGTCAGTTCATCAAACACACCTGAAAATATTACCTATTATTTTTCACAGTTTACAAACACAACTTTAAAAAATGATATCCTGGGCTTCCCTGGTGGCGCAGTGGTTGAGAGTCCGCCTGCCGATGCAGGGGACACAGGTTCGTGCCCCGGTCCAGGAAGATTCCACATGCCGCGGAGCGGCTGGGCCCGTGAGCCACGGCCGCTGAGCCTGTGTGTCTGGATCTTGTGCTCCGCAACGGGAGAGGCCACAACAGTAAGAGGCCCGCGTACAGCAAAAAAAAAAAAAAAAATCCCTTCCAAACTAACCTTTTCATTTCACGTATAGCTTATAAGCCTTCACCGAGTCATTAAAAATAACTGCACTTATCTCTTAATATATTTTTGTTTCTTAAAGGTGTGTTTAATACAAAGGCTAATTTTGTTTTACTTACAACCTAGTTACTAAGGTAACATTTACCATGTAGAGGACTAAATTCACCATCCAAAGATGTTTTGTCTCTTGTCTGAAAAATGGTGTGCTCCGTGCTATAGAATAGAGTCAGACTGCAATTACATAGTCAGCTCCCCTTGAAAATGATGGTTCTGTGATACAACAGGTAAATGAAATATACAAATAATCCCAAACCTCTTTTATAGGGAAACCATTTTACATAGAAATGCCAACAGCTACTGGAATTGATAGAGCTGAATATCCTGTCCCTGTCGGGTTCCTGGTGGAGGTAATAATAAGCAGTGTAATGGCCCAAAGATAAGGAATCAGAGAAAAGCAGGGAAGCAAATGTTATGGTTTTAATCAGCACTGGAAACCCAGTGTTTATTGCACATAGTTTTCTGAATGACCAAGAAATCTGATCAAAGCTAGTTTAATACCCACAAGGATTTTAAAGGCAGTAATAATAAAACAAATCAAAAAACATTAAAAAAAAAAAAGCCATATGTGACCAGCCCACTGAACTTTTGACAAGGCTTAACTTAAGCCAGTGTCGCCTTAGATCTCCGTACAGCAACCCCAGGGGTTTGTCATGATGCCAGACCACTGGGCTAAATATTCAACCAGAGGTCTTACCTGTGAAAAATTAAGAACCTGAGATAGGTCACCAGCCAAATCAAAATCTGTTTGATTTTTGCTTTTTGATTATTCAGAGGAAAAAAAGCTTAATGATAGGACACATTCTTCATATATAAGGACACATTTAAAGATGAGTATTTCTGTTTTATGATGGTTGCTATTTCAGTGAATGGAAATGCAGAATTAATGATCTTAATGAGCTGACTCTGATTCCCAAGAGGATAAATTAGTTTCATTTTGTTCTACAGTCGTATGGCTTCATGCAGAGATATGCTATTTGAACCATGGGAAAGTACTGTGAAAAAGGCTTGATTACATTTCTGAACCCACGATCACATTGGAAAACTTCATAATGGTTCAAGACTGTCTTTTAAAATGCAACAGATAATCCAGTATTGGCTCAACTGTTAAAACAAACAAAATAGAGATAGTCTCAAAATAGCAACATTAGGGTGATTGCCCCTTTCAAAGACACACCCGCCAGTCATTTAGTGGGCTAGTTTCATTCCAACATTATTCTGATTCTCGATTTAATTTCATCTAAGGAGAGAGAATGTGAGGAAATGGAGGCATTGAAGAGTCGGTGTTATCACCAGAGCTCAGGGTCTGTCCGTCCTCAAGAGAAGAACTCATTGACCCTTATTCTCACCACCACCATCAAGTCCTACAAATGTAGCAAGACAAGGGTTCTTTCCCATAAGCCAAGTCTCTCCATCCCCCCTGGAGAGGAGGGTTATAATTTCTCTGGGAAAAAACACGTATGGTTTACAAAAGGCCTCCTAGGTTTCTCTGAATCATCGACCTAGTGGGATATCCCCTTTCCCCTCATAAACTGAAGAATTTCTGATTTAAATATATAATACAATCCTAGACCTCAGCTACTGTATAAATTTTGAAAAAAAAATCTAAGACTCAAATTCAAACTTAGGTGCTTTTGATTTATTTTAAAAAAACTAGTCCTTCCCTCCTCCCTCCCTCCATCCCTCCCTCTCTCTCTCTCTTTCTTTGTTCTTCTGTACTAACTGCTTAGCCATCCATTTAGCTTTTTGTAGAACCATAGTATCATTGGCATGGCAGGGGTCGTAGAGGGTTGTCTAATCAAGCAGACTCTGCTTCAGTACAAACAGTGGCTGGACAGTTTATCCCATAGGTGAGCATGAGTAGATTTTAGAATGTTCCCTCTTAAGTCAAACGATAGACCGATGCTCTGACTTTGGTCAATTTTCAGCTTTTCTGACCTTTAGCTTCTTTATTTGCAACATAGATATGCTACTTCATAAATTGTTGTGAAGATCAATGAGGTATTATGTGTTCTAACTAAAGTGTAATGGCTATATAATCCAAGCATTATTTTAATTAACTTCCGTCAAACTACTATGAAGTAAAACATTGTTTTCCAAATGTAAGAATAACAATAATAGGAGTAAGAGCCCGGCCCTGGCCTTGTCGCCGACACAATCGTGGACTGCGAGTCAGAGGATGAAGAGGACTTGGACAATGACACAGTAGAAGGACGTGCTCTCACTCCCTCTTGCAAGAGCACCAGAATCACAACTAACTGCTGAACAAGCATTGACAGGAAGACACTGGAACTCACCAAAAGCGTATGATACCCCACATCCAAAGACAAAGGAGAAGCCACAATGAGATGGTAGGAGGGGCGCAATCACAATAAAATCAAGTCCCATAACTGCTGGGTGGGTGACTCACAAACTGGAGAACACTTATACCACAGAAGTCCACCCACTAGAGTGAAGGTTCTGAGCCCTGTGTCAGACTTCCCAATCTGGGGGTCCGGCAATGGGAGGAGGAATTCCTATATTATCAGACTTTGAAGGCTAGCGGGATTTGATTGCAGGACTTCAACAGGACTGGGGGAGGCAGTTTGTGTGTGCACATCAGGACCAAGGGGAAGGAGCAGTGACCCCATAGGAGACTGAACCAGACCTACCTGCTAGTGTTGGAGGGTCTCCTGCGGGGGTTGGGGGGGTGGCTGTGTCTCACCGTGGGAAAAAGGACACTGACAGCAGAAGTTCTGGGAAGTACTCCTTTGCGTGAGCCCTCCCAGAGTCCACCATTAGCCCCAGCAAAGAGCCTGGGTAGGCTCCAGTGTTGGGTTGCCTTAGGGCAAACAACCAACAGGGAAGGAACCCATCCCCACCCATCAGCGGACAAGCGGATTAAAGTTTTACTGAGCTTTGCCCACAAGAGCAACAGCCAGCTCTACCCACCATGAGTCCCTCCCATAGAGAAACTTGCACAAGCCTCTTAGACAGCCTCATCCACCAGAGGGCAGAGAGCAGAAGCAAGAACTACAACCTGCAGCCTCTGGAACAAACACCACATTCACAGAAAGATAGACAAGATGAAAAGGCAGAGGGCTATGTACCAGATGAAGGAACAAGATAAAACCCCAGGAAAACAGCTAAATAAAGTGGAGATAGGTAACTTTCTACAAAAAGAATTCAGAATAAGGATAGTGAAGATGATCCAGGGTCTCAGAAAAAGAATGGAGGCAAAGATCGAGAAGATGTAAGAAATGTTTAACAAAGACCTAGAAGAACTAAAGAACAAACAAACAGAGATGAACAATACAATAACTGAAATTTAAACTACACTAGAAGGAATCAATAGCAGAATAGCTGAGGCAGAAGAACGGATAAGGGAAGACAGAATGGTGGAATTCACTGCTGTGGAACAGAATAAAGAAAAAAGAATGAAAAGAAATGAAGACAGCCTAAGAGACCTCTGGGATAACATTAAATGCAACAACATTCCCATTATAGGGGTCCCAGAAGGAGAAGAGAGAGAAAGGACCTGAGAAAATATTTAAAGAGATTATAGTTAAAAATTGCCTTAACATGGGAAAGGAACTAGCCACCCAAGTCAAGGAAGTGCAGAGAGTCCCGTACAGGATAAACCCTAGGAGAAACATGCCGAGACACATAGTAATCAAATTGGCAAAAATTAAAGACAAAGAAAAATTATTGAAAGCAGCAAGGGAAAAATGACAAATAATATACAAGGGAACTCCCATAAGGTTAACAGCTGATTTCTCAGCAGAAACTCTACAAGCCAGAAGGGAGTGGCATGATATACTTAAAGTGATGAAAGGGAGGAACCTACAACCAGGATTATCCTACCTGTCAAGGATCTCATTCAGATTCTATGGAGAAATCAAAAGCTTTACAGACAAGCAAAAGCTAAGAGAATTCAGCACCACCAAACCAGCTCTACAACGAATGCTAAAGGAACTTCTCTAAGTGGGAAACACAAGAGAGGAAAAGGACCTACGAAAACAAACCCAAAACAATTAAGAAAATGGTCATAGGAGCATACATATCGATAATTACCTTAAACATGAATAGATTAAATGCTCCAACCAAAAGACACAGGCTTGCTGAATGGATACCAAAACAAAACTCATATATATTGCTGTCTACAAGAGACCCACTTCAGACCTAGGGACATAAAGAGACTGAAAGTGAGGGGGTGGAAAAAGATATTCCATGCAAATGGAAATCAAAAGAAAGCTGGAGTAGCAATACTCATATCAGATAAAATAGACTTTAAAATAAAGAATGTTACAAGAAACAAGGAAGAACACTGCATAATAATCAAGGGATCAATCCAAGAAGAAGATATAACAATTGTAAATATATATGCACCCAACATAGGAGCACCTCAATACATAAGGCAACTGCTACAGCTATAAAAGAGGAAATCGACAGTAACACAGTAATGGTGGGGAGTTTAACACCTCACTTACACCAATGGACAGATCATCCAAACAGAAAATTAATAGGGAGACACAAGCTTTAAATGATGTAATAGACCAGGTAGTTTTAATTGATATCTATACGACATTCCATCCAAAAACAGCAGATTACACTTTCTTCTCAAGGGCGCATGGAACATTCTCCAGGATAGATCATATCTTGGGTCACAAATCAAGCCTCAGTAAATTTAAGAAAATTGAAATCATATCAAGCATCTTTTCTGACCACAACGCTATGAGATTAGAAACCAATTACAGGAAAAGAAACATAAAAAACACAAACACATGGAAGCTAAACAATTCATTGCTATATACCAACAGATCACTGAAGAAATCAAAGAGGAAATCAAAAAATGCCTAGAGACAAATGACAATGAAAACAGGAGGATCCAAAACCTATGGGATGCAGCAAAAGCAGTTCTAAGAGGGAAGTTAATAGCAATACAATGCTACCTCAATAAACAAGAAAAATCTCAAATAAACAATCTAGTCTTACACCTAAAGGAACTAGAGAAAGAAAAACAAACAAAACCCAAAGTTAGTAGAAGGAAAGAAATAAACATCAGAGCAGAAATAAATGAAATAGAAACAAAGAAAACAATAGCAAAGATCAATAAAACTAAAAGCTGATTCTTTGAGAAGATAAACAAAATTGATAAACCATTAGCCAGAATCATCAAGAGAAAGTAGGAGAGGATTCAAATCAATAAAATTAGAAATGACAAAGGAGAAGTTACAACAGACACCACAGAAATACAGAGCATCCTAAGAGACTTCCACAAGCAACTCTATGCCAATAAAATGGACAAGTTGGAAGAAATGGACAAATTCTTAGAAAGGTATAACCTTCCAAGACTGAACCAGGAAGAAATAGAAAATATAAACAGACAAATCACAAGTAATAACATTGAAACTGTGATTAAAAATCTTTCAACAAACAAAAGTCCATGACCAGATGGCTTCACAGATGAATTCTATCAAACATTTAGAGAAGAGCTAACACCCATCCTCCTCAAACTCTTCCAAAAAATTGCAGAGGAATGAACACTCCCAAACTTATTCTACGAGGCCACCATCACCCTGATACCAAAACCAGACGAAGATACTAAAAAAAAAGAAAATTACAGACCAATATCACTGATGAATATAGATGCAAAAATCCTCGACAGGGCTTCCCTGGTGGCACAGTGGTTGAGGGTCCGCCTGCCGATACAGGGGATGCGGGTTCGTGCCCCAGTCTGGGAGGATCCCACATGCCGCGGAGCGGCTGGGCCCGTGATCCATGGCTGCTGGGCCTGTGCGTCCAGAGCCTGTGCTCCACAATGGGAGAGGCCACAACAGTGAGAGGCCCGTGTACCGCAAAAATAAAAAATAAAAATCCTCAACAAAATACTAGCAAACAGAATCCAACAGCACATTAAAAGGATCATACACTGTGATCAAGTGGGATTTATCCCAGGGATGCAAGGATTCTTCAGTATACGCAAATCAATCAGTGTGATACACCATATTAACAAATTGAAGAATAAAAACCATATGATAATCTCAATAGATGCAGAAAAAGCTTTTGACAAAATTCAACACCAATTTATGACAAAAACTCTCCGGAAAGTGGGTATAGAGGGAACCTACCTCAACTTAATAAAGGACATATAGTACAAACCCACAGCAGACATCATTCTCAATGGTGAAAAACTGAAAACATTTCCTCTAAGATCAAGAACAAGACAAGGATGTCCACTCTCACCATGATCATTCAAAGTCGTTTTGGAAGTCCTAGCTACGGCAATCAGAGAAGAAAAGGAAATAAAAGGAATACAAATTGGAAAAGAAGAAGTAAAACTGTCACTGTTTGCAGATAACATGATACTTTACATAGAGAATCCTAAAGATGCCACCAGAAAACTACTAGAGCTAATCAATGAATTTGGTAAAGTAGCAGGATATAAAATTAATGCACAGAAATCTCTTGCATTCCTATACACTAATGATGAAAAATCTGAAAGAGAAATTAAGGAAACACTCATATTTACCGTTGCAACAAAAAGAATAAAGTACCTAGGAATAAACCTACCTAGGGAGACAAAAGACCTGTATGCAGAAAACAATAAGACACTGATGAAAGAAATTAAAGATGATACCAACAGATGGAGAGATATACCATGTTCTTGGATTGGAAGAATCAATATTGTGAAAATGACTATACTACCCAAAGCAAGCTACAGATTCAATGCAATCCCTATCAAATTACCAATGGCATTTTTTACCGAAGTAGAACAAAAAAGCTTAAAATTTGTATGGAGACACAAAAGACCCCGAATAGCCAAAGAAGTCTTGAGGGAAAAAAACGGAGCTGGAGGAATCAGACTCCCTGTCTTCAGACTATACTACAAACCTACAGTAATGGTACTGACCCAAAAACAGAAATATAGATCAATGGAACAGTATAGAAAGCCCAGAGATAAACCCACACACCTATGGTCAACTAATCTATGACAAAGGAGGCAACGATATACAATGGAGAAAAGACAGTCTTTTCAATAAGTGGTGCTGGGAGAACTGGACAGCTACGTGTAAAAGAATGACATTAGAACACCCCCTAACACTATACACAAAAATAAACTCAGAATGGGTTAGAGACCTAAATGTAAGAGCAGACACTGTAAAACTCTTAGAGGAAAACATAGGAAGAACACTCTTTGACATAAATCACAGCAAGATCTTTTTTTGATCCACCTCCTAGAGTAATGGACATAAAAATAAACAAATGGGTCCTAATGAAACTTCAAGGCTTTTGCACAGCAAAGGAAACCATAAATAAGACAACCCTCAGAATGGGAGAAAATATTTCCATACGAATCAACAGACAAAGGATTAATCTCCAAAACATATAAAGAGTTCATGCAGCTCAGTATTAAAAAAAAAAACAACCGTGTCCAAAAATGAGCAGAAGACCTAAATAGCCATTTCTCTAAAGAAGACATACAGATGACCAAGAAGCACATGAAAAGGTGCTCAACATCACTAATTATTAGAGAAATGCAAATCAAAACTTTAAGGAGGTATCACCTCACGCCAGTTAGAATGGGCATCATCAGAAAATCTACAAACAACAAATGCTGGAGAGGGTGTGGAGAAAAGGGAACCCTCTTGCATTGTTGGTGGGAATGTAAATTGATACAGCCACTATGGAGAACAGTTGGGAAGTTCCTTAAAAAACTAAAACTAGAATTACCTTATGACCCAGCAATCCCACTACTGGGCATATACCCAGAGAAAACCATAATTCAAAAAGACACATGTACCCCAATGTTCATTGCAGCACTATTTACAATAGCCAGGTCATGGAAGCAACCTAAATGCCTATCGAGAGATGAATGGATAAAGAAGAAGTGGTACATATATACAATGGAATATTACTCAGCCATAAAAAGGAATGAAATGGGGTCATTTGTAGAGACATAGATGAATCTAGAGACTGTTATACAGAGTGAAGTAAGTCAGAAAGAGAAAAACAAATATCGTATATTTACACATATATGTGGAACCTAGAAAAATGGTACAGATGAACCAGTTTGCAGGGCAGAAATCGAGACACAGATGTAGAGAACAAATGTATGGACACCAAGGGGGAAAAGCAGCAGGGGTGGTGGTAGTGTTGTGATGAATTGGGAGATTGGGATTGACATATGTATACTAATATGTATTAAATGGATAACTAATAAGAACCTGCTGTATTAAAAATAAATAAAATAAAATTCAAAAAAAAACAATAATAGAGCTCACAGGTGCTGAGTGGCCATTAGGTGTGCTAAGAACTTTATATGCATTATCTCATCAAAAGAAAATTGCAGCATGATGAAAACGTTCTGGATTTAAATAGTGGTGATGGGGGCTTCCCTGGTTGAGAATCTGCCTGCCAATGCAGGGGACACGGGTTCGAGCCCTGGTCTGGGAAGATCCCACATGCCGCGGAGCAACTGGCCCCGTGAGCCATAACTACTGAGCCTGTGCGTCTGGAGCCCCCGCTCGCCGCAAGTAGAGAAAGACGTCGCACAGAAACAAAGACCCAACACAGCCAAAAATAAATAAACAAATAAATTTATATAAATAAATAAATAAATAGTGGTGATGGTTGCAGAACCTCATGAATGTTCTAAAACCACTGAAGTGTATACTTTAAAAGGGCAAATTTTATGATAGGTGAATTAGATTTCAACTAAAAAAAGAATGTGTATGTGAAAGAGTTTTGGAAAATTACAAATGTAGAGGTAGTCCACAAAGTGCTGTGAAGGATATAATATGGAATAAGTCAGTCTTGTTTCCTACTCTCAAGCTCTTTATAATATGGTTGAGGAGTTAAAACAGGTACATAAGAACTAACACCTAAAACCAGGTGTAAGGGAGGACTGTTGTGAACTTACAAAGTTTTATTAGACAGTCTGAGGACCAAGAGATGAGTGATGTACCCAGCCTCCAGGAGAGTAATGTCATTGTCAGGATATAGTTTCATGGAATCAAAGGAGCTATATAGCATTCCCAAGAATGGGGATATAATAAAAAAGGTATACTGTCCTTAATGAAGATTTGATGAGAAAATGAAAATACTATTTTCTTAGAATGTATGACCCTAAACAAGATGTTTCTAAGGTGGTATCACCCTAGATCTCAGCCACTTCTAGTTCCTTATTGTGTGGTGCTATGAAATGTAATCAGTTAAAAAGAAAGGTGTACTTTTCAGTAGCCCTACTCTTAACTCCATTCTCTGAGCATGCCTTGGTTTCAAGATCTTCTGGAACATGGACACAGTTGAAGACATTCTTTTTTACAAAATCCCTCCAACTTGGTGAGGTTCCAGTACTGATATTTATCAGCTATATGAATCGGGGCACATTATTTAAACTCTCTGAGCAGATGGGAAATGTAGCACTTAACTTTTAGGTCAGCTGGGAGTTTCAGGTAGATACTTGGTATGTTTTTCAGTTCCTGGTACCTGGTGAGCCCTCTGGTATGTAGGGCCTAGAAAGAGAGACGGGGGACAGAGAGAACATATCTTCTATGTCCCTGGGTATCTTTGGGATCCACTGGCTGTATTACAGCCGTCCAAACGCTAGCCACACAGTCGGAGGCTCCCTGAGAACTTTTGGAACCCTCCCCAACAGTGCTGTTACCAATCCCTTAACTCTTTTGTGGGTGTGAATATTTGCATGCATGATTTATCTTCTCAATTTGACTGAAAACTTCCTGAAGGGCAGAGAACACACTTTACATGTTTGTATTGTCTACACACTTAGCAAATGCAGAATTCATATTATTCAATTTTTATTTATTAGCTGAATGAATAAAAAGGTATAAATCAGTAGGGAAAGTGGAAGACGGGAGCGGTAACCTCTTGTTTTTGCAATGGTGTGAGGTTTCTTTTGGGGGGAAAGGTTGCGTTTCCAGCTCAGTGCCAGGTTAAAATAACTGGACCCAAACTACTTCTTGACATTATGGCCCATCTAGATTGGTAAACACAATCTCTACCAGCCAGCAGGACCCCTAAGTCATTCATTTGGAAATGTTTTGGGGTTAAATTAGCAATGATCTGAATCAGTGTGTTTGTACTGAGGTGAGAGAACAGGCGGCTCTCTGACTCTGGTGCTCTGCAGTGTCACTTACTCCCGGCAATAGTGACTAGAGGCCCCAGAGTCCCCTTCAGCCTTAAAACCTCTGTTTCTTGATGAGGGTTAGTCTCTGGAAGGGCAAAACATAACACTCAGCCTGACTCCGACTTCAGTTGACAATGTAGACTTGGACCATGAGAGTTGTTCTGTACTCGGCAATGAGCGCGAGCATTGAGTGCATTTGAAGACATCGTCAAGTTTTCTCTAAAGGGGGGCCCTGGAGTATAGAACTGTATCATGTTGCACAAAAGAAGCTTATAGGCCATAAACAAGCCTCCTTGCTAATCTACATGCCATCCTGGGTGGCACACTTGTTCACTTGCTTAGTGATACTCTAAGAGTATGATAAATAAATGAACAACAAAAAAGACAATTTTTCACTTTTTACTGTTTTCCTGGACATAGTTGAGGCAAACGCTTCTTCATAACAACCCCAGAGTAGGGGAAAAGAAGCAGTGGACATATGTGCATGCCGTACACGAGCTAAAGCTTTATATATGTGTATTCTGTTTTATCTGTTTCGAATGCATATAGATTGAAATATATCCGCATCTCTAACACACAAACATCCTACTTGAAGTATGCCCAAGATACTGAGTATACCATTAAATCTTGATCTTTGTTAAAACAAGTATTTTTCCAATGAATATGTGATTGCAGATGGAATTAAGAGATGCATTAACTATGGTGTCACTTGCTAAAATTTTCAAGTTCCTTTCCGGTGTCATCTTTCATTTTTCCTTTTAACTTGGTCTAATAATATAATCCTTATTCTGAAATGAGCTTTTGTGAAAAAATCAGTAATTACCTTTGTCACTATTTATTTAATGAATCCATGGAAAGACTTCATTAAATTATAAATGCCTCGTTACTGATAGTCTCATAATAGATTTTTGAAATTATGGTGTGAGCCAGTTGTCTATTTCAAGGAAGACACAAAGTTGAAAAATCAGTACATGTCCAGTGAAATTACTGCTGGTTTTGCTAATGCAATGTCATGAGAATTTGCCAGGGACAGTCACATTTAATCCCAGAGAATAAGAATTTGAAATGAATTCTTTTAAATTGTAATTATCTATTGGCAAGAAAGTTTAGCAAGTTTTGTTTATATAATTGAAATGACTTGCTATCCTGTCAATATGGGAGGGATGTGTTTTGAGAATATTTACAGTTTCTGAATGGATTTATAAATTTTGGTCCTTTAAACATGCTTGATATTAATATTTTATAGTTTATATGCCTTTTTTAATTTATTTGTTTTTAGGGGAAAAAATTGGCCCATTGGCTATTATTTATGCTTAAGTTGTTTCTCAAGGACTTGATGCAGCCTGGGGTGGGGTAAATAATGTCTGAGTTAGGGTACAGTCTATTGTCTGAGCCTACTTTGGTGATATTCAGTTCTGGTCTAGCTGACTCTGGAGTTTGAATCCATGAGATGTTAAAGATGTTGGAAGTTGAAGAATCAACATATGCAGGGAAAGATGGGCATCATTTAAAAGTCAGAAGCTTTCCAAGTATCAGCAATTCTCACTGTTTCTTAATAGTTTGTTTTACTGTGTTGCAAGAAATGAAGCCCTGAGAAATCTGGGCATTTCTTTACCCTAGAAAATAAGCATTTTACATTTCATATTGCAGAAACATTTCCGGATAAGGTAAAAGACTCTTTTTCAGAGTTCGGTGCATTTTGTATCTTTAGCATTGTAATGCGTCTATTCACAGAACTTGAATCTCCTTACTGATTAGAACTCTGATGAAAATAGCCTACTATAGCCTTCCTATCAGAACACGTAGGAAACTTGAAGAATTTCTTTCCATCTGTCCTGGGATAAGATGTATGACTGTAATAGAAGAGACAGTGAAACAATCAGCTCTAGAGTAACAAATATCTCCATGTACTTGTTACGGCGAAAGAGCTGATTCCTAGCTTGCAACAGGAATTTAAACCTGTTCTGTCAAATATTTCTTCCTGACCCCAGCAAAGTCTAGGAAATGTCTCAACACTACCTTGGTCATTTTTAGATAATAAAAAAAAAATCATCTGTTCATGTTTAGACATAAGTAATTTCAGCTTACTCCTTTGTAATAATAAATACAACTTCAGTTAAAGCCAGTCCCTTACCCCTTTACCCCTGCTTGGGCTGCCTTAGAGCTGCCACTTGCAGTGGGTGAGGGAACAGGGTTGTTTATCCTCTTGTTTACACGATGTTTACTCTTCTTCTCCTTGACTCCTCCAGGGATGAAGCAGGAGAAGAGGAGATAAGGGGCAGAAATGATCTTACTTGGCGAATACAATAGTAACTGTCTAGCTGTGCTTAGCCCATGCTTAAGATTGACACTGAGGGGCACTCTTGGGGGGCATTTTGGTGGGCTTTTTTTAGTTCTCTTAACCACATCCTTCAGATGGTCATTTAGGATTTCCGCCTCAGTCCCTGGGCACCCATCACTGCAACTCCAGGTTCTTTCTCTTGAGTTGTCTTAACTACTCACCACCTCTCTCCGCAGGGGACCTCTTGGGTAGAATACAACATAATTCAGTGCTGGCTCTCTAACCCATGGTCCATGTATGACGCTCACATGTTCCTTCTAACAAACTAATGTACAGGTGAGCCCTGGTGCAGTAATAACTTCTTGCACTGCCATCAGAGCACCAGCCAGTCTCAGTCTCTCCCCTTGAAGGTTTGTCAGGCAAGCGTCAAATCCCAGGCAAGGGCAACTGGGGTTGCTGAGTACCCCAACAACTGCCCCAAGTTCCAGGAGACAAGTATCAAACTTTCTGACATGTTCCATTAAAGTCCCTTTCCTGTGCACCCCTAAGATAAGGGAAAAGTAACCTTCTACCTTGGCGGTACGTGCACATCACATCACATTCAAAAATCCTCTTCTAATTATCAATCGCTTCTTGGTCTTTCTTGCCTCTTTAATAAGGGCTGCAAATAGGTTATTAATTCAGGGTCTCAAAAGCAGTTTTCAGTACTCTTCTTTGCAAGTCTGGCTTAGGCAATCTTGTACCTCATTTTGTAAAATGGAAGTAGAAATCTGTGTTTGTTTGTTTGCTTTTTACTTATTGGTATCTCAGGATTGCAGCTGAAACTGAGACAAAAAGAGTCCATTTTAGCATCCTATTATGTCCACATATCAGTTGCTTACTATCCTCTATAAAATTATTTTAAGCACGCATTGATTGATACATACAATCTGCAAAGCATAATAAGAGGCTCCGTGGTGCTAACCAGAAAGATGAAACAGGTAACAAAGAACAACCAGATTTACCAAATCTGCTAACTGCAGCTAGAGGATGACCCAATATTACTAAAATTCAGCCTAGTGTAATGAGTGGGAACTCAACCTCTGGAGCCCGACTGGCTGGGTTTGAATCACAGCTTTTCTGTTTCTAGCTGCATGACCTTAGCCAAGTTACTTAGTCACTCTGCTTCAGTTTCCTCATATGTCAAATGCAGATAAAATAGCACGTCTTTCCTGGGGCTGTTAGGAGAAATACCAGAGTTAGTATTTGTAAAGCGCTTAGAACACTATAGAAGTGTTGTTTAAATAAAGATAATAAACTTCTTAAATAAGATTCTTAAAAAATTTCCTGTGGAGTTATATCACATATGTGTTAAAATATAAATATGCCATGTTAAATATTTTACTGAAAATGAGCAAATAGGAATTCTACCAAAGTGAAAAAATAATGAGTGCTTGCACCAAAGACCTATGCTAAAAAGATGTCTAAAAATGTCTTTATAGGCCCTTGGATAAGAGGTTAGTGTTTATTGGAATCCTGTTGTTTAGTTGTCATCTGAATCAATCTACCAAAAACCAAAATGCCTTACAATGGCATATATTTTAAAAAAAGGATCTTGAGAAATATGGTAGAAAATAAAAATAAGCCCAGGGGAAAACAGTATAGCAGGGGGTCTATGCAGCTTGTAAAATTGCCCTACTCACTTTGACTCTGAGTTTCCTAATAACCAGTCAGAAAGGAAATGTGATTTCAAGTCATATTGTTCATCAAGCCCAAAACAAATCAAAACACAAAAAAATAAAAACCATACTAACCTGTTATAAGAAAGAGATCTTTTATGGACACTAAGAACCAGGAAGAAGACATATAGAAGGGGACAGTGACAAGATCAGTGTCCCAAACAACATCTTCAAATACTTCCCTTCAATTAATGCAGTGTTATACACGATTTTTTTCTTTTACAATAACCCTCAGTGTAAACTCATGCCATGCCGCTTAGTTCAATGATGAGAATCCAGCAAGAGGTCAAGAGGATGTGGTCCAAATCTTCTGGTTTCTGAGATTCTGATTTTAAATTTCTGCAGGAATGGATGGACCATATGTCCTTTATATCCCTTTTCCCCCATGTCGTTCCTCTCAGCTGAGGCTTGATGAAAGGTGAGCTGCAGACAGTTTGAGGTTATGTACTCTGACAAGGGCCCACAGTGCAAGTATTCTGTGCTACTGATTAAGGGCAGATCCACATGCTTTAAAAACCAGCTGAACTTATGGTAGAGTTGACAGCCCTGCTGTTAGAGAAGGCTTCTCAAAGCCAGAGGACATAAGCACATGTTTCTCTTTGCTGCCTTGTATTATGAAATTAGAAAGTTAACAGCCACAAGCTTTGCACTTAGAATGTTGCTTTGCATAATTCAGAGAGGTAGTTACTTTTAGATACCCATATCTTAACTTCATCTTAGCTTAGGTATAAATGATGAATGAGGGAACTGAATTCTAACTCTAGCACCCCTCTATTTAGTTATATGACCTTGAACAACTCATTGCGCCTTCCTGTGTCATAGTTTCATCATCTGCAAAATAAAGAAATTCAGTGAATTTCAGATTCTTAGCATCTGATGATTTCTGTGTGTGTGAATAATGGTTGTACTCATTAAATGCCTGTCTGTGTGCCCATACCCTGATAGAGTGATCTTCTATATTGTGAGCTTTTGTCCACTTTGTGTTTAGAAATAGACTTCATTGCTCTGATTTCACCAGTTATTAAAAGGGAGAATTTCAAGCCTCATTTTTCTTGTGAAATGGAAGGCGTGGATTAAAGGAGCTATGTTAAAGAACATGAAAGTATATCCTTTAACACAGGCAGCTGTGTGCCTTGTCTGTGGCAGCCTCTGGGAAGAAGGCAGCTCAATTCTCTTGAAAGCGTGTCTTTTGGAATATCAATTATCCATGAAAGAGAAGCTTCATCTTTATCCAAATGTCAAGAACCTTGCCGGAGCTTTTCAGAAGTAAAATCGGAGGAAAGCAGCTGTGGTTCTGAAGCGTGTTTTTGAGCAATACCCTGTATGTAATTCTTATTAAATGATGATGAATCAGCACAACTTCATATAACTCTTTTTATTCCCCTCCTCCCTTCCAGCATCAAGGAAAAATCGGAGTTAAATTTAATGTTGGGACAGATGACATCGCCATCGAAGAGTCCAATGCAATCATTAACGATGGGAAATACCATGTAGTCCGTTTCACGAGGAGTGGTGGCAATGCCACGTTACAGGTGGACAGCTGGCCAGTGATTGAGCGCTACCCTGCAGGTAAGCCAGTGAATGTGTATCGGGGGAAGATTTTATGAAAAACAAACTGGAAAACGAAGCATTGTTTTCGTCCGTTTCACCCAATTTTGGGTTTTCGGAGAAACCGTCAAGTATTTATCAGATTTTAGAGTCATGTGAATGTAATGCTGTCCTAAACTGTTCTTGATACAGTGTACAAATGGCATTTTATAGGAGAACTCGAAGGCACACGTTATCGTTTGCCAAATTCGGGACATCAGTGAAACCAGAAAAATGCACACATAAAAGGCACAACATGTCAAAGCTCTTTGTTAACTGGATTCTTGCATTCGAACAAAGGAAAGGCTTTGTCAAAAGTAACTAAGTTAAAATTTAAACCTGAGAGAGGGAGTATCATACCATTTTTCTCTGAAAGAAAATAGGAGGAGAGTTCCTTTGATGGTGGTACATAGCTGAAACTCATGAAAGCTGCAGGAGGACCATGGGACAAACAGAGAAATAGTAAAGGAACTATATATAGTACCATAAAACAGCAGTTATAAGAACATGTAAGTAAATGAAATTTGTTTTCACTGTCATATAACCATGGGGTTTCGTGAAGATTCTGTGACACTAGTAGTATTAGTCATTTCAAGTCTATAAAATGTATGCCAAGCTATTATTGATAAAATAAAAATTGCCCTGTTCATCATTAATGAGTTTTGTCAGTACTGTTATTGAAACAAAGGCAGTAGATTAGAAACTTAAACCAGTGTTACTTGTGATTGCATATATTCTCAATTTTTAAAATCCTATTTTAAAGTAAAATCCAAATCAAAAGTCCAAAGGTATTTTACTGAAATTATTATCCTTTCCATATTTTAGTACAAAAGAGGTTACTAAAAACATCAGTCTCATTTATCTGTGTATAGAAAGATAAAGAAAGATTAGTATAAAGAAAGATTATAAAAAGAAATTTTTATTTTGCACAATAAAAATGATTACCAAAATTTATATATAAATTTCTCTATTACAGTATTTGTTTCTTGAAAGAAATATTTCGAGGAAGTAACTAACTTACTAAATAAAGATCAATTTTTTTAGTACTACTTATGTACAATTATGGAATGAAATGTCTGTGATACCCTTACGGACCTTTTATAATTCACAGCATCTACATCTTCAAGCCACATTTCAAACCTCTTCTATAAATCTGGTGCTTTACAAGTATTTGCTGAATTAAATGTAATAAAAAAAATACCCTGCTCTATGACAAACTTCAGAAGCAAGCACGTTAATAATAAGCCCAGTGCCTTTTATAATACTGGCAAATAGTAGACACTCAATAAATACTTGCTGAATTGACGTCCTTGGAATTATCCCGGTTTTAAACTACAATTACAAGAATGCACACCTTCTGTTACCAACTTTAATAAGACTAAAGAATGGAAGATCTGGAAAGAAAGTAACTTAAATATGTATAGAGTGCTGCATAGCCCCTGCTCATCCCTTATTGCATGTACTGAATCCTAGTAGAAATGTAATTTTTATGATAAATGCAGCCTTAGTGAAACAACAGAAATGTAAACTGGTGAATTTCCTAAAATCCAAATTAATCAATACCTATTTACTGAGAGGAAGTCATTGCACTGGGCACCTCTGAAGATATAAAGTAGGATGAGATCTAGACCCTGCTCCTGGGGTGTCGTCATCCGTGAACGGTGAACCCGACCATGTAAAATGATAAATCCTGTTACTGTTACAGTGTGGCAGTTGCCTCTTGAAGCCTAGCTTTGTTTCACCAGTTAATTCTTTAAAATTATCTTAGTTGAGTAACTTTTCACTCTTATACTTCCAAACTAGTATCTTTAAGTGCCCTATTCTAGAGAATGTTAATGGTGACTTATGAGAGGAGAGAGGAAGTCCCACTCTCAAGTTAGTTTGGGAAATTCTGGGTTAACTAAGTTAAAAATATCTATGCTTGTATTTTGTTATATTAATACCATAATGAATCTCTAGAAGAGAAATATAGTATGCATTTCCCAAGCATAGATAATCAGAACCTCGTTTTCTAATGCACTAATGCGCTTGGATCAATATTTTATGTTTTTAAAAATTTCTATACCTCACTATTTTAATATATTTTATCTGACTAGCAACCCTTTACCTGTGCACATACCAGATACTATATTCTAGGCATACTCCAAAAAAGACATGATCCCTGTCTTTTTGTGGTATGCTAATGTCCAATTTGAATGTCAGTAGCTGAGATTGGAGCAGTGTTAATTAACTAAGTCAACAAATATTTCTATATTTTTTTCTAGATTAATAGTTGTCTAACACATACGATGTCTTATGTACCAATTAAATGGATGCTCAGTATACGAAACAATATAAAATATATTTAAAAATCAGAAGCTGGCAAAATCATGATAATTAAGGAACGACTCTTCAGCAATACTCAATTTAGATGCCACCTTTTATATTTAGTCAAAGATTCTAAGTGTCCTTTCACCAAAAAGTATTTTCAATGTTATTAATAAATCAAAAGTGAACAAAGTTGCAGTTATTCTGAAGGATACAAGCAAGGGTAAAACACAGAATCTGCCCTTGAGAAAACTAGAACAGCTGTGAGGAATTTCGATATATACATATAAAAAGTTAACGATCAATGTGTAAAGAACTCAGGGGAGTCACCATGGTTGTCATCAAGCATTTTATTAATCATCTGCTCTGTGAGCATTTCAGCATGATGTTGAGGTAGGAAATAAGCCATGAAAATTTCAAATACCTTTTTCTCTCAGAGCTTCATCTGCTACAATGCCATGAAGACTGAATACAAATTTACAAGTATGCGTCATCTAGATTAAAGTTTTTACAGCAAAGTGATCTTATGTATGAGCTCAATAGAAATGTCTAGCATATCTCTTTTATATTGGTTTGTGGTATGACTATTTTTATTTTAAAAGTTTTGTTTTTTTTTTTTTTTGGTTATTCATTAGAAAAACAGATGGACTAGTGCTTTTACCACTAAATCCTGTAATCAGGAAAGCGGAAACCAACAGACTATATTTGGTTCCTTTTTAAGTGCCTGCACTGCAAAATATAGGTAATAGGGATTGAAATTAGTAATTAAGTATAGCACTTAACCTTCCATTGTAGGACTTTGTGGTAAGTGCTTTTATATGAAGCAATTCATCTGGTAGCAACACTATACCTTTAATGAAAATTACCTAAACCATTGACCAGTGGTATTAGCCTGTAATTGTCTGGAAAGCTTTCATAGAGAAACTAATTAGTAGAGGTAGATTTTATGCTCTTCTGGAGTGTATGAAATATTCTCATAACTCAACAGTTCACATGTTAGAATAAATATTGAATTTTCTGAATAGCAGACCCAGTTTTCATTATTTTCTGTGCATGGAGCAAAGTATAGAAATAATATTTTGCAAACCATTTAAAGTCGAGAAAGCCATTTCTTGGTGCTTATCAGTTAAAGCTCTAGAATATAATGCATCATGAATCCCTGATTTGCTCCTAATTACAGTTACAGAAAATTACAAAATTTTCTTTCTCAACAAACATAGACTTCGTCTTCTCATGATGTTAATCCACAAAACCTAACATTAACCTAACATTATTCTACTAGCCCAGACTAAAGATTTCTCCAGATAAGCCACAGTTACCTTCGAAGATAAACCATTGACTTCATTTGTCTACCACAGAATGCCAAAAAGATGTTATTTATTCTGTACAGGGTCAAATATTCATTTTATTCCTGTCAAGTTAATACATCAAATCAACAAATATATACTATATTAAGGGAACTTCCTAGGCTTACCATCTTGTTACAGAGATACGTAAAAAAATGTTCAAGATTAAAAATATACTATGTGGGAAAATACAAGTGTTATCATATCATATTCAGCTAATTTCTGAATAAGAAAAATAAAAAGGGAAAATTGGTTCCAAGGAAGACAAGCCATTTTGGAGTGAGTAGTCTAGCAAGACTACAAAAAATATAGGAAATTTGATTTGGGTCTTGAAAGGCTAGATTACGTTTTAATGGGATTAGCAGGAAGAGGTAGAGACAGAAAATAATTAGGAAGCTTTAAAAAGCCCAGGTATCAAAAGATAAAGGCCTAAGATAAGGTGTGAGGGTGTGAGAAAATAAAGAGGTTGAATACAGAATACATTAGAAGACCTAGTGAACAACTGAGTAAAAGGAGAGTCATTTCTACTTTTTAGTTCCCCTATCTCTCTCTCTCAATGTAACCATTGATTATTCAATGTTTTGATGCTGCAGTGGGGCCACTAGACTGCATTAAGTAACAATGAAATGGAAGCCTGTGATAGGAATAAGTAGGGAAGTCAGAGATACAGTTGCTGTTTACTAAGAGTTTAGTCTATCTGGGAGGCAAAGAAGGATTTTGAAAACCTACCAATGTCACATAAAACGGATTAGCTTCAAAGTTAGTAGTACAGGGTTTAGTTGCTATTAGAGTTTAAAGAAAAGAGAAAATGGCGATCTGGAGTGTTGTAACGAAGCAGATAGTTTAGGGATGGAAGATTTGAAAGAAACAGGAATAACTCAAGGAAAAGCTTCATGGAGAGTTTTTCATGCAAAAAACTTCATGCTTTTCGCATGACCATTCAATTTGGCTCAAAGATCTTATGGGTATTATCTGTAAATCTTGACTTTGTTTTCATCTTCAAACGCTTCAAATATTTCAGGGCTCAGGGAAAGTCATATTGATGATTTCCCTTTAAATTCTACACACTTAGTTTAGATTAATTGATTGATTTTTAGTTCAAGTCATTAATTATGTTCAAGTCATTAATTATTATGTATTTAAGCCACTCCATCATTGAAAGTTTCCTATATGGTACTAAAGTATCCATTGGTTTGAGGATTTTTATATTTTTATTTCTTTTTAACTGAATTTTTACTATGTGGATGGTATAATTGAGAAAATCTACCTCATTTATAATCATAGAATTTGAAGCAGGGAAGGAACTTCAAAGATCGTCTCTACCAGCTTCTTCATTTTTCAGACAATAAAATGGAATCTTGGGGCTTCCCTGGTGGCGCAGTGGTTGAGAGTCCGCCTGCCGATGCAGGGGACACGGGCTCATGCCCCGGTCTGGGAAGATCCCACATGCCGCGGAGCGGCTGGGCCCGTGAGCCATGGCCGCTGAGCCTGCGCGTCTGGAGGCTGTGCTCCGCAATGGGAGAGGCCACGATGGTGAGAGGCCCGTGTACCGCAAAAAAAAAAAAAAAAAAAAAAGGAATCTTGGAGAGGCTAATGGATTTGATCAGGATCACTATGCTAGTTAGTGGCAGTGCCAAAACTACACTTGGAAACTCCTATCTACTGGCTCTGTGTGGTTTTCTTTATACTGTCTAGGAGACAAAAAACAAACAGAAGAGAGATCATTAGATGTATCCTTCAACATAGCAAGGTATATTCTTCATAACTAAACATTATGATTTACATGGTCAAGCATAACTGTCTATATTAGTCCATGTCACAGCCTACTGCTTCTACTGACCCACACAGACACACATACACACGAAACTGTCGTATGAGTGTTAAAAACTAGTAACACGTGGAAGAAAAATAAGTTTCTTACAAAAACCATAGTTTTTGTTATCACTAAATTTTTCAATAGTATTACTTATTAGTAGGCACTGATTATTTTTTAACCTCACTTTAAAAACTTTATTAGCAAATTAAGGAAACCATTATGAATCATACTGTTTTACTGTTCCTGCAGCAAACTTTAGGTTGACATGATTTCAAACTTTATATATTTACTAATTTATATTTATTTCTCAGTGACATCACTTGAAACTTAGTTGATTTCGGTCGCTAGAAGAGGAATGGTTCTTTAGACAATTCAAGTATAAGAATTCTTAAGTATTATTCGGGAGAAAAACTGTATCTTAATAGAAGACTTGCCCCTGTCTTGGTTAAATGTAGAGATACGGGAAGAGTGTGACTGAATTTTGTTTCCCTCCTACAAAGTAAGGCAGTGAAAATCTAACTCACTTATGGAAACTGATAAACCATATAGAAGATGTGAGTCATTCTTTAAATACACTATAAGTTTGGGGTAGGCTCCAACAGAAGACATGATGATCAGGACTTGGCACATAATAAATAATTAATAAATAATTGTTGAATAAATCCCATTTAACTTCAATGTCAAAGCATTGTCTTTTGCTCATTTTTTTTTTTTTCTTTTTGCGGTACGCGGGCCTCTCACTGTTGTGGCCTCTCCCGTTGCGGAGCACAGGCTCCAGACGCGCAGGCTCAGCGGCCACAGCTCGCAGGCCCAGCCGCTCCGCGGCAT
This sequence comes from Phocoena phocoena, assembly GCF_963924675.1. Classification (NCBI taxonomy): domain Eukaryota; kingdom Metazoa; phylum Chordata; class Mammalia; order Artiodactyla; family Phocoenidae; genus Phocoena; species Phocoena phocoena. The sequence continues at coordinate 48,877,920 of NC_089232.1, forward strand.
GTGGGATCCTCCCGGACCGGGGCACGAACCCGTGTCCCCTGCATCGGCAGGCGGACTCTCAACCACTGCGCCACCAGGGAAGCCCTTGCTCATGTTTTTTAGCCAAAACATACATAGGTGCATGGATAAATATTTATGTGAATATATAAATGTTTGGCTTTCTATTTGATATAGTTAACTGTTTACTAATCCAAATCATCCAAAGTAAAACTTCATACTGTGAGAAATCTGAAACTTCAAATACTATAGCTTTATTAGAATTAGTGACTAAAACTCTGACTTTCTCCGTTTTAATTATCTTCTTTCATGGTGTTCAGTTTTCCTGAGACTTTGGGGGCTTTTCTTAATGACGAAGCATAGTGAACTTTTTATTGAGCAGTGTGTTAACTACATCTACCTAAAATGCTTAGCTTCAGAGAAATTGTATCCAAGGAGATGGAAAGAAATGATATATTCTCAGACTTCTCGCTTGTTCTAATATATTCTCAGTGACCTGCATTTTTTTCTTTTTTAATATCAAAGCGTGCTTACAGTTATTGTAACACAACCGTATTAGGATTTTTAATTTTCTGCTAAAAGAAAGAGAAAGGTTCTCTCATGGTTTGATGGGCATCATTTAGACTGCACAGTCTGGCAAACATAGATAATATAAACATATATAAATGGCAGCCCTTCTTCATGGTTTCCAGAAGATTCCCCCTTTATCTTGTTCCCCGTCATTGTTTCCAAATTACAATTTGTTTAGAGATTTAAATTCGTATCATAATAAGGGGAGGTGTTGATTTCACTCCAGAAAAATACTTGGGTTAAACAGAGAATGGCATTATCATAAATTTTAAGTGAAGGTAACCGAAAACGTTGACTGAGGAATTGGGTTCAAGGACTCTTCTTCAAAAGTACTGATCATCAGGATAATGAATCTACCTACTAGTTAAAAACAATGAATCACTTATGTCAGATACAAAAAAAAAAATAGTTGCCACTATAAATGAAAATTTAGTTTTTAGGAGTTGAGATAGAAATAGGTTTTCAGAAATAGGTAAAGGCTAAAAGTCAGAGAAATTACATTTTTAAGGATATTAGGCTTTCAGGAAACTTGCAGGTGTTCAGTTGATTTTGTAGAGATTTATAGTTTTGTGACAATGCTTTTATAATTTGATTATTATCCAAAAGTATCTTTATGGTAACATAGTTTATAATTACCTGAGTTCAATGGGCGATCAGCCATGTTCCCAACTTAATGATGGGCCCTTCTTTTAATTTTTTCTCAAACACTCTGATTCCTATTTTATCAAGAGGTTTTATTAAATTGCCCAGGAATATTTATATATTTTTATGATAATACTAGTATTTTTATTATACTAGTAATATTATTACTGATAATAACTAGTATTTTTATGTGTGATTAAACAGTTTTTTAAAAATTCTACCATTTGCTTTTTTTCCTCTCAACTCTTAACGTGAGCATTTGAGTACCACCTATGAGTAAGGCTCATATTTTTCATACTATTTCCCTTTGTCTGCTGTCTACCCACTTTTCTTATCTTGTTAGCTCAGGAATTAGTTGGTAATAAATGTCAGTTTTTTCCTAGTAAACAATGACAGTTTGTTCAAGAGGTAGCAGAATAGCAAAAAGGTAAAAATTTCATACACTAATGTTGAAGTTCTATATGAAGTACAAAAATTAGGTAACTATCTGCAGTTTTAGATTAATCTAGATCAATTTTTCTTAACTTCCTTTGAATCTCTGCCTCTATAAGAATCTGATAAATAGGGCATCTTATCTTTAGAAAAATACACAGATATCTGCGTGTATACTCAGTGATGCATATGATTTTTAGGGGTTGTGCCTCAACATCCTTATGGACCATTGACCTCTGAATTAGAATGCAGAACCTTTGCTCTGAGTGATCTTAAGGAGGTCTAGAATTCAGAGGAAAAAATAAAGTCTATTTAATGAACATATGAGGAGGAACTTCCTCCTACCCAAATGAAGCAAGCTTCCAATGAAATGTAACTGCCCTTTATTAACCTTCTAATAATAATAACCTTCTAACCAGTGGTGTTGCCCTGGATGTAGCCTCTGCTAGTTCAGATAAAATTCTTTTTCTTTAACAGAACAAGCCCAACTTTTGTACTTCCAATTTAGAAAAATTGTTCTCTCAAATATGATTACAAGAATGTCATAATCCTTCCAATAAATGGATTTTGACCACTGATACTGTGCTTGCTATAATTCTAAAGTTGGTGCATTGCATAATAAATATCCTTAAAGTCAAAGTGCGTGATTTGAGGGGTCTCATTTGGATAGATCTATTGGTAAGTCATCTGAGGATTATGAAGTGTGATGGTGAAATAACAGTGTCCAATGCAGTCAAGAGAAAAATGACTATTAATCTGACACCTTTGGAAAGGATTACTTTTTATTATTATGAGGGCAAAGTAATAAAGCCCTTTGCATGTATAGAGGAAACTTTAGAACTCATGGAGAAGGATAGTTTATCTCTTTTTCTCTCTGTACTAGATAATTTTTCACCTTTTTCGCCCCATCACATTCTTAATCTTAATAATAGTTTATTCTCTTATATATGTACTTAATTCATTCCAAGAGAACACTGACAAGCCACTCCTTCCTTTCCATGAGAAATAGGTCCTTAACATAAAAAATGTTACAACTAATTAAGTTAGGAAAATATATATTCACGGTTCTGTATTATGAATGAACTACCTCAAATGTGACAAACAAAGGCATTTTTGGCACTATCCAAAGTCCTCAATTTAAAAAAATAAAAATCCATCTAGGGCAAGGATTGGCAAACTTTTACTGTAAAAAGCCAGGTAGTAAATATCTGGCTTTTGCGGGCCATATGATCTTTGTCATAATTACTCAGCTTCACCACTATAGGTCAAAAGCAGCAATAGATAATAAGTAAATGAATGGGTGTGGTTATGTTCCAATAAATCTTTATCAAAGTAGATAGAGGGACACATTTGACCTGTTGGCCACAGTTTATTGACCCCTGATATAAAGGCATGACAGAAGGACACAGAAACCAATCTGAAAGAGCTCCTACTAGCCAGAAGGAGCTATTTGAGCAACAAAATATAGTATTGGATTATAACCCAAATAGTGAAATAACTATCTGTGAGCACATACTGATATTAAGTGATTGAATAGACAGATAGATAGACAGACAGATAGATAGATATGTGTGGGAGTGGGCACCACTCTTTCTTACAGAAGAATTCCAGTACCAAATGTAGAAGGGTGATGGAAGTAGAAATTCAACATTAGAACTTCAAAGTAATAATTGTTGAAGGCAAGATTCACCAATAGATGCTAAAATTAATGGGTAGAAGTTTGAGTAGAGGCTAGTAATTTATGTAATCTAAAAGTGTCTCCTGCAAGGGGAAAATAGAAACTTTCCACAGAGAAACTCAGCAGACCACCTTAACTAAGTGGTTGAGTTAAACATCACGAGTAATAAGAAATATGGACCTCATGCACCTCCTGATATGGTGTGCTGAGAGAGGCACTTTATTTCTCTGGTATTCTTTGTATTCTCAATTAAAATTCGTGACCTCAGTCTAATCGTGACAAATAAGATGTGGGAATCTGGACTGGATCCTGGAACACAAAAAGGACATTAGTTAAAAACTGGTAAGACCTAATAAAGTCTTTACATTAGTTAATAGTGTACTAACAACATCAATTTCTTAGTTTTGGTAATTGTCCAATGGTTATTTAAGATGTTAACAGTAGGTTAGGCTAGATGTAAGTTATGTAGAACTCTCATTACTATCTTTTGCAACTTTTCTTTAACTTAATATTTTTTAATAAAAAATTTTTTAATGATTTTCATTTAAAAATACCTTTTATTCAATTCTGTGTATTATAACATTACTCCAGAAAAAAAGATTTTAAACCACAAAACTTCATGTCTTTGTAAAACTAAGTTAGATATAATTGTTGTGACTAAATTGTATATTAACATGTTCATATGGTTATTAGGAAAGTACATTTATTCCTAAGGAATATTAACCTAATTTCTGTAATAATCCAAAGTTGTAACCTAATCTAATATTTTAGTTTTTAATTAAAACAGAATGACATAATAAATGTGAAAACCTTTTGAAGTATGAAGCTTTTAAATAGGCCATATATTAAAATTTAAATTATGATGAATATTTTGTGTCAGATTTAGCCCCATGGGTTGACTATTTCTCAAAGAAAGACTTTCATCTTAAACATTTAAAAGTCTGTTTTGGTTTTAGCCTTATGAGTTTTACTGCATTAGAAAGCATCTAAGGTTCCAACCCCCATCCTGGAAATTTGAGACTAACTTTCCTCATGTTAAGTATTATTGAAGAAATTTGTCATCTTGAGCATATTATCTATACTGGTGGCCTGAACATTTAAAATGACTGTTGAGAACCCAAAAAAGAAGATACCTGACATAAGTCTGTCTAGATATTACCATATGTATTTCCAATGAAGCAATGAAGTATTTTAGCTAGATACGTGAGATATAAAACTGGACAGAATAGAAGGACATTTAGCTTCATTTTTCTACGCAGTGTCAACTAATTGGTAGCACGCCATAATAATTTTTCAGGGTCACATTTGCTGGAGCATTTTAGAAGTCCACGTGGAGTCTTCAATTCTCTCATTTATTATTTTTATTGCTCAGTTCGGCAGAGGAGTTGGATGAGGGTGTATTTTCTGGTTAGAGGAGAAACAAATAGAAACGTTTTAAAATGGAAAGGTTTGCTTTGCAGAAAAGAGGGGCAGGATGGTGGCGATCACAGTAAGAAACAGACCTGAGGATAATTAGATGAGGCTTGTGCTTTATGGAAGTGAAGTTCAAATAGAAGATTAAATCCATCACATTGACTCAATAAGGAAAATGGTGTCGCTCAAGGATTGGGGTGAAGAGGTAAAGAGAACTCACCCCAAATCCCAGATGTTCACAGAGCTTATTTCGATTCCTGGCTTTGGTAGGATCTAGAATCAGCAACAGTGAGTTAGGCATTCTATGCTGGGCACTCCATACTGGCACTGTGGTGGTTTTTTTACATACATTTTCTCATTAACGCTCACAAAATCTTATAAGGCAGCTTGTAGTATCTCCTTGGGATAGATGACTAAACAGAGAAATTAGGTTACTTGCCAAGGTCACACACCCCAAAGCTCACTCCAGTGCTCTGAAGTATTATTATGCAATGCTGTCTACACTATTTATTCTCAGTCTCGGTAAGAAAAAAAAAATCAGAAAAATTTCTTCCTGGTTCCCATCAGATTGCTCCTTTGTTGTGCTGAGGTCCTGATACCAATGGTTATTCTTTCTTCTGCTCAGAACTTGAAAGAACATTCAAGTGTCCCTTGGGAATTTTCCCTTGGGATTATGTCCTCCTCCTCTTCTGGTTATTCTTTTTTTTCCTCGGTATTGTTTACCTAAATACAGAAGGGAGTGCCAAATCCAACTTGTATACCCCTCTTAAACACTAAAATTGTGATAGGAAATATAGGCTACACATCAAATGACCAAACTTTAGACTTAGGCTGTAGACTTACCACAAGATTAAAGGTGGGATAGTGTGGAGGTTAAGAGAGAAAATTCAGGAGTCAGACTCTCTGGGTTCAAATCTTAGTTACAATACTTCATAGATAATGTGACTTCTGGCTCAGTTCTCTAACCTCTTTTTGTACTTCAGTTTCCTGATCTGTAAAATGGGTTAATGTTAGTACTTACTTCTTAGGGTAGTTTGAATTTTCAATGAGTTATTAGTTTCAAAATATTTAGTAGTTAATAAAAACGTGGTAAGTAGTGAGTACTCAGTAAGTGTTAGCCTCTCTCTAATGATCAAAGTAGTTTAGTTTTGAAATTCTGTAATTACAATAGGTACTAATATCCCCATATTAATGTGCATTTCCTTCTGAGAACAAATTTATCCTGTCTTGGCTACCAGACTTGGCTTCACACACATGGAGGTAAGTCTTTCTGGAAACCTCAGACGTGTAATTGCCCCATCCCCTCGTGCCCTCCAAACCCACCCTGAGCCAAAACACTACAGAGACATCACTGAGGAAGGGCTGGGTTCAACGTAAATGAGTGGCACAGAAAATCTTTTCTGGTTAAATTTAGAGAAATGAGTACTGTGTGGTAGTCAGGGAAGATCTCACAGAGGTTGGGAATGTGGATCAGGTATTGGAGATCCTTTGAATTTTAATACGTGAGAATTAGGGAATCCGTGCTAGCTGATGGGCAGGCCACTGCATATAGTTACACAGTTACTACTGGTGAGTTAACTATAGGCACTCACCAATATCCCATCAGAGGGGATGAGTGGAAGCTGGAATCCAATCTGTGCATGGGTCGGCAAGCCATGTGTCCTGACACAGAGGATGTCCCCTAAAGAATGAGCTGTCTTTTCCTTCATACCAAGCACCTTACCTTTTGTCTGGGCTCTAACCATCAGGGAAGTCTCCATCTTCAATTCCCCACAATGTTGCCCTATAATTAGGAGACCGTGAACACTATTCATATGGGCGCAGTTCTGAGAGAGAAAAGAAACACTATTAATAGTTACTTCTGCATAACAGACACATACCAACACTGCCCCAGGCAATCCAGAACATTCGTCACTTTACCTATGAGACTGCCAGATAGAATTGAGACTATTGCTTGTCTCTTACCAGGAGAAACTAGAATCAATCTGTTAGTCATTATGCTAGCTGGCTGGGTTTATTCCTGTTCAGGTGGCGAAGCTGAAGATATTAAGTAAATTAATAAAATTAAATATTATTATATAAATACTAATTCTGGTTAAAAATAACTTTAACCAAATATGAAATTATTACCTTTTTTCCTACTGAAAATACCTTAAAATATCAACACATTCTCAGTCATTCATAAATCTATGCTTAATATCTTCTTTTGCTTAATCAAGTTTCACGTTTCATAAATTATGTTTATTTTGGGTTCAAAATAGTTTTTTTTCACTTTTTGCCTAAAGATATTTTTCTCAAATATTTATTTCATGCTGAATTAGAAAGCATTGAAAAAAGGTAAGCGACTAGAAATTTTTTTAAAAGCATCAGAAATAGATAAAATTCTTTAAAGTGCTAACAGTAGACGAGGTCTTAGACCTATCCATTTCTTTAACACATTTTACATTAAGGAGCTAATGGAGGCCAAAAGCCTCCGTTACTCCTGTGATCCATCAATGAGCATGTATTAAGACACACTTTATGGTTGTCCCATGGTGGGCTAAACCGGTGGGGAACAGAGAAGCAAAAAATACTGTCTTTACCCTACAAGAATTTGAAGTATAATTTGGGAGGAAAGATAAATCATTAGAGAAGCATGAATTGTATGGGAAATGCAAGATTATATAGCATAAAAGGTAAATATGAGAGCTGGAAGAGATATGAAGTAGATAGGAGAATGCACACGTTTAGTGCTTAAAAGAAGTAACATCTGAGTCTGGTCTAGAATGGACATATGTTGGTGATAGGGCCATTCCATACAGGAGAGAGAATGAACCCAAGAACATAGGTGGTTAAAGATTCCAAAATTGCACAAAAATTGGTCTTGCTCTTTGTGATGGGGTATTTATGATAACTTCATAACGATCCTACTAACTAAAGCTGAGGGAGTAATTAAGGAAGGGCGATCAGAACCACTTCCTTCCAGAATTTGTGGGTTTCTAAGGGGTATCTATACTATGACAAAAGAATGCTTTTGGGGGCAGTTTCAACATGGACCTAGGGTTAGGGACATCCCATAGGTTTCCAGCTTGAGTTCCCCTGGGTTCTCAGGAGAATTTGAGCACGTTTCTGAATCTGTGATGATAAAGTGAAATTAGTAGTATCCACCTGGACAAGACTGGTAACTGGTGCTAATGGTATATTCCTGTTAAATTTTAATATATTCTGAGCAAATAGGTAATGATGAGCACAACTCTTTCATTTTTACAAAGATTTATATTCCTGATTGCAATTGAATTCTTACTCTATAACTGAATTATATCTCCTCAAACCATCTTACTCTCTGACATTCCTAGCATGTTATTAATAACATAATTCACCTTATTACCCCATATATCAAAATCTTTCTAGTTATCCCATCAAAGCACTAAATCCAATGGTAGCCACTAGTTTCCAGTAATTCCTCCTTCAGTGATTCCCCAGGTTCCATCATTCTCTATCTGCACTTGTGTTGTTTTAGTTATGTAAGACCTTTATCACAATTTTCCTATTATCAGCTATTGACTATCTATGTTCTTCATTATGTTAACCCGTTAGGTGTACAGCCTAGATGCTTATCTCCCTAAAATAACTTTTATTATATATCTTCCTGCTTCTCAATTCTTCAGTGGCTCCCCAAAATGGACTATAGAAGGAGTAGAATTTGTGAGGATGGAGAGAGCTGTATAGTAGAATCAAATGCCTTTCTCTCAGGTCTGATATTTTTCATTTTAGTATCTTATTTTTTATATTTTTGTTTCTACACATATAGACATTTTTTGGAAATCTGATTTTCCTGATTTACGTTTTTCTAAGTAGCTTTCATAATGTTACCAATTTCTTGCCCTTGCAATAGGAATCCAGGGATTATAGGTATTTGTTTATTTTCTTTTGCTGTATTTGTAATTTCAGTTTCATACTTTGAACTTTCCTGTTATTTGTGTTGAATACACCTAAAAGCCATTTACTAGAAAAACTAAGTTTAATGATTGAATGCAATTAGAGTATTTCAGTGTATAGCCAAACCAAAACAAGAAGGTCTGTTGTATTTTCCCATAATGTGTGATGATGTTCTCTCTTTACTTTTTCATTTCCTTTTAAAAGGAAATAACATGAACAATAGTAGTTTTATGAGATAATTTACTTAAACTCTTAATAAGCCGTGGTACCTTTCCTACTCTCTTCTAATTCTGTGGCGCTCAAGAGGCCAACATGTCAAGGTTATCAAAACCATCCTTAATAGGTTGGGAATTAGACCAGACTCTAGCTATAAAGTCTTTTTCATTTCTACAGGTCTGTGATTCTGTGTAATCTATAAAAACAAAAGTAGCCATCATAGAGTTAACACCAACTATGTACCAGAACCTGGGGGCTTAACACAAATTACATCTCATGATTTTTTTTTTTTTTTTTTTTTTTTTTTTGCGGTACGCGGGCCTCTCACCGCTGTGGCCGCTCCTATTGCGGAGCACAGGCTCAGCGGCCATGGTTCACGGGCTTAGCCGCTCCGCGGCACATGGGATCTTCCCAGACTGGGGCACGAACCCGTGTCCCCTGCATCAGCAGACGGACTCTCAGCCACTGTGCCACCAGGGAAGCCCTACATCTCATTCTTAAAAATAATCTCATAATTTATCCCCATTTGACAGATGTGATGACACTTGGAAAGTTTAAGTAATATGTCTTTGAGTTGAGTGTATTACTGAGAGTTGAACCTGGGGTTTTTCTAACTCCCATAAACTCAGACAGACTTGATCATATCTTTCCATAAATGTTAATAGCCTTATAGATTAAATATTTAGAAAATCAAGATTTCACAAATTTCAAACTGGAAACTTCTCTTGGGGCTATTAAAAGGAAACTTTTCTTTTTTGATGAGAAATATGTCAGCTACATGTGCTATAATTTTCACCCAAGTTATCGTGACAATGTAAAGTGTTTAAAAAGCTGTGTATTCTTGATAGTATTCTATGTTGTGACCCTTACTTTGTCATAAGATAAAATGTCTTAGTCATCAAATGCAAAAATATGGCAACCTAAAATCTTTTTTGTTTTAAGACTAGTCAAATGAGATATCTCTGTTTATATGTGTCATTAGTGACAGGCCTGGGACCCTCTACCCACGCTTTTTCAGCTCAGAGGTTTGTTTAGTGTACTACACTGCCAGCTAAAAGAAAAGAAAAACATGGCTTGCATATACCTCTTTCGGTATAAACTTTATTAAATACCAAGTTATTATAGGCCTTCTTTTCCTTCATGTTTGTCTATTTTTTGATTGAAATATTAAGCATATAATGTATTTACATATGTCTAAGAGCTTATATGTGATGTTTCTCCTCAGAATGCCCAAGGACTTCCTAAAAAAGATTAGTAGTCCTATGACTTTTTTGACTCCCCATTTTCCTATCCAAACTAAAATCATTGTATGTCCCTACACATAGTTAGCAGACAATCATTGTGTCAAATTTCATGAAGATAATTAGACTTCTTATATAAACTTATTATGGAATTTCTTCTGTTTTCCTAATGTATTGATTAGAAAAACAATCACTGTTGTGGGTACCTATTTTCACCTGCAAGAAGCAGCATTAGAAGGAAATGTAGGATGGAATCAGTGAGTCTGGATCATGGAGAAGAGGCTGGGAGCATGAGCTAGGACTGATAAAGAGTCCAGGGTGGAGAGATTCGGTATGGTAATGTGAAGGACAAGGGATAGTGGAAGAAACAAGTGTCTAAGAGGGTACAGTTCATTAATTGATTTAGTAATTCATTCAAAAACATTCCTTTAAGATCTCCCATGTGCCTGGCCCTCTGCAGGGAATACAGTGGTGATCAGAAACAGACACAATCCTTGTTCTCATGAGCTTACAGTCTATCGGCAGAAACACATTATTTCAAATAACCCCTCCACTTAAAAGTGTGGAAAATAAACTAGAGGGAGCCAGAATGAGTGTCTGGAGCTAAAGTAGGAGATGATACAGCAGTCCAGATGGTGCTTGGACTATATTATAGCATGGAGAGTGGAGATGGAAAGACACTGGCGTTGAGGTTGAAGGCTTGGCTCCTCTTAACGATGCAGGTCCCAGGAACATTAGAAGAGAGCAGAAGTCGAGGACACTGACAAAGCTTCTCCACTCCCTTCTACCAAGCATCTTCCCAAGTAAAAAGCAGGCCGAAAGGTATATTGAAGTCTGGCTCTACAGGTAGGAGTGGCAAAGCTGTGTCCAATTTCTCAAGAAATAGAAGGGACCTTGAGATGATTGCATGCATATAGAGGTCAAGCCTTTCTGTTTTAGCACAGAAAGGTTGGTACAGTTAGCCACTTGCCAGGCCTTTCACTGTCCCTGGGCACTTTCAGTGGAGGATGTCACGCTATGGCAGGACTGTTTCACAGAGGCTTGGAATTGGCATCATTCTTCAGCGATAAGCCCCAAAAGAGAATGAGAACAGAACAAGACACCCATCCAGCTTTGAGCAGATGATAAATATTTCAAGTTAACAGTGAAAGTTGCTATTCTTTGTTGTTGTTGGCATGACTATTTAGCAAGTCCCAAAAAACTAATTAACGTCTTGCAGAATAATTTTTGTGTTTATTTTAAAAGACTCCTCAGGCAGTTTCTAAGAATAGAAATTTGTATGAATAATATAGGCTCTGTCCTCTGGGACTTAAAATTTGTTTTTAGAGTTTTGGAAGTGGGCACAATAAACATTTTGTGATCTCACAATACTTGGTAAATTGAAGAAAACCAGTATATTTCAATAAAAGAATCTCACCTAATTTAACCATTAACATTAGTAGAGATTTACCTTATGTAGTTTTTTTTTTTTTGGCATGGGAACTTTTAAAATAAATTAGAACTCTAACACGAACACGAAATTTTTTTTAAACGGATTAAAATAATTTAAATTGATTTTATGTATTTACTGACATCGAAAGATCCCCACGCTCTGTCAAGTTGTTGTTTTTCTTTTTGAACATCTTTATTGGAGTATAATTGCTTTACAATGTGTGTTAGTTTCTGCTTTATAATAAAGTGAATCAGCTATACATATACATATATCCCCATATCTCCTCCCTCTTGCAAAAATTTTAATAGTACTGCAGTGATCTGTGTTAATGAAGCTATAGGGGGCCACAAACTAAAGAAAATGATAATATCACATAATTTTTATTAATTTGAGAAATTTCATTTAATGATATGAAAGGTTAAATAGCTCCTTTTGTAAAAATTGTTCTATAGACATAATGGAACAATGCCTAAATATATATATTTCATACTAAAATCAATTTTATCATTATCTTTTAAGTTAAATAATACAAAATATAAATTGGTAGAGTTCATTTTGTAACTGGGCTTAACTATCAGAATTGTGGTGCAGATTATGATTTGCAGCAAATCCAGAAAAGGACAAAATATATTATTTAACCAAAATTAAAATGGATATGAGTTTGACACTAATGTAGTACTTTATTAAAATGCAAATCCAAAGTACTCATTTCTAGACTTTTTGGCAATTAGTGGCAAAATACAATCACATCTGCTTAACATCAAAGGTCTGTGAATAAGCCAGCAATATATGATTTTAAATAGTTTTAAATTATCTCTATATCAATTTGCTAGGGCCACCATAACAAAATACCATAGACTAGGGGGCTTACACAGCAGAAATTTATTTTCTCACAGTTCTGGAGAAGTCTGAAGTCACCGTGTCAGCAGGGTTAATTTCTTCTGAAGCCTGTCTCCTCGGGCTGCAGATAGCTGCCTTCTCTCTGAGTTTTCCCATGGTCTTTTCTCTCTGTGTGCATGCCCCTGGTGCCTTTTTGTGTGTCTTCTTCTTATAAGGACACCAGCTAGATTGAATTATGGCCTATTATAAAGGAGTCATTTTAACTTAATCGTAACTTTAAAAGCCCTATCTCTGAATACAGGCATATTCTGAGGCACTGGGGGTTAGGGCTTCAACATATGAATTTGGGTGGGGGGGGCACAAGTCAGCTCATAACAGTCTGGAAGTGTTTGAAGGGTTCTTGTGTGGAGGATGCCAACAAACCGTTTATTTTCACTGAAGTCACTGCAAGTCGCCAGTTGGATTTCAAAGACTTCAGGAAAAAATTTAAATGAAGTGTTAATTAGGCCAGAGTTGTGTGGCCCAATTTGTTTAGCCCTATCCTTGAAAATGACACTATCTAACTATAGATGTGCTGGATTATAAAATGACAGAGAAGAACATGTGAGGGGATCAATTCCAAATGTCCTAACTAATGGCGCATCAGCTTAAACTTTGTTGGACATTTTTATACTTTGCTCTTCTCTCCATTCTGTTCGGTATTTAGGGATCCACTAGAAATCACAGATGGCTGAAGTTTAAAGGGAAGTACTGCTGGCAGTGGAGAAATTCATGGTCTTATTCTAAGTGATACAATGAAACTACTGTACCTACTGCATCCTGTAAGATGTCTGGATTTCAATTGGTGATCTCCACTCAGGCTCAGAGTTACACTTGGGCCACTACCTGGCAGGTTTTCAAGTTTGCTCTTGTCAGATTTTACTGGATGGGAAGTCTCATGAGGATGTTTCCTGAACCAGAAATATCTCCCAAAGTACAGTTCCCCAGATCACAGGTGCTTGAGATACCCGAGAAGAGATTTTACTTAGATAAATATTGGACAAAGCGGTTTGCAAAGAGCAGCCATTGATTTGAAGAAGTCCTTTAGATTCCCTCTTAAAATTGTCCTCTCATCTCTTTAGAGCTAAGCATTTAAAATGAAGAGGAGACAAACCTCTACTCTTTTCAAACGTCATAATGTACTCCCTCCCTCCCTCCCATCCTCTTACCTACTTTTTATAAAATTGAAATCTCCTAAAATCTAACCTCTGCCTGCCTTTCTCCTCTTGAAATGGCTGTCAGAGCAGTGACATGCTTCAGTGGGTGGATAGAAAGAAGCCAGAGGAATGTCTACATGGTGAGAGGGGTGTGTGTCTGTACAGCTGAAAGAAGAAAGAAGACAAGCTTAGAACATTAAACATATCAAAAAAATGTAATGGCTTAATTATAAAGGTCTCTGTAGATGACGACCAAAAATCTTCATAAATTTCCCAAACTATGAGATAGTTTAAAAAAAGAACAGGAAAAAAAAAAAAAACCCTACCAAGTCAAAGATTTCATACTCTTTAAAGATATTTTCAGTGTTAGAAACATTGATGATATTTTGTTTTTAATGGCTCTAAAATTAAATCCATCATAAAAACCCACAGACAGAATGTTTTAACAAGATGGCCTAATGCATGTCTTCTTGATCCTACCTTAAACTTGGGGCCGTCAGTCCTTAGCACTGGAGGTCATCTTGCGGGCCTTACAATCCACTGACCTCGTTTTACAGATAATAGGACTGACTTGCTTTAGGCCACACGGCGTCAGCTTCTGTTTACAGTTTCTGTGGCCCTTCTTTGTCACAAGCATTATGGGGGGAAAAGAAGAGTTTGAGACATTCTAGTTGAAGTGCATCTCTTAGAATCATTAAAATACAGATTAAAATGTCATTTTGAAAATAAAGTTTTCTTATTCCAGGAGCGGCTTTGTCACCATGCTGCTGCACTGAACAGATAGTGGTCCCCTAAATTCTATTTTCCCTCTGGGCAGGTGCCTTTGGCTTTTTCTTTTTGTGTGCCCACCTCAAGTTAATGACCTCCTTTCAGTTGTTCCCACTGGTTTACGCGTAGCCATGCATAAACCTCTGAGAATGAAGCTGACATTGCTTAAGAGAAAATGCAGTGATTTTGACAAAGCACCTATAGGGTTCAGGACATCACTTATAATAAATCAGCTCCCTGGCTATATTTTGTCCTAGGAAAGAAAAATAGATTTATTTTCTACTCTTTTTCACACCCACCTCAACTACTTTCCTATGCTCATATGGTTGAGAAACAATTTCTGTGATCTCTGTATTTCTAAATATATCATATTAGGCACATTTTACCAGATAACAGATAATGACACAATCATAATATAATGGTTTATATTTACTGGATGCTTACTCTGTGCCAGGCACTGTGCTAAGAGACTTACGTATATTGTGTCACTTATTCTTACAAATACTCATCTCACAGATGAGAAAACTGATGCTCAGAGGTGTTATGCTCCTGGCCCAATGTTACCCAGCTAGTTAATAGTAAAGCCAGGATTTGAACCCAGGAATTAAAGCCCAGTATCTTAACCACCAAGGGTTCTCGTTCCACAGTGAATCTGACCACATGAGTACTTTCTTCTAAGAAATAATTGCTGACAGCCAAAACAAAATTTTACTGGAGGAAAGTTATTTTAGGATTTCTAGTTCAAATCCACAGTGTTTCATTTGTCTACAAAAGAAAAAGCTGGTTGTTTTATGTAAGAGGTTTTACATTTTATGAAACTGAAGAGGCTGGCCTTGACTCAACAGCTGTATCTCAGCCCATCCTTTGCACTTCCAGGGCATTTAATCATAAATAATTTGTGTGCAGTTGACAAACCCCATCTTTCTAATTGAAAAAAATCTTCCTGCCTTCCAATTACAAGTAGAGGAGAGAGATTGAAGTCCATTGAAAATGAGATTAGAATGCAGTAGTAATCAGACTTACTTCTCTTCACTGGAGGATAAGCAACTTTCTCAGTACCATTTACGGGCTATATCAGACCATGTAGGAGACATTTACTTATTTCCTCTTTCATAGACCAGTCTAAATGTTAAGAGGAATACACTGAAAGTCAAAGTTGATATGAGGAGGTAGAAAATCCAGCTGTACCACATATTTCTCTGACTTTCAGAAATCAAGAACTGGGAAAAGAAGTCTTAGAATATGTATAAGTTCCTATTACAGAGAATAAGCCTAAATGTTGACCTAGAAAGGGCTTAAGATTCTCATATCTGGGAAAATGGCAAAATGCCATTTGTAAGGTACTGTGGGTCTGTTCTTACATTTCATTTTTCTTAGTCTCACAACTGAGTGATATCCATCAGTGGCCCTGTCTGTTTTTGTAGCTGTTAAACCATTCTTCTGTGTTAAATGCTACACGGCTACCACAAAAGAACTCTTTAGTATGCGTGATAACAGAATATGACCTCTGATTTATCAGAGTACGTTCTGTATTTTCTTATCTGCTTGTCCCTGTTCCTTTTCATTTCTCGCTGCTGGTTTTTGATATGATATTTCAGTGTTTTTTGCATTAGGAACCCAACAGCCTAGAAGGCTTAGGGAAGAACCTGTAAATATTACCTACAGGCAATGACACCCACAGTTCACAAGATTACCTTTATTTCTAATTCTTCTGATGGAACAATATCCAAAATAAAATTTTTGAATGTAAGTAGCTAACAGGAGCACATGCTCTTAGAAATCTTTGTATAAAGGCACACTAGATCTCTTAATGTAGTTCCACATAACAGAGGGACATGAAGGGAGAAATTTCTTAAGCCAGTTAGAAATGCACTTAGCTTCTAATTTCTTCCCCAAAGCACTGTTGAACTCTGCAGTAGACGTGGCTTTCCATGCCCAGCATCACAGCAGTCTCGTATGAAGATATTGTTTAACTGGATACAAAGGCCTGCTGTTTCACAGAAGGAGCTGGGGTGGCTTCTGAAGCATAAGTCACGAATATAGCATTACCCTACTTGAGTCCTCTTTCTAGCTGTATAAGTGGGCTGACTGACAGGGCACTTGGGTGTGCCACCCTCTCTTGCTATAACATTCAATTAAGACACTACATTTAATTTGTAGAAAATGCTTCTTTTTTGTTTAAGAAATGGTGGGAGCAAAATTGGAATACCTATAAATACAGTATCAATAATATTAAATTAAAATTTGAAAAAGATCACTCATGATCCCTCCATCCTAACACAAATATTTTCATTTTAGCATATTGCCCTCAAATTCTTGCCAACGAGCATAGTATTTTTTTAATAATTTTTGAATTTTATTTTATTTATTTTTTTATACAGCAGGTTCTTATTAGTCATCAATTTTATACACATCAGCGTATACATGTCAATCCCAATCACCCAATTCATCCCACCACAAACCCCACACCCTGCGGCATTACCCCCTTGGTGTCCATACATTTGTTCTCTATATCTGTGTCTCAACTTCTGCCCTGTAAACTGGTTCATGTGTACCATTTTTCTAGGTTCCACATACATGTGTTAATATACGATATTTGTTTTTATCTTTCTGACTTACTTCACTCTGTATGACAGTCTCTAGATCCATCCACGTCTCAACAAAAGAATCAATTTTGTTCCTTTTTATGGCTGAGTAATATTCCATTGTATATATGTACCACGACTTCTTTATCTGTTCATCTGTCGTTGGGCATTTAGGTTGCTTCCATGACCTGGCTATTGTAAATAGTGCTGCAGTGAACATTGGGGTGCATGTGTCTTTTGGAATTACGGTTTTCTCTGGGTATATGCCCAGTAGTGGGATTGCTGGGTCATATCGTAATTCTATTTTTAGTTTTTTAAGGAACCTCCATACTGTTCTCCATAGTGGCTGTATCAATTTACATTCCCACCAACAGTGCAAGAGGGTTCCCTTTTCTCCACACCCTCTCCAGCATTTGTTGTTTGTAGATTTGTAGAATGATGCCCATTCTAATTGGTGTGAGATGATACGTCATTGTAGTTTTGATTTGCATTTCTCTAATGATTAGTGATGTTGAGCAGCTTTTCATGTGCTTCTTGGCCATCTGTATGTCTTCATTGGAGAAATGGCTATTTAGGTCTTCTGCCTATTTTTGGATTGGGTTGTTTGTTTCTTTAGTATTGAGCTGCATGAGCTGTTTATATATTGTGGAGATTAATCCTTTGTCCGTTGATTCGTTTGCAAATATTTTCTCCCATTCTGAGGGTTGTCTTTTGGTCTTGTTTATGGTTTCCTTTGCTGTGCAAAAGCTTTGAAGTTTCATTAGGTCCCATTTGTTTATTTTTGTTTTTATTTCCATTACTCTAGGAGGTGGATCAAAAAAGATCTTGCTGTGATTTGTGTCAAAGAGTGTTCTTCCTATGTTTTCCTCTAACAGTTTTATAGTGTCTGGTCTTACATTAAGGTCTCAAATCCATTTTGAGTTTATTTTTGTGTTTGGTGTTAGGGAGTGTTCTAATTTCATTCTTTTACATGTAGCTGTCCAGTTTTCCCATCACCACTTATTGAAGAGGCTGTCTTTCTCCATTGTATATTCTTGCCTCCTTATCAAAGATAAGGTGATCATATGTGCATGGGTTTATCTCTGGGCTTTCTATCTTGTTCCATTGGTCTATGTTTCTGTTTTTGTGCCAGTACCATATTGTCTTGATTACTGTCGCTTTGTAGTATAGCCTGAAGTCAGGGAGTCTGATTCCTCCACCTCCGTTTTTTTCCCTGAAGACTGCTTTGGCTATTCGGGGTTTTTTGTGTCTCCATACAAATTTTAAGGTTTTTTTGTTCTACTTCTGTAAAAAATGCCATTGGTAATTTGATAGGGATTGCATTGAATCTGTGGCTTGCTTTGGATAGTATAGTCATTTTCACAATATTGATTCTTCCAATCCAAGAACATGGTATATCTCTCCATCTGTTGGTATCATCTTTAATTTCTTTCATCAGTGTCTTATTGTTTTCTGCATACAGGTCTTTTGTCTCCCTAGGTAGGTTTATTCCTAGGTATTTTATTCTTTTTGTCGCAATGGTAAATATGAGTGTTTCCTTAATTTCTCTTTCAGATGTTTCATCATTAGTGTATAGGAATGCAAGAGATTTCTGTGCATTTATTGTGTATCCTGCAACTTCACCAAATTCACTGATTAGCTCTAGTAGTTTTCTGGTGGCATCTTTAGGATTCTCTATGTATAGTATCATGTCATCTGCAAACAGTGACAGTTTTACTTCTTCTTTTCCAATTTGTATTCCTTTTATTTCTTTTTCTTCTCTGATTGCCGTGGCTAGGACTTACAAAACTATGTTGAATAGCAGTGGTGAGAGTAGACATCCTTGTCTTGTTCCTTATCTTAGAGGAAATGCTTTCAGTTTTTCACCATTGAGAATGATGTTTGCTGTGGGGTTGTCGTATATGGCCTTTATTAGGTTGAGGTAGGTTCCCTCTATGCCCACTTTCTGGAGAGTTTTTATCATAATTGGGTGTTGAATTTTGTCAGAACTTTTTTCTGCATCTATTAAGATGATCATATGTTTTTTATTCTTCAGTTTGTTAATATGGTGTATCACATTGTTTGATTTGCTTATATTGAAGAATCCTTGCATCCCTGGGATAAATCCCACTTGATCATAGTGTATGATCGTTTTAATGTGTTGTTGAATTCTGTTTGCTAGTATTTTGTTGAGGATTTTTGCATCTATATTCATCAGTGATATTGGTCGGTAATTTTTTTTTTTTTTTTTTGTAGTATCTTTGTCTGGTTTTGGTATCAGGGTGATGGTGTCCTCATAGAATGAGTTTGGGAGTGTTCCTTCCTCTGCAACTTTTTGGAAGAGTTTGAGGAGGATGGGTGTTAGCTCTTCTCTAAATGTTTGATAGAATTCACCTGTGAAGCCATCTGGTCCTGGACTTTTGTTTGTTGGAATATTTTTAATCACAGTTTCAATTTCATTACTTTTGATTGGTCTGTTCATATTTTCTGTTTCTTCCTGGTTCAGTCTTGGAAGGTTATACCTTTCTAAGAATTTGTCCATTTCTTCCAGGTTGTCCATTTATTGGCATACAGTTGATTGTAGTAGTCTCATAGGATGTTTTGTATTTCTGTGGTGTCTGTTGTAACTACTCCTTTTTTATTTCTATATTTAGGGATTTGAGTCCTCTTCCTCCTTTTCTTGATGAGTCTGTCTAATGGTTTATCAAATTTGTTTATCTTCTCAAAGAATCAGCTTTTAGTTTTATTGACCTTTGCTATTGTTTTCTTTGTTTCTATTTCATTTATTTCTTCTCTGATCTTTATGATTTCTTTCCTTCTGCTAACTTTGGGTTTTGTTTGTTCTTCTTTCTCTAGTTCCTCTAGGTGTAAAGTTAGATTGTTTATTTGAGATTTTTCTTGTTTCTTGAGGTAGGCTTGTATAGCTATAAACTTCCCTCTTAGAACTGCTTTTGCTGCATCCCATAGGTTTTGGATCGTCGTGTTTTCACTGTCATTTTTCTCTAGGTATTTTTTGATTTCCTCTTTGATTTCTTCAGTGATCTCCTGGTTATTTAGTAACTTATTGTTTAGCCTCAATGTGTTTGTGTTTTTTACGTTTTTTTCCCTGTAATTGATTTCTAATCTCATAGCGTTGTGGTCAGAAAAGATGCTTGATATGATTTCAATTTTCTTAAATTTACTGAGGCTTGATTTGTGACCCGAGATGTGATCTATCCTGGGGAATGTTCCATGCACCTTTGAGAAGAAAGTGTAATCTGCTGTTTTGGGGTGGAATTTCCTATAAATATCAATGAAATCTATCTGGTCTATTGTGGCATTTAAAGCCTCTGTCTCCGTATTTATTTTCATTTTGGATGATCTGTCCATTGGTGTAACTGAGGTGTTAAAGCCCCCCAATATTATTTTGTTACTGTCGATTTCCTCTTTTATAGCTGTTAGCAGTTGCCTTATGTATTGAGTTGCTCCTATTTTGGGTGCATATATATTTAGAATTGTTATATCTTCTTGGATTGATCCCTTGATCATTATGTACTCGCCTTCCTTGTCTGTTGTAACATTCTTTATTTTAATGTCTATTTTATCTGATATGAGTATTGCTACTCCAGCTTTCTTTTGATTTCCATTTGCATGGGATATCTTTTTCCATCCCCTCACTTTCAGTCTGTATGTGTCTCTAGGTCTGAAGTGGGTCTCTTGTAGACAGCAATATATATGAGTTTTGTTTTTGTATCCATTCAGCAAGCCTGTGTCATTTGGTTGGGGCATTTAATCCATTCACGTTTAAGGTAATTATTGATATGTATGTTCCTATGACCATTTTCTTAATTGTTTTGGGTTTGTTTTTGTAGGTCCTTTTCTTCTCTTGTGTTTCCCACTTAGAGAAGTTCCTTTAGCATTTGTTGTAGAGCTGGTTTGGTGGTGCTGAATTCTCTTAGCTTTTGTTTGTCTGTAAAGCTTTTGATTTCTCCATCAACTCTGAATGAGATCCTTGCTGGGTAGAGTAATCTTAGTTGTAGGTTCTTCTCTTTCATCACTTTAAGTATATCATGCCACTCCCTTCTGGCTTGTAGAGCTTCTGCTGAGAAATCAGCTGTTAACCTTATGGGAGTTCCCTTGTATGTTATTTGTCATTTTTCTCTTGCTGCTTTCAATAATTTCTCTTTGTCTTTAATTTTTGCCAATTTGATTACTATGTGTCTTGTCATGTTTCTCCTAGGGTTTATCCTGTACGGGACTCTCTGCGCTTCCTTGACTTGGGTGGCTATTTTCTTTCCCATGTTAGGGAAGTTTTTAAATATAATCTCTTCAAATATTTTCTCTGGTCCTTTCTCTCTCTCTTCTCCCTCTGAGACCCCTATAATGCGAATGTTGTTGCGTTTAATGTTGTCCCAGAGGTCTCTTAGGCTGTCTTCATTTCTTTTCATTGTTTTTTCTTCTTTCTGTTCCACAGCAGTGAATTCCACCATTCTGTCTTCCAGGTCACTTATCCGTTCTTCTGCCTCAGCTATTCTGCTATTGATTCCTTCTCATGTAGTTTTCATTGCAGTTATTGTGTTGTTCATCTCTGTTTGTTTGTTCTTTAATTCTTCTAGGTCTTTCTTAAGCATTTCTTGCATCTTCTCCATCTTTGCCTCCATTCTTTTTCCAAGGTCCTAGATCATCTTCACTATCATTATTCTGAATCCTTTTTCTGGAAGGTTGCCTATCTCCACTTCATTAGTTGTTTTTCTGGGGTTTTATCTTGTTCCTTCATCTGGTACATAGCCCTCTGCCTTTTCCTCTTGTCTATCTTTCTGTGAATATGGTTTTTATTCCAGGGGCTGCGGGATTGTAGTTCTTCTTGCCTCTGCTGTCTGCCCTCTGGTTGACAACTCACTTCTGAGTGCCAAAGTTCCAACCCACAGTGGCCAGCAGTTTCTTCAGCTTGGGAATCCCCACTGGATCATCAGCAGAACCATCAAACTTGACAGTCCAGTGGTTAAGACTCCACGCTTCCACTAAAGGGGGTGCAGGTTCGATACCTGGTGTGGGAACTAAGATCCCACGTGTTTTTCGTTGGAGGGTCTCCTGCAGAGGTGGGGGGTGGCCTTGGCTCACCGTGGGGACAAGGACACTGGCGGCAGGAGTTCTGGGAAGTACTCCTTGGCGTGAGCCCTCCCAGAGTCTGCCATTAGCCCCACCAAAGAGATAGCATAGTATTTTATTCAATAGTTTTAACATTGTGTGTATTACAAGTTTCACTTTGCATGGCATATGTATTTTAACCATTTTTATTTGTATTTGCAATTAGTTTGAGTCAAAATATATTCTTTTAGAGAATATATTTACTTAAAAAATAGAGGTAGGAGTGTAGAGCTTTATGAAATTAAGAATAATCAATTATCAACTTTTGGGGTGTTAATATCCACATTACAACACATTTTTAATCTGGTTTTTATTTCAATAAAACTTAGACTGCTTGTGATCTAGGTAAAATTCTTTGGGTTCTATCATACCTTCTTTGTCTGTTCTAATCCAATGCCCTGTCTGAACTTCTGTGGCAGCTATAATTCAAGCAGTGGTTAATTGTATACGTATGCATAGTTATCTATTATCTTGAGCTTCCATTTAACTTTCCTCATTTTGGCCCTTGACTCCCCAGCCAAAATCTAAGCCCTTTAATAATAGTCTCTATGTGATGTATTGATGTATACCTGAAACAGTACTTTGAGTACACAGTGCTTATGTGTTAACTTCATTGAGTCAGATTGCTTTCCTAATGTATAGCTAAGCTGTACTAAAGAAACAAAGGATTTGACTATTGGAACTAGAGAAGGAAGGTGAAGTCTTTTGGGTACATGAGATATGTCTAGGAAGAGTAGACATGGATGCATGCCTTGGGCTATCAATGAGTGGCATGAGAGCAGAGATAAGAGGTGGGCTAGGAAGAATAAAAGGCAATATGAAGTCCAAGCAAAATTCACTTTGTGTATTTTCAAATATATATATAGGTATGTATATAAAACAGTGAACAGATGGACCACGTATAGTCCTTACTTGCAAGGAACCCATAATCTAGAATCAGTTACATGAAACCGTTTCACCACAATTACAGTTACTTCTACTAAGTGTTACAAGGATGCATAATGGAAGGCTCTAGGTTAATTTGGTGGAGGGATCCAGAAAATGCTTTCCTGAGAATCATATAAGCTAGTATCAAAAGAAGAAATAAGTTGGCCAGACTCAGATGTCTGTGTCTGTGTGCATGTTGGGATGGGTGGGAGTGTTGAGGTGTACACAGAAATGCAGGAAATTTGCAAAGCAAGGTGAATGGCACCTTGGAAGAGGATTAGCTTGGTTGTAGAATTTGAAAGAAGTCCACAGTGACTAGAATTTAAAGAGTTAGAAATAAATGGTTCAAGATGAAACTGGCAAAGTAGGTAGGAGCCAAATGTTTGTTATGTATATATCTTAATGATACAGCAAATCATGTAATACATAGAACAAATATTTTCATTAGAGCAGCTATATTTTTTTCACAACTTTGCCCCTTGAAGAGTGTCAGTAGTGTTCAAAATCTACTTATTTGGAGCCTTGCCAGCTAAATTAGATATTACTGTATTGTATGGTTTGTACAACAACTACTCGTACAGCATGTAGTTGGAAATAATGTGATAATGCTGCTTTTAAAACTAGAGTCATTTTGCAAAACTTTGTTAAACTTTTACTTTGCTTTATGGGCCTAGGCATATCCAAATGCCATGTTCCCATTTAAAAACAAAAAGTCTAAAAATTAGACTCCTAATCTTCTCTGGAAGTATGTACAGCATTTAAGAACCCTTTTGTGTTTCCTTTCCCAGCCTTAAAAAAGAGGAAACAGGTAACCTTCAGAAGAAGCGAGTATCTTTGTTTTCACTTTCAGGTTATTCTGAACAAATGTTGGGTTCATAAAGTTGCTTTTCCTTATTGTTTTCCAAGTATATTACTGTCTTATCAAAACTGCCACTTTTATTTCTGAAGAGAAATTACACATCAGGGGAGATCTATGAAAATGAGAGGAGAAAATTATGTGTTAGCGAATTTCATATAGCTTGTCTCTACTGACCAATAGTCATAAAAATATGATTACAATTTTAGTTCCCTTTGTTTTCTGAGTACCACCATGAAATTTAACTCCAATTCAAGGATTTGAGTTTTATTACTCCTTGCTGCTTACCTTGATTCTTTGAAATTACTCTTGTTTCCTTGAAGTCTACTGATTTATAAAAAATTAATATACTGTAGTGTGACCAAATATTATCGGCTAGGTGGGAAAGTAAAACTATCCTGAATTCAATCAAAATTGAGGATGCTACACTTTTAGGTATGAATTATCAGATTTTCCATCTTATTCTCCACCTGTGGAACCTTGTTCGAAATATCCATTGTGTACAATACCTTATACCCAAATGGCCACACCAATTAGAGCTAGAACCTATCAATTGGTAGTAGTGTTACTAGATGAGGCCAGCTTCTTGTCAAAAATACTGAGTCTTGAAACTGATATAATGTTATAGATCAATTATATTTAATTTTTTAAAAATTTTTTTAAAAAATTACTGAATCCTTCAACAATTCAAAGAAAAGTAAACCAAATTTTACATACCGTTTTATTGCTTGAAAATTACTTCAGCAGAGACATGTATGTTGCTGGTAACATTTTCAGTGGAGGTAACAACAATTTTAACCCACATAAAATTAACTGGAGGAAAAAGAAAGTAAATCAAAAGAAAAACCTCATTCCACTTTTATTGGGGTAAAGGAAGTATGCAACTAAATTATTATCCTTTATTCAGTGAGAAGCTCTGGCTTTATAAACCTAATTTATGTATTCAGTAGATTACTGTAGTTGATTTGCATGCTTTTTAAAAAGTTGAAACTCTAATTGGACACTTTTTGTAATTCCAAAATGAATTGGTCTTTGACAAGTGGGTCATTACTGCTTTATCCTTACCTCTGATTTAGGATACTTGAAGTTGAAAATAGTTTCTCGCCTTTCATTTGATTTCAATTTTCAGGTACACTTTCCTTGTTTTTAACCTCTTCTATCTGTATAAGCCTGCAACCTTTGACTGTCCAAAGAAAATCCATGTAGTGTTTCTACATCCCAGCATGCTTGGTATCAGATCCCAACACTTTCCAAAGAAAAGTAAGGGTCATCAGAAATTATATTTATCTTTGACCTTTCCCGATCAAATGGGTTGTTTCATGTCCTTTATATTGCATGTAAAGTTTTAGAAGCATATCAAAGTAAGGACAGGATTAAATAGAATGAATACAATCATGCAGAGTCACTGGATATGTTATAAATAACATATCACCATGAATTTGTAAAGGAATGAAATGCATTTAGGGCATTTTCTTAAAATAATGTACTTCATTTCTGCCCTCCATGTGCAGCTTGTTAATGAAAATCATGAAGTAGAGGCAAAATGTGGGCTTATTCCTGGTGAACTTAAACAATCGGAGCTGTTTTGTACCCAATACTAAGAGGGGTTTGGGAATCATCTGTTAGGAAGACATTGTCACTCTATTTAGATGTGCCTTTGTTTGTTGATAATGTACTTATATACAATTTTTTTAAATTAATCAATTTATTTATTTTTGGTTGTGTTGGGTCTTCGTTGCTGTGTGCAGGCTTCCTCTAGTTGTGGCGAGCAGGGGCTATTCTTCGTTGCAGTGTGTGGGCTTCTCATTGTGGTGGCTCCTCTTGTTGCAGAGCACAGGCTCTAGGCACTTGGGCTTCAGTAGCTGTGGCACGCAGGGTCAGTAGTTGTGGCTCGTGGTCTCTAGAGCTCAGGTTCAGTAGTTGTGACGCCCGGCCTTAGTTGCTCCGTGGCATGTGGGATCTTCCCGGACCAGGGCTCGAGCCCATGTCACCTGCATTGGCAGGCGGATTCTTAACCACTGCGCCACCAGGGAAGCCCCTATATACAATTTTGTCACAAGAAAAGGCATTAGTTTTATATTCTAGTAGAAAAACAAAGGATTTGGAGAATAAAGTCAACATATAGTGAAGTAAGCGCCATCTGATTTCCTATCCATTATGCCCACTAAGAATAAAGTCTGTCCTTGGATTTCAAAATCAAATATTTCAATTAAAAAAATACTTTCAACTAGAAGACATCTGAAATCTATGGGTTATGGGATTGTATGAGCCCATTTGTGTGGGTACCTCTCTTAAAAATTAGTGTGTCTTTTTATACCTATCTCTGCTGCCCACTCTATTTTTTTCTTGTTTTTGTTGTTAGATCACCTCTTTGTTATTCATTGGGAATGCAGTGTAGGTTCTCTTTTTAGCTGAGTCTTATCAAGAATCTTCAGAAACTATTGTTCATTTAAATCATACCATGTGGATCATGTTAATTGTTCTGTGAGTGCCAGTTAAAGGTATGAGGGCAAATTGTATGTCTGTATGCATGTGGGTGTATATGTATTCTTGCGTTTTTATGTACTCTTCTCAAAATCATTCAAAAGGCTTCCATTTCCTCCAGCTGTATTATTTAAGACTTTTCTCTCTACTTTCCCTACTAATAATAACTATGTTTATCTACTTTGTGGCACGGGGCAGTTATTATAAAAACAATAATGAACTGATTGTACGGATGTTCAAATCAGTGATAATCATTAAAGACATAAAATTATAATTGGAATATTTGATGTTTCCTTTGGAAAGTACAAAGGGAGGCTTAGCTACATGTGATCTATCCTCTGGCACAAGTATTTGCTTTCCTGTGAATGTTGTTAGCCTGTGGAGATGAGATAATGGTGCCACAGAAGCCATCAGAATTTCAAACAAGATTTCCTTTGCTACTTCATTCTACAGATATTTCATAGGAGGTTCTATGACAGATATTGTGCAAACACTGAGAATACAACAATAAACACTACACATAATACCTGACCTCATGAAATTTCAGAGTTCAGAGAGAAAATATTAATTGAATATGCAATTTACAGGGTCAGTGCTTGTTTCAAAAGAGCATGTATCAGGTGTCAGGAAAGCATATATTCAGGTGTCCTAATTTAACTTGGGGACATCAGGGAAGACCTCCTGAGGAAATAATGTTCCTGCCAAGAAGACTTCACTAATGAGTCATGTTTGGCTAAGGAAAGGTGAGGATGGGATGGGATGGGAGTGAGGAAAATCTTGCAAGTAGAGGAGAGAACAAGTGCAAAAGTCCAGAGGTAAAAGGAGGGCTTTAGAAGAATTGAAAGAATTCTCATGAGATGGAAAGAGGAGAGCAAGACAGTGACAGCCATGAGATGGGGCAGGGGAGGTGGGAAGAGACCAGATCATGGAAGTCATCATAAGCCTCATCAGGTGGTCGAGATTTTATCCTGAAGGCAATGGGAGGGTTATAATAGACAAGCGGCCTGATAGGGTGTTGGCTGACCTGTGGAGAATGGGTGGGATTGCTGTGGAGAGGATGCAGAGATGTCTGTTATTATATTGTAGTAGTAATTGGGCAAGAGGTGATTTGCAGCTTAGATTTGGGCGGTGTCTGAGGATATAGATCATTTCTGATGATGGGAACACTCTAGCATGAAAAACAGCACAAGGAGCCACATAATTATAAAGTTGTCAGGAGAGGTATAATAGTGTAAATTGGTATGAGTGTTGCTCTACAAACAAGTCCATAGAGCAAAGGGTATGTGTTTTTGAAAGTATTTAATTTGCTTATCAAATTATGTACATAAACATGTTGATTACATAAATCACATATAAGCCAAAATACATATTCATCAAGAATCATGCTGCCATAAGACAAGTAATATTAAATTTTTGTATATTTTTCCAAATATATTGATATATGTATACAAGCACACAAAAGAGAACGTAAAATGTACACATTTCTTGAAAACAAAGATAGGCTTGGAATTTATGCTATTTTATCCTTTTAAAAAAATTATCAATATACCAAAACTATGTTCCCATAGGATAAAATACTATAACATTTTAATAATTTCATAATACAGAGAGATAGATATCAATGTTTTTATTAAACTATATATTTCGCTCCACTTTGGTATTTACATTTTCAGTTAAATACTAATGTATGGAATATTTTCAGTCATAAAAAACTTCAAAGGATAAATTGATAAGGTCTAAATGATAGTTCTTTTCTCTTTCTCTAAAAGTTTGTGACTAATATGGTGGATTTATTGTGGTAAGTATAGTGTATAAATAAAACTAGCCTAAGAAAACATTTATTAATTATTCTAAATCTGAGAAAAATGTATCTTTTATCTTCCCTAGTAAAATGCTCCAGTCTTTTCTTGTGGGCAGTACTACCTACCATTCACCATTTCTTCCACCATTTCTTTCACCTCTGAGTCCTCACGTGAGCTATTACCAAAATGTCTTAGTTCAAAATTCCACATTAGTTAATTTTCATAGAATAGAAAAGCTTCTGGCAATATACATGATTGAGTGCTGAGATGGCAGTCTAGATTCTTCCTAAGTGCTTCATAGATCAAGAAAACAGTCATCTATTTGCAAGCATTATTCAAGGTCAATTTAAACTATGTTTTTATCAGATAATTTTTTTATTCAAAGAATCAAGGCTTCCACTTAGTTTAGAGCTATGAATAGGGACCACTGTTGTGGCTTGTATTTGTTCCTGAAGTTATCATGCCTTCTTTAGAATAGTTTAATAAAAAGCAAATATTTGAGCACATAATTTTTTTCAAATGTCATACGCCTCAATCTGTCAAGTTTTAAATGAAACTGAAGGATACTCAAAGTCACTTTTGTCAAAGCCTTTTCCTATCATAACATATTTGATGATGCAAGATGTATTCCCTTGTGATGTCCAGGTGGTTGATAAACCAATTTGTGTGGAATATACAAGAACTATTCAGACTTTGTGGTTTCCTTAAATGAGATGAATAAGAATTTCTCTTTTCTGAATAGGACATAAAGTATGCTAGGCCTATTTTAGATGCTTCAGTGTGCCGAAGATTGTATTAAGTTTGGTGTTCATAAATTACTAATCTGGAATAAGAAGAGATTGAATGTATTTTGAAAACTTAAACCTGTTTCACCTGAACATGTTTAACTAGTTAATAAGAAACATCAAAAAGACAAAACCCTGAGATCAATGTTCATTTCTTTGTAAAGCTATTATTTGCTGTTTAAATTGGTTGTTCGGGTCTGTCTATAACATAAGTTTTAATAACCTAGCTCAAATGCAGATTTCTAATTTTCAATTAACATAGGAATAATTTTGTTTGCTAAAATAAAATAAATGAATGAATGACAAGTCTGAAACATGAAATGTTCTAGGTAGAACTTTTTAAAATTCCAAATTTCAAAAAAATCATGTGGCAACTGTATAGCTCAAGCTTTAAGTATTAACTTTTAACCTTTGACCTTACAGATTTTAACCAATGAAATGTCTCTTTAAACTTTAAAGGAAACAATGATAACGAGCGCCTGGCGATTGCTAGACAGCGAATTCCATATCGACTTGGTCGAGTAGTTGATGAATGGCTACTCGACAAAGGTAAAAAACATTGATTAAAACTTCAAATAAAAAAATAATTTGAACATAACCAAGTAGTACTTCATTGTAACACTAATAAACATAAAAAATAAATTTTCCGTA
Source organism: Phocoena phocoena (assembly GCF_963924675.1). NCBI lineage: Eukaryota > Metazoa > Chordata > Mammalia > Artiodactyla > Phocoenidae > Phocoena > Phocoena phocoena. The sequence goes on from NC_089232.1 coordinate 48,907,459, forward strand.
AAACTAAATTAAAAACAAATTTAAAACAGTAAAATGTAGATAGTAATATTTGCATTCCTTGTATAATAATTTCTATACATTTTTAGACGTACCAGCTGTTTAATAATCTTACCCTGTTAACTTAAGGTTAAAGGGACTGTTAAATATAATCCACTAACTCAATCTATGAAGGTACTCACAGCAAGCATTAACCCAAAATGATAAATCATTTATAGATTATATTACATGTTCCAGCCTCTAAATTATTAACTAAAATATATGTAGTTCTGATATCTTCATTATGGTCCTGAAAAAAACAACAACAAAAAAACTCTTGGTTTAAACTCTAGGCATCTTAAATAGTGGGCAATATGGATTGCCAGTCAAAATGAAGTCCCTTTAACGTTTGCAAACTTCTAAGAGCATTTGGGAACAAGCCCTAATTAAAACTGAACTTAAAGTTGTGTGCATGCTTTTTATGAACAGAGAGCAATCTGCTAAAACTGGATACTCAATTTGATGATATTGGTACTGTTGTGCTGAGGATTGCTGTTTGATGGAAATGTGCCATAATTTCTCCATCGGTTTGTGTATCATTGCTGAAGCTGCTTTTTACATCTGAAGCTATATTTTTTTTCATTTTGTTTTGTTTTAATAGACTTGCTGAAAGCCAATCAGAAAAATCTTTTTGGATTTTTTTTGTCTCTGACACGCTCAGTGTAAACTATGTGTTTCTTTTCAGTGTATTTGCCGGAAAACAGAATAATTCAAATAACAATGGACTATTGCCTTCAAAAAAATACACATTTCTAAAGAAGAGCATATAGATACCTGTGGCCATTATGTGAATTATGAAATTTTTACCATAAATTTAAAATCAGATTTCAGCTGCTATAGATGAGTTTCTACCGGTGGTAATTTTAGAATGACAAATACTTGAAATATTAAATATCTCATTTTTAATTAAACAATTTAGACTTAAGAGACCAACAGTATAAGGTCTTGAGGTAAAAGGGGAAAGGAATCCACTAAAAATTAATTTATAATACATATCTTTGATTGGTCTTTTAGCAAAAGCACTACATTTATAATAAGTTGAGAATTTACAAGTATTTGCCAATGATTATGCATTTCATGGACACCTCATTTATAAGCAATGAATTATGAGTCAAATGCCTCTCTTATAGTTTATTGCTCTCATTATCCACCCCATGAAAGATCTGTTTTATCATCCTTTGTAGACTGTAGAGTTCACAATCAACATTTTTGCATGTATGTAATATTATTTTTACAGGGCGTCAGCTCACAATCTTCAATAGCCAAGCAACCATAATAATTGGCGGGAAAGAGCAGGGCCAGCCCTTCCAGGGTCAGCTCTCTGGGCTTTACTACAATGGCTTGAAAGTTCTGAATATGGCAGCCGAAAATGATGCCAACATCGCCATAGTGGGAAATGTGAGACTGGTTGGTGAAGTGCCTTCCTCTATGACAACTGAGTCAACAGCCACTGCCATGCAGTCAGAGATGTCCACGTCAATTATGGAGACCACCACGACCCTGGCTACTAGCACAGCCAGAAGAGGAAAGCCCCCTACAAAAGAACCCATTAGCCAGGTGAGTACACAGATTTCATTTCTTCATTCTGGATCTGTGATTATGAAAGTGGACTTTTCTGCATATGTGTCTTTTCTAGAATGGGATTATTTCTGATCTCAAGCATTATGGCTTTTTTAAGACTTGCTTAATATAATGAATTCAGTTTGAGGATGAAATGTGTATATGCTGTTGGTTTGTGGTTTGTGAACCTTTATTGATATATACTGCTTTGTGATGGTTTGTGTGTGGTTAGTTGATGGTCTTGATTCAATAACCTTGGTCTAGCCCAAGCTGAGGGGATTGTCTACTAATTACACAGGTCTTTCACTTTTTAAGTTAAATGAACGAGTCAAATAGTGAAGTATCTGAAAGGCCTTGTTCCAGCTCAGCACTTCATCAAAATAAAATAAAAGCAAATTTGAACATCTTAAAAAAGAAATTGCCTACAGCACTTCTATTGTATTTTGAAGTCTGAAGATTTTGAATTGGTAGGCATGTGGCTCTCACCATGAACGATAAGTCTACTATTTTACTGTTTATGGGAAAAACACACTGTTAGTTTATCTGAGGACAAAGACCCAAAATACGGTACTTAAAAACTGTCTTGGGGGCTTCCCTGGTGGCGCAGTGGTTGAGAGTCCGCCTGCCGACGCAGGGGACACGGGTTCGTGCCCCGGTCCGGGAAGATCCCACATGCTGCGGAGCGGCTGGGCCCGTGAGCCATGGCCGCTGAGCCTGCGCATCTGGAGCCTGTGCATCCGGAGCCTGTGTTCCGCAACGGGAGAGGCCACAACAGTGAGAGGCCCGCCTACTGCAAAAAAAACAAAAAAAAACAAAAAAAACTGTCTTGGGCCAACATATTTCATACGTTATATAGCTAACTGCCCTCACCCATATTTCACTTCAATGAGCTTATTTTTCAATCTTATGTCTAAAATTTTTGAAAAACAATTTTTAAATGTCACACTTGTACAAGTAGGAAGTATATTTATTCCATCAAGATATACTTACTGATTGCCTACTATGTGTCAGGCACTGGCTTAAGTATTGGCATTACATCAATGAAGAAGAGAAAAAAAAAACACCTGCCTCAGAGCTTACATTTCATAAAGGCTTTTAGAATGCTGTTGAAATTCTATTAAATTCTATTAGATCTCTGTTGACATTTATAGCCTTTGTACATATTCTGTTGTTAATGCTTTCAGAATTGTGTGTTCTTCTTGGCCCAAACTTGATTGTTTGCTTTTGTTTTGTTTTTGGTAGTTAGTGAATGTCTCTAGTAGGTGCCATATAAAGCTTTCCAAAGATGAGATTCTTACTTTTCTAGAAAACCATGTACTAAAGAAGCAAGAATGACACCAATTATTTTTTAAATTGCTTTTATTTCAAATGTTTGAAATAGATCATGTGTCACATTTAGAAAGAGAGTAAAAGAAGATGAATTCTGTTCAGATCAGCACCCTATCTACTAATTAACATATGTTTACCAGAGAAAGAAGAAAATAGATTCTGATTTTTACTTTGAGTAGGAAGGAGTGGGAGGAACAGAATAGAGAAAGAGAAAATGTCCTAAAAGAAGAGAGATGACCAAAAAGTTGTAAAGTCTGTAAATTTATAAATGTAGTGTTTCATATTATACACCTATATGCATCACTTTCTTCTTTCTTCTCTCTCCTTTTTTAAAATTTGCATTTGGCCACAAAGTAAAATGGGCTGTCTCACAGGGTGTTCATCAGTATGTATTTACCGATCACACTACATGTGCCATACACTGTTCTAGGCACTGGGGATACATTAGGAACACCAAACAAAAAGCCCCTCCCTTATGAAATAGACATTTTAGTAAGAATGTGTGCTTAGACTAAAATCATTTTGTTGATTTTCTGTGTCTTGTTTGGGTTTATAAGATTGTTAATAATTGCACTTAGCCTCTTGGATAAAGATTGTGTCTTTAGACAGATTTATGCATGCCCAACAGCTCCGTTTGATATTCTTTTCTAATACTTCACTAATGATTTGTTATTGTGTTTACTGGTTTACGGTTTATTTAACGATAAGCAGGTTATTAAGGCAAATCTGATATAGGAAAATGAAACACAGAGCTATGATAGACTATTTCCTTTATGTAAAATAATTCATAAGAGGACATTCTAGGACATTAGGAAATAGAAATGTTCTTGTGAATAAAATTTGAAATGATCAGATTTTTTTCTTAGTAGTCTTGTTTCATCGTTAATGAAATCACAGCTGCTTAAGTTACTAGGTAAACCAGATGTATCCCAAAATAAGGAAAGAATTATCAGCCTTACTTTTATGTTTTTTATCAATTAGTACTCGCTGTGTATTAAGAAATAGTTTTTTAGGTAAACATTTGTAAAATAGCTATTTCGTTTGCAAGTTAAACACCTAGAAATGAAGAAATTAAAAATTTATGCATTTTATAATATTAACTAATGTGAAAGGAAAACAGTTAACTGCCCATTAATTGCCAATGAAAAGAGTCTCTTTTATTGTAAGCTATAACATGTTTAAAGATAGCAGAGGTTTATGGAAGTAAATGATCTAATCAATTAATAATTACTTGGTTCATTTGAGGAAGTATTGACTTAAATAAAAGATTACTAGGTTCATTAAAAAATACATATTTTAAATCTTTAGATTTTTAACAGACCAATAACAGCAATTAAATAATTTGGATTAATATACTACAAATATTCAACAACAGTGTTTTAAAGTTGTACTCAAAGTTTTTAAAATTCTCTCTTGGGGCTTCCCTGGTGGCGTAGTGGTTGAGAGTCCGCCTGCTGATGCAGGGGACACGGGTTCGTGCCCTGGTCCGGGAAGATCCCACATGCGGCAGAGTGGCTAGGCCCGTGAGCCATGGCTGCTGAGCCTGCGCGTCCGGAGCCTGTGCTCAGCAACGGGAGAGGCCATAACAGTGAGAGGCCTGCGTACAGCGGAAAAAAAAAAATTCTCTCTTAAAAGGATATGTTTGTGATTACAGGTAATAAGATGTGAATGTATGGGGGAAAAACTACTAGGGAAGAAAGCAAATTATTTACTTTTGAGTAACAGAATAATTTGTTGTAAATTTACTTCACAGTTGATTTTTATCTTGCCCTCCAGCTACAAAGAGATTACTGATATATGTAGAATTTAAATGTTTGTTAGCATTGTCAAAGTCTTGACATTTAAATATGCAAGTGATTTGTGATGCTAATTCTAAGACTGTAACCTTTGACCTGCCTACTTTCATCAACCGCCTTACCAAATTGTGTACCAGGGAGGGTCATTTTATTTTTCAAAAGCCACACTGGACTGTTTTCTCAATCAAGGTATATTTTCCTCAGCAATAGCTACAATGGCAATGTACTTTAGGGTGATTGCATGTTTTCGAACTATGGAAACAGATTTTTGGTCAAGCAGAATTAAATTGGATTCATTTCAGACAGATGAGATGAGGTTTATTCAGCCATCCTGCAGGGCAAGTAGTAGGGGAGAATTTTCAGTTTTCACAGAGTCAGAGAATATAAAAGAGTATTCACAAAATGTCATCCCATAAGATCCTGTTTACATTCCTACTTAGAAGTAAATATGCTTTAAAAAGAAAAAAAAAAGGTTTTCTTCTCTGAATGATGATCAATTTTAAGACTGATGTTTACTTTAGGAAGATAGGATCTATGTCATGAAATAATGAGTACATTTACCAACCTTTCTGATTAAATGACTTTAAAAAATGTGAATGTAAAAATATTAATAATACTTTTTATATGGATTATATAAAGTTGATAAAAATTTGTTTTACTTGTGATATCTACTATCTAAATGTTTCCATAAGACCCACTCATCCTAAAAAAGGGAAACTTTCTATAAGGCTAATCTCAGAAAGTGAATATTTGCAAATAATTAACAGTATTAAGTTCTTCAGGATGCTGAGAGCTTCTTGGGATTTTTGATGGCTGAGTGTTCCCTCCTCTTCTGAATAATCTGCCAATGTCTTACAATGTATTTGTAGATTTACTTAAATGAGTAAAAGTACGCCAACATGCAAAGGGCAATATTCATTCCCTTTGGTTGCCAGTTTGTAAAGAAAGGAAATTATTTCTTTTCAGATCAAGATTGTGAAATTTCTTTTGGTCTGTGCTTTGTATCACATTTTGTGATATTGTGGTTCTTTCCTTCAAGAATATTTTACAAGTTATTTACATACCGTAGACAATATGGATCCATAGTAATGCCTTTTGCCTAGAGGAGGTATGGTAAAATAGAAAGATCACAGCGAATCAGGAGACCCGTTTCCAATTTCAACACAACCACCTACCTTTTTTGTGTAACTTGGACAGGTGGGTTAACCTCGCTGCCCTTTGGCCTTGCGCTCTCTCTAAAATAAGTGGGTTTAGGAATCTCTTGAATTGTACTCAGCTCTAAAATTTCACTGACTCTAGTGATGATACTCTTAATTAGGTCTTCTGATGCTTATTTAATAAAGCATAGATTTCACCCTTGACTTTTACACAGTATGGCATGCATCTCAGTTGGCCTGTATAGTCCTCTTGTGCACCTGGTGTACCGATGTAATTATTAATAGTATCCTTTTCTGACTCTCAAAAGCATCCCATTTTCGTCTGTAAATTATATTCCATTCTACTTTTACAGCATATATAAAACCTATCTTTGCAAGAAAATCATACTTCATAAGGATAATAAATAGAGAAGCCCTGTCCTTTCATTCAGAGCAGAAGCTGATTCTGGTATCCGTACTTGGTTTCAAGAATCCATAGCCTTTTTCATCTTCTTTTCATCTCATTTCAAAAGTCTTGAGAAGGGTGCTTCCCTGGTGGCGCAGTGGTTGAGAGTCCGCCTGCTGATGCAGGGGACACAGGTTCGTGCCCCGGTCCGGGAAGATCCCACATGCCGCGGAGCGGCTGGGCCTGTGAGCCATGGCCGCTGAGCCTGCACGTCCGGAGCCTGTGCTCCGCAACAGGAGAGGCCACAACAGTGAGAGGCCCGCGTACCAAAAAAAAAAAAAAATCTTGAGAAGGGAGACAGACTAAGGCTTTGAGAGATTTTGACTGGAGGGACTATAGTTTGCAACTCTGAGTAAGAAATTAAATTGTAGACTGGGGCAGAATCAGTAAATATAAATGAAATGTATTGGAACAATCTAGTTAGGCTTTTTTCAGAGTGGAGGTAGCAAACCTACTCAAGAAAAGGAACTATTGAGGACTTAAAACATTGGTAGGTGGTCAGGACGTGTATCTTCATTTCCTATTGAAGTCATTGGCATTTGATTCCTATGGAATGTTCCAAAAAGAATCCCAATTAGGATTCAAGCAAAAAAAGAGTGTTTGAATGTGTCACACACTGCTGTTGCTTCCTGGTGGCTTTGGAGATACTCATAAAAAATTAATACTATTTGTTTGAAAAATGTAAGCAGAGTGCACACATATTTCCATGAAAAATATCTAAAACTAACAAATAACATATTGTAACTTCAAAGAACAAAATTTTATTTTTTTATTAAAAGTATTAATTAACCTTAGCTATGGCTTCATTATTAAAAAATAACTGCATTACTTATAATTATGTGTGTTCCTGATAACTACTCTGCATTTTAAAGTACTAGTGACATGAGTAATTAGTTTTATTTTCCCTAGTCCAATCATTCTGCTCAATTCACTTAAACTAATGTACATTTCTACTGCAAATTTTAGTGCATACTGAAAAGAAAAACACTTGGGTGTAGATTTGAAAATATATACAAAGGCATATTCTTCTGAAACTAAGAAGAATGGTGCTGGCTAAGAAAAGTGCAGCTCTTTGTAATTTTAAATGTAGGTAAGCACTTCAGTTTAGAAGGTGTTTTTCCCCTCGTTGTGGGTAAGCAAAAGTTCTAGGATATATACATTTTAGAGTTTATTTTAAGAATTATTGTGTTCAGTGCATATTCTTTAGGGTCTGGAGGTTTCAGTGGATGAAAAGGTACTCTCTTGGTGGATGCAACCTTGGTTTTGAGACATCTTTGGACAAGGCTAGTTCTAGACAGAAATAGCCATCCATCCACCCATCCATCCATTTATTCACTTAACATATGTTTGCTGAGCACTTACTATATACCAGGCAATGTTCTAGTCACCGGAAATACAGCATTGAATAAAATTAGATTTTTCTGTACAAAGCTCACATTCTAGTTAGGGGAGATGGACAATAAACCTTAAAACAGCATACATGGGATGTCAAGTGCTATAGGAATAAAGCAGAGAGGAGAGGGGATGCTTGTGCGTTGGGGCTGCGGGGGAAACATAAGACGGGAATCTTTTCTGAATAGATATGGAAAGGTTATTAGTGATATGGCATCAATTATAAAAGAACATTGGGGATGGGGGGGGGAACTCTGCATGCCCTGCCCTGTGTGGTCCTAAGGACACAAGACACTAACTAATAAGTCTTGTTAATTAAATCAGAAGAGTAATCAAATTCTAGGGATGTATGTGAATGAGGAAGAAATGAAGACTCAGAAAGTACAGCTTGGTATTATTCTTGTTATTTTACACGTGAGAAAAATTGAGGCAGAGAGAAACTAAATAACTTCCCCAAGGCTATGCAGCCGGCTTCTTTTCAGAGTACGTTGGGGTGATCTGGTCCTCTGCCCTTAAATAGGCAGAGAATCTCATCACTTCCTGCCTTCTCATATTCTAAACTAGCTGCCTTCTCATATTCTAAACTAGCTCAAACTTCTCATATTCTCATATTCTAAACTAGCTCAAATGATCTCCACCCAGGTGTCAAGCTGCTCTTTCAAAAATGCAAACCTGGACCTTAATACATCCAGGTATTTAGGACAAAGAGCAGATTCCTTGGATGATTGTCAGGGTCCATTCTTCACAGCTGGCCTCCTTCTGCTTCACTAGAAGTTTTATCTCCACTCCTCCACACTCTTTTCTCCTGATCCTGTTGAACTACTAACAGAAACCTCTGGAGGTCATGCTGTTTCACACCTCTCTGTCCTCTGCCTGGAAAGCCCTTTCCTTTTTTCACCTACCTATTTCCCTCCTTCATACTCCTGCCAATCTCTCTCAGTCTGATTCTGCCTTCTGAGAGCTGACAGTCTGAAGAAGCACCACTGGCAAGGGCTGTTAGGCGGCAGTATTGCACAGGGGTCAAGGGCAAGACTCCAGGGGCCTGAATGCCTACTTAAATCTCAGCCTTGGGCTTCCCTGGTGGCGCACTGGTTGAGAATCCGCCTGCTGAAGCAAGGGATGCGGGTTCGTGCCCCGGTCCAGGAAGATCCCACATGCCGCGGAGTGGCTGGGCTCGTTAGCCATGGCCGCTGAGCCTGCACGTCCGGAGCCTGTGATCTGCAATGGGAGAGGCCACAACAGTGAGAGGCCTGCGTACCGCAAAAAAAATCTCAGCCTTACTTTCCCTACATACTGGCTATGTGCCCTAGGCAAGTTAGCCTCTCAATACCTCTGTTTCCCATCTATAAAATGGGGATGCTGGTTTCTTTTCATAAGCTTATTGTGAGGATTAAATGAGTCAGTATAGTATGTGAACTATATACAATTACTGCTATTTGACAATTTGTATTACCAAAAAAAAGAAAATTTCTTATGGTTCACCCTAAAATACAGAGAAGTAAAAACATGTCTGACCCATGTAACCATTATACAAATGGTAGTTACGTTTGAAAAGTTACATTCCTCAAGTACACTATAAATTAAAGCATCCTTCTTACCTTTAAAGATATTTTCTCTGCCCTTGAAAACAGCTCTGAATTGATGTTTCTAAATCAGAACTCAAATGGTGTGGTATGTACTGTGCTGAATTCTCTGTTGAATGTGTTTTCCACAAGGAGGCAGCACCATTCCCCTAGAACAAGGATGTGGGAAGGGGTGGGAGGCAGGAAATGATTCAGGGGGAGAGTTGTCACTGGCATTTAGTGGGAGAGGACCGTGGACCCTAAATATACTGCATAATGAAGAACTCTCTGCTATCCACTGTTAGTGGGTAGTGAAGAACTATCCGCTATTTTACTCACCTCCACCCACCATCACCACCATCACCACCAACACAATCTCAAATCACTGTTGACTGAGCAGCCCAGAAATTTCGTATACCTGTTTCCCAGCTGTTCTCAGACAGAAGCTCATTCATAGTATGACACTGAATAGTGCAAATATGACTTCTATCACTATCCTCAATAACGTGTCTTGATTAAGGAGCTTAAAAGTCACGATATACTCCTTTTTCAACTTGGAAATGAAAAACTTCAAGTACTTCCAGCTGTGAGTTAGACCAAGTTGGGTTTATGATTCTTGATACAATTTCTTTTGATATCATTTTTATTACCATGGGGGAAATAGAATGACTTAAAACTCTGTATCTAATTAATATGTGGCAGTAATTTCAGTGAGCATTTTCTCAGAAAGAACTGGTGAGGTTGGCTCCCTTTCTGATATTTCAAGTCTCAGTTGTAGGACAAAGGAATATCTTTTTATTATTAACAATGCTTTTTCTTCTTTCATGATATATGTTAAACAGTAAGTATTGTTCAATAAACTAGTATCAAGATTAAATTTAGATCTCTATGATTTTTTTTAATTGAAGTAGAGTTGATTTACAGTGTTGTGTTAGTTTCATGTGTACAGAAAAGTGACTACATATATGTATATATATGTATGTAGGTAGGTATATATATATATGCTTTTTCAGATTTTTTTCCATTATAGGTTATTACAAGATATTGAATATAGTTCCCTGTGCTATACAGTAGGTCCTTGTTGTTTATTTGTTTATCTGTTTTATATATAGTGTGTGTATCTGTTAATCCTCAACTTCTAATTTATGCTTCCCCCTCCGTTTCCCCTTTGGTAACCATAATTTTGTTTTCTATGTCTGTGAGTCTATTTCTGTTTTGTATATAAGTCCATTTGTATCCTTTTTTAAATAGACTCCACACATAAGTGATATCATATGATATTTGTCTTTCTCTGTCTGACTTACATCACTTAGTATGATAATCCCTAGGTCCACCCATGTTGTTGCAGATGGCATTATTTCATTCTTTTTCATGACTGAGTAATATTCCATTGTATATATGTATACCACATTTTCTTTGTCCGTTCATCTGTCAGTGGACATTTAGGTTGCTTCCATGTCTTGGCTATTATAAATAGTGCCACTATGAACATTGGGGTGCATGTGTCTTTTCGAATTAGAGTTTTCATGTTTTCCTGATATATGACCAGAAGTGGGATTGCTGGATCATATGGTAACTCTATTTTTAGTTTTTAAAGGAACCTCCATACTGTTTTCCATAGTAGCTGCACCAATTTACATTCCCACCAACAGTATAAGAGGGTTCCCTTTTCTCCACACCCGCTCCAGGATTTGTTATTTGTAGATTTTTTAATGATGTACTTTCTGACCAGTGTGAGGTGATACCTCATTGTAGTTTTGATTTGCATTTCTCTAATAATTAGCCATGTTGAGCATCTTTTCATGTGCCTGTTGGCCATCTGTATGTCTTCTTTGGAGAAATGTTTATTTAGGCCTTCTGCCTGGTTTTTGATTGTTTTTTTTAATATGGAGCTGTATGAGCTGTTTGTATATTTCGGAAATTAATCCCTTGTTGGTCACATCATTTGCAAATGTCTTCTCCCATTCTGTAGGTTGTCTTTTCCTTTTGTTTATGGTTTCCTTTGCTGTGCAAAAGCTCTTAAGTTTAATTAGGTCCCATTTGTTTACTTTTGCTTTTATTTCCATTACTCTAGGATATGGATCCAAAAACGTATTGATGTGATTTATGTCATAGAGTGTTCTGCCTATGTTTTCCTCTAAGAGTTTTAAGTCTGGCCTTACATTTAGGTCTCTAATCCATTTTGAGTTTATTTTTGTGTATGGTGTTAGGAAGTGTTCTAATTTCATTCTTTTACCTGTAGCTGTCCAGTTTTCCCAGCACCACTTATTGAAGAGATTCTCCTTCCTCCATTGAATATTCTTGCCTCCTTTGTCGTAGATTACTTGACCATAAGTGCATGGGTTAATTTCTGGGCTTTCTATCCTGTTCCATTGATCTATGTGTCTCTTTTTCTGCCAGTACCATACTGTTTTGATGACTCTAGCATTGTAATACAGTCTGAAGTCAGGGTGTGTGATTCCTCCAGCTCCATTCTTCTTTCTCAAGATTGTTTTGGCTATTTGGGGTCTTTTGTGTTTCCATACAAATTAAAATTTTTTTGTTCTAGTTCTGTGAAAAAATGCCATGGGTAATTTGGTAGGGACAGCACTGAATCTGTAGATTGCCTTCGGTAGTAGATGATTTCTTAAATTTTTATTATTTAGTGCCTATATTAGGTTTTCTTATCAGTTAGCATCACTGAAAAGTTCCCCAACAAGAAAAATATATTAACATCGTTAGGCTGGAACCTCAAGAGGAGATCTAGTTAATTCATCTGCCCCTATACAGCACTAACCAAACAGTTTTCACTGTCTTCTCATCATCACTGTTCTCTTTCTCAAGCAGACAAATAACACCAGTGTTAACCAATAGTTTCTCCGTTAGCATAGTAAATGATAATTAAAACAAATGAAAACATAGCAGTGTATATTTGTTTTTATTAACTTACTTATTTTCGGCCATGATGTATGTTACCTATAAATCTGCAATACTTTTATTTAAAATTATGAATTAGCAAATATCTTTTGTGTACCTAACATATAAAATGCACTTTGCAAGGTATTAAATTCCTGAGGATGAGTGTGAGGTACCTAGAGATACAGAGTTGTACGACAAGAACCAACCATTTCTCAGATATGTAGAGACTCCATACATAAAATATAAAGTGCCCTAAATCAACAATAGTAAAGCTTTTGTACATCACAGATGTACAGTCTGTTATTAACAGCATCACTGGCACAATGGAAACTCTGAAACAAATGGAAAGGACGGAAGATATTTTAGTCTTTTTTTAATAGCAAGTGATTTGAAGCAACACCCTTTTATTACTTAACATGTCCTGAGTGTTGGCAATGTGCTAGACACTACTCTGAGTCTGAAATTACCCACATTCTGTGGAAAACTTTTTCTAAAATAAGTGTTATCATCTGTCTATAGGTTTGATAGGGTAGCTGGTGGTGCAGGACCCTTTTGTCCTCTTTTAAGATTTTCCTAGTCAAGAGGGATGTGGAGGCTCCCCTGAAAGGCATGTGGGGGAGCCGAATCACCTCTGTCCCTCCATGGAATAAATACTGTGCTGTTGAGGAAGCCTGGATACTGTTGGTTATGTGTGTGAACTCAGTGTTGGACTATTGTATGGAGTAAAACATGAGCCAGTAATAAAGGGAACTTTAAAATCATGTTTATCGTGCTGACAGATTCTTTATATCAGCTAAATTTACATGAGCAAACATCTTAGTATAGCATCTGGCACAAAGTAGGTGGTCATTGTTTCCTTCCTTAGCATCCTCGTTTCCATTCTGCTACCAGTCTTCTTCCTTCTCTCTGTTTGCTCCTTTTTTCCTTTCTTCCTTCCGTGTGTGCCAGACCCTGTTCTAGGCATTACAGATTCAAAGAAGATGACGCAAATCTCAAATAAGAGAAATGGGCCTGAATTTGATCACCATCCAAGGACTATGTAACAAATATATTCAACTATAGATTCCCTGAGATACTGGCAGGTAACCACATGAGGAGTCTCTATCTGCTGTACCATGTTAAGCCAGCTCTTACGAGATCTTCACTAAATGTAACCCAGCATGAAAAATTCAGCAGCAAAGCTTTGGACCTGGAACTCTTGAGGGAAGCTTATTTTCATATTTTCTACACCTCTTAGCTTACCTCTACGGTAACTATCGCTGAATGTGTATCAAAAGATTGTGTGTACAGCTAGATTACAGTGTAAGTACTTGTGCCCACAGGTCCGAAGAGAGTATCAGTTTCTTTCAAAAGAAAATAGAAAATATTCACATTCCACTGAAGGGAGTTTCTCTTGTTCTAATGCCCATATTTCAGAAGTAAAAAGGATTCGTCAAGATTCTTTCACATTTTGTGGTGAATTTCCTGTATCTGACCTTTCCCTGCACAGCATCAACTGGCCATTAGTAATAATTCTAGACAGAGTCAACATGGTAATCCATAACAACAGATGGAAAATAAAGACATCACAAGGCAGCCAAATGACCCACTTATTCTGTTATGAACTGATGGCTTTCTACTATCCAAAGTAAGCATTTTCATTATAGTTTTAGATAGAGGTTTAATTATATTTATGACTGAAGTTGTCTGTGGTTTATTTAATTGCCTCATTGTCTTATATACTCTTGTCATTGTGACTTTGCATTCCACATTATTTGGAAACTTGATTCAGAAAAGGGAAAAAAAAAAAAAGAGCATGTTACTTAAAGTACCCAATCTGAAATTTATCATTGGTACGCTAGCAGTAGTAAACAAAATACAACCTCCCATTTTCATTCTTTGCAGTGTTACTCCCTCTGCCAGCAATGTTCCTGTTTCCTCCTTTTTTCCTGTGCTGCAACTGTACCTGTGATCTTACTCACAGTAATTGACTCTACCTTTGTAAAGTTCTAAAGCTTTGCTAATGTTAATGGTATGAGATGATTTTAGACCTTGCATTTCACTTGAAGCTTTCCGGAACAACCCTAAGCAGGATGCATTTCTTGTTTTCATAGCACTTTGGAAAAATAGATAAATATATATTCAGATAAGTAGACGTACAGATAGTTATTTATCTATCAGAGCCTTTAACTTTTATTTCATTTTCCTTTTTGACAAGCACCTGAAAGTCAAAACCTATGCCCTGTTCACCTGTGCAGGCTCAGCACCTAAGGTGCTTGGTACAAAATGGACACTTAGTAAATAGTTTTTGCATAAATAAATTATGAACACCCAAAGTGCATATCCCAACGCTGAGATAAATACGGAGTGCTGCCTAGTGGTGAATTTTCCTGGACTGATCAATAGTTGCAGAGAATAAAGACGGTACATGTAAGAAGGGAACAACAGAATTATTCCTTCATATGCAGGGTAAATACACAGTTTTAAAACAAAGGGGGATGTCGTTTTTAAGCATATGCAGTCTCACTTAATAGAAAGGCATGAATAGGATATACAGGAAGCACATTCTCATTTCGGTTTGTGTTACCAACATTCACTTAAGTTCAGGAAGGATATTCCAGTAGTTGTCCCTAAGGTGGAAAAGACAAGGGTACAAAGCAGTATAATTTTGACTGACAGGTTACAGATTCGTGGGTGTAACATGCTTTTCCAGAGGTTGAATACCGTCTCATCAGTTTGGGGGTTATGGTGGTTTACCTAGGTGGGGAAGGGGCAGTGTTGATGGTCCCCCCTTTAGAGGAATATTTTATCCCCGGCATCGTTTAGAATTGCTGATGCACTGTAGAACAAAAAAAGCAGGCTGACTTGTAGTAAGATTTAGTATTGCTTTTAAACTGTCTACAGCAAAGCACCCCCTGTTGTCTGCCCCAGAAGCTGACCTCCCCACAGTCAGGTTGTTAGCAGTCACTTCAGAATTGCGTGTAGCATTTGGACCATTTTGAAGAGGCAGGAACTCACATTTTCCAACCATTTTTTCCGATTTTTTTATATCTCCAGCTAATTTTGACAAGCTGAATAAACAGGTAAAAATAGGAAACCAACGAGGAAGCCTTGTACTGTGAGACCCATTGCAGACCCACTTTTGCACCAGAGACCCGACAAGGCTTCAAGAAGAGCTGGGGCATAGGCTTGATATTTAGACATTGACTATTGCTGGAAAACAGAACTGGGGAAAGTGTATAATGTTCTGGAAAGATAGTCACTGCTGAATTTAGGCATGTAAAAACTGATCTTTTCACTGGCAATTTCAAACGAGAACTGAGTACAAAGAACTAGAGAATTAAACGAAGAGATTAGAGGGACATGCTGGCATAACACTAATTGGACACAAAGACTTAAATGAAGTTTGGGGAGTGGAGTGAATTCCTGATGATAGACAAATCTAGACAAAGCCTAGGAAATTTCAAAGGAATTTATTCTTGCTGTGTGGGTTATTTGAAAAATACAATATATTTAAATGGGTGGTACCTCAAACTGCAAGTAATAACATTAATTATAACCTGCTCTTTTACCCTAGTTCTGAGGCTAATAACAGGATGGTGGCAAAATTTACTTTTATGCTTTGCTGAATGTATGCAAAACAAGTGGGAATCATTGTTAAATTATTTTCATTAAGATATCACATGCACATGAAAACAAATCAATATGATTTAGAAGATGATATATGTGTAAAGAGTGGCAACCCCCATCCAACCCCTCACCACCCCTAGTCTTTCTTCCCCGAGATGATATCTTTTCACAATTCTTTTGGTAATTATTTCCATATCTCTAAATAATATGCTTATACTTCCAACTTTTTATCCCTTTTATATGATATTTATGCAATCTCCAGAAAGAAAACTGAAGATTAGTTCCCGGCCTTAATCCCTTCATTTTCCTTTTCTTCTTTTCCTCTGAATTTTGTTCATATATTAGTTATTTTTGTCACTTTAAATAGTATATTTATATCTCTATTTCTCCTTCCATTAATATACAACAGTATCTCTTGAGTATCCGCATTAGTAAGGTAAATATATTGTACACCTACCTGTTCCTCTAGCTTCCCTACATCTCACCATCTCATTATATTTCCAGAGATTTTAACATACTGTTTGGCAACCACAACTACATCTTCCATATTTTATCTATGAGGACTATAAAGTGGAAAAGCAATAAAGCAAATTGAGATTATCATTACTATGTAAATATTGTCCAATGCCCATTTCACTTACGTGTTAAGATTACGTTCATTTTCTTATGGGTCCAATATTATATTACCTGGACTGCTCAAAGGAGAATTTCCTCAGGGTCGGGTTCAAATGGATTCCTTTCCATCCTATCAATTGCTTATAATCAGGACATTCTATTTTGCTTCATATTTCAATTATACCTGTCTTCCATATTTTTTTTTCCAGAAGCTCCTCAACATCTTTTTTCCTTACATTTCTTCCTTTACTTTTATTGGATCATCACTTTAAATTCCCAATCACTCTTTGAGTTCTATCAAATCTTTCCTTTCGCCCCCCAGAGACCTCCTATCTGTGCTTTCCGTTCTTCGGCACCAGTGTTACTGCTTGCTCTTGAGTGTGACAGGAGACCCTATTCAGGTTGAGAGTGGTCAGAGCTTGTAGGGTGGTCGACTTTTCCTTGGAAATGGCAGACATGGAGCAGACATCCTAATGCCAGAATGAAGAGAACATTCATAGTAAGAGCCTTGCCTTTCCTTGGACAATTTCTTGGTTTTAAGAGAAAAATGACCTGGATTTTCATTTGTTGGTTTGTTTTTGCTTTGGGGTTAAAAAGCTACTGTTATATTTTAGGTGGTTATATTAATTATCTATCTCTGTGTAACAAGTTATCTCAAAATTTAGTAGCTTAAACTAACAGACATTTATTCTCTCACAGGTTTTTTGGTTAGGTGAATCTGGGTGAAGCTTACCTGGGGGCCTTGGGCTCACAGTCTCTCATGAAGCTGGAGTGAAGGCTGTTGACCTAAGCCTGCAGTCTCATTTAAAGGTTTGACTGGAGGGTGGGAATTCACTTTCCAGTTCACTTACATGGCTGTGGGCGGGCCTTATTCTCTCACATGTGGGCAGAGGGCTGCTTCATGAATGCTGGCAGCTCACTTCCCCCAGGGCAAGTGATCTTAGAGAGGAAGGAGGGTTGGGGGTAGAGTCTGGGGCTTACTTAGGATGGGAGCCACAGACTTTTCATAACCTAATCTTAGAAGTGACATTCCATCATGACTGCGGTTAGTCTAGCCCCTCCATACCCAAGGGGCGGAAATAACACAAGGGCGTCAATGCTAGGAGCTGAGCGTCTCTGGAGACCTAGAGCCTCTCACAATGTCAAAGAGTAGGGGGTGCCAACTGATATGACTTTTGTGTATATTTTCTGCTGGTCTCCTTCCAGATCATCTCCAGATTGGCTGTCACTGACTTTATCCCCTGTACCTCAACGCATTGTATTGCAAGCTGTGCATTTTTCTGCTTATCTCACTCATCAACCCTTTTTCAGCCACTTCTAGTCTTCTACTCATGTTTGGAAATCTCTTTATTTTGTTGACTGCATACTTTTTCTCTTCACTGGTAGGCTTTACATACTGTATTTGTTCTTCTAGCTTTTGTTTTAGTGGGGCCTCAGGAGGGAGAGACACAAAAGCATCAGTATTCTCCCCCAACTTGAACTGGACGTTGAGATTGCTACTGTGATGAGAGGAAATTAAATGTGTTGGTACTGCGTTTAGTCCCTATGCAGAAAAGAATGCCCTTTGCTTTTCACATTCAAAACACAGATGAGAAGTCTTCTCTATATCCACAATTAACTGAGTTTTCAAATTTTAACAAAACCTGAAATATGAAGAAAACAACATAACGTTCTTTATAATTTCTGAGTTCTGAGCTTTCTACTCTTTCCCCTCACTAACTTAACCTTCTGAAGCAGTTCCTGCTTGCTTGAGTATTTATGGTATTGCATTTCTACAACCTTTTAATCTTCCCAGTTTGACAAAATTTAGCAAGAATCATTTGGACTCAAAGAGCAATTGCAAAACTTCTAAATGGCTCTGTGGTTGACAAGGCCTGAGTTCTTCGGCATTATTTTATTGTCATTCATTTTTGATGGTTGGAAGGAGATGATGTGGTAAGCCAGCAAAATAGCCTTCATTCTCTCTAATATCTTATCTTCAGTGGAATCTTAGAAATGGTCTTATATTTCTGACCTCATAATGCACTGTTCATCAATGAAGAAAAGCCAGAATGGAAAGCCAGGTGTAGTTTGGTCTTGGTGTCTAATTTCAATTTGTTCCAGAGAGTCAGGAACAGAAATATTAGAGAGAGATTAGAGGGGTGTTAGAAAGAAAGAGAGGAGGATTTTTGTTATTCCTACGTTCCAGGTTTTTTTTTTTTACTTTGACTTCAAAACACATTTTCCAGTTAATTCCAATGGCAATTAGAGCAAAATTACTGCTTGCTTTGCTAAAAAGAACCTCAGAAACTAACACAAATACAAAGCAAAGGAGAGAAATATTTTACATTCAAACCTAACCATACATGACATTTAACAGCCTTGTGTAGTTATCACCTATTTTTTATCATTTCAAAGTTAACTGTTCCTCACTACTTAAAGAAAAGTATTCTATTTATTTAATTAAATTGATTAAAATAAATTTTGTTTTACCCTTTTTTTAAAGTCCCCCACTTACTTTGTGTATCAATTAGTTTTTGCTATGTTGCAAACTGCCCCAAAACTTTGTCACTAGAAACATTTATTTAGCTCAAGATTCTGTGATTCTGCGATTTGGACTGAGCTCAGCTAGGTGGTTTTTCTAACCTTAGCCAGGTTTGGCTGATCTCAGCGGGTCTCTTCATACGTTGATGATCCACACTACCGGGTTGGCTAGGGACTGGTTGATCTAAGATGGATCACTTGGGACAGTTTATCTATATTCCACATGTGTCTTACGCTCCAGAAAGCCAGCTCAATCATATAGTTCCATGAGTGAGAGTGGAACTGTGCAAAATCTCTTGAGCCCAGGCTCAGAACTTGCATAACACTGCTTCTGCTTCATTGATAAAGCAAATCAAGAGGTCAGCCCAGATTCAAGGAGAGGAATTATAAGAAACGTGGCCATGTTTGTAATTGATCACAACTTAAGAAATGTGACCTGTTAAAATGTTTATGTTCCAGACCACCAAATGATAAAATCATGTTGTCACATACATTTTTTAATAGCTAAAAAGTCAAATGAAGACAAATACGTATACAGAGTTGTCAAAATCTGAAAAATTTGGATTAACATTTCTAGTACTGTATATTTCAGTTGTACCCACTCTCCTGTGAAGACGGTCTCCTAGTGTGTTAGGTGCTGTTATCCATTCCTTCCTGGGCACATGCGGTATTGCAACAGTTCATTTGTTCAGCTGACAGCAGGTGCTGTTTAAGTCCTGTAGTTAGCTTTCTCCCCTTTCCTCCTTAGAGGTATTCATCAGCAAACTTTGATGGTCAAAAATCACATTATTCGAAGATCACTCTAGTACAAAGTACATGAATCTATTTTGAGATACAGAGTATAGATATGGATATAGGTATAAATATAAAGATATAGATATAGATATGCTTTTCATGTTCTTGATTAAGTAAGCATGCCATTGTCACTGTTTCTATATCTCCTTTACACATAAACCCACATACCTCCATATTTTCCTCAATTTTATATATTACATTATTTTTCTCTAAGTATATGCTTTGTGGTTGTCATAATTTTCCTTTTTTTACTGATTTTTTTCTTTCAAGCCATTAGGCTAAAAAGATGTCAAAACTTAAACTAAGGTCATTGTTTTTCCCCTCTGAGGATAAGCATATTATCTGAATTGCAATATGTCTCCAGAATTTTGCTTTTAATTCACCTTGACGTTCCTATAAAATCTTAAACGTCTGACAGAAATTAATAGCATGTTTTGTTTCTCAGTCTGAACACGTTTTTAAAGAAATGGAACACTCCCTTTCTAGTAAATAGGTAGAGAGAGTGAAACTCTATGTGGGAAGGAAAAGCCGGATAGTTGGAATTAGAAACTATGCATTATGGACTGAATGTTTATGTTCCCTCAAACTTCGTATGTTGAAACCCTATCCCCATAGTGATGGCATTAGAAAATGGGGCCTTTGAGAGGTAATTAGGATTAGATGAAGTCATGAGGGTGGAGCTCCCATGAGTGAGATTAGTGCCCATATAGGAGAGAGTTTGCTTCCTCTCTGCTCTCCTCTGTGTGAGGACACTCTAAGAAGTCAGCAATCTGAAACACAGAAGGAGGTTCTCACCAGAACTCAACCTTGCTGGCACTCTGATCTCAGACTTCTAGCCTCCAGAACTGTAAGAAACAAATGTCTGTTGTTTATAAGCCACCCAAGGTATGGTATCGATACTTTGTTATAGCAGCCTGAACTGAATAAAACAATATGGTACCTTGATTCAAGTGGTATAACTCTTAGAAGAGCAGAAACACCGATACTCAAATGCAGATACCAGGGGAAAATCTCACAAAGCTAAAAAAAGATGTGCTTTGGAAATTATCCAAACTTCTGATTTAACTTCCCCATATGTAGCCTCTCTTATGGCAAATAATCAAGTTATGTTGGCTTTTCTTTCTTCCTGAGATGTGCAGTCAATAAAATGTTCTCATTTTTGTATCACATACCCTCCTTGTTGTGTGATGAAATGGAGAATGAAATATAAAAAAGGGATATGACTTCAACTCTATTTAAGACAAATAGAACCAAGCTTTTATTTTCAACTTAAAATAGTAAATTGAAGTTTTGAATTACATTCTAATGCAGGCCAGTTGTTTCTACTAAAATCTACTTATTAGTTAGACTATGGATAAATTATCCATGTAGACTTTAGGAACAGTACTCAAATCAACACAGAAAATACATTTTCAGAAAGGAAAGGGAATGTGATAGAAATAATTAAGGCATAGTTCTGTATTAGTATGAGCAATACACGTAACCACATTCAAACATTAGCATTATTTCATCCATTTACTAAATAAATATGTGTGAAACATGTAGTATAGGAAAGGCACTATTCTAGGTAGTGTGGAAACAGTAATAAAAACAATGGGTTAAAAACTCTGCCCACATGATCCTTGAATTTTAGTGAGTGGAGAAAAATATGAGGAAATTGCATAAGCAAAGTATATCATCTATTAGATAATGGTAAATGCTGCAGAGAAGAATATTAGGAAAGGGAACTAGGTAGTAACTTCATAAAAAACAGCCATGTGAAAGGCCTTCTTTGACAGGCTTAATTACCATCAAATATTCATTTAAAATGCCAATATTAGATGATATTACCACTGAATCACTCATTTCCAATTGTGAATGCCTCAACCATGACTTCATAAAACCTTCCGTGTAGCTCCACACAGTGTCTATGCCACCTTGAATTCATTTTTTGGCCCACACTCCTTTGTTAATAGGAATAAAAACACAAACTTATTTCCCCAGGAAACAGTATGTGCACAGCACAGTCTGCATGCAATTTGATTATTTTAGAGCTCTTCTGAACTTTATCCACAGAATCCAGTTAAAAAAGTCTGAAGTCACTTTAAAGTTAAATTTGCTAAAGTTGTGCACTACTGTAGTGACAAATGCCTTTACATGAAAGCAAAAATATGTCAGATTGGAAAGAACTCAGCCTTTCTGTAAAGATGATTATAAGAAGAATTCAGTAAAAAGTTGTGATTTCCATTTTATATTAGTCTGCTGTAGCTGCTATAACAAAACAACACAGAGTGAGTTGCTTAAACAACAGACATTTATTTTCCCATGTTTTTGGATGTTGGGACGTCCAAAATCAAGGTGCCTGCTGATTTGGTTTCTGGTGAGAGGTCTCTTCCTGGCTTATAGATGGCTACCTTTTCACTGTCTTCGCATGGTCTTTCCTAGGGGCATGCATCTGGAGAAAGAGAGAGATCCCTTTGTCTTCCCCTTCTTATAAAGCCACTAATCTTGTTGGATTAGGGTTCCACCCTTATGACTTCATTTAATCTTAATTACCTTCTAAAAGCTCTATCTCCAAATGCAGCCACATTGGGGATTAGGGTTTTAACATATGGATTTTGAGTGGACACAATTCAGACCATAGCATACCCTGAACTTGAAACAGACTTGAGCTCTCAAGTTGGAATTTTAGTGTACATCACCAAAAAACTACAAATCCAGTCTCAATGACCTAACCATACTTCTTTGTAAAATTCTCTAAAATTGAATTTCCTTTCCTTTCCTCCCACCATCAGACTATTACTCTACTTTGAATGTTGACAAGACGGTAGCCCAACCAGTCTTGTCTCCAGTCCTAAGCACTGCCACCTAATTAATCCTATCAGTATCACAGTAAAGTTTCAGGTCAAATTTCCCATCCTCCAGGAAAGCCAAAGAAAATCTTAACTGTTCTAATTTATGTAGGGAATGGACAAGAGCATATTTATTACTAATGAGCAAAGATGTTTTTTCTCTCTGGCACATATCATCAAGACTTTCAGCATATGTAGAAATTCATACTCTTCCTAACAGTAATGGCTGGATAGCTGCAATGAAACGGTATATGTATCATATTGTATTATTCTCCAAGAGGAATCTTCAAATTGAATGGTAGATATTGTCTCTTACTCTTTTTTAAGCCCCATATTGAATTCTTTTTAACACATTTCATCTGTTACAATGGATGATATATTCACTCTTTTTATGATTGGGTAGGGGGCAATTGTGTCTTTCATTTTATTAGAATTAGTACATTCCTAAGGCGGGCCAGAGACATTCATTAGGAACTAGCAAGATCAGAAGACATGTTCTGCAATAAAAATGCCTCTTCTGTAAGTGGTGAGTTAAGGGCTGGGAATTAGATTTATCTTTCAATACTTCTCACTAAAAGGGTTGAACTTCTAAACAACCCCAAAGTGATGTAGACATGGAGAGTATTTTGAGACACATTTCTAGCACTTAACAGCACTTGGTCATTTTATATGATGCATTTGGATGAGACAAATTGCATTGCTCTTCCTTGTGCATTAATATTTTCTAAGTACACAATTTGGTATATGGAGAGCAAGCAATTAGCCTCAGACAACAGGAGAATTGGCAAAATGATACTTGTTCACTCTTTCCATCCTCATTGAGTTAAAAGATTTCTAAATTCTGTATTTTCTGGGTGCCTAGGTGACTGTACTTTAAACTGAAAAAATAACTAAAAATCTGGCTAAGGAAGTTAAGTTTTACTAATTTATTCTGATAAATTCTGAATTATAATTGAGATGGATATGGGTAAGAGAAAGGAAAACATTCTACTAGGAATAATCAGAGTAATTTAGATAAATAGTCATTTGAGAGATCCTTTTGGATTCCTTTTGTAACTTATTGTGCTTGATTTAAAAATATACTAAATTCTTTTAAAATACATCAAGATTAACAGTGTAATAACATAACCTGAGTTTGAGCAAAAGATTTCATCCTAGCATATTGGTTTTCTTACACAGATTAATGAAACTTTCCACATTAGTCATACAGATGAGTGTTAATACCTGCCTAAGAGTCACTCAGATATTAGATTTATGTAACTTTACATTTGTTAGGTAAAAAAGATATGCTTTACACATTGGTCTGTAAGCTACATCCTAAAGAGTTCTTTAGAAAACAGTCTCACTGTAGGTAATATTTTAAAACTATGAGCCAGGAACTCCTTTCTCTCCTTCCCCACCACTCATGTGCAAAGTATTAAATGTGTGATCAGTTTCCTAGAAACATATACAAGACTTCAGGTCCATAGAGTTTCTAATGTTAGTACAGGGTTTTGAGATTTAAAATCTCAAGACACTTAGTAGCTGGTCTCTAAGTAATTGTTGAAATATCAATACTTGATAAAAATTCTCAATGATAATCCTTAATAAAGCATTGAGACATGGCATAACTAGTTACTGCTAACTAATAAAATATATGCAACTTCTTATTCTAAGCTATCTATATACACGGCCAAACCAATATCTAAGCTACACTTTACAGCATATCTCAAGTTTTTTGTTATCTGTGAATGTTTCCCATCAAAGTAAAAAAAAAAAGAAAAAAATTGTACCAAAGTTTAAAAACCAGGCGTGAAGACTTTATTCATGACTATTGCAATGTGGGAGAAAGACTGCATTCAGCTCCACTGGGTCAAAGAGCTGGAGGATTTTTAAGAGCTGAGGTGGAGGATTATAGGTCACCTGTGTTTGCTACTTGGCCTTACTCAAAGGGAAAGTAAACTTTCTTGTTCTTCATGACAGGAGACAATTTTATAACTTGGAGGAGGATGCCCACCTAAGCTAGGCTCCTATCCTCCCACAGAGACTGGGAGGCAGGGATGCTATCTTTCTTGATAATTACCTTTCAAAGGGATGGATCCCAGGTCCTTGAGAAAGATATTCCCTAGGTCGTAAAACTGGCAAGGGGCTTTTAAGGAGATTTATATACCTTTAAAAAAGGGCAGGGCTTCCCTGGTGGCGCACTGGTTGAGAGTCCGCCTGCCGATGCATGGGACACGGGTTCGTGCCCTGGTCTGGGAAGATCCCACATGCCGCGGAGCAGCTGGGCCCGTGAGCCACAGCCGCTGAGCCTGCGTGTCAGGAGCCTGTGCTCTGCAACGGGAGAGGCCACAACAGTGAGAGGCCCGCGTACCAGAAAAAAGGGCAGAGAAAGAATTTGTAATTATGTTTTTCAAAAGTAAATGCTCTAAGAAAAGGGAAGTTGGGGCCTATAGTACTCAAGCTGAGGGAAACTTTAAGAGTGTCTTGGTCATTCTTTAAGTATTCCAAGCAAAGGGACCCTCTTTCTCCTACAACCCTTTTTGTCTTTCCCACTCACTTGACACAGTTACCCAGACTTGTTAAATGCTAGGTTGCATGTGTGTCTTTGGAGTATTTGTGGCATGGTGCCAAGTACTTTATATGCATTTTCTCATTTAAATCCTCAGTAATATTTTGAAGGAGATATTGTATAGGCTCCATTCAGAAGAAGACCGTCTGACTTATTAAGGGTAAGGCTAAGAAATTCCCTCAAGTCACATAGGTAATGAGTGGCGGATCCTGTATTGAATCTGTGCAAACTACACGCGGAACTCAGAGTGCTCTACTGCTATCTTAGTCAGCTCAGACTGCTGTAACAAAATACCATAGTCTAGGTGGCTGAAACAATGGGAGTTCATTTCTCATAGTTCTGGAGGTTAAGAAGTCCAAGATCAAGGTGCTGGAAAATGGGTTTCACTCTGATGCCTCTTTGCTTGACTTGTACGCAGCCATCTTTTCACTGTGTGCTCTCAATCTCTTTCCTTTGTGTGTATGTATGGAGACAAAGAGATCTCTTCATCGTCCTCTTATTATAAAGTCGCCAATCCTAATGCATTAGGGCCCACCCTCCTTTAACCTTAATTAACCCCTGAAGAGCCTGTCTTCACATACAGTCATGTTGGGGTTCGGGCTTTGAAAGGAAAAACTCTGTTTTCTTTTTGCTTGCAGTACTCGTGGCCACCAAACGTGTGGATTTTTCCCCCCACACCAAACAGTTATCTGACACCAGCTGGATGTCCTACGATTCAGTTCAGTTCTTACATTATCTACCTAGATTTAAGGTCAGATCCCACAAATTAAGGACTCAGAACAAGACTGTTCCTACTTCAGACATCAATCACAAATTCCGGATTGTCATCTGTACTTCTGACCAACCAGCTATGAATTGCGGTTCCTACAACCTCTTCCTTGAATTCAATAATTGGCTAGAATGGCTCATAGAACTCACGGAAACACTTACATTTGCCAGTTTACTGTACAGTAAAGGAAATAATAAAGGATACCAAAGAATAAGCAGATGAAGAGATACCTAGATTGAGGTCCAGAAGAGATCACAAGGATCTGTCCTTGTGATCCAAAGAGCTTTTAACTCCCTGTGAACAACTGGTAAACTTTTTTTTTTAACATCTTTATTGGAGTATAATTGCTTGGTAAACATTTTATATGATTATGATCAAGGACAGAGTAAGAGAAATTAGAGATAGAAAGGCAAAGGAACTTGTATACTTGCCAACAGTTTTCTTTTCTCCACAGCCTCCCTTAACTTTTGCATTCACCTTATGGTCTCAGTACTTACTGTTCTCAGGGCAATGTACAAATCACTATGGTTATAAACACAAAGATCTTGAAAACAGAGTCTCAGCCCACAGAAAACCAATACAACATAATAGGAAGGAGAAGTTATTTACCACTGCAGCAATCAGGGAAAGCTCCATGGAGGAGGTGGGTTTCGTGATAGTTCTTAATGTAGAGGAGGATTCTGATAGGTATGCACATGGCAAGATACCTTGGGAGGTAAGTATAGTTTGAGTAAGGGTGTTAAATTAAGGTAGAAATGTCCCTTATTTAGGGGACAGAGATTAGAATACACAGAGACAGTAGGATAGGGTAGGGACTCAGCCTTTATTCCTAGAACAGGGAGAATCGATGAAGGGAGTAAGTAGAGGAATGCCACGATCTGATTTATAATTTAAGATGACTTTGGATGCTATGTGGAAAATAGATTTAAGTGAGGCAAGAATGGGAGAGAGAATGTCAAAGTCTATTGAGTAGCACATGAAAATCATGAAATCAGCTACTTACTGTGAGTTGTTCTCAAACTGTCTTGTTTTTCATGCTCCATCATTTGGGTGATATGTTGCCAGGGCCATAATCTTAAAAGGAAGTGAAAGAATTCACTTCCTGGGGTAAAAATAATAACACATTTAATGAGTCACAAGGAGAAGGAGTGTGTCCCTTGTTAAGCTTCAGCTTTTCAATTTTTTATTCCAAGTATTCAGTTTTAATGTTTTCAACAGAAGAGTGTTCTTTGTAATTCTCCTAACAGTTCAGAACTTATTTAGGGTGTCATTAAACCCTTTGAGAGACAGAAGCATGCTCTGTGTTTTGTAATTGATGAAATGTTCCCCCTAAATAGATCTCACATTGCTGAATCTGATGACATGAATAATAAAAATAACCGTGGGGAGGAAGTGACCATTTTAAGCAGGATGCAGGGAAGAGATATTTATTTGGTGTTGAAAAGTAGAGCACATTTTCATGATGAACTAGGCTCTCCAGACCACTGCAGTAAGCCTCCTGACATTAAAATTGGAGGACATTTCAGGGTCAAATTTGAGAAAGAAAAAGTCTCTGTTTTAAACACAGAAAGTCTGGTGTTTCAGATAGCATGTGCCTCAAAAACTGAAGAGACGTTGAAGTTCAAATTGAGTGGATTTCTTCTATTGTAGGCAGACAGTGGACTCGAGGTGGTGGAGAGGCGAGTTTAC
Source organism: Phocoena phocoena (assembly GCF_963924675.1). NCBI lineage: Eukaryota > Metazoa > Chordata > Mammalia > Artiodactyla > Phocoenidae > Phocoena > Phocoena phocoena. Next base: position 48,935,016 of record NC_089232.1, read on the forward strand.
TGCATTAATAAATGGCAGTCATTAATTCCCGCTGCTTGCCCCATGTATTTTTAAGTATTTTATGCACTCAGTATGCCATGTCTGCAAGTCATAGGCCTGGATGCTGAAAGCAAAGAAATTGACACCTGCCACAGAACCAGGGAGAAGACGCCAGTAGTAATTTCTAAGAATTCCTTATAAAATGTTCACAGTCGGGTTTGGCCTAAAGTCGCTCACTTGCATATTTGCAAAATTAGTTTGGGACTGAGAGTTCACGCGGTGTTACCTGCAGAACAGACGTATATTCTCCTCCTAGCTTACCCATTAACTAGCCGCTAGGTAACCTTTACCAAGCTGCTTAACCTGGTGAAGCTCCCGTAAAATAGGAAAATTATTACCTAGTTTGTAAGATGATTATAAAAAGTACGATGGATGATGCATGGGACATTCCTGGCATTTACGGATGCTTAAGAAGCTAACATTATTTTCAGAAAAATGTTTTAAATACATAATGTTTTGAAACATAGACAGATCTCCCTCCTACTTGACATTGTCTTGTATCCCATTTTTACACACTCTGCTCCTTGCTTACTCTCCCCGTCCCAACTTCATTATCTTTAGCCACCTTCCAGAAGCCCATGGCTTCCATTGTCTATGTCAGCTTTGTTCCGTATGACGTTGCACGTCTAATTTCCCCACCCACCTAAATGTAAGCTCCTCTCCATTTCAGCTCGTGACTGCTTATCCCCACTTCCAGGTCTCTGTATCAGCCAGTCTTCTTACCTTAAGACCTCGTATCTCTACCCACTCATGTTTGCACTGCTCCCCGCACCTTGTTCACAAACCATCTGCTTATGAGACTGTGGTAAGATACTGCCTGTATGTGTCTGTTGTAAAACTAGTTAAAACGAACATCCTAGTTATAGTGTGTCAGTAAGGTCATCTTGGAGAAAGAACATATTTCTTTTGTGCCTTGTCCACTCCTCCCTACATCACTCATTGCCCCCAACTCCCCAAATTATAAACCTCTTCAAGACCTGACCTGTCTGTTCTCAGCCACTGTGAACCTCTTCTTGGTGTCCAGTGCAATGTTTGCAAATTTATAGTCTGAGTGAATGTTATTATCATACCATCTTAAAACTACTGTGAATCTATGTCAGCGAGTCTAAAATCCTCATTTTATAGTTGAGAAACCTAAAGAATTAAACAACTTACCATGGTGACAAAACTGGTTGCAGAAATGGGACTAGAACTGGTTCTCTGCATTCAGTGTTTAATTCTTTAGCTAGAACTGTAATTGATAAGAAGTCTTGTCTTACCCACTTTAAAGGAAACTTAGTACTATTCTATAGGATAGACTATGTATTGTAATTTTCTTGCAAAAGTAAGGTGTTAAGAAATATGTTTAGGCAAAGTAGGGCATGAGACTAAGGGAAGTTCTTATTTCTCTTTAGTTTAACCTTAGGTTACTTCTGAATGTAAGATATTTTAGCAAAACACACAAGACAAAACCCAGTGTTTTGTGTTGACAGATATTATAGCTAAGTACTCAAGGCCTAAGATCTTGATTAGACTTGAGTTCACAGTCTTGGTTCCTTGTCTGACCTGATGCGGTATATAAGGCACATTATTTAAACCCATCTGACATGCATATGTACATATATCAAGCAAGCCTCAGCACCTACTACAAATCATTTTCCTCATTTCTTCCCTATCAGTGAGGAAGGGAGGACACACAGTCCCTTGAAAGACAACAGAATGATGAATTACTACTTGATTTCAGCAAGAACTAGCCATATAGAGAGAGACATAGCTCCATCTGTAAGATGAGAGTAACGGCACTTAATTCCTGGAGTACTGTGAGGATTGTATGAAATAACCAATGTAAACTATTTGGCATAAATGTCAGAGGATTGTATGTGAGGATTGTATGAAATAACCAATGTAAACTATTTGGCATAAATGTTATGTTAATTAACATGTTATGTTAATTACATAACATGTTATGTTAATTACATAACATGTAATTAACATGTTATGTTAATATTGTCCTTAATATTTCTAGATGGCATATATAAACTTATATATGCCATATATAGTTTGTTATTTTAAAAATTATGTATGAGAGGACAACTTTACTTTTCTAAAAATTATATGGGATACTCACTAAACAATATGCCAGACAGTCGTTCATCCCACCTGCCCCACCATGATTTGGTACTTGATTACTTAAATTTCCTTGGATAAGATCCAAGGGAGACTGCCCATTTAAACAAGTTTGGCCCTGAAGTGAGTGGTGCTACAGCAGTTATCCCACTGAACTACTTTTTAAAAGGTTAATCCATTAGCTTTGCCTCTGCCTCCCTCATTTTTTTTTTAATGTGATGCTGGTTAAACATCCATGAAGCCTGTATTGTTAACCTTTTATTCAAAGTAAGTAAAAACCAGTCCCAGATTTTTATTGCAAACTTGTCATTGATCACCAGGTTGAACACATTTATAGGAGAAAACATGTTGAGTTTTCACAGAAAAAAATTGACACTAGCCCCTTTAATGTTCTTGGGTTCATTTTTAGTTGGATTTAGTGCCAAGGCAACTATAAGCTCATCAATGTCCCTTTATAACTTATATCACATGTCTTGAAATGGTATCAAAAAATATAAGTGATGAAGGCATTAAGACTTTCAGATATAATAACTCTTAATCAAAATCTCATTTGGAGAAGCAACACCCAAACTTACTAAGCCAGGTTAAGTCTGTGACTTCTTTTCAAAAAGGACAAGAGAAACTCTTGGCAGTGATTTGTGCTCTTATGGATTCTAGTATATTACGTAGACTGACATGCATATGTACCTATATCAAGCAAGCCCTAGCACCTGCTACAAATCACTATCTTCAATGTATCCTTGTTTCTTCCCTGGCTGTCATTGTAGAAGGACACATTGTAGAAGTCCCTTGGAAGACAATATAGTTATGTAGTGCTACTTGATTTCAACAAGATTTGGGACTATTCATAGAAACTGAACCCCAGCATTAGCTAAGGATAGAATTTGGTTGCCATAGAAGCTTTATTTCTACCTACTATATAAGAGGTTCTGACAACCAATAAATTTACAGGTCACTGAATAAAAATCTAATGTTTTCATTCCTTGACATTTCAGCAACTATTCATCATAAATTTCAGAAAAACAGTAAAATGAAAATGTGTAGGGTACAGCTAAATATAACACATCTCTTGTTTTTAAAAATAAAGAATTCAAAATTATTTTGTACTATCTTGATTATGTTCCAAAGTTCTGGGCAAGGAACCATACATTTTATTCTGCTATCTGTAATTGTTCGGCAGTGATCCTATTACATTTCAGATTTGTATCCCAGTTCTAAAATCTTGTACACATCCTTTAACTTTTTTTCACAAGAACTTTGAATTGGTGCTAAGTGTAAACCTCTGTTTTTCTAAATGATTTATATCTTTTATTTATATTATGTTGGGAAGGGTAAGATTCTTGTGTTAATTGTGTTAGAAAATCTAGTAGCATGCTATGTATCAAATCATTAACTGCAAGAATTAATACGCTTTCTGAATTAGAAAGCAATAAGAGGCCACTTTTTTTCATTTTCTAAGAGTCAGTACCCAGGATTGGAATAATTAGAAAAGTTATTTATCATTTTTTATTACCTGCCAACATTTGTTTTGTAGCCATGGCGTCTGAATTATCTTTTATGTAGGGTCATAAAGTAAAAGACTCTTAAATAGATGATTTAGCAAAATACATGTTCAAGATGACTGCATATTATATTTTTAAAAGTCTTTCAAAATGTTTTGATTATTTAACACATTTTAGGAATTCTAAAGTCTAGGAAGACAGTAGTAAAGAATTCTCTTGGTTTTAACTAACATCCTTGGCTCCTTTAATTATATTTCTTTTAGTGAAATAAAGGCTAACATTTGAGTCTTCAATAATTTGTTTCTTAAAAAATTACTTCTTACAATATTTCTAAACTAGAAGCATTTAGGAGCTATGTTATATATTAGAGATATAAAAAAACAAACTAACAAAAAGATTCTTTCCTTGTCTAAGAGAATCGCAATATGCTTACTGCCTGCTTTGCTTACCCTAGATTTTGTGACTTGAGTCTGTGCATATTTCAAAGCAAAATACCTTTCCATCCTGCTATACTGGCCATATCCAGCTTGCCCAGATCTTACACAGAAAACATAATCAAGTTTCATAGATATACTCCATAGACATCTTAGAGAATGAACACTCCAAAGCAACTTGGTCCTTAAATTAGAAAAAACAACCTATGCTTCAAAACTCCAGAAGACATCTCAGATTAGCACTAGTTGTGCAGTGTTAAGACCTAAGTAGGGCTTCCCTGGTGACACAATGGTTAAGAATCCACCTGCCAACGCAGGGGACACGGGTTGAGCCCTGGTCTGGGAAGATCCCACATGCCACGAAGCAACTAAGCCCGTGCGCCACAACTACTGAGCCTTCACTCTAGAGCCTGCATGCCACAACTACTGAGCCCACATACCACAACTACTGAAGCCCGCGCACCTAGAGCCCATGCTCCGCAACAAGAGAAGCCACCGCAATGAGAAGTCCATGCACAGCAACAAAGAGTAGCCCCACTCGCCGCAACTAGAGAAAGCCTGCGCACAGCAATGAAGACCCAATGCAGCCAAAAATAAATAAATAAAATAAGTAAATTTATTTTAAAAAAAAAAGACTTAAGTAGATGACAGTGTATTTCTTATGCGTGTTCAGCCCTTTGCAAAAGTTTGGTAGAGCTACCAGGCATCATCAGTTGAAGTCAGTATCTCCTAATAGTTAGGAAAAGGCTTACATTGGTAAAGTGCTACGTACTTTAACCTCCTACCTAATAATTAAATGAAAATTTTAATTTAGTATATTTTAAAATTGCTGACTTAACGTGGCAGCGTAAGAAAAATGCTTTCTTGAGATCAAGTTGAATTTTTTTTTTTTTTTTTTCCTTCTGGAAGAACTGAGAAATGTTGTTTATAGTTATTCAAGTGGAAACAGGAAGGATTGGGGCAGGCAGAAGAGATTTGGGTAGATATTTAATGATCTTCCTATTGTAGTTGTGTATCTATATGTATACATATATTTAAATATATTTTATACATATATATGTAATATAACATAAATAGAGGAAAACAGAGAACTTTATTTATTTATTTTAAATTTGGAAGGCTAAAGCAGGAATTAAATGCTCTCCTCCCATCCATGACTGGTTCATCCTGAATTTGTTAAAATCCGTTGGAACTACCACTGAGGAGTAAAACAGGGCATTCTGACTGTTTCAAATTTATATGGAATTATCAAGTAAATAATATGATTGCATATAAATTTCCATTACTGGCTCATATATGAATTAATTCCTTAGAGTATTAACCTACAAAAGCATACTCTGAGAATAACCCTTGCTGGGAAAAATGTCCAGGTGGGTGCAGTGTTTACAAATGGATAATTATGTTTGGAAACATTTGCATTTTCACATCAAGAATGTGCTGTAAGTACACTTCCAGTATGCAGTTATGAATTTTAGGATTAAAAAAATGAAGCTGCAGAAGACACTTGAGCATTATGGTGTTAAAACAGTTTAATTAGAATGAATATAACAGTAAACAATAAAACCATTTAAGAAAAAGACAAACATGCATTTATAAATGCTTCTTATAAGGAATGATACATGGTCATTCTCTGATTATAAAATATATATGACACATTATCTTTTGTTTATAAATCAAAGTTATAATTTGGTGCCCCAGCTACTTGAGTTTTGAGTACGAAATGCCCATTTTGCAGCGCACAGTTAACAAATATACACACATATGCTGAAAATGATAAACTTGGCCTTCAATAATCTACCACGTGCTCTGAAACTACCTTGTTATAATCAATCAAGACCTATCTCTTAAGGACTAAGGATTCAAAAGAGGATTCAAGAGAAGCACAGAAAAGATGTATACCTGTCCTCAAACAGCTTCCAAACTTGTTAGCGAGATCAGTCTAAAATCAAAATAAGAAAATCAAAATAAGTGCTAAACTGAGGAAATGACTATAAAGACAGCTAGGGATGAATAAAGGTAAATCTCTCCGTTGCACAGAGGGATAGGATGAGTAATTGAATCTTACACACTGGGGATGATGAAAGCACAGATGAGGTAATGTTTTGGAAGGGTTTGCAAAGCAGAGGGAGTGATTAGGAAATACGAAGCTAAGTGTGCTTGCTGCCTGACCTTGTGCCTATTCCCTCATCTATATTTACCTACTGAGTATTTTCCAGTAATATTTTGCCTATATTCTCAATCCTGCCAACTCATTCTTTTCCTGATTTTTAAAAAAATTCTCTTCCTCTCCACTGAGGCTCGGGATGCTGTGATCGATATAAATGACTATTTCCTGTGCCCATCCCTCTTGTTAGATTGCCTTAACATCTTCAGCCTATTCCACGTAAATAGGAAGTAAAATGTTGGTGAAACAGTCAACTTCAGTCTACTATGGTAGAATAGGACATGGTAGAATAGGATATACCAGAATTGTTCAAGAAAGAAATTGTCCCTCCAAGATGCTTGTAAATAACCAGGAGCCTTGAGCTATAAAAACATACTTTTTATATCAAATCAGCAGTCTGAATTTTAGGATCAGATACCTTACAACCTTAAAAAAAAAGTTTACATATATCTTTATCTTCTTTTTCCCCAAAAATGTAAGACTCAGAAGGAAAAAAAAAAAAAAAAAGGTATGACAATAACGCAAAACAGGAAGATATGGCAAGTAATAAAATGTTGGAAGTCATAGCATTTTGTTATGAAGTCATAGTTGGAACAGGTCCATCACTGCCTTCACATTTATTTTCATGACCCCTTTCAATGAATCGTCTAGTTTTCCCCCATTTTACCAGAGGTTCCTGCTTGCTCTTGGAGCAGCAGAAAAGCATCTGATTAGTAATCTGACAGGCATTGAAATCTATTTCCCTGAATACATATCTCATTAATGTCAAGACAAAGAAAAATAAACCATCCCCATAAAAGATCATCTGGAAAAAGGCCAGCCTTTTATGCCAGAGTCACTTTATGGGAATGACATTGTGACTAGTATGTTAATGAGGAAATGTTATTTTATTGTTTTAGGTTCTCCAGGACTCAAAACCTTTAGAGAAGTGCATTAACTTTTTCAGCCCACAGGGGGCCCTTTGATGCATTCCTACTGCAGAGAAAGCATCCAAGTTACAATCTTTTAAAATTGTATTAAACTGTAGAGTCAATTATCTATCACATTTAAATTGACATCTTCCTGTATTAAAATACCATAGCATCCTGATTTGGAATCTAAAAGAGTCACACTAATTAAACAACATTCTGGAAAGAGTTCCTGAGAATTAATGTGACCTGTCCCTAAATGGAAACTCAATGATATAAGGAGTAAACCCGCTGCTCTTAGAAAATCTTTGATGTTTTAGAAGAATTTTACCCACCAAAAAGCTAGCGTCTATCGTTTGTCACTTGTTCACTATATATTTAAATATGTGCTTCCTGACCATACAGGTCTTTATGAATTGATGAGTCATCAGAAGATATCTGGGTTTGGGTAATGTAAAGAGGAAAAAAAATCCTGTGTCTTTGTTGCTCAAATCTTTACCCAGGAAAGGGCTCTACTGAAAACTTTGCTTCTTATTGAGTAAAGCAAAATTCATTGAGCTATTCTTGAGGATGCTCTGGGCGATGATTGTGCCCTGCATCAGCGGGCAGGCTCTCAACCACTGCGCCACCAGGGAAGCCCTGGCCTTCTTTGAGTAATATTGGACCCCTTGGTCTTTACTTAAGGCTCATACTTTTCCACCTGATCCCTGTGATTGGTGTCCCATCTTTCTGAGCTTTGCCTCCCTGGTTGCCTTGGTCTCTTGAGTTGCATTAGTCTCCACGTTCCTGTTAGGCCATGAGTCTCCTTAAAATAAATATAAGCCTCACGTTTTCTCCATGCTCAGTGAAACTCCAAGAAGGGAAGGGAACTAAACTTCATTGCACAATTACATTTTCCCTTGAAAACTTTCAACTTCCATTTAGCCAATGTGTATTTACTGTTTGCCTGTATTGTGCCAAATACTGTTTGAAATATTGTCTGCTTGGAGATTTCAGTCTAAGTCTTAGAAAATCCTGCCAGAGAGGTAGTGTTATTCCATCTCACAGAAGAGGAAGCAGAGTCTCAGATTAAGTCTGCGGTTTCATAGATAGAACTTTCTGGGATCAAAAGACATGCTTTGGACAAGCAGTGTGCTTTTGGCCATATGAATCTGTGATTCTCTTTCTGTGTCTCTCACTTGCTGCCTTCTCTATGATTTTTAATAGATTAAAATAATAAATGAAGCCTACAAATCCTTCCTTATCTTTCGTTAATTGTTACTGATGCATGGAACCTTATCATTAAGAAGAACCTTTCATAAATATTATATAGATGGGAGAATAGAGGCCACACACACAGAGTCAGGCATGCTCCTATCTAGCTGAGGTCTTTTTCCTTTAGCAGCAATCCCTGTTTACCTTTCCAGAAGAGGGGAGGCTTTGACCATTTATTATTTCTAAGTTATTGACCATTTTTTCCTCCTTACTCTGTCCACAGTCTCCTGCCTGCCTACCTAAAGTGAGATGAGGTCAGAGGAGTTCTCACTACGTGATTGCAAAACTCCCACATGGAAGATAACGCAGACCTTTTTCCCTTCTAGCATTCTTTCCTCACTTTCCATATATCATTAAAGGAAAAGGGAGCAACTCTGATCAGAAAATGTGCAGGTGGATCGTCCCCTTTTGCTAGGACAGTTACACACATTGTACAATCTAGGTACACTTGGAAGCTACAAGGTATACTCAAATAATTGCATTTTTAAAATAGTTGTGGACAAGCAAGAACCTTTTATTCTCCCTACGCAGCCAAAGCCCAGAAGAAATAAACAGAGAAGCGCTGATAATTATTTCTCTGATGTCAATTTAAGGTCAGATACAACAAAATCTCTTTAACGTGATGTAGAACATATCACTGAAAAAGCATTAGATGAGAAAGACAGTCACTGGATAAATTGCAAAACAAGAGACAGGAGTCTTGACTGCACTGGCTGTGATATCGTTACTAAAATAAAGAAGTCTGGCCAATTTTTAATATTTCAGTTAAGATAAGGGCTATTACGTTGGGTTATTTCTTGTTTTTTAATAGGACTTTATGCTAGATTCTTGCCTAGAAAGGTTATGAGGAAGCAATAGACAATAGTGGTTAAGAATCCAGTCCCTAGAACCAAGTGGCTGAAGTTCACAGACAGGCTTCACTGGTGCTTATTAAGCATGTGGCATTGGGCAAGTTACTTAACAACTGCTTCGAACGCCATACTTTTGAGATTTTTATGAAGGCTTCATCATGTAAGCATGATCGATCATTAACTCCATTTCTAGCCCCTCTCCTTCTCTTGGAATGGGCTGAAAATTCCAACCTTCTCATAGCGACTTAGTCTTCCTGGTGACCGAATCCCATCCAGGAGTCCACTAAGATTCATCAAAGCAAAAGACACTGCTGTCACCCAGGAAATTCCAAGGGATATAGGAGGTCTGTGCCAGGAACCAGGAGCACAGACCAGCAGGCTTTACTGCTTATTAACCGTGTGACATTGAGCAAGTAATTTAACATCCCTGCCCTTCATCTGTGAACAGATAGTTAGTAAAAATAAAGTTGATGAGATTTAACTCATAGCTTCTTGTTAAGAAAATGTCTGAAGCTCTCAACTACAGAGGTGTTGCCTCAGAGGACATTTGGCAATGACTGGAGATATTTTTGATTGTCACGACTTACTTGTGTGTATGTTGGGAGGTGTGGGGTGTGGGTGTTGTTACTGCCATCTAATAGGTAGAGGTCAAAGATTCAGCTAAACATCCTACAGTACACAGGATAGCCTTCCACAACAAATAATCACTCAACCCAAAATGTCAATTGTGCCAAGGTTGAGAAATCCTGGATTAAATGATGTGACATACATAAAGTCCTCAGAACTCATAGAAAACACCTAGTAAGTGTTAGCCATTGTCATTATTCATTATAAAGCTCAGTTGCCTTGGAGACTATTATTCTTCAAAAAGAATTTTTGGATTTTTACTTTGATAAATAAACGGCATCTTCGTATTAAATCTGATTGCCCCCACCAACACTTCAACTCCATCTATGTTCTGCTGTAACCCCCATCTCACCATTTTCATGTCTTGTTGTTTTGGTTTTTTTTCTGAACACACACTCTTTAAACTAGACACATGTTTATGCTGCCCTAATTACTAGAATTTCAGTACTTTACTTCTGCCATACCTGGATCAGTCTCCTACTAGCTTATCCACATAGCTTCTCCTCTTTAAATTCCTGCTCAAGACTTAGCTCCACATTCAATTTATCTACCTGGTTTTAGCATTCCACCATTCTACCACTCTCCATCTCCTCCACTGTCAGGCATTCATTGAAACTAGCACGCAAGTGATGTAATTTCTGCTTCATGTGGGTTTGCTTTATCTCAGAATTAAGGAAGGAAGAAATATCTTTCATTTATTCTGTGCCTGCATGTATATAAATTTTCATGTATATAAAATTAGAATAGAAACAAGTTAAAAAACAAAATTAGGACATACTAAATATCCACCTACCTCCAATTTCTTATGATTCTTTGCCTGCTTCTTTGACTATATTTCTCTATCTTTCGAATAAATGTTGCTACCCTATTTGAAGGAAAGAAATCTTGAAACTGTCGTTGTTTTGAATTCACACATCTTCCAAATAAGGCTGAGCCTACATCTAGAGCTCCCCATGCTTTCTAGAGGCTGGTAATGTATCAATAATAGAGGCTGGCTCTCAGTAATGAGACAAGAATTTATTTTTATAAAATTATGTAAATACAAGTCAAGTTACCTGCTGGCTCCATTTTTTCCTAGGTAGGCATTACCTGTGATTATAAACATACAGTTGAGTACACACTTAAGTAATACTGTAATTCCACGGCTGACTTAATGTTTGTTCTCAGTTTATCTCAATTTCTCTTCCAAAGTCAATACACAATCCTTTGGGTATCCATGTGACCCTCGCTGTTACTCACTGAACCTATTTACTCCTGTGTGTCTGCCAATCTGAATTAATTGGTCATTAAAACAGTTCCTTGTGCAATTTTCAGCAAAGCTCCTAACCTTCCAAAATAAAAAAAGTTTGAAAGATTGAGTTAGGTTTACCGTCTTTTCACGTGGAAATGATTTTGAAATCCTTTGCTAGAGAAAGGCTTTAGGGTTTCTTTCGGTAGTGACTTCATTCAGTGGCTCTCAGGAAATATATATTGTGTGTGCTTTTGAGAATTTATTGTGTGCTGGCCTGGTCCATGGAGACATCATTCCCTTGAGTAGCTGGGCCTGGTAACCAAAAACACTGTGTAGCAGGACCAGAGACAAACTGGATTTTAGAGTACCTCATGCTCTGGTCTGCTACTGCACCTCAGTCTCTGCCCTCCGGAGACAAGAACCATGCAGATAGGGTCTGTGGGATTCTGACACTGTCAGCAGACTGGTCAGAAAAAGGAGCTAGCAGGAAGTTCTCATAGAGCAAGCCTCCCGGTCCATGGCTCTAGAAGGCTGGTTGCAGATTGGTATTTATGTCTGCTTATCATTTTCATCAGATCTGACTTGGATTTTAAAAATAGATATAGCTGTAATATCAGGTCCCATGGAAGCCTGTTGAATTCATCAGGAATAAAGAGAAACATTCAAAAGAAATCTTTGGTTTATGGTAGCCAGTATTTCCAAGATGGAACAGAATTTAGCTCGGCCATCCCAGCTAACCTCAGTAAGTACAGGACACCTGAATGTACAGATGAATGTTTGTCTTGCCTATGGAAGTCCACTTCATCCAAATATCGTTTGGTGTTCTCCTTTTGTAAATGTAAATAATTGTTTTTGCTAATGGTTTATTTTCTTTTGTTTTGGACAAAATCGATTTGGGAAATTAAAGCCTGTTTTTCAATTAGAAATAAACAAATTGCACAAAGTAGTTGTATTGCCTACTGTATCCCTAGAATGACTGATTCATGTAAAGAAGGTGCAAAAATACACTTAATCCCATTACAAATTAGAATAATGATCCACAAACCCAGATTATGCCTCAGAGCTCCTGATGTCTTAGAAAGAATAGTGATTTGGGGAATAAAAATTTGAGCCATTGGGCTTCCCTGGTGGCGCAGTGGTTGAGAGTCTGCCCGCTGATGCAGGGGACACGGGTTCGTGCCCCGGTCCTGGAAGATCCCGCATGCCGCGGAGCCGCTGGGCCCGTGAGTCATGGCCGCTGAGCCTGCACGTCTGGAGCCTGTGTTGCGCAACTGGAGAGGCCACAACAGTGAGAGGCCCGTGTACCGCAAAAAAAAAAAAAAAAAAACAATTTGAGCCATAATTCTAGATTGATTACAGTAGTTATGCAAATGTAATTATAATTTTCTGCGCAGAAAAACATATTTAAATAGAAAGCACAGCAATGATCTTATTCAGAAGCTACTCTAGTGAATACTTTTACTGTAAAGAAGAGTTTGGTATATTTTAATAATTGTCGGGCAACCATTATGATCGTATTACTGTACTGTGTAATTTTCTTGAATTGGATATGTCTCTCTCTTTGCACGATTTTAATTACCAAAAGTAATGACAAACCTTAGTAAATATGCTAATTGTACACAATAGCAGTTTTCTCCATGCAGGCATAAAATTCTTGAAAGAGTTTTTGCATTTCTAAAGGAAGAATGTGCAGGGAACTCAACTCATACCAAAGCCACTGAGGACAGCTTATATCTGCTCTGAGGTTCATTAAAACGTGGGGTGTCCTCCTCACAGCAAATACATTTCAAACAAGTTATTTTTTATGCTTTGAGGCTCTAGTTACCTTGACTCTAGCTCTTGTATGATTTACTGAGAGAGTTGGAAAATTTGAACTTGAGCCTAGTCTGATAATGACTTTAAATTAACAATCTGAAGACTTCTCCATTATGTTAGTAATAAAAACTGACTTCCTTTTGGAACTGGTTGGATGACTCTGAGATCTGTGTATGAAAAAAGGTTGTTCAATATGGAGATAGATGTGGCAGGGGATCTGGAGGGCCAGGGGTCAGAGAGCTTTGCTACAAACTAACTCTATATTTGATACAAGTCTTCTTGTTTAAAAAGAAGAGAGAGAGAGGGATTATTCAATGATTTCTATAATGCCCTCCATCTCTAATGTTCTTTGAATCCAATCCTAGAGATTCTTCTTGATTTGGTGTCTTTAGTGTGAACCTTCTGTGCTCACTGACTATAGAGATTCTGTCAAAGCCACCAAAGTTCCACTAATGACAAGAGGTCATCAAGAACTATAGTAGTTCTCCTGGCCATGGTGACTTTCCTGAGCTCGTGAAAAGTCTGCACATGAGGTAGAGCCAAAGCTGAACATATTTGGCTATTTCCATAAATATTACTTAAATATTGCAATAATCTAAGGAGACTTTCAGCTAAACTCTTAGTGAATAATTGAACTTTTTGGAAAAAGTAGTAGCATAGGATTATTGATTAAGGCCATGTTGAGCTTTCTGACTCACAGTGATTTGCTAGCTTGCACAGGGGTTTTACATCATTAATTTATTATGAAAAAAATCATCTGGCAATAAACCAATGGACACAGTTTGCGTATTATTAGACCAATGACAGTTTGCTTCATCAACCAACTAGCTATAGATATGTGAAGATTGGGGAAAGAGCCGTAACACTGAACCCAAAGACACTCTGCAAGGACTTAAAGTTTAGGTTTGAGTGAGTGAGATGGTCCCCACCTGACTTAAGGTCAAGGCTTACACAGCAGCACATAGTTGAACAGCGGAGAGACAGCTGTAAAAGAGTCTTCTCTTTCTGATGTGCTAAAATGGTGAGACATCAGCAGTACAATTTGTTTTCTTTTAATATTTTCAAAAAATGAAAGATATGGGTGTTAAAAAAATAACAGGATATTTAAAAACTTCTCTAATGACAAAAATAAACACAGATCTACAGGAAAAAAATAGAAACTCTTCTACTCACTTGAAAACTTTATAATTAAAATTGATAACACCCTCCCCCAACCAAGCACACACACCCTCAGTGACATTATGCTCTGATAATGTAGAGTAATCTGGTTGTTTCAGATAGGAAAAGTGTTGAGTAATTTTATATTTTTTATATAATTAGCAGACCAGAAAGGTAAACTCTAATCCTGAAGTTACCTTTCCCCTCCAATGACTGTTGCCTAACAGATATGTCATCCTATTCCAAGTCACTTAGAAAACCTCGTGATTGGTCAATGCTATTTTTTTTTTAATTGGGGTATAGTTGCTTTATAATGTGTTACTTCCGGCTGTACAGCAAAGTGAATCAGCTACATGTATACATATATCCCCTCTTTTTTGGATTTCCTTCCTGTTTAGGTAACCACAGAGCATTGAGTAGAGTTCCCTGTGCTATACAGCAGGTTCTCATTAGTTATCTATTTTATACATAGCAATGTATATATGTCAATCCCACCCTGTCAATTCATCCCACTCACCCTTTATCCCCTTGGTGTCCATACGTTTGTTCTCTACGTCTCTGTTTCTATTTCTGCTTTGCAAATAGGTTCGTCTGAACCATTTTTCTAAATTCCACATATATGCATTAATATACAATATTTATTTTTCTCTTTCTGACTTACTTCACTCTGTATGACAGTCTCTAGGTCCATCCACATCTCTATAAATGACCCAGTTTTGTTCCTTTTTGTGGCTGAGTAATATTCCATTGTATATATGTGCCGCATCTTCTTTATCCATTTATCTGTCAGTGGACGTTTAGGTTGCTTCCATGTCCTGGCTATTGTAAATACTGCTGCAATGAACATTGGGGTGCATGTGTCTTTTTGAATTATGGTTTTCTCAGGGTACATGCTCAGTAGTGGGATTGCTGGGTCATACAGTAGTTCTATTTTTAGTTTTTTAAGGAAACTTCATACTGTTCTCCATGGTGGCTGTATTAAGTTACATTCCCACTAACAGTGCAAGAGGGTTCCCTTTTCTCCACATCTTCTCCAGCATTTATTGTTTGTAGACTTTTTGATGATGGCCATTGAGGTGACACTTCATTGTAGTTTTGATTTGCATTTCTCTGATAATTAGTGATGTTGAGCATCTTTTCATGTGCCTCTTGGCTATCTGTATGTCTTCTCTGGAGAAATATCTTTTTAGATCTTCTGCCCATTTTTTTGACTGGATTGTTTGTTTTTTTGATACTCAGTTGCATGAGCTGTTTATATATTTGGGAGATTAATCCCTTGTCAGTGGCTTCGTTTGAAAATATTTTCTCCCATTCTGAGGGTTGTCTTTTCATCTTGTTTATGGTTTCCTTTGCTGTGCAAAAGCTTATAAGTTTAATTACGTCCCATTTGTTTATTTTTGTCTTTATTTCCATTACTCAAGGAGGTGGATCAAAAAAGATCTTGCTGTGATTTATGTCAGAGTGGCCTTCCTATGTTTTCCTCTAAGAGTTTGATAGTGTCTGGCCTTACATTTAGGTCTTCAATCCATTTTAAGTTTATTTTTGTGTATGGTGTTAGGGAATGTTCTAATTTCATTCTTTTACATGTAGCTGTCCAGTTTTCCCAGCACCACTTATTGAAAAGACTGTCTTTTTTCCACTGTATATTCTTGCCTCCTCTGTCATAGATTAGGTGACCATAGATGCATGGATTTATCTCTGGACTTTCTATCCTGTTCCATTGATCTATATTTCTGTTTTTGTGCCAGTACCATATTGTCTTGATTACTGTGGCTTTGTAGTGTAGTTTGAAGTCAGGGTGCCTGATTCCTCCAGCTCCATATACCCATTTATGATAAAAACTCTCCAGAAAGTGGGCATAGAGGGAACCTACCTCAACATAATAAAGGCCATATATGACAGATCCACAGAAAACATCATTCTCAATGGTGAAGACTGAAAGCGTTTCCTCTAAATCACGAGCAAGACAAGGATGTCCACTCTTGCCACTGTTATTCAACATAGTTTTGGAAATCCTAGCCACAGCAATCAGAGAAGAAAAAGAAATAAAAGGAAAACAAATTGGAAAAGAAGACATAAAACTGTCACTGTTTGCATATGACATAATACTCTACATAGAGAATCCTAAAGGTGCCACCAGAAAAGTACTAGAGCTAATCAATGAATTTGGTCAAGTTGCAGGATACAAAATTAATGGACAGAAATGCCTTGCATTCCTATACACTAATGATGAAATATCTGAAAGAGAAATTAAGGAAACACTCCCATTTACCATTGCAACAAAAAGAATAAAATACCTACGAATAAACCTACCTAGGGAGACAAAAGACCTGTATGCAGAAAACTATAAGACACTGATGAAAGAAATTAAAGATGATACCAACCGTTGGAGAGATATACCATGTTCTTGGATTGGAAGAATCAGTATTGTGAAAATGACTCTACTACCCGAAGCAATCTACAGATTCAATGCAATCCCTGTCAAATTACCAATAGCATTTTGTACAGAACTAGAACAAAAAATCTTAAAATTTAAAAAAAAAAAAAAAAAAAAAAAAAAAAATCTTAAAATTTGTATGGAGACACAAAAGACCCCCAATAGCCAAAGCAGTCTTGAGGGGAAAAAAACGGAGCTGGAGGAATCAGACTCCCTGACTTCAGACTATACTACAAAGCTACAGTAATCAAGACAATATGGTACTGGCACAAAAACAGAAACATAGATCAATGGAACAAGATAGAAAGCCCAGAGATAAACCCACGCACCTATGGTCAACTAATCTATGACAAAGGAGGCAAGGATAGACAATGGAGAAAAGACAGTCTCTGCAATAAATGGTGCTGGGAAAGCTGGACGGCTACATGTAAAAGAATGAAATTAGAACATTCCCTAACACCATACACAAAAATAAACTTAAAATGGATTGAAGACCTAAATGTAAGGCCAGACACTATCAGACTCTTAGAGGAAAACATAGGAAGGCCGCTCTTTGACATAAATCACAGCAAGATCTTTTTTGACCCACCTCCTTGAGTAATGGAAATAAAAACAAAAATAAACAAATGGGACGTAATTAAACTTATAAGCTTTTGCACAGCAAAAGAAACCATAGACAAGACGAAAAGACAACCCTCAGAATGGGAGAAAATATTTCCATACGAAGCCACTGACAAGCGATTAACCTCACAAATATTGAAACAGCTCATGCAGCTCAGTATTAAAAAAAAAAAAAAACCCAATCCAAAAATGGGCAGAAGACCTAAATAGACATTACTCCAAAGAAGACATACAGATGGCCAAGAGGCACATGAAATGCTGCTCAACATCACTAATTATCAGAGAAATACAAATCAAAACTACAATGAGGTACCACCTCACACCAGTTAGAATGGGCGTCATCAGAATATCTACAAACAACAAATGCTGGAGAGGGTGTTGCATTGTTGGTGGAAATGTAAATTGATAGAGCCACTATGGAGAACAGTATGGAGGTTCCTTAAAAAACTAAAAATAAAATTACCATATGGTCCAGCAATCCCACTACTGGGCATATACCCAGAGAAAACCATAATTCAAAAAGACACATGCACCCCAATGTTCATTGCAGCACTATTTACAATAGCCACGTCATGGAAGCTACCAAAATGCCCATCGACAGATGAATGGATAAAGAAGATGTGTTACATCTATACAATGCAGTATTACTCAGCCATAAAAAGGAATGAAATTGGGTCATTTGTTGAGACGTGGATAGATCTAGAGACTGTCATACAGAGTGAAGTAAGTCAGAAAGAGAAAAACAAGCATCGTATGTTAACACGTATATGTGGAACCTAGAAAAATGGTACAGATGAACCAGTTTGCACGGCAGAAATTGAGACGCAGATGTAGAGAACAAACGTATGGACCCCAAGGGGGTAAAGTGGCAGGGGGGGTGAGGGTGGAGGTGTGATGAATTGGGCGATTGGGATTGACATGTATACACTGATGTGTATAAAATTGATGAGTAATAAGAACCTGCTGTATAAGAAAATAAAAATTAAAAAATAGAGTTTTATGTACGAATAACATTGAAATGAGATTACTAGATTACATTTGTACATTTTTAGTAATGCAACGAATATGCTCTATGAGCAAAAAAGTCTGAGATTAGGTACTTGAAGTACCTAATTATGGAACAGGGCATTTTATCCATTGCTTGAAAGGTGGGCATATCAACAAGTTGAGATGAGGGAAAGAGCAACTAGGAGGTCAAGGGAGAGAATTCATACAAAGGTTCAGGGAATGACAAAGAATAGGGTTAGGGTGGTGTGTGGAGTGTGTACAGGGGGATATATAACAAAATCTGGGAAAGCACATGGTGGGCAGATGATAGACAACCTGCTAAGGGGTTTAGACTTGTTCTGCAGGCATTAGAGAGCCATTGATTTTTTTTCAAGACAGGGAATGGAATTATTACAAGCTGCGCTTCAGGAAAACAACTCAACCAGCTGGTTGTAAAATGATCTAAGGGAGGGACTGGAAGCCAAGCAACCACTGAAGAGACAATTGCAGTAATTCAAGAAAGAAGTAATGAGAATCAGAACTAGGGTAGTGGCAGTGGGAATGGGTTGTAGGCAAGGGGGACGTTGCTGAATCAGCAGGACTTGTCCACTGATTGAAAGAGGGTTGAGGAGGGGGCGGGTGTGGCCACAGTGAGCGCGGGGCGGGGCCCGGCCGGCCGGGCTCCGAGCTCCCTACAACCGCCCAGAATCAGACTCCTGGACGTGACCCGGAAGCCAAGAAGGGGGTGCGGGCCCGGAAGCAGGAAACCGTGCTGCGTGAGCGCCGGGCACGCGGGCGGCGCTGTCGCCGGAATTAAAGCTGGACTCCCATTCAGGACAAACAGACCTGTAATTCCTGGTGTGATGAGAGAGTGGGATTTGCTGTCCTGAAGTCATTAAGCTTGGGCCCTGGTTCCTCTTCATGAGAGACTAGGGAGGTGGAAGACTTAGAATCTGAGAATAAAAGAAGGGTGCCTCCCGCATGGATGAGAGCCCAGGTGGCTGAAAAGAGGACGGTGCAGGTGAAGACCCCCAAAAGGAGGAGAAGAGCCACGGCGCCAGTGGCTGCAGCCAGACTTCCTGCCGTGAGGACTGTGTACTGCATGAATGAAGCTGAAATCCTGGACGTTGCTCTGGGGATCCTGATTGAGGGCAGAAAACAGGAAAAGCCGTTGGAACAGCTGCCTCTGGCAGGCGCTGATAAGCCAGCTCAGCGCCACCGTCCCCGAGGCCCGCCCGGAGCAGAAGTGGGGACAGCGAGGACAGCGAGGACGAGGACTGTGGGGAAGACGGCCCTCCTCCGGGGCCTGCGGCTTCTGACGCGGCCTGCGGCAGAGGCCTCGGGGAGGACCAGGATGCGCTCAAATCTGTCAGATTTTTCAGCTAAGGGACAAACTTCCAGGACTTTCTGCCCAGAGTGGCTGAAGGAAGCTGGGTTTCCCTCTTGGCCTGAACGCTGCCCTCAGACTGTCACGGCTTCTGCTCCCAGCTTTGCACCTCTCTGGGCTGTGCAGACACCTTGGGAAGTGAGGAATCAGAATGAGCTCCCGTTAGAGATCCTCCCTGCACTGTGCTCTCTCCTCGCTCAGAGGGTCTGGGATCCCCACAATCTGTTGTGTTCAGTTACCTGGTTCCAGGGAGATGAGGTTGTGGTGGTCAACTTACTGGAACCAAAGAGTCAATAATTTTTAAAGAAAAACAAGTACGGCTGCTAAATACACTGGAATTCCTACTGTTTGGCCTCCCTAAGGAGGACGCCTATTTTAAAAATAGCTTTCATCACGAGGCAGTCAATCAGTCTGTGAGCCCTTGCTCGTCCAGCGCTGAACCAGACATCGTGCCACAGTGCTGGGCTCCGTCTAGGAGCCTGAGGCTCAGTGTACAGATTGGGAAGCCTCCTGACCAATCAGACAGGCCTCGTCCCCCCGAGCTGCCACCTTTCTTCCACTTGGTGGCCTCGGCCTTGCTGGACAGCTGGAAAGCAAGAGTGGGACAGGAGCCCAAAGGAGGCACCAAGGACAAGACATCACACTAGAGTCTGTGTTTCTGCTTCTGTATTCAGTGTGGCTTTTGACAGGCATAGGGTGAGGCAATCACGTGCTGTACAGGTTTTCAATATATAGGTGCTGAAAAATACACAAAATTCCCCAGTGGGGGAAAAAAAAGAAGAAAGTGAGGGTTGAGAATGAAGAGGGTGGCTATCCAAGTGAAAGGGTGCAGACAGAGGAAGTTCCACAGGCTTAAGTACTTATTGAAGATCCGTTACGTATAAGAACAATGTTAGTCATCGATGACGAAAAAGACAACTAAGGTATGATTTCAGCTTTACTCAACATGTATTTATTGTGTTATTTCAATAGCACAAGGTTAGTGGTTAACTAATACTTTCAAGAAGTTCTCTGCAGTGCAAAACAGATTCCAATAAAACCAACAAGTCAAACTGTGATGAAAATAATAGCCTTGGCAGTAAGTTTTTCTCAGGTGACGAATTAGCGGAAAAACATTCGAAGCAGGGGCTTCAGCATGAGCGAAGGTCTATAGTTGTGAACATGCACAGTGTTTTAGAGAATTTGGTGCAGACACAGGGTAATTAGAACGCAGGGAATAGTAGAAGACGAGGATGGGAGTAATTTAGAGTAGATGTTTAGAGAATATTGGATACGCCACAAAAGAGGTTAGACCATAATTCTCTGGGTAATGGGATGCTCTGGAAGAGTGTGGTTTTGTTGTTTGTTTTATTTTTAGCAGTAACGTGAAATTGTTTGCGTTTTCGAAAGATAACACTGGTGAAGAGTGGATGGTCGATTCAACCGTATGAAATCTGAAGCCATTGGATACCAGTGAGTAGATTCTCACAATTATCCAGGTAGACAATGCTGTTCATGGCCTGAAGAAAAACAGTGGGCTGGTAAAAAGGGGGAAAAAATTTAGAGCCATTTCAGAGGTGAAGCACGTTTGCATCCTCTCAAGTATTAGGAATCAAAATCTAACACTTGTATAAAAGTCTATCTCTTCTTTAAAGATAATCGCCTTTTCTGCTCCCCACAGTATATCATAGTTTTGTTCTGCATAGCATTCGGTTATATTAACATTATGGTTCCTTCCGGCCAGTTTCCTACTATCTTTTCACAGCGGGTAGTTACATTATGAGGATTATTTTGTCTGGCACTTGATAAGAACATGATCTATCGATTGATAATTCCTTTATTGTATTCTTTGCAGCAGGAATACTAAATAAATTTAAAATATTCAATAATGAACTAAGAAAAAAGATAGTTTTATGAAGCATTTATCATTCCGTTGGTTACTGTGGATTATTACTGGCTGCAGGGCGACAGCCTACCCCACTGTTTTCTACACTGTGGTGCCCTCATGATGCCATGTTTAAACAATGAGCTTTTCAAGCTGTGGATCTGTGGAATGCTGAAAATATTTCCAGCGCTTTAGCAATGAGATGGGCAATAAGCTTTTACCTCCCTCTGTCTTTCCTGCAGAATTCTAAATTATTTTAATTTGCACTTTAGATGCATATAGTAAGAAATGAATATGAATAACCTGTGATGATGTTTGGGAGACAGAATGTACCTAATATTCTCTGCCCGGACCATAATTCAGAGTGTCAAATTACCTACATTATTATTACAAACTAGTGTGTGTTAATTCACCTATCTTCAAGTTGTTGATTTGAGAGGCAAAGGAAGCGGGGAAGAGAGAGTAAAGAGATGGCTTTGAAAAACTGTGAATTTTCAGAGGAAGAATATAAATAAGCAATTCAAGATTGAATACGGAAACCCCACTTTTGTGAGCCATAAAATTTTGATATGCCAAGTAGCCTAAATTGGGAACACTGAAAAGACTCAAGAGAACTACAGCAACCACTAAACACAAAAATAATTTGCCTCCCCCCAAAAATGTCTCATACAAATTGACACCAGAGAGTGCCACATTTTTTAAAATATATGTCCTTGTGAGTTTTGAAAGACTAAGAAATGGATTGCATAATGACAGACGCTTATTACGGAGTACAATAAATATTTTATTATAACTGAAAGAGTCATGAAACACAAGTCTTTCCTCAGGTTCAAGGGTTTATATAAAATGCCTATCTGACCCTGTCACTGCCCTGCTTCAAAGCTTTAAGGTGCCTGAGTTCCTTAAAATGAACTACAAGGTTCTTTCTGATCTAACCCCTGCCTATCTCTTCATCTTCTTTTATCTCTACCGTCTCACCAGTGTAAACTTTGTACTCCAGCAATAATCTACTTGCCCTTCCTTCATCCAATTCACCATGCCTTTTCCTGACCCTCTAGATTTCTTCTTATAGTGCAAATCAATCCTTATTGCATTGTGTTTAAATTGTACATTTCTAGCTCTCCAACTAGATTTCGTCAAGAAATATTTCTGGGCTTCCCTGGTGGCACAGTGGTTGAGAGTCCGCCTGCCGATGCAGGGGACACGGGTTCGTGCCCCGGTCTGGGGAGACCCCACATGCCGCGGAGCGGCTGGGCCCGTGAGCCATGGACGCTGAGCCTGCGCGTCCGGACCCTGTGCTCCGCAACGGGAGAGCCCACAGCAGTGAGAGGCCCGCGTACCGCAAAAAAAAAAAAAAAAAAAAGAAATATTTCTAAATGAGAGGGGGCATCTGTTAAGCCAAGGGGAACCAAAATGTTCCATCCTTGATATTCTATCTGAAATAACATAAAAGTGTATACTGTTCGTTATGTCTAGAAATACCTTGTGGAATTGCTCATCATTTCTGACCCATAGCCTCCCGGGGATTACTGGAAATATTATCTGTTTCAGATGTAATCCTCAAAGATCACTATGTTATGGTTTGTAAGTTTTAAAACAAGGTTGTAAAAAATTAATAAACAATTTTAAAGTTTACAGTTGACTTCAGGAAAATTGAGTTAAACATGTGAATCAAAAAGACACATCAGTGTTCAAGGATGGCCTATGTGCCCATTTATATTGAACATTTTGCAAATTATTTTTTTGGATAACTGCTTTGCAGGTTCAAGGAGGTTGCCAACAGATTTTATCAACTTTCAAATAAGGATGAATGGATATTACAGGGATTGAGAATAAATATTACATCGACAAGATTAGACACTCATTTCCTCACACTGGCAAAATGTAATAGAGACATCACAAATTTAAGAAATAAAATGGCTTTCTGAAGTAGCAGAAATTCATGGTTGGCATTATGAATATAGATGCTTAACAGGAGTAAGGAAATATACAAATTGCCTTTTGTGATGTTGTTCCAAAGTTGAAAGCAAAGGACAAGCTATATCTTCCCCCCATGCATCTGTGCTCTCAGGCATAGCTTAAAACAGTCGCACTAGAATTAGGGTCAGAAGATGTGTAGCCTGCATGCCACCTCTGCCACTATCCCCTCTTGTGCCCATAGCAGACAGTGATGGATAATTAATTGGAATACTCTCTTCCACTGAGCCTCAGAACCCTACTCAACAATTTAGAAAACCACTGCTCTTATACAGGAGTTGACTAGGAGAAAAACTAACTTGTTTTCCAGTTCTCAAATTCCGTGAATCCCTCAGTCTAAACTCTAAATCGTAAGCAAGCTCCTCCTTTGGAATGGGCAATATGAGATAGCTTCTGATATGATAAAGAACTTGAGGCTTTTTTAATGTTTACCTAGATTCCTTTGAGCTTTCCAGACTTTCTGCAATATCACTGCCTTGTATTTGTTCTGCTTTTGTAACTTTTCCCCGGAACTTCATTTTCATTTATTATTCATCTCTTCCCTGACCCCAACCCTGTGAGGTCAGTAGAGCACAGAGTTAAGCTAACTCATCTGTGTCATCTTTAGTCCTACAACCAGCAGTAAGCCAAGCCCAAACCAGTACACGAATACCTTGACTCCCAGTCTGTTTCTCTGGAATGGCAAAGCGGAGCAAACAGATGAGGGAAGGAGGATGGAAACTCCTCAGAAAACCAGTACTATTCAGGGTAAGCCGTGTCAGCAAAGCCTACTAAACTTTGACATTACACAACAAATGTTTCGGTCTCCCATTCCCACTCTCAAAAAGGCTGTTGAGTTCATACTTTTTTGCTAAAAATTCTGAACTGGGAACCGAAGCTAGAAAAACGAACATCACTGACATCCTAATACTCTTGCCATTCACGAGGGCCAAAAGCTGAAGTCAGGCCAGGAGGACAAGTGTAGACCAGAGTTAGATCGTTCTCAGTGTAATTAACAAAGACAGACTTAGCAATGTCTTTGACCAGGCCACAGCTGTCCAGCCTGGAACTAACACTGGACTCACAATGCTTAGTACAGTCAAGTATCAGAAAAATATACCAGGACACTGAAAAAATTTAAACTTTTCCACATCTTACTATTCTTTTCTCTGAATTTTACATGGAGGTATATGTATTGGTTTTCTATTAATGCGTAACAAATGCAAAAAACTTACAGGCTTAAAACAGTACGCATTTATTATCTCATGGTTTCTGTGGGGCAGGAGTCAAGGCATGGCTAACCGGGCTCTCTGCTCAGGCTATCAGAAGATTGCAGTCACAGTGTTTGGCTTGCCCGTATTCCTTTCTAGAATCTTAGCAGCATCCTCCCAGCTTAAACAGTCGCGAGAACTCAATTCTGTGTGGTTGTAAGACTGAGGCTCTCAGCTCCTAGAGGCCACCTGCAGTTCCCTGCCATGTGACCCTTCCATAAGCAGTTCACATCATAGGAGCTTGCTTCTTCAAGGCCAGTCCCCTAAGACTCCAGTCCTCTAAGACTCAGTCTTTATAACCTAATCTGGGGTGTGACACATTTGCTGTTTCATATTAGCTAGAAACCGGTCATGGGACCTGCCTACATTCAAGGGGAGGGGATTACCAAAAGCCTTGGATACCAAGAGGCAGAAATTGTCAGAGATCTCTCTCAGGTCTGTCTGCAACAGTATGTGTGTACTAAAAAGGAAAAAAAAATTATATGTTAGTACTTAAATAGAACTTAGTTTGTGCCAATTTCTTATTTTCATCTAGTAGCTTACTTAATTTTCACCACTATCTGATGAGTGAATATTACTATTATTGTCTTCATTTTATAGAAGCAGCAGCTGAGGCAGAGTTCAAGTGACTTGTGCAAAGCACACAATTGGTCAGAGGTAAAATAGGAACGTGAATGCAGATAATCTGGCTGCAGAGCCCATCTTTTTTTTTTTCTCTCAAATAGCATTTTTATTTTTTTCTCCATTTTATAATTTTTTCTAACAATTTTTATTGGAGTAAAATTGCTTTACAATGGTGTGTTAGTTTCTGCTGTATAACAGTGAATCAGCTATATGTATACATATATCCCCATATCCCCTCCCACTTGCGTCTCCCTCCCACCCTCTCTATCCCACCCCTCTAGCTGGTCACGAAGCACCGAGCTGATCTCCCCGTGCTATGTGGCTGCTTCCCACTAGCTATCTATTTTACATTTGGTAGTGCATATATGTCCATGCCACTCTCTCACTTCATCCCAGCTTACCTCTCCCCCTCCCTGTGACCTCAAGTCCATTCTCTACATCTGCATCTTTATTCCTGTCCTGCCCCTAGGTTCTTCAGAACCTTTTTTTTTTTTAGATTCCATATATATGTGTTAGCATATAATATTTGTTTTTCTCTTTCTGACTTACTTCACTATGACAGAATCCAGGTCCATCCACCTCACTGCAAATAACTCAATTTCATTTCCTTTTATGGTTGAGTGATATTCTATTGTATATATGCGTCACATCTTCTTTATCTATTCATCTGTCGATGGACACTTAGGGTGCTTCCATGTCCTGGCTATTGTAAATAGAGCTGCAATGAACATTGTGGTACATGTCTCTTTTTGAATTACGATTTTCTCAGGGTGTATGCCCAGTAGTGGGATTTCTGGGTCATATGGTAGTTCTATTTGTAGTTTTTTAAGGAACCTCCATACTGTTCTCCATAGTGGCTGTATCAATTTACATTCCCACCAGCAGTGCAATAGGGTTTCCTTTTCTCCACACTGTCTCCAGCATTTATTGTTTGTAGATATTTTTATGACGGCCATTCTGACGAGTGTGAGAGGTGATAACTCATTGTAGTTTTCATTTGCATTTCTCTAACGATTAGTGATGTTGAGCATCCTTTCATGTGTTTGTTGGCAATCTGTTTATCTTCTTTGGAGAAATGTCTGTTTAGGTCTTCTGCCCATTTTTGGATTGGGTTTTTTTTTTTTTTTTTTTAATATTGAGGTGCGTGAGCTGCTTGTATATTTAGCAGATTAATCCTTTGTCAGATGCTTCATTTGAAAATATTTTCTCCCACTCTGAGGGTTGTCTTTTCATCTTGCTTATGGTTTCCTTTGCTGTGCAAAAGCTTTGAAGTTTCATTAGGTCCCATTTGTTTATTTTTGTTTTTATTTCCATTTCTCTAGGAGGTGGGTCAAAAAGGATCTTGCTGTGATTTATGGCATAGAGTGTACTGCCTAGGTGCTCCTCTAGGAATTTTATAGTGTCTGGCCTTATATTTAGGTCTTTAATCCATTTTGAGTTTATTTTTGTGTACAGTCTTAGGGAGTGTTCTAATTTCATTATTTTACATGTAGCTGTGCATTTCTCCCAGCACCGCTTATTGAAGAGGCTGTCTTTCTCCATTGTATACTCTTGCCTCCTTTGTCAAAGATAAGGTGACCATCTGTGCATGGGTTTGTCTCTGGGCTTTCTATCCTGTTCTGTTGATCTATATTTCTGTTTTTGTGCCAGTACCATATTGTCTTGATTACTGTAGCTTTGTAGTATAGTCTGAAGTCAGGGAGCCTGCTTCCTCCAGCTCTGTTTTTCTTTCTCAAGATTGCTTTGGCTATTCGGGGTCTTTTGTGTTGCCATACAAATTGTGAAATTTTTTGTTCTAGTTCTATGGAAAATGCCATTGATAGTTTGATAGGGATTGCATTGAATCTGTAGATTGCTTTGGGTAGTATAGTCATTTTCACAATGTTGATTCCTCCAATGCAAGAATATGGTATATCTGTCCATCTGTTTGTATCGTCTTTAATTTCTTTCATCACTGCCTTATAGTTTTCTGCATACAGGTCTTTTGTCTCCTTAGGTAGTTTTATTCCTAGGTATTTTATTCTCTTTGTTGCAGTGGTAAATGGGAGTGTTTCCTTAATTTATCTTTCACATTTTTCATCATTAGTATATAGGAATGCAAGAGATTTCTGTGCATTAATTTTGTATCCTGCTACTTTACCAACTTCATTGATTAGCTCTAGTAGTTTTCTGGAAGCATCTTTAGGATTCTCTATGTATAGTATCATGTCATCTGCAAACAGTGACAGCTTTACTTCTTTTCTGATTTGGATTCCTTTTATTTCTTTTTCTTCTCTGGTTGCTGGGGCTAAAACTTCAAAAACTATGTTGAATAATAGTGGTGAGAGTGGGCAACCTTGTCTTGTTCCTGATCTTAGAGGAAATGGTTTCAGTTTTTCACCATTGAGAACGATGTTGGCTGTGGGTTTGTCATATATGGGCTTTATTATGTTAAGATAAGTTCCCTCTATACCTACTTTCTGGAGGGTTTTTATTGTAAATGGGTGGTGAACTTTGTCGAAAGCTTTTTCTGCATCTATTGAGATGATCATTTGGTTTTTCTCCTTCAGTTTGTTAATATGGTGTATCAGATAGATTGATTTGTGTATATTGAAGAATTCTTGCATCCCTGGGATAAACCCCAGTTGATCATGGTGTATGATCCTTTTAATGTGTTGTTGGATTCTGTTTGCTGGTATTTTGTTGAGGATTTTTGCATCTGTATTCATCCGTGATATTGGCCTGTAGTTTTCTTTTTTTGTGACATCTTTGTCTGGTTTTGGTATCAGGGTGATGCTGGCCTCGTAGAATGAGTTTTGGAGTGTTCCTCCCTCTTTTGTATTTTGGAAGAGTTTGAGAAGGATAGGTGTTAGCTCTTCTTTAAATGTCTGATAGAATTCGCCTGTGAAGCCATCTTGTCCTGGGCTTTTGTTTGTTGGAAGATTTTTAATCACAGTTTCAATTTCAGTGCTTGCGATAGGTCTGTTTTTATTTTCTGTTTCTTCCTGGTTCAGTCTCAGAAGGTTGTGCTTTTCTAAGAAGTTGTCCATTTCTTCCAGATTGTCCATTTTATTGGCATATAGTTGCTTGTAGTAATCTCTCATGATCCTTTGTATTTCTTCAGTGTCAGTTGATACTTTGCCTTTTTTCATTTTTAATTCTGTTGACTTGAGTCTTCTCCCTTTTTTTCTTGATGAGCCTGGCTAATGATTTATCAATTTTGTTTATCTTCTCAAAGAACCAGCTTTTAGATTTATTAATCTTTGCTATTGTTTCCTTCATTTCTTTTTCATTTATTTCTGATCTGATGTTTATGATTTCTTTCTTTCTGCTACCTTTGGGGTTTTTTTGTTCTTCTTTCTCTAATTGCTTTAGGTGTAAGGTTAGATTGTTTATTTGAGATGTTTCTTGTTTCTTGAGTTAGGATTGTATTGCTATAAACTTCCCTCTTAGAACTGCTTTTGCTGCATCCCATAGGTTTTGGGTCATCGTGTTTTCATTGTCATTTGTTTCTAGGTATTTTTTTGTTTCATCTTTGATTTCTTCAGTGATCTCTTGGTTATTTCATAGTGTATTGTTTAGCCTCCATGTATTTGTGTTTTTTACAGTCTTTTTCCTGTAATTCATATCTAGTCTCATAGCATTGTGGTCAGAAAAGATACTTTATACGAGTTCAATTTTTTTTTAATTTACCAAGGTTTGATTTTTGACCCAAGATATGATTTATCCTGGA
Source organism: Phocoena phocoena (assembly GCF_963924675.1). Classification (NCBI taxonomy): domain Eukaryota; kingdom Metazoa; phylum Chordata; class Mammalia; order Artiodactyla; family Phocoenidae; genus Phocoena; species Phocoena phocoena. Next base: position 48,963,964 of record NC_089232.1, read on the forward strand.
GAATATTTCATGAGCACTTGAGAAGAAAGTGTATTCTGTTGCTTTTGGATGGAATGTCCTATAAATATCAATTAAGTCCATCTTGTTTAATGTGTCATTTGAAACTGTGTTTCCTTATTTATTTTCATTTTGGATGATATGTCTATTGGTGAAAGTGGGGTGTTGAAGTCCCCTACTATGATTGTGTTACTCTCGATTTCCCCTTTTATGGCTGTTAGCATTTGCCTTATTTATTGAGGTGCTCCTATGTTGGGTGCATAAATATTTACAATTGTTATATATCTTCTTCTTGGATTGATCCTTTGATCATTATGTAGTGACCTTTTTTGCCTATTATAATAGTCTTTATTTTAAAGTCTATTTTGTCTGATATAAGAATTGCTACTCCCGCATTGTTTTGATTTCCATTTTCATGGAATATCTTTTTCTATACCCTCACTTTCAGTCTGTATGTGTCCCTAGGACTGAAGTGGGTCTCTTGTAGACAGCACGTATACGCGTCTTGTTTTTGTATCCATTCAGCCAGTCTATGTCTTTTGGTTGTAGCATTTAATCCATTTACATTTAAGGTAATTATCGATATGTATGTTCCTGTTACCATTCTCTTAATTGTTTTGGGTTTGTTATTGTAGGTCTTTTACTTCTCTTGTGTTTCCTGCCTAGAGAAGTTCCTTTAGCGTTTGTTGTAAAGCTGGTGTGGTGGTGCTGAATTCTCTTAGCTTTTGCTTGTCTGTTAAGGTTTTAATTTCTCCGTTGAATCTGAATGAGATCCTTGCTGGGTAGAGTAATCTTGGTTGTAGGTTTTCCCCTTTCATCACTTTAAATATGTCCTGCCACTCTCTTCTGGCTTGCAGAGTTTCTGCTTAAAGATCAGCTGTTAACCTTATGGGGATTCCCTTGTATGTTATTTGTTGTTTTTCCCTTGCTGCTTTTAATATTTTTTCTTTGTATTTAATTTTTGATAGTTTGATTACTATGTGTCTTGGCATGTTTCTCCTTGGATTTATCTTGTATGGGACTGTCTGCACTTCCTGGACTTGATTAACTATTTCCTTTCCCTTATTAGGGAAGTTTTCCACTATAATCTCTTCAAATATTTTCTCAGAACTTTTCTTTTTCTCTTCTTCTGGGACCCGTATAATTCGAACATTGGTGCGTTTAATGTTTCCCCAGAAGGCTCTGAGACTGTCCTCAATTCTTTTCATTCTTTTTTCTTTATTCTACTCTGCAGTAGTTATTTCCACTATTTTATCTTCCAGGTCACTTTTCCATTCTTCTGCCTCAGTTATTCTGCTATTGATTCCTTCTAGAGAATTTTTAATTTCATTTATTGCATTGTTCATCATTGTTTGCTCTTCAGTTCTTCTAGGTCCTTGTTAAACGTTTCTTGTATTTTCTCCATTCTATTTCTAAGGTTTTGGATATCTTTACTATCATAACTCTGAATTATTTTTCAGGTAGACTGCCTATTTCCTCTTCATTTGTTTGTTCTGGTGGGTTTTTACCTTGCTCCTTAATATGCTGCATATTTCTCTGTCTTCTCATTTTGCTTAACTTACTGAGATTAGGGTCTCCTTTTTGCAGGCTGCAGGTTCGTAGTTCCCGTTGTTTTTGGTGTCTGCCCACAGTGGGTAAGGTTGGTTCAGTGGGTTGTTTAGGCTTCCTGGTGGAGGGGACTGGTGCCTGTGTTCTGGTGGGTTGGGCTGGATCTTATCTTTCTGGTGGGCAGGCTGCATCCAGTGGTTTGTTTTGGAGTGTCTTTGAATTTAGCATGATTTTAGGCAGCCTTTCTGCTAATGGATGGGGTTTTGTTCCTGTCTTGCTAGTTGTTTGGAATGGGGCATCTATCCCTGAAGCTTGCTGGCCGTTGGGTGGAGCTGGGTCTTAGCGTTGAGATGGAGATCTTTGGGAGAGCTCTCGCCGATTATATTATGTGGGGCCGGGAGGTCTCTGGTGGTCCAGTGTCCTGAACTTTGCTCTCCCCCCTCAGCGGCTCAGGCCTGACACCCGGCCAGAGCACCAAGACCCGTCAGCCACACGCTTCAGAAGAAAAGGGAGAAATAAAGAAGGAAAATAATTAAAATTTAAAAATTATTAAAATTAAATAGTTATTTTAAAAAAGAGAACAACCAAACCAATAAAAAAATCTACCAATGATTACAAGAGCTAAAAGCTATTCTAAGGTAAACATAAAAATCAGAAACAAGTCAATCGCAGACAGTAAACCCCAAGTCTACAGTTGCTCCCAAATTCCATCCCCTCAATTTTGGTTGATTCATTGTCTTTTCAGGTATTCCACGGATGCTGGGTATCTCAAGTTGATTGTGGGGATTTAATCCTCTGCTCCTAAGGCTGCTGGGAGATATTTCCCTTTCTCTTCTTTGTTCGCACAGCTCCTGGGGTTCAGCTTTGGTGTTGCCCCCACCTCTGTGTGTAGGTTACCCTCAGGCTTCTGTTCCGCCCAGACCAGATGGGTTTAAAGCAGCACTGATTAGGGGGCTCTGGCTCACTCATGCCAGAGGGAGGGAGGGGTACAGTAGTTATAATTGGAATGCCGGGTGAGCCTGTGATGGCAGAGGCCAGAATGACTTTGCAACAGCCTGAGGCGTGCTGTGTTTTCTCCCGGGGAAGTTGTCCCTGGATCACGCGACCCTGCCAGTGGCGGGCTGCAAAGGCTCCCGGGAGGGGAGGTGTGGATGGTGACCTGTGTTCGCACACAGGCTTCTTGGTGGCTGCAGCAGCAGCGTTAGCATTTCATGCCCATCTCTGGTGTCCAAGCTGATAGCCACCGCTCACGCCCGTCTCTGGAGCTCTTTTAGGCGGTGCTCTGCCTTCTCTGGGCAGACAGGGAAGGAATCCCCTCTCCACGCGCACCCCAAAACAGTGGTCTCTTGCCTCTGAGGCAGGTCCATACTTTTTCCCAGACTCCCTGCTGGCTAACTGTGGCACGCTAACCCCCTTCAGGCTGTGTTCACGCAGCCAACCCCAGTCCTCTCCCTGGGATCTGACCTCATCCAATGGCCCGAGCCTCAGCTCCCAGCCCCCGCCCGCCCCGGCAGGTGAGCAGACAAGCCTCTCAAGCTGGTGAGTGCTGGTTGGCACCAGTCCTCTGTGCGGGAATCTCTCCACTTTGCTCTCTGCACCCTTGTTGCTGTGCTCTCCTCCGTGGCTCTGAAGCTTCCCCCTCCTCCCGCCCACCCCCATCTCCACCGGTGAAGGGGCTTCCTAGTGTGTGGAAACTTTTCCTCCTTCACAGCTCCCTCCCGGAGGTGCAGGTCCCATCCCTGTTCTTTTGTCTCTATTTTTCCTTTTGTCTTTTGCCCTACCCAGGTACATGGGGAGTTTCTTGCCTTTTGGGAAGTCTGAGGTCTGCCAGCGTTTAATAAGTGTTCTGTAGGAGCTGTTCCACATGTAGATGTACTTCTGATGTATTTGTGGGGAGGAAGGTGATGTCCACGTCTTATTCCTCCGCCATCTTGAAATTCCCCCCCCATCTTCTTAACACATTATACATCGCTCTGTGATGATAGCTAACTCTTTTATAGCACCCTCTAAGTGCTTTACGTATTTTAATTCATTTCAGCCTCCAGTGATTGCACAGGTTTAATATGCATCCTGTTTATCCCCTTTAATTTTGACAAGCTGAAAGAGACCATAAAATTTAAACTTGAATATGATTGCTTTCCATGGAAGTCGTAATACATACTATTTATTGAGTGGTCGTTTTGCTAAACAATCCATAAATATTATTTCATTTATCCTATAACCTCTCTGGGAGGTAGATATTATGATCCACGTTTTGTGATGAGGACACTGAAATTAGAGACATTAAATAGCCATGATTTCTTGGGCTGGGGCTCAAAACCAGTTCTCTTCGAGTCGGAAGCCCAGCTTACCATAACTGTGGTCTGCGATTTATAAGGCACTGCCAAGCTTGTACATCTTCTGTCTCAGCAAAATGTGCTGACTTGTTTTGTTGTGGGAAGAAAATAAAAATTTTATATCTTTTTTATCTTATCTGAAATCGAGCTTCTGTTGTCTGACTTTCACTATTGAACAACTCCTGGTTGACCAAGAAAGCAAATGTGGGAACTTCATTCTGTGGCTGTCTGTCACACATTCTGCCAGAGCTCATCTGTAACTCCAGAATGTCTTCCTCGCCCATGTTGTGCTCAGACTTCTGAGCTGATTTCCCGTCATTTTTACAGTGAACAGTCTGTAGGGTCGGGAAAGGCAGATCCTTCCCCCCTAAGTGTGCCTTTCATCACATTGATATCCTGTGATTGGGAGAAATGCTTCTAGACTGTAGAATATCATCTAGAGCTATTTTCTTATTCTCTGTTATTTAGGAATATGGTGGTACAGAGTGGCTTCATAGAAATCTCTCTAAATTATGTTGACTGCCTTATTTTATCCCTTACCTTTCCTCCTGAACACCTGTCATTGATTCCATTCAGAATTCCACAGAGGTAGACACTGATTTAATTAAAGCTGTGGAGTAAGTAGCAGATTGTTTGCTAGATTAAATTAGTAAAATGGTATTGCGTCAAAATCTAGCATGATGTTTGCTTTCATTGATACTATTACTTAGATATTTGAATCATCTCTAGTTAGACAATTTTCATTACACAGATGTTTAATGGAGACTGAGACTTTGTTTTATTCTTTCCCAACTAGATTATAAATCCTGTCTTCCCTTGGAAAGAAACACAGTATAGATTCAAAGGAGCTGCCAAATTGATTTTTGTGTTTGTCCTGCTTTAGCCCTGACCGGTTCTGTAGCTTGTATTTTTAGTGGGGATTTTCTGTGCACATTGGTTCCTCATATCAGGCTAGAAGCAGCTTATCACTATGGAGAAACTTTACAGCCCAGGTACAGGAAAGCTGTTAGCGATTATTCAGGAGAAGTTCACTGCTAGCATAACATGATGTAGAGGTACTCAGAGGGCCTCTATGTAAATCTGTCGCTTGCTTTGTCATTAAAAGCCAAAAAGTCTTCTTTAATGGCTTCATTCCATTACATATAGAGTTGGATTTCTGTTAAAAATTCAAACTCGCCTTAGGGTGGAGGTAAGAAATAGCTCTTTAAGCCATAGTCAGTCATTTACATTTTAGTGTAAATTAATCTCAGACTCTTTCTCCAGAGGAGGTTTTGGAAGTTAAAGAATGTGTAGATGGTATATGTTCAAATTTGTGCCTGTGTGTGTGTGCATGTGTGTTCTATTAGGTATGTGTGTGTGGGTAGGGAAGCTAGGAAGGGCTGTGTATAGCACACGGAGGCAGGAACTCTGAGACCAAACTTTACTTTCTTAGCAGTTTATTAGAACTTGACATGGATATATTTGATTATGGTATTGCTTCACTTCCTGATCAATTATCTGAGTCCTTATCTAGTATAGGAAGTATTACTTCCGGATTCATTTCCTCATTATTTATCACACAATAAAGAATCTGATATTATATAGAAACTACCTTATAGTTTTTAATTCTCCAATCTTTACATTTATTCAAAAATCATTTTTTGAGCAAAACATAGTATTAAGGAATACACAGATACATAAGACTTGGTTCTTCTTCCAGTTTAGTACCTGACATGTCTAAATAACAACAATTTGTAAAGACACATGTTCCACAGAGAGGCAGAAATTAAGTTCTATGCCAGTGTAAAGAAGAGAGATGCAGTTTGTATGGTCAGGTCAGGGGATGGGCATATTGATAAGGGAAGTCATTTTGGAGATATTAAATTTAATGTCCATAATCTAAATTGTTAGGACTTATTTGTAGGAGAGTAGTCTTTAATTCCTCCCTCCGAACTAGTTTACCTTTAGTTTAGACATAATTCTAAAATGACATGATTATCTAACATCTTGCCACTCAAAATGTGTTTCAAGGATTGGCAGCATGGGTATTACCTGGGAGCCGGTGAGAAATGCAGAATTTTAGTTTCTGTTTCAGAACTACTGGATCAGAATCTGCATTTTAAGAAGACCCCGGAGAGAACTGTAGCACATTAAAGTTCAGTAAGCACTGGCCCAATACCCCAGCACAGAGTAGTTTCCCAGAGCTTTGGCACATTGGGAATGTCTTGCTTTATTGGTTAGGAGTTGATGGAAACAGGTAGGCTGACTACAATGAGTGTAGTAAATAAAAGCCAACTAATGTATACATCATGCCAATGAGAAAGGCCCAAGAAAATTTATAAACAGCTGACTCAAAATGGAAAAAAAAAAAAAAGGCAGCTAGGCCACTTCATGTGTAGGTAAGAATCCCTAAGAGTCTCACTGTGTCACAGCACCATAGAATAATTACTATTCATAATAGTGAAACCCATGTCATTATAAAAAAGGTTAAATTACATTCAGCGTCCTTTGATTAAGAAGGCAGGGGAGTGAATAATGTGTTTTAGAATGGTTTTCAGCACAAGTTTGTTCATTTTACTTTTTAATTGTTACTTAAAGAGGTATGCTTCAATTCACCCATGCTTTGGGTATCAAAAAACTGGGTTTCCAAAAAAAATGGTTTTGGGAAAAAAAGTTTGATATTGCAAAAAAAAAAGCAACCCAGTACACATTGTGGGAAATGATTTGCAGAGACTCCATTACACATATTTTACAATTTAAAAAATGTGGGTGTGTATATAAAAATTGCATGTGGTAAAGTTCTTCCTCCTTTTACACAGTGTCGGGCTCACTGATCATAAAATATTTGGTTAAACTCAAAGCCACCATTTATAAATCAGCATGTGAATATAGTTTTCTGGAGTTGTATTGGACCCTGGCTTGGGGAGGGACATACCATCATCTTTTCAGAGTTTAGGGCAGCTAAAGGTTTTAGTCCTTCCCTGCTTTTACTTATTTGCTTGACCTGTGTGGTTTGTACTTTGGGCAGAAGCGTGCAGACTGCAGTGTCCTGTTGCCCCTGAAATTTCTGCTTGATGGCTAAACATCACAGCATTTCTGTTTATAGAGGTCATCCCACTCTGCTGACCAGGCGGTCTTTTTTGCAAAAGCAATGCAGCAACATTTTATAAAATCCCTGAAGTGGTGGTAATCTGGGCCAACCCAAGATTTGAAATAGGCAAAGGTTGTTTTCACTGTCCTTACTTTAAGCTTCCTTTACCTGTTTTCCCTCCCTAAGTGACATTTCCTCTGCAAGCCCATGATCCAGCTTCCTAAGATTCCCAGGCACACAGTGTCCTCAGGCTCTCCCCAGTCTACAGAGATGAACCCTAGGAACAGACTGCAAAATAAGGATGGGCCATGTACACTTTTGAGAGACTTGAAAATTATATACCCTTGGGAATAAAAGTAATTTGGGGCAATTCTATCTAATTATGTGGTACTTTGGGGAAGCATAGAGCTTTATGTTAAAAGGAAATAATAAGCTTCTCAAAAGCAAAGACTGTGTTAGGTAAAAGATGAATAAAGAGCCCTGCCTTGCACTAGTAGGTACTCAGAAATATTTGTGTAGCTGAAGAATTAATGTCCTGTTAAAGAGATTTTAGAAATCAGGCAGCTTATGGGTGAGGTACTTCTCTTTAGAAGGTCTTTTTCTCCATCTGTGAATTCATCTATAGTCGGTTGCCTTATGCTTTGCTTATACACAATCACAAGCTAGTTAAATGATGGCATTTTAGCTAATAATACTATAAAATCACTTCTTCCAACAACCTATGTCAAAATATCCTGATTAAATAATTCCCTTCTTATGAATACATACCGCTTAAATTTTCTCAGTGGTCAATAGCCACACGTCAGCGAGTCTGTTTTATGAGCTATAATAATAAATTTTAGTAATTGCTTCCGAGAGTTATACACCTTCATCTCTAAGTAGAAGGCATGAATTTCCATTTCCAACTGTCCACCCACCATGTTGACCCACTGACATTTCAAATGTACTGTGTTCATAAAAGAATTCAGCATCTTGCGCTCAAATCTTTTTCTCTTTATGGGTTTTCTCTGTTTTGTTAAAACACTTTTATCCTCTTGGTCACGCAAGCAAGATAGACAGGTAAATATATATTTAAAAAAATAAAAATACAACATAAGTGTCGTAATCAAAGAGTGAGTAAAACTTGCAGGACCACCATGAATCATCATTGATACCATGAATTCAAAGTATTCCATTCTGTATTAGTTTCCTGTTGCTGCTGTAACGAATTACCACATGGTGGCTTAAGACAACATAGATTTATTATCTTACCATTCTAGAAGTGAGATGTCTAAAAGGGGTTGGTGAGGCTGCATTTCCTTCTGGAGGCTCTAGCAGAGAAGCTGTTGCCTTGCTTTCTGCAGTTTCTGGAAGCTACCTGCATTCCTTGTTTCACAGCCCCTTCTTTGCATCACTCTGACCTCTGCTTTCCTCATCACATCACCTCCGACCTCGACTATCCTTCTCTCACTTATTAAGACATTTATGATTACCTTGAGCCCACCCAAATAATCAAGGATAATCTCTTCAACTCAAGATTCTTAATTTAATCACATCTGCAAAGTCTTTTTTGCCAAGTAATGTAACATATTTACAAATTCCAGGGATTAAGAAGTGGACATCTTTAGGTGGCCATTGTTTAGTTTACCATTTACTATAAATCCCCAGTCTGTCTTTCCACTTAATCTTCCCCTCAGTTCAGGTGAAGAGAACAATTTATTGGTCCACCATGCTTTCTTTCTCCATGTCTTTACTCATGCTGTTCTTGCTTACAGGAAAATATCCTTTCACTTTCTGTACATGTCCAAACACTCCCCATTTTTCCAAGCAAAGGAAGTTATATCTACTTCTAAGATTCCTCCCTGATCCCCCCTTGTAAGAAGTAATTTCTTCCTCCTCTGAAATTCCATAATACTTACCTCTACTTTTTATGACTCATACACAAATGATTTTAGTACAAGGTGAAAAACAATATGTCTTCTTTCCTTCTAGACTGTGAGGTCCTTAAGGACATATTCTGCATCTCGTTTATCCTTGTACATCATGCTCACCTCCATCCCATCTCCAGCTCCCTGCACAGGTCATTGCCCACTGTGGATGCCCAGTAAATATTTTTTGAAAGGTTTAATGAGTTTCTAGAAATCACTCCATAATTTTGGCAGAGTCATGAGACCCGAGGGGCATGCACTCAGGCTCCCTAAATATTTTTTTTTACTCTCCAGCATGGTGCTGTCCATACTTGAAATATAGGTTGTTTTCTTTCTTCTTTTTTTCAGGTATATTGATTGTTGAAAATATTACAAAAAGTACTAGGCTTTACTGCTTTTTAAGATATATGATTACATTTAAAAGATTTTATTTTCTCTCAGAAGGCAAACTTAGGACTCAGAAAAGGGGAAATAAAGTTTCAACACTCTTATAATTACAAATGACAGTGTTATTGAAATGCAGTAATTCAATTTTTAAAAAGTCAAGGAAAGTGGTTTTCTTTTATTTAAGCTCTCATTTCCCTTAGTTATTCCTGCATATCTAATTGGCAGAAATTACAAGTTATCTTTCTCTCATTTTTATCCTCTACTGAGATCTTAAAAATGAGTTTCATGTCTTGACTTTACTGATTTGACAGATGTTACCACCCTCTTCAATCACTGTAAGAAATGTGTATCCTTAACTATAAGAAATCCAAAGGTATGAAGGAGACTGGAAAGAAAGATCATTTTCTCTCCTTTCTCCAGGTGTTTTCATGTTACCCAGGAGTGTTCAGTCATTGCTTTGAGTTGGGTGAAATTATGAGAACTACACTTAAATATGTCAATACTTCATTCTCTTGCAGCATTGGATGTGAGGCATTGGTGTGACAGAATCCTGTTTTTCAAACTTCAGTGATTTTTCCATGGTGCTATGAGCAGAGTGAAAGAAAACTGCTAACCGGTTTATTAACGTCTAGGAATTCGCTCTCATCTTTTGCCATACACGAAGCAGAGTACTTGGTAGTTTGCCATATCATCAAATAATTGTTTCAAATGAGAGTGAGTGAGCATGGCTGACCCAGGGAGTCATTTTAATGGTTGTGAGGTTGCCTCTGGACCATAGGATGACTACATTCTATCTTTGTTTTCTTGAAGCAGTTCCCTTAGCTATGATGGTTTTACATGGTGTCCCCGTAGTAGGTTGTGACCACATGACCTCTGAGGTGTTTGTGTTTTCCCCCAACTCTCACCATTGTAGTTTCAGTAACCTTCAAAAGTAAAGTGTCAAATTGTAGGTAACTCAGTGGTAACAAAGTACAGAATAACCCCATCTGGACAGAACAACTCAGTCAAGGTAGTATTGTCAAAAATGAGTACTAAGTAAATGTCTCCTGCCTACTTAGTAAAAACATGCCAAAAATGGATTCTAAAACAGATTTTGTGCAGTACATTTTGCATAATCTGGTAGTATGCTAGGTGCCATGTTATCTGTGGGTTGAAGCTCTTCCTCTGGTGCTTTACAAGAACGTTCCCAAACTTAAGGAGACTGTTTTTGTCTTTTTATTGGTCATACTGCTTTAAACGTACCAGTAAACAAGGCAGAAACTTCCTGCTTATACTCCACACCCTATATGCTTAATAAAATTAAATAAAATAAAATTTTGAACTGTTGGATTCCAAAATAAGAAAACATGCCATAGAGGCACCGGCTCCTCTGCTGGAGTCATCATCACACTGGAAAGAAAGCCTGGGCTCCAACCATGTGCCTCCATAGGCAATAATGAGGAGAACTCCCATACTCTCCTTCCTTACTGCTTCCTGAGGGACTCTTGTGAGAGGAAAGGAAGGCGCCCCAGTGTTATTCTGGAGAAGCAGTGGTTTACTGCGCATACTTCATTACCCAGCTTCTGTGTGTCCCTGACGATACTTCTCTCTGGGTTCAGGGCAGGAAAATTAGATAAGGCCATCTGATGGGCCTGTGACTTTCAATGGTTGACACGAGGCAGCAAATATCACAGCTAATTCTTCTAAGACTCCTTCAAGATAAGCCAATGTATCATTCACTTCCGTTAAGGAGGTAAAGTTAGATATCAAAGACGTTTAGGGACAAAATTCAGAATCTTTGGGATTTTTATCTGCTACAAGTCATCACCCATTTTTTTCCTCTTTATTTTTTTTTGTGGTACGCGGGCCTCTCACTGTGGCGGCCTCTCCTGTTGCGGAGCACAGGCTCCGGATGCGCAGGCTCAGCGGCCATGGCTCACGGGCCCAGCCGCTCCGCGGCATGTGGGATCTTCCCGCACCGGGGCACGAACCCATGTCCCCTGCATCGGCAGGCGGACTCTCAACCACTGTGCCACCAGGGAAGCCCTCCTGTTTATTTTTTAAAAAGTTCTCCAAATCTATTTATTTTACACTTTTTTTCTGCATGTTTTTACTAAGTAGATAGGAGACCTTTACTTAGTACTTATTTATGACAACACTACCTTGATTGAGTTGTTCTGTCCAGACTGGGGTTTATTTTGTACTTTGTTGCCACTGAGTTATCTACAAGCCAATAGAGAGAATTAGGAACCAAATCTCAACTGTTAAGTTAATAAATGTGTACAGTTTTGAAGCTTGCTACTTGTGCTAACATTCCTGACAACATGGATTCTTTCATTCAATATCCAGTGCCTTCTGTGAATCAGGAATTAGGAATGATATGGTGAATAAGATTATCACTGACAGCAAGAACCCAATAGCTAGTAAAATCATCCTCCATTTATTCCTCCCTCCTCCTTACCCCCCAAATTAACCCACCAGTAAGCCCCACAACACTGACTTCAAAATAGTGCCTTCTACTCATCTCTACCACCACCACCCTGGGGCAAACCTCTGTCATCTCCTGCCTACACGGCAAAACCTCTTAACTCATTTCTCTGCTTCTCATCTGTTCTTCAACCCCCATAACACATTCTTCATTGATCATACAGGAGGATCTTTTAAATATGTATGTAAACCTATGTCATTATTCAGACTTCCGGTGATTTCCCATCACGCTTAGAATAAAGTCTCAGTCCCCCACCTAGACTGCAAAGCTCCCATGACTCTCTCCTGCCTTCTTTCTTCCTCACTGGCCATTCTTGGGTCAAACTATCTGTCTTTCATCCCTCAAACACTTCAAACACTTTTCAACCTTAGGACCTTGGCATAGTTGTTCCCTAGAACGTTTACACTCTCCCCAAAGGTAGTCACAGATTGGCTTCTTTTGGTTGTTCAAGTCCAAGAGCCTTTCCACAAATACCCAATATAAAGGGCCCTCCCTTTTACCCTGTTGTATCACCCTTTCATGTTTGTCTGTGTTGTTGTTTATTTATTGCTTCTTTGGTTGGATGCTTGGAAGAGAAGAGCAGTCCCTGAAATCTGGGAACTGGCTTAATCCACACAGTGAGGCCTGAATATCATTAGAAGCTGTCCTGGAGCTCACAGAAAGATCATGGTTTTTGCCTGTTGGACAGAAACTATCTCACAGATTACCAACATGAGGCAGGTCACTCTGAGACCATACGCAAGCAGAACAAAACAAAGCCACATTATTATTTTGTTTAAAAACAGTTAAAATCAAGGTCACTGTACAACCTACAAAATGTCAAACCATCTTTTGGTTAAAATGAGTGACTACCGCATATCTACCAATCACAGGTCTATCCTGACTCTAGTCTGCTCTTGCTATAGATAAGATTTATTGAGATACCCAGTCAATTGTAGAATTACCTCTACTTCCTGATAGCATCCAATCCAGAACAAAGCCATGCTTTCTTAACCTTGCCCCAAGTTGACTAATACAAGCCCAAACTCTTAATAAGTGTTTTCTAACACCCTCTTACTGAGATGCTTCATGGTTCCCTATGATGTGTGTTCTGTCTTGCTATAAAAATTAATAAACCCAACTTGTTCAACTGAAGGCATGTTCCTAGTGATCTCTGGCTGGAGGGCATTGACAGTGGTGCATTGGTAGGCTATTGGTTTTCTGACTTTCTAACTAGAAGATGGACTAGAGCAGGGCCTTGTCTTGGTCACTGCTGTATCCAGAGTCTTAAATAGGTTTGCAATTTAGTAGACCCAACACATATTTGTTGAATGAATTGATCTTTTTTATATGGAGATTTAATAAGACTTAGAGCATTGATTTTCACATACAAATCCTTGGCCCAAAGACCCCAAGGTTCCACTTGGTGGACTGCAATCTGAACCAGAAATGTACATCCTTAATTTGCTTTTCATAGGCTGATGGCACACAAGCCATTGAACTTAGATTTTTCACAATACAATTAAGGGCTACCTATGAGATTATTAAGAATTAAACAACCTTAGCATTTATAAGCTAAAAATAGCATACAATTACACTTACTCAAAATTCAAACTGAATAACCTAGAGTCGGGCTGCCACATTTTGCTGGGCAATGTTTCCAAGCTCCCGCTGCACACACATGTGAATGGGTAGTAGGAGTTCCTACCTGACTTGTGTTGTGTGTTGTTTTCATCTGGTAACAGTTTTGCTTTTTAAATTAATCTGTTACGAGTTTAGTTTCAACATTTACAATTTAGTTTATTTGAGTTTCTTGGTTAACTCTGTTGAATGACACATAATTGCATCAACTAACATTTGTGAGTAAGAATTTCAGACATTTGTTTTACAGTTCAAATATTAATCATCAGGGCTTCCCTGGTGGCGCAGTGGTTGAGAGTCCACCTGCTGATGCAGGGGACACGGGTTCGTGCCCTGGTGCGGGAAGATCCCACATGCCGAGGAGCGGCTGGGCCCGTGAGCCATGGCCGCTGAGCCTGCGCGTCCGGAGGCTGTGCTCCGCAACGGGAGAGGCTACAGCAGTGAGAGGCCCGCGTACCACAAAAAAAATTTTTTAATTTAAAAAAATTTAAAAAATATATTAATCATCCATAAACCTCCCCCCATCCCTGGCTTCCCAAATTTACTTGTACAGTGACACTTCAGTCCATTGTAAGTGTTCACAGGTAGGATAGGCAGGATTTGGGGCTCCTTTTCTACCTATGTGGGTCACAAGCAAAATCAGTTTAAGACGAAATACCTAAGAGAACTGTGTTTACTGAGCCACTGAGCCTTGAGGCCTTATGCTTTGTGATTCAGCCATGAGTTTACAAAATGTAGACTTCCTCTGAAAGCAGAAGACAACTAGACTAGCATACCTGCTGTCCTATGAATCATGACAACCGAAAACCCAATTCAGATAAGTGACCCCACTTTTCACTTCCCAATCTAGCAGCTATTTTGTTTATCTACCCAGATTTTAGCAGGGAAGAGCCTTTTTTTTAGTATATATTCTCTTTATGACAGAATTGTCAAAACAGTTATCTGCTTACCAATGCAACGGCAGGCACTAAGTCTCTTTCTGTGGGTTTTCACAGATTAGAAGATAAAAGAACCATTTTGTAAGAGTCAAAGAAATTATTTATTATGTAATAAAGCCTTTTAATTTAGGAGGACTGTTTCATTCTTTAATATATATTTTGCCAGCCATCCCACTCTGCAAGGATTCAGCAGGGATAATTGTAGAAATGTTTCATTTCTGAGTACTATGTGGGTGTCTCTCAAAGGATCTGATTTTGAAGTAGAATAAATAAAAATACTAATGATATTTGTTGCTTTTTTTCCCATTCATAGAGGTATGAAACTCTAGCTTTTAATTAATTCAAACTGCCATTTCCTTCCATGTTATTAGCTTTCAGATGTTTTATAATTATGAAACTACAACTAAATACACAAATTAATTGGACCTTGAAATATTGTCTATCTGATGCATCAGGGCAATTTTTATGGGGAAGAAGTGTAATAATGACATCCCTAGAATTGGAGAATTCTAGCTTCTCATCTCATATTTCTCTTCCAAAATTCACAGGTGCTTCCTAAGGGGGGAAAAAGAACTCTTTGTCTCATCTGTAATAATTTCAGATACAATTAGCTTCTCCTTCTACTTAAGTAGAATGTTGACATAATGGGCTCGAAATTTGATGAACTGTACAAATGCTACTACAGTAAATAGTTTAAAGGTCATTAAAGGAACCATAAGACATCATGAATTTTAATCAGTCAGTAGGTCAATTAATCACATATTATATATCGATGCTATACTATGGTTCTAGGCAGGCCTACCATGCTGTAAATGATGCCTAAGATTTGTGAGACATGGTCTTCTCCATCAGGAAGCTTTCAATTAGCGAAACAAGGATAGCACATAGGTGTACTGAAGATAATAATAACATACCAAAAAATAATAATGAATGTAGTTTCTAAATATTACAGAAACTTTACAGCAGTGATTCTCAAAACCTTGGGGCATGAGTGGAGGAAGGGAGAGCTCTGAGACCTTTTCAGTGAAGTCAAAACTATTTTCATAATAATACTAAGATTTTATTTGCCTTTTTATTCTCATTTTTTCCACAAGAGTACAGGAGAGTTTTTCAGAGACTAAATGACATGTAATTTTGCAACAGATTGAATGCAGAAACAGATATTAGCACCAAAATGTCTTGTATTAAACTGAATATTTAAAATATTTGCAAAAATGTAAAGCAATGCTGTGCTCTTTCTTCAAAAATTTTTGTTTTTAAAAATAGCTATTTTGGGCTTCCTTGGTGGCTCAGTGGTTGAGAGTCCGCCTGCCGATGCGGGGGACGCGGGTTCGTGCTCCGGTCCGGGAAGATCCCACATGCCGCGGAGCGGCTGGGCCCGTGAGCCATGGCCGCTGAGCCTGCGTGTCTGGAGCCTGTGCTCCACAACGGGAGAGGCCACAACAGTGAGAGGCCCGCATACTGCAAAAAAAAAAAAAAAAAAGCTATTTTTTAAATGTATGTTTTATGTTAACATATAATAGATTTACTCTTGTTATTTTTAAATGAATTAATAAATATCTAACAGTTTTTCACTTTTAATTTCTAATAGAGTATATATCCATAGATACAATCTCTATAAACAAAAGATGTTTGGAGTTTTTAGTCATTTTTAAGAGTGAAATGTTCCTTGAAACTAAAAAATTTAAGAGTTGCTGTTTTAGAGAAATGCAAGATTACTAATGATACACATATATGTCCTGCCTCTTCTGAGGTTCTAGACAATTTATCACCACACTAAAATCCAAGTAGCAGGTTATTAAGTAAACATCTTTTCAAACTTCACATAGTTTGTGATACTAGATCTTTTTCTTCTTTCATAATGCATTTTCTTCAGTGACTGGGCTTTTGATTTGCCCACACATCAAGCACATATCCTTGGGTCATGCCATGGGGTGATTCTGTACCATAATTTCTTACATACTGATATGTCCCAATCAGATGTGAAGTATGTTTTAAGTAACGTTAATAATTATGGTTTAACTTCCAAAATGAGTGAATAATTAAGTTTTTTGTTTGTCTTAGATAATCAGCAGAGTAGATTCAAGATTGTCTATGATAACATCTCTCTAACGCACTCGCATCCCCATATGCCTTCTTAGGTGAAAGAGAAAGGATGAGTTTGTAGCCAGCTTGCTGGGAATGTGCCTGGGAGTGTGTCACGCTTGTGAACTCCATTCATCATGCTTGTCACAGTTGAAATGAAGTTGAGAATCTCTAAGGCAACTAATGTAGCATTTATGGAAATGACTAAACTCAGAGCACACTAATGACTTAATTGTTTTTGATTGATCGAACTGGAGGTCACATACAAATGACAACTGAAAAAAAGCCTAGCCTTTTCCAAAGAGCACCGCAAAATCTAGCACATTGCAAAATGAAACGTAGCATCTTGCCAAGGCTTTGCATGAATCTATACCTAATTTGAAAATTTCTAAGTATGCATTTACCTGGCCAAAGTTTTTGACCTTTATTTAATATAGAACACTAGTTGCTTCCACAGTGAGTGAGCCTGTGTCAAAAATAAATTATGTAGAACCGTAGAACTGAAACATTGTGTGCACTTGGCAGCAACTTTTTCATGTTAATAGTTCGTGATTATTACTATTTATTGACCATTGAATATGTGCCAGTTTTTCTGCCAAGTGTTATATATTATCTCATCTATACCTTATGGGAAATTTCAAAAGGTGTGTGTTGCCATTATTCTCATTTTATGGATGAAAAAGCTGGGATTTAGAAAGTTTATGCTAACCAGCTGATCTAAGCCCCAAGCTTAGGTCATGAAACCAGATCTGTCTGATCTCACTGCCTGTGCTCTTACCACTGAATTACCCTCTCCCCTGTGGTCACATAGTACATGCATTTGATTAGCAAAAGTGATTCAGTTCCTTTATTTCACAGACAAGGACACATCAGCATAGGCAGATTAAATGGTTTATACAAAGTCACAAAATAAGAAACAAAATCTGTATCCCTTCATTTTGTTCCTTTCATGGACATCTGGAACTCAGTACAGGGTATGGACGTAGAAGTTATCTTTTGTCCCTGAAGTTTCAGAATGTTTACTATGTAATGTAATTTCTGTGGCATTTAAATTTTTTTAAATTAATTAATTTATTTATTTTTGGCTGTGTTGGGTCTTCGTTTCTGTGTGTGGGCTTTCTCTAGTTGCGACGAGCAGGGGCCACTCTTCATCGTGGTGCATGGGCCTCTCACTGTCGTGGCCTCTCTTGTTGCGGAGCACAGGCTCCAGATGTGCAGGCTCAGTAGTTGTGGCTCATGGGCCTAGTTGCTCCGCAGCATGTGGGATCTTCCCAGACCAGGGCTCAAACCCGTGTCCCCTACATTGGCAGGCAGGTTCTCAACCACTGTGCCACCAGGGAAGCCCTGTGGCATTTATAATATACTGTGTTAGAGAGAGAGAAAGGGAGAGGAAGAAAGAGAGAGAGATAGAATGTAGGTGTGTATATGTGTGGTCTTGGAGAAGGACTCTGCCATATATATATATATATATATATATATATATATATATATTTTTTTTTTTTTTGTATTACCCATAGTTCTTCATACCTAGTTAGGCCATAATATGTATTAGTTGAGTGACTGAGAGAGTGAATGGTCCACTATGATACTTTCCTGAGTGTAAATTATAGAAAGTACACCACCAGGTAGGAGGGAAAGCAGCCCCCTCCATCTGCCACCAATTTCAATAAGAATCCTCTGATATTATTTGTTTTGCATAGGGAATTATTTTTAAGTATTCTTTTGGAACAAATGTTTCTGTTGTCAGCAGTTTTTGCTTGTTTGTTTGCCTGTTTGTTTTTTAATCACCAGTCTAGTTTATACTGTTTAAAAGCTCATTTTCTCAATTTGGTTAATTAACAAAATTCAGCGGGCTCTCATGAGTTTATTAGAATGAGGGTAAAATGTGATTCAAAATATGTGAGTACTGGCCCTGCTTTTTCCACTTCCTAACCATGATTCTGTGCTTTAGATTCCTTATCTTCCAAATTTTAAATGTGATATACTTGTTTTGTCTGCATTTCTTACCAGGTTTTGGTAAGGATAAAATGAGAGTGTGTATGTCAAAGTGTGTCAAAATGCATAAAGTGCTATATAATATAAGAATAATTATTGATTATATATTATTAAATAATTCAGTGTCCGTGATTATTTTTAAATTTTCATTCTCTCTACAGTGGGGCCATGTACATGCTATAGTCTCCACAGGTAGACTTATAATCCTGTTCACTAGTCCTAACATTTTACTCATAAAAGGTGCTTCTTTTTGAACTGGAAAGACACATTTTCTGACTCTGGTGTACCCAGAAGTTGTTATCTAAGGATTCAGAGAATTAATTCCCAACAAGTCACAGAACTGTGCCACCAAGACCTGAAAGTAGATCAGTAAAAATATAAAAATATAGAGCTACAGGGCTTCCCTGGTGGCGCAGTGGTTGAGAGTCCACCTGCCGCTGCAGGGGACACGGGTTTGTGCCCCGGTCTGGGAGGATCCCACATGCCATGAAGCGGCTGGGCCCGTGAGCTGTGGCCGCTGAGCCTGGGCGTCTGGAGCCTGTGCTCCACAACGGGAGAGGCCACAACAGTGAGAGGCCCGCTTACCGTTAAAAATATATATATATATATATATATATATATATATATACATAAATATTACAAAACAGACCTACAAAAATACAAATGTTCCTAGGACTAGGTGGCCTATAATAGAGTTGATGAAAGAAGGCATTTTACCCAGAGATACAGCAAGAGGCTTGGGTGTGCAGCACGTTGACACATTCATTTATTCATTCGTTCATTCCTCATTCACTTAACAAACATTTATTGAATGTCTACTATATGCCAGGCCCTGTGCCAGAGGCTCTAAGGATGAAGTGGACAGGGGTCCAACTTTACAGTTCCTAATAATCCAGGAAGAAGAAAAAGAAAGATACAAACAACTACAACAAACAAAATTTTTTAAGTGCTAAAAATGGTATTATTACAAATTACTATGGGAACATGATGGAAATCATGACTAACTCTGCCTAGGGACTTTGAGAAGCCTGCAAGGAAGGGTAGCACTTGAGCTTGATATAAAACAATGTGTAGGAGTTTACCAGAGTTTTTTTTTTAAATGGAAAAAGGGCATCTCCAGATAGAAAAGACAACATGTTCACACCAGTGAAGATGTAATAGAACATAGCATGCTGGAGACAATGTGAAAATTAGAACAAGTCTTTGAAAAGTGCTTTGGCAGATTGTTTCAAGATCTATAAAAACACTTATGTTGTTAGACCAGTAATCCCACTTTGGGGAATTTATCTTATGAAAAAAAAAAAATTCAGAGAAAGAAAAGTGTTATTTACAATAGCATAAATACAAAATAGAAATGAATGCATTATCCAAAAAAAATTCAAAATAATTATGTGAATTATAGCACACCAGTTTGTCTATTGTATTGCCATTAGAATGATAATAATTATGTTCTAGGTCAAGATGGAAAATGTATATGCTATTTTATTAAATTATAAAACTATATCTTTATTATTGTAGCTTATTTTAAATTAATTGTTATTGGAGTATAGTTGATTTACAGTGTTGTGTTAGTTTCTGCCATACAGCAAAATGAATCAGTTGTGCATATATCTATTCTATTTTACATTCTTTTCCCATATAGGTCATTACAGAGTATTGAGTAGAGTTCCCTGTGCTATACAGTAGGTTCCTATTAGTTATCTCTTTTACATATAGTAACGTGTATATGTCAATCCCAATCTCCCAATTTATCTGGCATCTCCCCCTTGGTAACTGTAAGTTTGTTTTCTACATTTGTGACTCTGTTTCTGTTTTATAGATAAGTTCATTTGTACCAATTTTTTAGATTCCACATATAAGCAATATCATATGACATTTGTCTATCTGTGTCTGACTTACTTCACTCAGTATGACAATCTCTAGGTCCATCCCTGTCACTGCAAATGGCATTATTTCGATCTTTTTTTATGGCTAATATTCCATTGTATATATGTACCACATCTTCTTTTCCATTCATCTGTCAGTGGACATTTAGGTTGCTTCCATGTCCTGGCTATCGTAAAGGGTGCTGCAGTAAACATTGGGGTGCATGTATCTTTTCAAATTATGGTTTTCTCTGGATGTATGCCCAGGAGTGGGAGTGCTGGGCCATATGTTAGCTCTATGTTTAGTTTTTTAAGGAAATTCCATACTGTTCTCCATAGTGGCTGTATAAGTTTACATTCCCACCAACAGTACAAGAGGGTTCCCTTTTCTCCACACCCTCTCCAGCATTTATTGTGTGTAGTTGTTTTTGATGATGGCCATTCTGACTGGTGTGAGGTGATACCTCATTTTCGTTTTGATTTGCATTTCTCTAATAATTAGTGATGTTGAGCATCTTTTCATGTGCCTCTTGGCCATCTGTATGTCTTCTTTGGAGAAATGTCTATTTAGATCTTCTGCCCATTTTTTTGATTTGGTTGTTTTTTGGATATTGAGCTTCATGAACTGTTTGTATATTTTGGAGATTAATCCCTTGTCGGTCTCTTCATTTGCAAATATTTTCTCCCATTCTGTGAGTTGTCTTTTTGTTTTGTTTATGGTTTTCTTTGCCGTGTTATTGCAACTATTTAAAATTATGTGTGTGTACAGATAAGAAATAGAAAAGAATGTGAAATGAAAATCAAAACACTAACAACAGCATGAACAGCAACAGAAAGGTTTGTGAAGGTAGTGGGATTGTGACTGAATTTTTCTCATAGATTTACTTTGTTGTGGTGATCATACCTACTAATTCAACTAATGTGTACTGACCATTTCTTATGTGCTATAAGCATTGCTTGGTCCTCCAGTTGAAGAGATAAAGGAGCTTATCATTTATATAATAAACTCTAAATTTTTAAAGAAAAGCACTTTTACACTTTCAGGCCTTTCCTAAAATGACTCTACCATCTTTCTATATCCAAATTGAATGCAATCTGTTGCAGGAAATCTATTCATAATCTATTCATCCCATCATTTCTAAGCTCTCTCTAGATTTTCCAGCCTTCTATCCCCCACAATGAAAGGTGTCATGCTGTAGGAGTTCAGCTGGGTAATCCAATTGAATTGGATTATCCAGTCCAAGGCTGGTGTCACGGTGGGAAGTGGCTGGATGCAGGAAGGGGGCATCCATAGATGTGTTTCTCACACTGAGGCCCATAACAACCTGCATCAGAATCCCCAGGAGTAGAGGTTAAGTATGCAGTTTTTCACCGTCATCCCTAGAAATTATAATTAAGTCCACCAGGGTGGGGTCATAAAATTGCATTTTTAACAAACACTCAAATTCTTTGGCATCTTACGTTTGGGAAAGAATTGCTATAAATATTAAGTCTACATGAAATAAGTGCTTCTGCCAGCTGCAGTTTGCTCGTGGAACTTTACAGTATATTTGTATGAGTGAAAACTTGCAACTCCTTTTCACGGATTTTCCTATAATGTTATATTTAGTCCACGATGAGCTTTGTTTCCAACTTAGGTTTCACGATTTTGTTAATGGAAAAAAACATTTACTCCTGATAAGTAAAAATGTGGATTCTTTCTGTACGCATGCTTGTGTGCGTGCATAGGATTGTGAAGTCATGTGTAACTGTCAGTGTAGGTGTCTTTTCAAAGTCATTCTTGTTGCTTAAAATATTGTGTGGTCCATTATCAGTGTGGGAGGTGGGGAAGTGGAGGGGAAGGGGACTCACATTTTATAATGTCTGACAAACTGTACCCACCGAAAAACAAGTTTCTCACAAGGTCTATTAATGCACCTCAGCTACATGTAATGTTTTGCACTGTTTTTTTTCCTTTTGTTCTTTTCTTTCTTGCCTCTCTCTCTCTCCTATCCCTCTCTTTCCTTCTAACAGACTGGACCATGGACTATGGCTTTTGTTGATTAATGCTTTTCATTAATCAGCCACCAAAACTATTTTTGATCACTGGTGTCTGGTAAAAGGCATTGTCCTACTCACAACATCCTGAAAGAATCGGTTCCTTATTAAACTTGTCCCTTGAGTCTTGAGTTTGGATCAGTGTGAACAGTTAGTCATCCTTATGTTGAAATAAAATAAATGTATAGTACGCCAAAAAGCTCAGAAATTTTAAAAAAATGAGTTAAGGACTGGCGGTAGACATCCTTTCAGCACCATTTTTACCCTTTGGTCTTAAACTGCCCAACCTAGAAGCCAGCTGGGAGAAAACAGTGACCGGAGGATTTCTGCACGCTGCACTGCCCCTTCATCTTCATGTGTCATTGTTGTGCATGAAATAGATTTGGTATGTCTTTCTGGGTGGTTTTATTCTCTTAAACCATTAAAGAAGCTTTGATGTGATGTTAGTGGGTTCTGATCTCACTAACCTAAAGGAAAGCTTGCCTTCTCTAGACTTCTAGAGAGCTATCCTAAGTAAACCCTTCTTAGTACAAATGAATTCTTAGGACATGCAAAAGGACCCTGCCTGGATATCTGCATATTCATGGTTTCTAATGGCAGCAGTGAGATAGGGACCAATTCAGCCAAGTGTCATTTCTATCTGTGGCTATAAAAGGGTCACCCCTTTTATAGTAGCAGATGCTACTATTTGCACATTTCTTCTATGCACATTAATTTTCCTTGCTCAAAAATATTTTCAACTAAAATATCCTTTATGTTGTAAAATCCAGTTTGGGAAACTATCTCTTCATGGATGACTCTAAAGCACCTGCATTTTTCTTTTTTACTGTGCCACTGGTCTCTGTTCCAATTCTCTCTTGGTGAACACTATTCCTACCACTCTTTAAATTTTATTCCCTAAAAAACAAGCTTCCCATTTCCATTCATGAGAAATCCTGTTGACATGACTCTTCATGAAAAGGAATTCTGAACTTGAAACTCTACGGTGATCTTGAAGTTCTTATATTATGGAGAGGGGATGCCTATCAACAATGTAGATTTTGGGGATCTATCCAAGTAAGGGAATCAGTCTCCAGGGAAGGGCCCAGGAATCTGAATATTTAACTTGTTCCTTCTTGGTTCTTATGCATACTAAACTTTGAGGACAGAGAGTCTAGAGCAAGCACTAGGAGTGGTATTGATTTGGAAAGAACATTTGATATGTAGTCAATAGACTTTTAATTGCTAACTTCATGGATATAGGTGATATTTAATCCCTCTGAGTATCAATTTCTTTTATTTTCAACATTAGTTTAATACATTTTAGAATACAATGTTATGGAAAAGATTATATAAGGCAGTGGGGTTTTTGCTTGTGTTTTCACTTTGCAAAAAGCGTGCATAACTAGAGAAAAAATCGGTGTAAAAAAACAAAACCCCGGGCTTCCCTGGTGGCGCAGTGGTTGAGAGTCCGCCTGCCGATGCAGGGGACACGGGTTCGTGCCCCGGTCCGGGAAGATCCCACATGTCGTGGAGCGGCTGGGCCCGTGAGCCATGGCCGCTGAGCCTGCGCGTCAGGAGCCATGGCCGCTGAGCCTGCGCGTCCAGAGCCTGTGCTCCACAAAGGGAGAGGCCACAACACTGAGAGGCCCACGTACCGAAAAAAAATAAATAAATAACCCACAAGAATAAGGTTGCAGAAAACCGACACCATAAGATTTAGAATATGAGAAATTTTACTCATTTAGACATTAATTCACCTCCTGCCTCTAACCTGTACTTGCAAATATTAAATTAGTAGTTAACAGGAGTGTAGTGGCACTCCATGGTGTCAAACTAGGGCTGCCATTGTAGGGGGAAAAAAATAAAATTTAAGACTAAGGTAATCCACTATGATTTTCTACCATTTCTGTTTGTTCTCTTAAAAAAGGAAAATTGTCCAGAATATTTCCTATTCTATATTCTCTCACAACTAGAGCTTACTTCCTGACATATGTCTTTTAAAAGTCACTCATGCATCCTACTTCCCATTCATCGTCACTGTGGCGAAAGTACAGACAAGAGAATTTGCATTTAAAACAATTTTCAGCCACCACTCATATTCTTGTGAAAGGAGGAGACTCAAAGCTGCTTCTTTTGTGTTTCATAGCCTATCAATGCCCAGTGGAGGATCATACTCTCTTTCTTGGGTAGCAAAAGCTTTCCATGCCTTAATCCAGCATCAGTGTGGGAGGGAGGAGGCTTTGGAGCCATCCACTGTCTCTTATTTGACATCAACGTTTCCCCTTCCTCTAAGTTTTACTCGTTGATAATTATGGTGATTTTTAAAATCTTGAAACTTGCCAATATCATGTTGATCCATTGACTGGAATGGGACAGAATCACACTGTAACTTAACTTAAGCCAAGTTATTTAACCTCTCTGCCTCAAAATCCTTCATCCATAAAATGAAGGAGTTGGTCTATGCAAGCCATACGAGCTCTTGAAGTTGTAAAAAACCCTTCTGGTTTTAAGAGAACTGTGACATGGAATATGCTCCCACACCACAGAGTACATGGTAGTATCTAGATCTGTGGCTCTTTTCTCTGATCTCCCTCTCTCTCTCTCTCTCTCTCTCTCTCTCTCCTGCTTTCCTGCAATATTTCCCTGTTACAAAGAGCATTAATGTGGCTTGAAGCTGCTCCAATGTCACAGTGTTGCAGGTGGCTCTGTATCTCAGCCCTGTTGCACTGACGCACAGGCTTGGCCAAGTGTGGAAATTGGCATGACAGGAGTCACAGAGGGAAAGTGCCTGAAGCTGGTTCTGAGAACTCTGTTCCTAAAAACTTAATCTATGGATAGAAAGACAGGGTGGGGTCCTGGAGACAAGAATCACTAACCTCCTTGCTAGTGGGATATGGTGACACTCTGCAAGCTGTGGTGGGGCGTGGGGAGGGGTCCAAAATGGGATTTATTCACTTGCTTGTTTACAAGTCTAACTTTGTGGACTCTAAAGTAGCCTAAGAAGTATAATTTGAGGGTCACAAAAGCCTCACGTAGTCCCTCAAAGAGCCTTCCTGTGATCCCTGTAAATATTACTTTTTCTGGCCACATCTTCAAAAATTCAAATATGAAAAGGAATAAGGACCTCAAGCCTTTTATATTGTTAATTTCAATGAGATTCATTTCTTAGACCCTTTGTTTAAATATAAACCTCCATGGAGAATGGATTACTTGACCTGTTAACAGCATTCGAGCAAGTTGATGCCGATGTGTTTTCTGACACACTTTTTACCACAGGCTTCCAGATCACCACACTTTGCTTTTCCTCCTAGCCTCATCCTCATTTGCTGTTTCTTCCTCTTCTCCATGACTTCTTAACTTTGGAGTGACCCACAGCCTTGGGCCTTGGTTATCCTCTTCTCTCCATCTAAACGTCCTTCCTTGCCACATCACAATATATACAGAATGCTTTTTCTTTTTTAACCTGTTAAGGTAGAAAAGCCCAGTGTTTAGAGCGTGGTTTCTCAGTCTCAGTACTATGGACATCTAGGGCCAGATAACTCTTTGATGTAGGAGCTGTCCTGTACATTTTAAGATGGTTAGCAGCGTCCTTGGCTACTACCCACTAGATGCTAGGAACACTTCCCCCAGTTGTGACAACGATAAATGTTTCCATACATTGTCAAATGTTCCCTTGGGGACAAAATCACCCCCCCCCCCATAAACCATGATTTAGAATAATTGGGGGTAAAACAAAAAATTCTTTAATAATGCATATTATAAGCCTTTCACTAAATTTGGCCAATTCTTTTTTTAAAGTTTATATCTCTTAAAGTTATAAGAATCTGAATAACAACAACAAAAGAGTTAAAAATAGAATCTCTAAGCCAGGTTCTGGTTTGGGGATAAAATAAGCTTGTGCCAGGTAGGAACCAGAAGAAAATGGATTTCATCTTGTCCTTAACCCTATACCATTATTGGTTTAAAAAAAAAAAAAAAGCACATCATCTTGCTTTTAAAGCAGCAGTAAACAATATCCTAAATTAAGATTCGAGTTTAGCTCTGCCATTTCTTGCCAATTGCATCCTTCTGAGAAAACTAAGTTTTGAAAGAGTTAATTCACCCAAGTTCAGGTAACTAGTCAAATCCTTTATTTCTCAGTCCTCCACATTCCTACCTCTAAGAATCAGAGATGATTCAGGTGAATTGTCGCTAGAAGTTGTAAAGCTCTTTAACACACGTAAGTTTGCACTGTTATCTGCATTCAGAGATGACAGAACCGAAAGTTAATATGGGATGTGGAGGTCTTCAGCTAAGACTGCCAGAACCTATACCGAGCAGCTCTCTTCTTGCCCACATGTACTCAGTGTTCTTTGCATGAAAAAAAAACAGGCCACCCTTCCCTCTGTCTGTCCTCCTTTCCCCTCAACAGTTTTGCTTAAAGCATCTACCAATCACGTCCTTTTAACCATAAATGAACATAGGTACCATCATTTAATAATTTTAAGTTAGAAGAGGAATACATAGACTTGATTTGAAAAATGTCCAAAATGGTACCTATTAAAACTAGGCTATGGTCCCACCTTTGAACTCAGCTCCCCTCCTCAGATTTAACCACTATTAACTGATACTTTAAGTCCTTACAGAAATTTCCTTTGCATATGCAGCTATGTATTTGTGTGTGTAAATGTGTGTGTGTATATAGCCTTTAAACAATTTTAAATTTGTACCTTTAATTTTTGTTTACATAACAATATATCTTAGAGACCTCTTCATATACGCATGTTTGAATTTACCACATTCTATATTACAGCTACAAAGTATCCGGACTGTAAAACTGTAATTTATCTCATCAGTTCATTATTGATGAGTATTGATGATGAGTTTCCAGTTTTTGGCTATTACGATAGTTCAATACATAGGTTTAATGTCAATGTTTCATGATTGTTGTTTTCTTTTTGATAAATGCTCTGAGCCTCAATCTTTTCTTTTAAAAGAATAAAGTTTGGTTGTTGAGGGTCATATTATTGAATAAATAGGCCAAACGGAGAGAATGGGCACAAAACAATATATATTTTAAAGAACTTAAGAAATGCTTTATTATTTCCTTAGAGTCAACATTGAATAAAGGAGAGAGGAAAGAAATTTGCAAAACAAAAACTTGACAGAGTCCATTCTTTCCAGGATGGATTTAAAAAATAGTTGCCAAGACAAAATGAGCTTTGGAATTTCAGCATTCTAAACCTCAGTGGCAATTTACTTTTTTATGGCATACCTATCACTACTTATTCTCAGATTTTTTTCTTAGTAGTATTGAGTGACTCTAAACGGGGTTAGAATTAGTCCTTGAAAATGCCATGGAGATAATGAAAACTGGGCCATAAAGAACAATAGAGGTTCCCCAGGTCCTCTTTGTGATATAAAGGTTATTCCCAAAGATGGTTCAATGTTTCTTTTAAGCTTTTTAAAAAGTATCTCCATGATACTGCCATTTGAAACACACCATAGTCTCACAACTTAAAACCTTCCTTGTCAGACAGGATACAGTCATCTCAGTTACCTTTAACTGTGCAATATGTCTTCTATTACAGAATGATCAATAAATGCAGTTGTATTGGGGATATATTTCCATATGGTATTCCAGATGTGGAGCCTTTGCTTACGAAAGGATTACTTTAAATTTTAGAGGAAAGGCGAAAAATAAGTACATCTTTCCAACACTGGATAACTCATTTATTTTTCTGTCTTTGGGAAGCAGGATGTGTACATCCTTTCGTGCTTGTTTGTTTGTATTTTTATTTTTTGTTGTTTTGTTTGTATTTTTTAACATCTTTATTGGAGTATAATTGCTTTACAATGGTGTGTTACTTTTTGCTTTATAACAAAGTGAATCAGCTATACATATACATATATCCCCATATCTCCCCCCTCTGGAGCCTCCCTCCCACCCTCTCTATCCCACCCCTCTAGGTGGTCACAAAGCACTGAGCTGATCTCCCTGTGCTATGTGGCTGCTTCCCACTAGCTATATGTTTTACATTTGGTAGTATATATAAGTCCATGCCACTCTCTCACTTCATCCCAGTTTACCCTTCCCCGTCCCCGTGTCCTCAAGTCCATTCTCTACGTCTGCGTCTTTATTCCTGTCCTGCCCCTAGATTCTTCAGAACCTTTTTTTTTTTTTAGATTCCATATATATGTGTTAGCATACGGTATTTGTTTTTCTCTTTCTGACTTCTTTCACTCTGTATGACAGACTCTAGGTCCATCCACCTCACCACAAATAACTCAATTTCATTTCTTTTTATGGCTGAGTAATATTCCATTGTATATATGTGCCACATCTTCTTTATCCATTCATCCGATGATGGACACTTAGGTTGCTTCCATCTCCTGGCTATTGTAAATAGAGCTACAATGAACATTGTGGTACATGACTCTTTTTGAATTATGGTTTTCTCAGGGTATATGCCCAGTAGTGGGATTGCTGGGTCATATGGTAGTTCTGTTTTTAGTTTTGTTTTGTTTTTTGCGGTACGCGGGCCTCTCACTCTTGTGGCCTCTCCCGTTGCGGAGCACAGGCTCCAGATGCACAGGCTCAGCAGCCATGGCTCACGGGCCCAGCCGCTCCGTGGCATGTGGGATCTTCCCGGACCGGGGCACGAACCCGTGTCCCCTGCATCGGCAGACAGACTCTCAACCACTGCACCACCAGGGAAGCCCTGTTTTTAGTTTTTTAAGGAACCTCCCTACTGTTCTCCACAGTAGCTGTATCAGTTTACATTCCCACCAACAGTGCAAGAGGGTTCCCTTTTCTCCACACCCTCTCCAGCATTTATTGTTTGTAGATTTTTTGATGATGGCCATTCTGACTGGTGTGAGGTGATACCTCATTGTAGTTTTGATTTGCATTTCTCTATGATTAGTGGTGTTGAGCATCATTTCATGTGTTTGTTGGCAATCTGTGTATCTTCTTTGGAGAAATGTCTATTTAGGTTTTCTGCCCATTTTTGGATTGGATTGTTTGTTTTGTTGATATTGAGCTGCATGAGCTGCTTGTAAATTTTGGAGATTAATCCTTTGTCAGTTGCTTCACTTGCAAATATTTTCTCCCATTCTGAGGGTTGTCTTTTCCTCTTGTTTATGGTTTCCTCTGCTGTGCAAAAACTTTGAAGTTTCATTAGGTCCCATTTGTTTATTTTTGTTTTTATTTCCATTTCTCTAGGAGGTGGGTCAAAAAGGATCTTGCTGTGATTTATGTCATAGAGTATTCTGCCTATGTTTTCCTCTAAGAGTTTTATAATGTCTGGCCTTAACGTTTAGGTCTTTAATCCATTTTGAGTTTATTTTTGTGTATGGTGTCAGGGGGTGTTCTAATTTCACTCTTTCACATGTAGCTGTCCAGTTTTCCCAGCACCACTCATTGAAGAGGCTGTCTTTTCTCCATTGTATATTCTTGCCTCCTTTATCAAAAAAAAGGTGACCTTGTTTGTCTTTTTAACGATCGATAACATGGCATATTTATTGGAACTTAAATTGTCTTTAAGAGAAACAGCTCTAATTGGCAAAAAAAAAAAAGCATAGTAATGTATTTCTTAATGTTGCATAATTGCCTATACAAAATTATCCCATAACAATACTCATTATAAACGGGGCATTCAAAAAATGCCATTCATTAACTTGAAAATAAAATTACAATTACAAAGCTTTGAGCCGATTCTGTTAGGAGGGTTGCATGCTAATTGCACAGTTTAAGGCTTCTAATTTAATATTAGGTGAAAAGGTGATAATCATCTGCAGGGAAGCACATAAGAAGAGTTGAAGGGTTGGGATGTTAAAAAGTAGTTTCCTTTCTGCTGAGCTGTCACATTGGATTACAAAGGAATACAGAGGAAAATTCCTGTGCATGAAAATAGGTCTTTATTTGGGTCCGGGCTTAGGGGAATGTCCGTTTCCCTACGCAGTCACAGTGGGGGAGCAAATTTGACAGCAGAGACTGCCAAGACTTTCTGAGCTGGGCACGGGCTGGTCTGTCTACCAACAGCCTCGTCAACTGCAGACGGAACTGCAGCATCCCTTCCTGCAGTAGTGCATCAGCCATTGGCTCATTGGTGACACGTGACTGATAGAGCCTTTTCTGTGTATTTCCTCGCCCATCTGTGTGCAGGGCACTGATAGGCCAGGCTGATGCGCAAGCAATTTATCATCTTGATCTCCCACTGAGTCAGGGAGCTCTCCTGTCACCAGTATTGATTTCAGAGGATGGACTAAATTTCCTAGGATTTCCATTAAGAATTAAGAAAAAAGCTCTAAGCACGCAGGGTAGCCAGACAGACATGGATATGAGATGGCACTGTGAAAACTCGCAGGTAGCTTCTTCTATCACAGCCGGTACTCAGCACAGCTTAGAACTGCAGCATGCAGGGTTTAAGATACCAGGAGCCTAGAACAGTAATAATGAAAATAAGAATAAACTCTTTTGGATAAACTAATTTTAAGATTTATATTAAAATGTTTCTTCTTGGAGATTGCATGTCAAATTTATGCACGCTCTGTATGAAACGTAGAAAGGTTGTTTTAAATTTTTAAATGTCCTTAAACCCTGAGCATGGTTGCTTCTACTTTTGTTTGTTGCGTGAGCTTCAGATGTTTATGAGCATGCTTGTGGCAGAAACAACCAAAAATTGTGTGTGTGGGTGTTTATATATATGTATTAAGTTGATTCGAGTAAAAGCATGAATAAAAGCTGCTTTCAAGACTTGCCAGACTGCTTTATTATTGTTAGTGACTTGGTGATTATTTTGCGTAAACATGCTTAGATTCTGACCATGCATGCTTTTGTGGCAGAGTGGGTTTTCGTTGAGAATTCGTAAAGGTGTAATGTGTGAATTAAATGTATGTTTTGTGCCACAGAAAATGTATTAGTGATTGTTAAACCTGATTAATTAATGGAAATATTTCATGATGGTAAGATTTGAGTAACACTTATTTACACTAATTCTGCTTACTGAAAAAAAATGCATGTCTGGGATTACTGAACGTTTTTATATTTTTGAAATATAAATTTTGATTATTTCAGAGACAGTAAGATTTCAGTTTTTAAAAATGCACCCAAGGTGAGAGAATTAGAAACATTTTTTTTTGATTTTAGCCTAAGAGAGGATTCTAAAAGTGCTGTTTGCGTATTCGAGACATCACGTGCATGTTAATGAGTGTGAATTCTTCGGATAATTGTTTGATAGTCTCCTAGCTATCCTTATTCTCCTGAAGAGGAGAAAAGCCTTGGCATTCAAGTATTTCCTAGGCCCATGGGAATTAGAGCCAGCAAAAGCAAGAGTATGGCCAGATGGGATTGGCATGCTTGGCTGGGAGAGGAAACAATAGGCGGGGGCGGAGCAGATGGAGAACAGAAGGGATTGAGTCGCAGAAAAGGGGAGGGGGGAGGGGAGGAGTAGGCTTAATAGTGAAGTAAGCCTGGCCCTTCTTTCCAAGGGAACTTCTGATTGCATCTTCCTTTAAGTATGAGATAGAATGTCATGTCTGTTGTGACAACTATTTTTTCATTGAATTAGGTAACCCCTGCTTCATAGATTAGGAAAGAAATCCCATGAACAGAAGGTACTTTACCAGATTATAAATGGTGTGCTATTTGTTGTTTGTAACCTTTTTCTCTTTGCCATATTCAGGAAAAGTATTCAATAGGAGCAGAATTCAAATTAAGCTGTCATATTATTTGAGTCATTGGTATCTAAATATAAATATGGCAATAACTACTAAACTTATTTATCGGACTTTAACGATTCAAGCATCAATAGGGCTTGCTGACTCTTTCCCTAAGTAAGCTTTGAATTATGAAAACATTAGGAGCTCATGCTGACTAATCTACTGATTTTTCACTTCTGGCTTCTAAATAGATGTTCATTTCTAGAATAACTTTAAATGTTTTATTTAAGTATTTGTTGACTTTATCCTGAAGGCTGGGGGCTTGACCAATGCCCAGTTCAAATTCTGCAATGAAATTAATCAAGCCTTCTGTCACCCAAGGGCACAGTCTTTGCCCAGAAGGGTCATAGGACTGAAAAAGAATGAAAAATCAATTTACTTCTGAATTCTGTGATTTCAATGATTATTTCAAAATCCTAAGGTGAACCCAGACACAATTTCCAGTCCTAAGTACAACTGAATTTTACCAGAATCATGCTGCCAAAATGTACCAATGAAACACAAATTTTAAAAGTTTAAGTACACATCTCTTACTCTGTGGGTCACCCACAGCTCTCTTAATCATTTGGTTGGTGGACCTTGTGTATGGAGAGAATTTCCATTTTCCAAAGGAAATTTAGCCGTGTTGCATGTCTCTTTTGACTGCCTCTTGAACCTTGGCTTGACGAGGAATTATGACATAGATAAAGGGAATGAAAACCTTTACCTTTGGGCTTCCCTGGTGGCGCGGTGGTTGAGAGTCCGCCTGCCCATGCAGAGGACACGGGTTTGTGCCCTGGTCCGGGAAGATTCCACATGCCGCAGAGCGGCTAGGCCTGTGAGCCATGGCCGCTGAGCCTGCGCGTCCGGAGCCTGTGCTCCGCAACGGGAGAGGGCAAAACAGTGAGAGGCCCGCATACTGCAAAATAGAATAAAATAAAATGAAACCTTTACCTTTAATATCCTAAGATACATTTAGGATAATTTATTCAAATCATTTATATTGATTTTCCCAGAGTTAACGAATGAGACCAATTTCGTATACTTTCTCCAGTCCTTTTCTTCCAATGCCCTGTTCTTAGAAATTAAAGAGTCCACTAAGCAACAAAATTCTCCTCACTTGGCAAATTCCCTCTAACGTTTTTAGAAAGAAATAGTGCCTACAGACAGATCTTCGGACAGATATTTATATTTTGGAGGGTTGACTGGTGTTTATTAAGCAAGATAACCCAGTGTTAAAGAATAAATATTTTCACTCTCTTTACACAATCAAGTTGCCTGATAGGTCGAGTGCCGCGTTCTCCTTCTGTAGAATGAAACTAGAAGAGCCCTGAAGTGGTATTAAATGTCTGGTCACAGTAGCATTTGGCGGTCAACTGCCAAGGAAATTTCTCACCAAGACATTAACCAGGAAACGCTTACATGTTTACGAAGTAATTAGTGATGTAGCATTGCATATTAAGGATGTTTTGGGTAGTTATGATGAAATGTTACTGTCTGTGTGCGTTCCATATGCTCCTTTAATTTACAAAATGTGCTCATTCCACAGCATCTGGGTGCATTTATAAACTACAAGTGCAATCTATTAACAATATGATGGATGCAGTAGGCAGATTGCTAATTGATGGGAAAAGCCCTTTTAGCTTATACTTTGTAGTTTTCAAATGGGAAAATAAAGCATGTAGCCAAGAACTTTCAGTCTTTGTCTATGTTAAATTCAGATGTTTCAAGAACTAAGCTTACGCTCTGCCCATTTGGAAAATAACCCATTTGAAACAAGATTTTGCCATGTCAAAATTAGTGCTCTTAATTCCGGTGTTATAAGCACTAGCAAGATATAGGTGAACAGAGTTAGTGGATATTTAATTATACTTAGACCAAGTGGTGCCTTTTATTAATGCAGTCTTCTTTTTCGCTTCCCATTTCCTCTGCTCCCAGTACTTTATTCCTCTGCTGCTTTACCTGTCTATGGACTCAAATGCCATTTGTTCCAGACCTCTATTACTAAACAGAAACAATAAACTATATATAAATTCAGCAGAATATAATGACACCAAGTTCTGCTTGTACATTTTTGTGTATATTTAGGCTTTGAATATCATTGATTTCTATTAAGGTTACTATATTGACCCAGCAAGATTGATTTTATTTTCTGCTATCTTATTTACATCTACTTGATAGCTGATACTTGAAATCTCCTGAAGGCTCCCTTCCCTCATTACTCTAGCACAGAGAATGGAGCCAAGCACAATATATCGAGTAGATAGGCAATTTCCAGTATACAGAATAACTGGGGAGAATCACAGACAGATATAAACCCATGGGTATCTCTAGTGTCTCACAGAAAATTAAGACAGCATATAAGTCTAAACTAAATAATAACCATGAAAAAGTAAAAATATATGAGAGAGACTTTCTAGTTTTGTGTCATAAAGTACGTGTGATTATCACTACACACTTTCATTTTCCCCTCAAATTTTCACCCTCATTTGAGTTCACTTGATTATGCATTGGAAACTATCTGAGAACTATCTCCCCCCAAAAAATCAATTATACATTTTTGTTTTCATTGTGAAAAAATATATTTATATATATATATGGGGGGGAGAGAGAGACTGCAGATTAAGCCACAATTTAATTGTTTTCCTGATAGCAAAAAAGGCTCAAAAAAGTTTTACTATTTTCCCACGACTAAATGGAATGTCTTTTACTATAAAGGCTTCAGGCTTCATTACCTTAGGTATTGCTTAGTTTAAAAGACAAAAACTTCATATAATGATGGGAATGACTTGAATATTATTTAGGACCAAAAGAAATCAGTCTCTGAAAGGCATCAGTCCTGGAGTCTGTATGCTCTCATGTTTGTTTCCTCGTCTTTTTTATTTAAACATGACAGGTTTGGTAGGGCCACAATCTTGACTGTAAGCATATTTCAGACCAAAAATATAATTACATAACCTCACAGCCTAGATTTACTAGTAAATTCATAGATGATATGGGGATTTAGTGGTGTGGGCAAATGCCTTCATCTGTCCGACCTCTTCACATTTTTCAAATTAAAAACTCTACTACAGCTTCAAAGACAATGCCATCCCAATCAATCTTCCATTGAAATGAATTTTCTTATAATTAAAAACTATGTATTATATATACAAAATATAGATTACATATATAAATATTATGTATGTATAATAATGTATGTATATGACTAAGACTACCTTTATGACTTCAGAACACTCTACTTTACTGTCAAATCAAAAAGTTTGCATAGGGCTTCCCTGGTGGCGCAGTGGTTGAGAGTCTGCCTGCTGATGCAGGGGACACGGGTTCGTGCCCCGGCCCGGGAAGATCCCACATGCCGCGGAGCGGCTGAGCCCGTGAGCCATGGCCGCTGAGCCTGCGCGTCCGGAGCCTGTGCTCCGCAATGGAAGAGGCCACAACAGTGAGAGGCCTGCGTACTGCCAAAAAAAAAAAAAAAAAAAGTTTGAATAGAATTTTGATTTTTTTTTTGAAGCTCCT
Organism: Phocoena phocoena; assembly: GCF_963924675.1. Lineage (NCBI taxonomy): Eukaryota > Metazoa > Chordata > Mammalia > Artiodactyla > Phocoenidae > Phocoena > Phocoena phocoena. Next base: position 48,999,398 of record NC_089232.1, read on the forward strand.
TGGTTTGGAGTTGCATAGATATAGCCCCAGGCATCAATTCTCAATGACCCATGTGTGAACTATCTATATAATGGATTATCTTGCATGACCAGATGTGTCCTCTAGACCCCAACTTCCCATGGGCTGAAAAATCATTGTGTTCCATCATGTGCCATGACTTCTCTCAATTAGCACGGTTAGATTTGAGTGAATCACCTATCCATTGGGTTTGTAGTAGGACTACAATATTTTTAGAGTTGAACGTGGTGTGTGTATGAATATGTGTGTCTGCATAAAACACTGCTAAATATTTAGCTGCTACATAATAGGTTACATAGAAAAACTAGAAATTTCAGGGTAATAGCTACTCTTGGGTTTGCCAAGAGTTTTCTTAAGCCTTCAAGAAGTATACCATCTCTTTCCAGAATGTTGAAAATTATAATATATAAGCACGTATCTCAGTGTTTTTTTGGTACATTTAATAGTTAAGATCTGTTAAAATATCTACTGATTGATAGATCAGTAGATGCTTGATGTCATGGGTGACTCAAAGGAAAATAAGACACTTGCTGCCTTAAAAGTCCAGCTGAGGAGAAAGGACAAACACATATAAAACTAGAGGGATATTGAAGGCTGAATAATTTCACCCTATAGTCTCAATTAATGAACACGTTTTTGCTGAGCATCTATTACACACTTCATGGTAGCTTAGAGAAAGAGTTCAATAAGGGCTAAGTAGATGCTCTGATGTTTTTCTGCTGTATGTTCTCTGAATTTGTTTGAGCAGCCAGTCATAAAATAAAAGGTAACACAAAATCAGGTCAAATCAGGTGGGCTACACATCCTGTAACACCAATACCAACCTCTGAAGTGGTGTTTAGGGCACTGAGGGTATTGGAATATGAAGCAAGATCCCAAGTAGCTTGTCTCAAAATCAGTCAATGTGGTTGCTTCCTGTTCTACATGTTCTCAGGACAACATATTGATTTCTTAAACCAGTTTTCGTGCTTTATGAATGATAAAAGTAATACAAAATGTGTACAACTGTTTTTAGTTAAAAATCACCTGCATATTTAGTTTGTATTTGTTTTCTTTGTTAAAATTAGCTATTGTTGCTAAACGTTTTCCCTTAAAAAATAAGAAATTATTTTCTTTTTATTGATGGGATGACTTGAAATATTGGGTCACTTTTCCAATAGTAAATAAGACACTCTGGAGTAAGTATAACTATCTCAGGCCACTAGGGTATAAATAAGTGTATTTGTAAATTACTCCAGCAATAATTTTCAGTATGCCTGATTCTACTTCTTTCTGTATCTTCGATTCTATTTTCTTTTTGAAGGGCACCCATCAAAAAGAAAATAGAACATGGCAGGATATAGGCAGAAAGCAAAGGTCTGGCCTGAAGTGGAACAATTCTGAATAAGTGATAATTATGTAAATAGTCTACTCATGTTACTGAAATACTATTGTTTCCTCAGTAAGTAGTTTAAAGTATAGTGAATAATTATGGGAAACTTCATGAACCATTCATTAGAATTGATTGAAATAATACCTAGGTATAAAATATCAAACTGAATAGTTTTTGATTATTTTTCAAAATCTCAAGCTAGAGACAGTAAGCTCAGGTCACGGTATAGTGGCATCCATGCAACAAGGTTTTCTGAGATTCCTGACTTTCTCGTTTTCCAAATAGCCAGTGAGATTTAAGTTGCAACAGATGTTGTCATTTTAAACAGAAGACTACTGATGCAATAACAAAATAAATACTGACTTTAACCTCTCTCTCTCTTTGTACCTAGCAATTCCCTAAATGATGCATCAACTCTTTTAATTCTTTAGGAAGAGGTATGAGGGTTTAAAATGATGAGATGAAGTAGAAACGTATATTCTTGGTTTATTTGGAAGTCTGCCATGTAAGATCATTTCTAAAGATGCCATTCAAATGAGGATAATGCATGTTTTATGTCTGTAAATATTACAAAAGTGGGGAATTCATAGGTTACTTTTTATGGTTGTAGTTATATTTTTTCCTTTATGAACATATCTGTATCTGTTTTAAAAGAAAATTATTTTATAAATACCAGTTTTCCCAACTTATATGTAATACATAGGATTTGATCAGATCAGTATGATTCTTTTTTTTTAAATAAATGTTTTAATTTGAAATAATTTAAATATATAGAAATGTTACAAACATATTAAAGAGAGTTCACTCTCATCCAGCTTCCCCTAATGTTAACATCTTATATAAGCATTGTACTTCTGTCAAATTTAAGAAATTAACGTTCAGTATGCCCTTTGAGAAATGATTTGCTTTAAGAATTTTTGTGTCATAGATGCCACTGAGTGACATCAAACTACTTCTGGAAAATTTCAGCATCACTCGGTTTGATTCCCACAAATACCTAAGAGAATTTTCCCCACTGGGCTACCCCAAATTTCTACTAAGAAACATTCAGTCAAGTATTTTAGGAGGACAAACAATTGTTTTTTTCTTCCCACCCTTATCAACGTGGGTTTTATTTTGAAGTTGGTCACAGACTCTCTCTTCCTTTTTCTGTTTCCTTGGGAAATTTTACCATTCTCAGCATAGAAAACTCTCCTAAATTTTAGACTTGTCCTTACAACTGCCCCAAGTCACCTCAAATTCAAAATGTCCCATTGTGTATAGGTTATTTTTTGGAGTTTATATAATTTTAAAACATTTTATTTTAATAGATTTATATAAAGACATTACAGTAGAGAAAGTTTTACTGCTACTGGTATGGTGAAAACCAACTACTTAAATTTCTGCTACCTGACTTCCCCATTTGTAAGGTGAGGGGTTTGCAGCTCTAATACTTTATGATTTTAGCATATGAATAAATGTGAATTTCCTTTAAAAGAAAAAGTTTTTAAAGAAAAGTGGTCTTAAAACATAGACTGCCTTTCATTTTGTTGAGTCGTCTCCCCTGACTTTTTAGATGAATCTGCATCTGAGATTTTCGTATGAAATTTTCATTTTGAAACTAGTGGAAGAATAATTCCAGTCATGGCTAGCATTAATTGGAGGGAAATCTCCTTTTCCTTCCATAGTGAAGAAGACAGAGACTTATTAGCATTCTATGGGCAAGGCTGGTAAATTTTACATAATTAACAGGTTGGAATCCCAAAAACTAACAATAGGAAATGCTACAGAAGGAATAACATCTTTTCATTTTGACATCATCTTGACAAATGAGGGAAAATCTGCAGTGCCTGCATCACAAAAACAAGCAAAATTCTGTGGAAACAAGGGAAAAGTGGCCCCATACTCCCTGTTTTCTCCTTGTGTTCCAAAACCTTCACCTTTGCTAACAGACCCTGAAATTATTTCAAATCTATTTTTCATACAGTGAATACCAAAAGAGCTAAATTATTCATTGTAAGTGAAAGTATTTATTACCATGTGTCAAGAAACTCTGATTCCCTTTCTGGTGTTCTTAATAAGAACCCTGTGGTGTAAAATTATGTGCTGAATCTACTAAATAATTACCCACGTGAATGCTGTACCTACCATGTGTATTTTTAGGCTTTGTATGGATAAATATTTCATCAAGTGCTGCATACTCTGGACTAAAAGTCCTTCATCCCCAAATCAGTTTCAAATTCTTCTCTAAGAAACAAGGTACAATGAGACTTCTAATGAAAGTGGTAAGGAAAGAGGTAACGTAAGCAATCAACAGCACAGTCTGAGAAAAATTCTCATCACCAATAAAGATTTATGAAAAGTAAATTTAATCACTGCTGAATGAGATCCTCAGAGAACAAGACTTTGTAAGCATTTTTCTATAAATGTGAAAAAGAAACTGGGTCTGTCTACATTGAGAACAAAAGGTTAGATGTGTAGGACAAATTATTTTTATGAACGTTCATAATTTAGCTGTAAAAACTAACATAGCTTGTGAGTGTCTATAGTAATTTGAAATATGTAGCAGGGAAATATTCAGAGACACAAGGAAATGAAAGTAGAACTTTGGCATTTACATTTTTAAGACAATACATGGAAGGTGCAGTGATTGCATTTTTAATTTTTTTTCTTCTATTTCTTATCAGCATCTAAACCTAGACAGGATTTGGTGAATGCTCTGGGAAACCAGCATTCTGGAGTACAAATTGATATGTACAGTAGAGGCTTAGCTTTTAATGTAATCTTATAATGATAGATTTGACTTCCAGAACACAGTTAGCTTGAAACACTTCAACTTTAAAGCATTACCCGGACCCCACAAAGCTTAAGATGCATTGTGGCCCTGTGGCACTGTGGCCCTAGGGAGAGCAAAGAGGGGCAAAGTGTCAGGTGATAGCCTCACACTTCTCACCAGCTCTTTTCATTATGGCCACATGAAGTAAAGGCCTGGATTCTGTTCCAGCAGCTTTGACACACGTTTACCACCCTTAGTGTCTTTCTTGGCTCATTACCTATTATGTATTTTATTCTTTTATTGGTTGTGTCGACTGAAAAGAAAAGGCACAACGTGAGAACTGTGAGTTTCGGTTTTATTTGGGGGCTTACTGAGGGCCTGTAGCCTGGAGACGGCCTCTCAGATAGCTATGAGAAATTACTCCAAAGAGGTAGGCAAGGAAGCCAGTGTATGTGTGAGTTTGGCCAAGGGGTATATGCAATCAAGCATACATCTCAGTAGAAGGTTGCTGTAGTCATGAGGAATTGATATCTCAGTTCATGGTTTTCATGATTTTCTAATTATGGGAAGATGCAAGAATCTGGATTCATGAAATTTTCTCCTGAAAATATATAAATATCTGAAGGCCTGTTCTGCCAGTTTTCCCAGAGCACAGAGTGCCTCGTTCCTGATCTCTGCCCTAAATTATTTTCCAGGTGTACCACAGGTCAGCGACTTCAGTGGCTAATGACTCAATTCTTGTAGAACCAGGTAGTGAGTGACGTTCCTTAGTTGGCAAGAGTAGTTCTACCATTTTAAATTTATGGTAACTGGTAGAATTAACTCTGGGAGAAGTATGCATGGGTTCTAAAAGGATTGCATCAGGTAACTCACCGTTCTTTGCCTTTTTAAATTAAAGTGACTGAGAAACTGCCTCTATGTGTTTTACCTTGTATTGTTTGGTGAAAGCTGTGCAAGGACAGGAAAATCCTCTACTAGGCTCTTTTCTGTTCTGTGTCTTAAGCTTTGTTGTTTAAGAGGAGTGTAGTCTTTGCTGCCACAAGAGAGCTAAATCCTAAGGATACAGTTTAGCTGGCTAGTCCTGGCGCAGAGGTGATTTAATGGATTGACTGACTTTGACTTGTACATTTTATAATGCTTCTTTTCTTTCAAATCCCTTTCTAGAATTTTGAAACCCAAGACCTGTTTTATATCTCACTGGGTGAGACATTAGTCCTACTTTTCTAAGTCTGAAGTACCTCTATCATTGGTCTCATCTGTAAAATGGACTGAGGTCCCCCACCACTCTCCAAACATAGGTGAGGGAAGCGTTTTCTTACCTTTTCTCTTTCCTTCTGCTCACTCTTTTCTTTATAGTTGCCTGCTTTCTTTGCCTCTTTTCTACTTTACCTCTAACAGAAGTCTGCTACAGGCATCTATTTTGCTTTCTTTTGCCCCACTGGTGAAACTTAAGAATCAAACTTTGACCAACATATAGGTACAAAATTGCTAAGACACTAGCCATGATTTTTAGACCTCAGGGAGGTCAGGAGAGTCCACTGGATTCCATGACATTGAAAGGAAATATATTGAGCACAACCTAATTCTTAGATGAATAGGATTCTACAGGGTTTTAGGAATAGAAAGTAAGATTACTCATCATAGGAGAAAATTACTCATCATAGGAGAAGTTAATTGAACAGAAACTGTAGAGTCCTCAGAATATAAATGTTAGGAATTCAATTTTTAGTAACTCTCTGACACTTCCTTTAGAATTGTGTTTGTTTTGTTTTGTTTTATTTGTATTTTGTTTTAATTTTCTCTTTTAAATCAAAGGCATGTTGTTGAAATTTTTAGTTATTTGGTATCTTAATCCGTAGGGTTCAGTATTCAAGGGTAAATAAAAGAAGGGCTGGCAAAAATGGTGTCACTAGTAACAGCCTGTCACATAACAATTTCCTCACTTCGAATCATGGAGAAATAGTCAATATCCTAACTACCTTTAAACCACTAATTGTTTTAGGTAAAAATTATCACATTTAGCTGAAAAGTGGATTGTTTGGAACCAATAAATTTCACTTCATTGATAAAGCATCAAGCCCTGTATATTGGCATTTATCTTTGACAGTCAACAAGCCATTTCATGAAATCAAAGATTATTATATTTATGTATGTATGCATGTATTAGGTACTTATATATTTTTTTTTTAATTTTGGAAATAATTATAGATTCACAGATAGTTGCAAAGAAAGATATGGGAGGTCCCCTGTACCCTTTATCCAACTTCCCCCCATGTTAACATCTTATATAACTATAGTTCAATATCAAAACCAGCATGTAAATCATAGAGCTTATTCAGATTTTGCCAGTTATACATGCATTTATTGTGTGTGTCTGTGTAGTTCTATGCAGTTTTTATCACATGTATAGCTTCTTATAATCACCACCAAAATCAAGAGGCTTATCTGTACCACAAGATTCTCTTGTGTTACCCTTGATTATTATATTTTAAAGGGACCTGAGGGGTCATCTACTCTAACCTACTTATATTGGAATGGGGAGTGATTTGCCACAGGTCAATGGGTTAGATGATGATTGAGCTCCTAGTCGAATTTCAGAATGCTATGTCCTAAACTAGACCAGTTTCAGGCATCCCATCTTACATTCTCAATTTTATAAAGCAGACTGTTGTTCTACAAGTTTGAAGATAAGAGAACTGAAGCAAACACAAGTTTCAAAGTAAATGTGTTCATCACAATTCTAGATTTTTTAAAAAATCTGATATTCTATTACTGGTTGCATAATGGGTTAAAGGAACATTAACCGTCAATGTAAGCATTAGATTGATATTTCAGACAAAGCATGTATATGTTGGAAGTAGTCTGTGTTGCTTCATAGGGACTCAACGTGTTGTAAGAGGGAGAAGGTAGGTAGTAAAGGATCCCAGAGATTTAGCTACAAATTGTGTAATTCATACTCTCCACACAAAGAATTGAATGTCTTCTGCCTTCCATTCACACACAAATGCCCCAGATAATTTAACAATTCTTTTCCCTTTCCAGTTTACCCTTTAATTTCATTACCTCTTGTAAAACTATTGTGGTGAGGTTTAGGGGGGGATTTGGGAATTGGGGGTCACAGGATGTGATTTGACCCACACACCTGTTCCATATCCACTTTGGAACCATTTTAGATGCTACTCACTTTGGGAATGAATCTGGTTATAGAGGAGTAGGATAGAAATTATTTGGAAAGAGTGTAGGACCAAAGACTTTTCTACTATATCAGCATCATAGAAATTAGAGATGTAAAAGACCCATTAGCTGATTTGCCCTATTTCCATGGAAATTGCTGCGAACGTTTTTCAGAGACCTAATGTATTTTTGTTTAAAATAAATGGGAACTCAGTGTAGATTCTTGTTAGAGCTTGAAACTGCTGATGGTTGTGTTTTCTGGGTTGTTTTTCTTTTTAGATCTACTTGACAGTTTGCATAGCTAATTATTGTGTTCTCATTTGTTTAATGCTAGCACTGCTGTAGGCTTTTTAGAATGGGGGAGCACTACTCTAGTTTTAAAGTATATCAACTAGCTGTTAAATCAAGGAGTATAAGGGACAGAGAGAATGATTGTGTGTGTGTGTGTGTGTGTGTGTGTGTGTGTGTGTGTGTTTTGGAAGATGAGTCAAAGTTAAAGCAGCAAAGTGAATTTTAAAACTGCCAGGCTTTGGTAGCTAATAACAGCTTTGTGAAGGTTTTGTCAGTAACTGAATGCAGGACATTGCAGGGTCCCTTGTCTCATTTCATGTAGGGCACTTTGTATCATCATGGATCATTTGCAGCAAATGATCTAAAGAACATATACTCTTAGAAAACTAAAGAACATATACTCTTAGAAATCCATATTTTTTTTTTTTTTTGCTGGTGAATGATTTTTTTTATTATTGGCTTAATTTTCATAGTGCAAATGGCGATGGAAAAAGCCTTGAAATTTGAAGAGAATTTGTTAAGAATTTTTTCTTATATCAAATAGATAACTTTAAAACTTTCCAATTTTAGTGTTCTGTAGGTTCCATTTATGGGAGGAAAGTGTTTTTATCAAGAATCACTGCTTTTATTGGCAATGAATCATGAGTTCCTTGTGAGGGTTTTGGAATTTAGAAGCATCAACTGAACCATTTAAGAGCAATTAAGATAGTGATGGTTCAAATGAGATAAAATTGCTTCCTTTGTATGTCTTTGTGTTGTTGGTGGTGGCGGTGTCGCTTTCTGGGAGTAGGGGCATTTGATTTAATGACTAGAATTACACATTTTAATCTTCTTTCCTGCATTATAGGATGGGACCTTTTTAAAAAGATCTTCCACATTTCATTAGACTGAAGTTTGCTTTAACTGACCATCCCTAAATAATTATCATGCTTCTTTAAGGATACATCCATTTTGAATGAGGAACTTAATTTGAAATTCAGTAGAAAAATTTTATAGCTATTTCATATTGGGAGTACAACTCTTTGTTTGTAACAATGGCAAAAATGATTATTGTTGAATTTATGTATACAGCTTCCCTTAGAGCAGCCAAACTGGTGAGATTGGCTAGCTAAGAGTAGATAATGAATGACTAGGTCTCCATATTTGCATAGATAGATAGAGAGATAGATAGATAGGTAGAATTTTGTAGTTTTTGATTGCTATAAGCAACAGAGACAGTTAGTTTTAAACCTTTCAAGACACGATGAATGGCATTGTGTGCCTAGTAATTTGAACCTCCACACATGAACTCGGTTGAATGCTTGAGAGCTAAGATGAAACTCATCCACATTCTTGCAAGCCATTGCCATGGCAACATACTTAAAATTTCCAAGGTCTGTCTCCCTCGAGTTTGCACCTGCAGTTACCTTATTGTGAAACAAAAAGAAGGCTTTCCAACTTGAAAATGCTTTGGAATTGTTCGGAGTATGTTTTGAAATAAAGTGAAGTTTAAAAGTTGAAAACCAAAATAGAACATTCAGGGAGAAAGTACATTTGCGTTCTTCATGCGATATTTAGTTTTTTTCCCCTCCTACTTCACAGTATTATTCTAGGCAAGGGCAAATGTGGATAGTCAACCTATTGTGGTTATTAGGATGTTGGGTTTTGCCCACTTTAACAACAAATGTGCTGCCTCCCAGTAGGCTAGAGGTAACACACATGTGTGTCTTATGTAATAACGAAGGTGAGAAGAGCTAAGATTTATTTAGTATTTATTATGCACCAGGTTGACGAAAAATTAATCGGTCAAAACTGATTTAAAAAGAAATGGAAATTTGTATTTGAGCCAAATTTGAGGATTATAACCCGGCAAGAGCATCTCAGAATGCTCTGAGAACTGTCCCATTGGTTAGAAGTCAAGGCACCGTTATATAAGTTTTTTTTCTTTTTTTTTTGCGGCACGTGGGCCTCTCACTGTTGTGGCGTCTCCCGTTGCGGAACACAGGCTCTGGACGCACAGGCTCAGCGGCCGTGGCTCACGGGCCCAGCCGCTCTGCGGCACGTGGAATCCTCCCGGACCGGGGCACGAACCCGTGTCTCCTGCATCGGCAGGCGGACTCTCAACCACTGCACCACCAGGGAAGCCCTATATAAGTTTTTTGAGACAGGGCTGTACATCAAATGTTGTATTAATGACAGTTCACATAATTCAGATCTACGCGTCATCGTGGTGTGGGTCACGTGACCCCTTAGAAGATCAAGAAGGAGTGCCATCTTTTAAGGAGTTGTCGTGTTGATGCTAGGAGAATGTTGCTGGTTATGGTTGAGCAGGTATTTTTGCTCACGTGGGAGGTTTGGTCGATGCATAATGAAGATACACAAAGCACAGTGTGGAGACAGAGGAGGCCAAAGGGCAGAGATGTTTTGTTTAAATTTCTCTTGTCTTGCCATAAAAATATAACTTTTATTTCACAACCGGGAATAGTGCTAAGTAGTTCATCGATCATGATTATCTTAATTCTTACAGCTACACTGCCAAGGTTGCTACTGCATCCTTCCCGTTTTATAAATGAGAGGTTAAGTAGGTCACCCAAGTTCTAATAACTCCAGATTTAAACTTGGGTCTGAGTCTAATATCCATGCACAGAGTCACAGGGGAGCATTGCTAGCATGCTAGCATGCGTACTAGCATTCCTCAGTTTCTCAAGTGAAAAGCTGGTCCTGGGAAACCAGAAGAGGGGCTACCAGATCTCTCTCTCTCTGGTCAGGATGCACTGAGTGAACCACTCACTCTGGATAAATGTAGTTGAACCCTTGCATGTCCGCATCAGGTTCTACCTTTAAGTACAAGCCAACAACCCCACTCCATCTTTTCAGGAAGCAAGGGGGTCAAAGACAATAAGGCAGCCACTTTCCTTACTACATTGCTCATCTCCCTCCCTGCAAACTCAGAAGAGCACCAAGGAAGCTTGGCTTCTATTTGACTAAATGTTAGAGAATAAAGATTCAGGTATTTGGAGTCTAGTTCCAGTAGAGTTTCTTGGAATTAATGAAGAAAAGCCTATTTGAGAATTATCATAGTAAAAATATTACTGGGTGCTAACTTACCAATAAATGCACTACCTTCATAAGGAACTTGGCATTTTGAGGAAACTAACAAGTCTTGTGTATTTTAAGCCATGAGCCCGGACTCTGAAGCACCTGGGCTTTCTCGTTTGAGAGCCTCTGTGACCCTGTTTCTAAGATAGTTAGAGAACATTGGTTATCTGATTATCTAGATTTCCAGCTCAAAGCAGATATGAAGGAGCAAGTTTGAAAACAGAAACCGGACTCTACAAAGCCTGACAGTGACAGACAAAAGAGAAAAACTAATAAGAGTACACATCAACTAAAAAGTGGAAGAGTAGTTTGAGGACCTATGGAGCAGGACAGGGATGCTGTTCTCTTTGGCATCTGAGGTCACTGCTATGTTGCAGGTAGCACTGATGCTCATAACAGCGTTACCAAACCATCAAGAGAAGCTTGTCTTTCTGTTTACGTGATGACACTTAAATGATTCCAAAAGTTCTCATAATGACAAGTGACATTTTTTGGTGAATAGAAGGCTTAATTCTTATTCTTAATCAGCAGGCATTCCAGTAATGAGGATGAAGAGAAGGTTAAGGGATTGCAGAGGTGTGTAAGGGAGGAAAAGGGCTCATCCAGGTGGAGAGGCGTGATAGCAACTTCAAGGAAACACGTCAGAATTGAGAGGAACTGATTGTAAATGCAAGGCGGAAGAGAGAAAAGCTATCCAAAAGAGGACATGGCTAATTACTCGAAGATCTCAGGGAAGAGTTCAGACACAGATGCCATCTGATGAAGTGTGCACAAAAAGGCAGACTCTCTCATGAGGCTCCCAGCCTCAGTAGAAGGCAGTTAACAAAATTCTCCTTCAGCATCTGAATCTGCATTCTTCAGGTGGTCCTTAGTGGGCTTTGCAGGAGCTACTCAGTGCTCACCAGTCTGGCAGCTCCAGTTGATGTCAGAAGGCCACATTACGTTATCTAGATTAAGGCCTTGCTTAACGTTTTCAATTAAACCTAGGGAAGAATTGAAAAAGACAAATCATGTTTGAGAAACTTGGGAAAAGTGACAAATTAATCCTGCCTCTATTTTCGTCTTCACTACACCCAAATATGAAACTGAAGGAGTTGGATGCCAACTGGATGGAGGGCCAGGAGACCACAATCTATTCCTGAGCTGGACACTGTCGGTGCAGTGATATGATACTGCACTCCTGACTGTGCCGACTTAGGGTTTCCGTCTCTTTACTAGAAGGGAACTGGAACAGATAACTCAAGTCTCCAAACTCTGAAAACAGTAGGATTTGATAAATGCTTGGTTACATCATGCAGCTAGGGAGAAGAGAAGAGCAGCCCCTTGGCTTTTCAATACACTGGTAGTTATGATGTTTTTTGAGGTGTTTTATAAAGAGCTCTCACTTCAAATATGTAATTTACTCTGTTTATAGGATGTTTAAACATAGAAGTGGGAATTTAAGCCAGGAAATTATACTTCCTTTGTGAAGGGAATGTCTGTGTCTGAAGATCACAGAAATCCAGGGCTAGGATAAACTTCTCTTCCCATGTTGCAAGGAGAGCAAAGTGACAATGTGTACAGAGCCAGCTGTGTCTACATAGTAAATACTCTCGACAGTGTCTTCTAAGTGCCAGCCATTGTGCTAGACGTTGTGCCTATCTAGCCCTAGAGAATTTCATCCTCATAAAAATTCAAAATAGGTGTAAATAACTTCCTCTTTACATAGGAAGAAACCTAAAGAAGCTAGATAATTTGCCCAACATCAACAGCTAATAAGTGGCAGAGCTGGGATTTCAGCCCAGTCTGTCTAGCTCTAATACCCATGCTCCTTCTATGCTCGGGGGTATAGAGAGGATTTTCTGCTTATAGATGGCCTCCATTTGTCATACACCTGAAGTTCTCCAAGCAATTCAAGGGAGGGAAGTCTGGTGCCATATTATATTCCTCTTCTGTATAACCCCTTGTTAATCAAAAGTATTCAATAAATGATTGTGAATAGATGAATGAATTAATGAATGAGTGAATGCATGGAAGAATCAATCAGAAGATACAAATTTCGTGAGTGCATTCTGTCCTGCACTTACGTCTTAGTCTGAATTTGATGGCTGGTCTCAGCCAGCCCTTATCTTCATGCAATTTATTTCAGGAAGAAGATAAAAGTTTCATCCTGCAGTTAGATTTTGAAGGAGAACATTATAAAGGCATAGTTTCCTTATAATCCAATGAAAGTATTTACAAGGTAAGACTATGGCAATAGAGTTCAGGGGAAACTGGAAGAGTTGGGGGTATATTATACAGGAAAAAAAAACCCAGCATGGCAGTCAACTATTTTTTTTTTTTCTCGGTCCTTTCTCTAAGGCAGGCTATATCTTATTGCTTTCTCAACAGACAGGGATGCTTCATAAAAGCAGGCAGACCAACTTATTGCAAGACATTTTTACCTTCTCCTTCCTTCTAACTTTTAGTCGTTCTCTCTTTGCAGTTAAAGATAATGTCACTTTTTGCTATTTCTCTACCATAAATTTCCAGCCATGAGGTATAATGTAAAAACCAGTTACAAAGTTTCATTGTCACTTCTAGAGATGTTAGAAGGCAGATAAAATCTTTGGAAAAGTGTGACTTTTGCCACAGTTCTCATCTCCCACTCTTAGGAGTTATACTCCTGGAAAATAATCGATACTTGCTCGCTCTTATTTGGAGATTTAAAGAGCTGTTATAAATGAGCGATTGTGGCAAACGTACACCTAGGTGTAATGAACTTAGGGAGGATGAACATCAGGAATAAGATTATTTGAAATGATTCTACCAATGCAAGTGTCGTGTGTAATATATCTTCTATTTTTTAAGTCAAGAGGAATCCTTCATTCAACTTTATTAATTCAATTTTCACAATCATACTTATCTTCATCAAGTGCTTTTATTGAAATTACAGATACTTAAAGAAGATAAGCCAGGTTTTAGAGCATGATAGCATTTTTTTTCTCTCTTTATTGACATATAATTGACAAATTTAAATTGTTTAAGGTTGATGTTTTGATACACATATACATTGTGAAATAATCACCACAATCAATGGTGATGACATTTTAAATCAACTCTGTTGAACTGTGATAGATGTGATAGATGTTCGAGGGCTATAAAACGCAGACATAAATTCTGTCCCACAGAAATACATGAAATAAAACATACACCTACGCAGTTCCCAGACTTTTAGATTTAAATATAATTTGGAAAGGCGCACACCTCTACTGTTCTAATGCACTAAGAAAATATTGCTCAGTGTCTTACGAGAGTTAATTCGCATATTATCAATCCATATAGGGAACACGACCATGGGCTATGTTTTGTTATAACTACAGATACGACCACTATAATAAGAAGCGTTGTGCGGCATGGATCACACTTAGAGTCAGCCTCCTCTTCTTCTCCCCTCAGCTCCCCTCCCTACTGCTCCTTCTCCTCTCTGTCTGTTTCGCTGTCTGTCTGTCTGTCTCTCTCTCCTTTAATTAGCAGCGTTTGCTACGTGATCTCTTTTTTCTTATTTTCTGTTCATTTAAATGCTCTAGATATAATAGGGTATGATTTAGAGTAAACTCTGGAGGCAGGCATAAAATAAATCAAGTTGTCACAATCTTCCAAGTCCCAGGAAAGTGAATAAGGAGGAGAATTTTGAGAGAACTCCAGTAACCCTGCATCTGTGCAGTAACTCTCCCGGAGCGCTGACATGGAGAAGAGGGAATCACAGTGCCAGGTGTGGATTGGCACTGCCCATCTTGTAGGTTACCAGTGAGACTGAAACATGGGCACTCAACAAGCAATGCCGAAGTGAATCATATTCTGATGTAAAAGAGATCTTCCCAAGAATAGCAACATTTATGTGAGGGGCCAATTCAAGTGAGAGATACAGATCCTATTCAACTGAGGGGACAAGAGGATTTCAAGACATAAAAATGAAATATATTCAGTTGGGTGGATTTTTGGCTGCCCTCTTTAAGCACTCCCCAGAAGTGTTCTTCATATTGTCATGTAAGGAGCAAAACTAATTCTGTATTAGTTGTAATAATAACATATAAACATTGCTGCGTGAGGACTTTCATATTTACAGAGTGCTTTCGCACATATCAAAATGGATCCCCGGGGACTTCCCTGGTGGCGCAGTGGTTGGGAATCCGCCTGCCGATGCAGGGGACACGGGTTCGATTCCTGGTCCGGGAAGATCCCACATGACACGGAGCAACTAGGCCCGTGCGCCACAACTGCTGAGCCTGCGCTCTGGAGCCCGCAAGCCACAGCTGCTGAGCCCATGTGCCACGGCTGCTGAAACCCGCGGGCCTAGAGCCCATGCTCCGCAACAAGAGAGGCCACTGCAATGAGAAGCGTGCGCACTGCAATGAAGAGTAGCCCCGGCTCTCCGCAACTAAAGAAAGCCCACATGCAGGAATGAAGACCCAACGCAGCCAAAAATAAAAAATAATTAATGAATGAACTGAAAAGACTTTTAAAAAAACATTAATTAAAATAAAATGGATCCCCATAATATCCCTGTGAGACAGAGAAGTTGTTTTGTCATATACAAATGATTATATATATACATTTAGTCACATATATAGTATATATATACATGCATAGTATATATATTTGCCTATATAGTATATCTATTCTTATGTACTGTCGAGAACACAGAAATCATTTCAAGATGATACATATTACTTATGAGATCCAGGTTGAGACTTGATATATATTTTCCATTATTGCTAAGCATGTAGCGAATTAAACGGAAGTGGTTCAACAGTACAACACCCCAAATCACATGCATATTCTAGTTTCCCTTTCAGCATCTCCACATCACTACCAGCATTCTTTGGAGGTCTTACACTCCCAAGTTCTAATTCGTGAGAATCCAAGAGAATAGATATTCCAAATCCTCCCTGAAAATTTAAACTTCACTTTAGCTTTTTCTTTGGCCAGCTCTCCTATTTGCTTTGGCTAAAAATGGAAATGCGGTATGAGCATAGAGGTCATTAGTAGCTCAAAGAAAGATAAGAATTTATCTTTTTTAAAAAATATAAATTTAATTTCAAGCTTCCTGACACCAGGTTTTTATTTCGCAGGTTTACTCTTTTGCATAACTTTGCAAAAATATGTGTTTGTTTCATTAAGCAGGAATTCAGTTCCTTTCTTCCTCTCATAATTTCCTTTCTCTGTGGCATTATTTCCATATCCCTATCTTCCCCTTAAAGTTTTTTCCTGTTAGGATGACCACTATCAAATGCATATGAAAATGCATGTTAGAATGAGTAAGATATTTATGACCTCTTTACATGGTGAGTTTTTCTATCCAACTCACTTGCACTGTTCTGAAACCATTGCATACGTTTTAAACAGGAAAATTCTGAAGAAAACTGAATGGCTTTCAAGTCTGTCTTTTTCCAAGCAGACAGCTGATTTCTGGTCACTTTTTGTAATAACCTAAGGCATCAATTGAGGGGAAAAAAAACATTAAAGAAATGTGAAAGCTGGTCATTTTCAGGGATATTTCAGTTTTGCCCTAAATATTCACGAATGCCAACGTTCAGACGTTCAAATCGGGTAAATGAACATACAAATGGGTATTTTTTTTGAGCAGGCACTTAACTGTAACACTCAGAATAATAGCACCTCCACCTGCATTCCGCGCAAGTGTGTCGTTGGCGGATATTTAATGAAGTAGTAGATGTGGGAGCACTGTTAAATTTCAATCAAAATAAGCTATTAGAATTGATTTTGTTATTTGTATTAATGAGTGATTTGTTCTTCTGCTTGAGAATAGAATGGGCACAATAAGTTGTTCGCAGGTAGGAATCACAATCTGTGCCTTGTCAGGTAGTGACCATATTTTGTGCCCACCAGAAAATGCTATGGATAGATGAGTGACTGATTCGTTGGTGACTAATTGATCTTCGTATTCTTTGTTACTCGTGTGCTGGAGCTAAAATTCATCCTTCATGTATTGAATCTCAGTTTACTATTTTTATTTTTATTAGATTAGTGAGCATGGGACTGATATCTTTATGTGGCATCTGCTACTCAGAGAAACAAATGACAAATAAGAACCAAAAGCTTCGCTGAGACAATGGAAACTACCATGGAATCTATGCAAAGAATAGGATTAACTAAAATTACCAATTTGACGTATTTGTTTAGTGATTTGATTTGATCAAATTGACCCACTGTTGGGGAATTCTATATATGTATTACAATTGGGTTATTTTTCTTGCAGTTCTTCCTTTTGGTGAAAATTGTGACTTCCCCACCTCCTAGAAGCTTCTTGCCCCATAAGTTATCAGTGCAATGGTTCAGACCTAGCTTGAGGAATTTGTGTCGCTAATTGTGAATCCTGGTATTTTTCTTTTTTCAAGAAAACACATCTAGCAATAAATCTGATAAGGAAGACTATCAGATTCAGTGCTGTGAAAGGCAGACAGCAATGTTCTCTCTCTTCCAGAGCAGCTTCACGTAGACAAAAGTATCAGAACAAGTGTCCATCAATTAGCCAAACATATCACATGTCAGCTAGCACCACACTCAGTCCATCAGTTGTCTCAATCAGCTCAGTATAAATGTCCATCATAGCAGTGAGAGATTAGGCTAAATACTGTTAACACGAGTGAGCACCATTGCTTGAGACAATTTTTTTTTTTTTTTTTTTTTGCCGTACGCGGGCTTCTCACTGTTGTGGCTTCTCCCGTTGCGGAGCACAGACTCCGGACGCGCAGGCTCAGCGGCCATGGCTCACGGACCCAGCCGCTCCGCGGGGGAGCGGGATCTTCCCGGACCGGGGCACGAACCCGTGTCCCCTGCATTGGCAGGCGGACTCTCAACCACTGCGCCACCAGGGAAGCCAGAGACAATTTTTTTTTTTTTGTACATTGTATTTGGATGTATAGCTGGATAGACCGTCGCAGTTTAGAAGCAAAGTTTCAATCGAAATTTTAGAGTAAATCAAGAATTTCTTTGTGGGCATCCAATTCATAATGGACATCCTTTTGCACAGTTGGAGTATGTTCTTTTTCTCACAAAGCAGATTTTTGCTGGTAGAGTTTTCTTGTGGGTCTTTTCATCAGAATTTACCGGTCTTCAGCAAAGCTGTTTACCATGAGGAATAAGGTCTAGGAATGCTAGTCTTAGCAAGGATATAATATTACAGATTAAGTTTATCCATCCTCTCATCCTGTCTTTTTAGCACACAGATATGCAATTGTGCTATATTCAAAAAAGTGAATATGCAGCAAATTCTACCATTAAAGGTGATGGTGGGGAAAAAGGCTCGCTGTAGAGCAAAAATACAAAGAACAAAAATACATCAGTGTTTCTCTATTTTCTAACCCACCAAATGGTCTCTGCCTAATAACCCTGGACATTAAAAAAAAAAAAAAACTGGTCTAACTTCTTACTGTACATTAAGGACATCCTTTCTCCCCCATTCTGATTAAATTTTCCTACCCTATACAGGTTGGTGTTTATCCATATGACATGTGAGTTAAGTTTCAGTGCCTTTATTTCCTGAATTGTGTGCAAATCATTTTTTTCCCCTAAAGGTAAGGAGACCTAAGTAGTTTCAGTAGACATTCTGAACAAGAACAGACGTTTGCCATGAAAATGTCCACACCACTCTGAATTAGGGAAGATTAGGCACTTTGACCTGTGAGTGGTTGAATGCACAGTTAGGGACCCTCATCTAAATGGACGGTTATGTAAAGCTAATGCTTTTGCTCCATCACTATTCTGTCTCCTTCAGAAGGTTGTCTCTTTTCTGAAAAAGGTTATAAACATCAGAGAAAAGTATACTGAAGAACAGAATTGATTAATGTGACATATTTGAGTTTCTTCAACAGCATGTCATAGGGAGGCAGTTCCAAACACGGTGAATTAAATTTAAATTACACAGCTTTGGCTAGAAAATTGTTTGGTTAATTTAGCCTCTGAAATGAATCCAATAATAAACTAGATTTTAATTTCTGAGAGAAAAATATGAAAACAATGTGTATTCATTTTATCAGGAAAAGTGCATTAAAAACTAAAATATAGTTGTACAATAGGGTCGAATTTGCACAGTGATATTTTTCCTACTGTAAAAGGCTATAGGAGGTACTGTCTATTGTATGACATCTTTTGTTATTTTAGGTACTGTGTTTTGTGAAAGATGACACTGAGAACATTCTCTAACACTTTCTGTTTGCTGTGGAATTGTTTGGAAAGGCTGTTGAATTTAAATATTAGGTCAACTTTTAAAACAAAATTTAACTTTGCAGCCTAAATAACTTAGTCTGCATGAAACACTACACTGAGCTACACATTTCTAGTCCGTGAATTTCTTTTAGGAAGCAACCTTTATTATTTATATTCGATGTTTGACTTCTCATTCAGAATTTGAACCTAGGCAGCAAAAGATGGAAACTTAGTTCAACAAAGTACCAGTAGAGCTACTGTATTTTGATACAAAAGCTAACATGAGATCTAAAGTTAAGAATAATTCACATGTACAACTTCCAGTTTAATGTCTAAAATTGTATTGTTTATAAATATAGTGCAAAAATATTAAATTGGTGTTCCATTCGTGAAACAACAATAATGTTGGTAATGTCACAACTTTTATAAATAGTTAAAAGGTGGTCCTATTCTAGGTACCTTTCATGTATTAAGTTAATCTTTACAACAACAGTGACTATGCTCTCCATTTTTTTCAGATGAGAAAAACAAGGTACAGAACAGTTTTTAAGCTTTTAGAGCAGAGTTTCTCAACTTCTGCACTATTGTCGTTTGGGTCAGATCATTCTTCGTTGTGGGAAGGCTGCCACATACGTTTTAGGATTTTTTAGCAGCATCCGTGGTGTCCATTCTTTAGACGCCAATAGTAGCTCACCCACTCCCACCTCAACCCAGCCGAGACAACTAAAATGTCTCCAGACATTGCCAGATGTCTTCCCAGGTGGAGGAGGGGAGAGGGGGCAACATCACTGCCAGGGTGAGAAGAACTAGATTAAAGAACTTATCCACATCCTCCTCCCCCCCTCCACCAAGAACAAAAATTCCTCAAGGAAAATGAACAATTCTCTTGGAACCATGAAATTAATTTTTAAAAATATGCACTGTGGTTTTCAAAAAAAGGTAGCTTTCCACTTGAAGTTGGCTTTTAAAAAACAGATTATCAGCTCTGGGGCGAATTGGAACAATTGACATGCCAGACCTCATAATCCAATAACTTGTTATTATCAAGTCAGTTTGGATGTTATCCTGCAAGATGTGCTCATGCCAGGAGGAGGATGGATTCTTGCCTTTTAAAGCTCACTGTACTGAACGATACCTACGTGACTATCACACCAATTGCTAATGGCTATCACTGGCATTAACAGTTACAATTCTAGAAAAACTGGTATTTGAACTTCTTTCAAAATGACAGCAGCAAAATAAATTAATTCAGTCTCCCAACTGTGTTAGAGGAATTAAGAGCAGAATAACATGAAACCATCTCAAAATACTATTAAATGCTTGCATTTATTTAAAGTTATGTTTTGAAGCACTAGCATCTGGACAAATTCTTTATTCTTGATTAATTAAAGACCTTGTACTTGAAATATTTTTGAGCCTAATTTTGCCACAAACGTGCATCATCCCTTGTCTCCACTTTTCAAAATAGCGCAATTCTCTTAACATTTATATATTTATACTTTACCCTCTGACTATTAGACACTCCCTTAATAAAAGTATATCATATATCTGATTTTTCTTTAATTTAAGGCCTTTATTATTGTAATTCTACTTTTAAATAAGGACTTCATCCGTGTTGCAGTTCTGAGTATCATCTAGACAATTATAATCTCCTTAATCCTTAGCCGATGTAATGAGATATTTTCCTTCTTGTACCTTGAATTCTCTCTGTATTACCTTAGCATTAGCCAGATCTGGTGCAAACCTTCACAGTTTCCATGCAATATCTGTGCTGAGTTGATTGCTGTTTATAAGCGGCAGTAAAGAACAACCTTTGGTGCTTGTAAACGTGTTGATTATGTGACTAACTGCTAGGTTTTACACACTCTGCTTTTTTTATTACAGTGATGGTTATCTTCTTTGCTGTAAGTGCAGTGAAGCAACTAGAATGTCAGAAAGAAAATTGTCACCTCTATCCTATTTGCTGTAAAATATCATTCCCCCCAATACACGCTTCATTTATTCTAAAACCTTAATGATGGAAAGGACAATGGGGAAACAATACCTGCTATCTGAGTATGACAAAGATGAGAACTTCGTAATGAGTGTGAAAGCTCAACACAAATTTTAAAAAGTACCTTCAGTGGATTATATTTGCTTCCCTTTTTGCATCAGTGAAAGATATTCTCTGTTTAATCTGTGTTTCCTAATAAAGACAAGCTATATCTCAAAGATACATCAAATTCTACCTGGTCATGAATATAAAAGGTTATATAGTTGTTCTGCTTTTAGGAAGCCAAGCACAAGTACTGATGCAAACCTTGTAGCACTCCAGGGCGGTAATAAATTTCAAATCATCTGTTTCTGCCAGGCTGTTTTAAACCTCTGTCTGCTCCTGGGTGCAGCTTCCCTGGGCAGTTAAATGGATGGGTATGTACAAGTTGGCTACCACCATTTCCATATCCTCATGTAAAATAAGCTAGAATCAAGTTTTCACAAATATGTCAATTCTTCTATGAGGGATCTAAACTAAGTTGAAGAATGTAAGCTCTGTGTCCTCGGGAAGGGAAATAATTGAATTTGGTTTCTCGATCTGTCAGGTAAACACAAGTGGTGTTTTACTAGTCCACGAGACAAGATGAAAAGATCTGTTAGGTCCCTTTAAATTAATCTACCGAATGTGTTTCCTTTACAGACCACAGATGACATCCTTGTGGCCTCAGCGGAGTGTCCCAGCGATGACGAGGACATTGACCCCTGTGAGCCGAGCTCAGGTGGGTTAGGTTAGTCGACTTTTTTTCTTACTTTCTTTACTTTACTGTGAATCTTTGTTGCATGCTATAGTCCCTAGAAGATCTTTGCATTTTTGTCTAGAAGTCCACCCTATGAAAAAATGCCTCATTGTGAGATAAGAGCTCTTAGTTTTTTTGTGTGTGTGTGTGGTACGCGGGCCTCTCACTGCTGTGGCCTCTCCCGTTGCGGAGCACAGGCTCCGGACGCGCAGGCTCAGCAGCCATGGCTCACGGGCCCAGCCGCTCCGCGGCATGTGGGATCTTCCCGGACCGGGGCACGAACCCACGTCCCCTGCATCGACAGGCGGACTCTTAACCACTGCGCTACCAGGGAAGCCCAAGAGCTCTCACTTTTTACGTGGGTACATTTCCCCACATTTATTTAAAAAATAATTTTTAAAACAAAACCCACAAAGATTATGTATTCCAGAAGAAGCAGTGGGGGACAGCACACAAGGCTGGTACCTTACTGTTCACATTCCATTAGCTCATGATATAATTTTCAGTATAACCATATATGGGGATCTTTCTTGGGTCACCCATAATAAAATTATAAAGTTTAAAAATTGCATTGCATTTTGGAAAATTCTTTGACCTTTCTACTCACAAAAAGTCCCCACTACTCACTCTGCCAGCAAATTATCTTAAGTGATAAATTTCTGAATTTCAGAAGTGAGAGTATTATGGCAATAGTAAAACAAACAGCAGGTACAGCCAGTCCTTGATGCATTTAATAGAGAAATGTCTGAGTCTTCCAATGTCTCCCTAAAATTCAAGTTCATGTGTTTTAACTGTAGGTGATGCATAGTTTCTTCTCCTTCTTTGTGATATGGTGTGACTAACACATCAGTACTGCTTTCCTGCAGCCCTGTACCATCAAGCAGTGGCTGTGGACCCTGAAAATGAACGGATCAGAGCCTGGGTTTGATTCCAAATATTCGTAATACCAAGGATTAGGGTCATTTCCATTAGTTTCCTTTGTAAGCAGTGTTTCTTAAAATTCAGTAATTGTCTTGTTTAGGTTAACAAAACCATTGAGGTAGATATGGACTAACCACTATTGGATAACTCATGACCTCTGTAGATGTCACCTATAACCACAGGAGAACTTCATGTCACGGTAAAATAACTAATCTGGGATTCTTGTGAAGAATATCATTCTAATCTACTTGTTCTGATATTTGGATAAAAAATGGTTCGGGATGCGTATCTTACATCTCCTTTTGAATATCACTTCTACCCCTGTCCCCCCACTGATTATAGCTACTTACTCTCAGCACTTAGAGCAGCTACTGAGTGCCAGTGAGGAGCAGAAGCTCAGCTGTCATCTCTCAGCAGGAGAAGGTTTGGGAGGTCCATTCTGGTTGTCTTCTCGTGTTTCTTTCTCTCACCTCCATCCCACACATCAAAATTCTCAGCCTCCAGGCCCATCTTTCATACACAGTTACTAGAAGAGGATCTGATATAATCTGATGATCATGCATTCAATTCCTCCAGTTTCTTGATCTCTACACCATTCCCTTTTGGTTGTCTAGACAGATGTGGTCCCTTCATGATACCATCCTGGACCACTTTGTCAAAATCCTGCTTTTGTTTTCATTGGTATTCTCATTCTCTCTGTGTTAGTCAAAAAGGAAAAAAAAAAAAAAAAAGTTACTGCTTTTTTGTCCATGACGTCAGTCCATCTATTTGCCTTCTCCCTCCCTCAAATTTCTCCTTTCCCCATTTCTCCTATTCTCACATGCCCAACCATGACTGTCTCTTTCGTAGCTTCTCTAAGATCTTCCAGCATGGGTCATTCTTAAGTGGAGTCTGGTGTTTGTTATACATTGATATGTGTGTGTGTCTATATTTGTGTTTATATTTGCTTTTGTTTTCCCAGTTAGCATGAGAACAGTTGATACTTTTTCCGTTTTTTCCACTCTATTAACACAATGCTGAAAACAGTATAGGTTCTTACTAATTATAGTACTGGCTGGTTTTCCTCTGGGCTGAATCCTTCTTTTCCTGTTTGAGTGGAGGCTATCGTCCTCTTTATATAGAGTCCTCACTTTGAGTACCTAGTAACTCCAGTGTAAGAAGTCTAATTGCACTTAAAATTGTCACTTTTTTTTCCTTCTTGAGCACAGTTAAATGATCCAGTTCTTCTAGCCATTGCTTCTAGGTCTTACTAACCATTCCTTATAGACCAGTTTACTGTCTCTCCCTTTCTCGGGGGACGCCAGCCCTAAGCACAGGATGGTGTGGGTGGGGAAAGAGGAGAGAAAGAAAGAGAAAGATTACTTTTTTTTTTTTTTTTTTTTTACCATTTTGACATCCTCCTCTCTTTATTCACCTGGCTTTGTTAAATATTATAACACCGTGGAAAGTGAGGAGCAGCTTGTTAATAACCACACTCCAGATACCCTTTCTGCTTCTTCTCTTTACTAATTTATCACTTATCTGAAAGAATCGTGTTTACTTTTCTATTTGTTACTTGTTTATTAACTTATAGCTTGCATCCCCGCCACGCAAGAAGAACAGCTCCGTGAAGCAGGAACTCGGTTTGCATTGTTCCACACAAGACTTGTTGCATGAATTTTAATTTTGTTCCACAGCCCCAAAGTCTGCTGTCTGATATACAAGACACAGCAGCTACTGACCCCATCTGATGACAGCTACAACACTCTTGTACCAAGGCTAGTTTAACTCCTCATCCTCAGTGTTTCTTTCCTTACTCTCTAGTTTTCAATTTGTCAATTCCTCTTAAGGCTTAAACTTCAGATTCTGTTGCTTTAATGGCATCTTCCACTGTAGGCTTTTCTTGTGATCTTACCTCCCCTAGATAGTATCTTGATAGTGTAGTCCATGAATGGTTTCCCTTTCTATATTACATTCTGTAAGCGTGATCTCTTTTCTACATTGGATTTTTCTATCCAATTCCCTATAATTTTTTTTCATGCCCAACTTTAATAATTCATGCAGTGTTGCTCTTTCGGCATAATTGGCTCTGTGTGACAACTTCCTGTGAAATTCTTAGTTCACATGATTTTTTTTTTCCTATTTTCCAACTGTTTTTTTTTTGCAGTTGAGGAGTCGTTTTTGTTATCCTCTTATAATCTGAATATTGTTTTCTGCTAGGATAGCCCTCCTCTAGGTCTTTGTTTCTTAATGTAGTATGTACTTGTTCTCTTAAATAGCTTTCTTCATACTTGCTTTGTGTCTTGAACACAAATATAAAATAACATGATCAAAAATTGCAGTCGCTGATGTTATTAGACTTTGGATACTGTTAGATATATCTCGATAAAAATCACGGTGGATATCAGCAGGTTGTATTTTGGAAAACTGACTTTTTAGGAAAGTAATATATTGGGTTAAATATTTAGAACTGGATATGCCTACTATACACTTTTGCTACTCCTTAAGCAAGTGAAAGCAGATATTTTTGTAAAGAGATGCATAATTACTTTTACAGGAAGATTGCCCAAATCTTCTGTGTATTTCACACTAATGTCTCTCAGTCTCCCTGAATATTTACATATGAAGTTTCTCTAATCACCGTGACCCAAAACTCTTCCAAAAATGATTTCTTCTCTGAAAATGTGCTATGCTTATCACTTAGGTGCTTTCCTAAGGCTATTAATGAATCAAACAGGAAAAATCTGGCATCTTCTTGAACACAAGTAGATTAATACCTTTTATGAAGTGCTTGATAAATTGAATTGCCATTTAATTCCACCCAGATCTCTTAACGAAGAGGGACATTATATATTTGGTGGATTGTCAGTTTCACCACTGACTGAATAGTGTTGAGAACTATTGTGCACCCACTGCTCTGTTAAACTCTGGGAGAAACAAATAGGAACTGCACCTTCAGTCCCATTTTACAAAAGGACATCTTTCATTCTACCCCAGACGCTTTTTCAGCTATTCTTTATGAGGAACAGGCTCTTCATCTTTGACATTAAAATATCACCTGTTTTTCAGGTGGTTACAAGAATTAAAACTAATATATGTAAGACGTCTACTGCAATGCCCTGGCATAAAGTAGAGCATAAAGGGTGGCTTTTCTTTTTCCTAATTCGGTTATATAAAAAAGAATATTTTTCCCTTTTACATAATGCTGTTACTTTTCCCGGCTGAACATCGGTGGGCAACCGATGCAACCATTCAGGCCTCCTGATGGGGACTGTACATGTTGAAACTAGATCAGGAACAACCCCCCGGGTGGGAACACATGGAACTCAATTATACTTGATTCCAGCCACACTGTCCCGTGTGGTTAGCATCAGATGATAATTTCACATTGGTGTAAACAGTGTTTTAGAATACGAGAGGGTGGCTGTTCAATTCAGGAGGTCTAATTGAACCCCAGCTCTTAGTCGACAGGTGGAAATCAGAAGCAGCCATTGGTAACTAGGTCACAGGCCAACCTTGCCCTAAAACGCCTGGTTTCAGCTGCCTGGACGTGTGACAAAGTGGATGACTTTTCCTTCACACTTGTTCTCAGAAACACTTGCTCCTTCTGTGCTTTTCCCTCAGCCTCGAGACATGGTTGTTAGATTAAATGAATTAATGTATGGAAAGCATGTTATAGAACAAGGCCTTGTTCATAATAAGTGCTACATGAGTGTTTGCTGTTATTACTATGTGTATTATATAAATATACCTATTTTCCAAGACTCCTTTTTTCACAGGAACATAAGTTTTTGTAAGACAGACTGCTTCGATTTATTAATCAATTGACAAAATGGCAACACTACAAACCACTGATGTTCCACAATGACCCTTAATCATGTCAGTACATCTTGATTTTGAGGCCTTCTTCTAAATAGCTCCTTTTCTCAAAACTCCTGAAGAAATTTGGAAAGGTGTTTTGTATGCTGATATCTGAGACCTAAATGGAGATGATGACCCTCTTTGGTGTGGGAACTTCTGATGAAAAACTAGTTTGTCATTTGTTACAGAGAGGACAGGATCAGCTTCTTGTTTCCTGGGAGCCCTATTTAGGAAGGACAGTTTCCTCTTAGATGTATAATGCTTGGAATGATATGTCTGTTCTCTTTGTGTATGTGTGTGGGCAGGTGGTAGCTAATAGGATATTGGGCCACTCTCAAATCAGCTAAACCTTTGGCAAAGGAGAAAAAGAAAAGCTCTATTAAATAATTTAAAAACTGGTGTAATTATAGGAGAAGGAAAGGAATGTCATTTGGGGGGCAAGCTCTTAAACATTAGTTGAACCAATGGGGATGAGGTCATCGGTACAGCCCCTCAAAAAATACTGTTAGTTGCCTGTCAGTTGATCAGGGTTCAGGTTACATGAGTAAAGATAGATCACAGTGACAACTAATATTTAGTGAAGACCTGTTCTGTGTTCATCGTTGTTCTCAGTACTTTGTAAACATTATTCTATTTCATTATTTGGCCAAACTGAAATATTTTCATAGCTAAGGAGATTCAGAGAGATTAAGTTACTTTTTGTAATATGAGAGAGAGAATATGCTCTCTAGTTTAGGAAAAGTGGGGTTTTAATTTCTTGGAATGCAGAAGGTTGTTCTTTTAGAATTCAGGCACCTCACAAATATAAGATTAATTTTTTAAATGTTCATTTCAATAATTTCCATGGCTGGCATAAATTTAAATTTGATGGCGAAAGGTCCTTTACATGTATTACTATTCATTAGGCTAAATTTGCTGCCATTACTCTGCAATTTCATGTGGTTTTCCAGTGTGCTATTTTGAGAAAAGATCAAAGGATTTCTATTGAACTGATCCCATTAACCACATTAGGAATAAAGATATGTATATTGAACTAGGTGTATTTTTTTATTAAATAACTAATCACAGTCACTTAAAGGAATATATTACTCATTAGATCATATTTTTAGAGCCTGATTAGAAGATAATTTTGTCCTACATTTAAATTGGGGGTACTTATTATGTAATTATTCAAAAGCGAGTTTAATTAGCCTGTAATAGCCAACACATCGCTGTTAACATGGGGAGTTTTGAGGTGCAGCCAACAAAACAGCAGTAATGAGTGTTTCTGGAAACACCTAGAGCATCTCCTGAGCAGGGTCAGACCAGAGTCAGTGGCGAGGGCCTAGCTAATCATGTAATCATGTAGGTGCAGGACAGGGCATCTGCAGTTTGGGCTCTGATGGGCTAGGTGGCTTTCAGTGTGTGACATGCTGGTGGAAGAACTGCTTTTTTCCATATTAATTCTCCAGACAACTGGAATAAAAATGAAATGCTGTATGGTTAAAATGGAAGAAAGACATTAGACATCATTTGTACTTTTTCCCGTTTTTTCTGAGAACAGTAATGTCAAAACAAAAATTACATTGGACAACATTAAACAGACAAGGGAGATCTATTCAAGAGGATTGCAGTAGAAGGAGCCCAAAATTCAATCCGAGCTCAATTCACTGTGAAAAACAAAACAAACCAAAACTGGAAAGTTTTTAAGAGCTGGGATAGAGGGATCATAGACCTTAGACCTTCTGTGTTGGCTGATTGGCTTCACCCAAAGGAAGAATAAACCCTTTCCTTCAAATATCTTCAGGACTGAAGGTAGCTTTATGAGTTGGAGTAACACGTACCCACTCAAGGTAGGCTTCTATTTTCCCCACAGAAATTGGAAGGTGGGGAGCTGTCTTCCTTGAAGGTTATATTTCAAAGCGAGGGCTCCTAAGTCCTTGAGAAAAATAGTCCTGGGTTATAACACTGAAACGAAGCTTTAAAAATATTTACACATCAAAGGTAGAGAAGGAATTTGGATTTACCAGTTTTCTAAAGTAAATGCTCTAAGGAAAGGGAGGCCAGGGCCCTAGAGGCAGGAAGAAGCCTGTCTAAAGTTTGCCCAAGCCTAAGGTCTTGGTCAGTGAAGGCAATTCCACCTTTTCAGGCAACTGATTTCCTTTACCAAAATTAGTTCCTACCAGGAGATCAGTAGAAAACAAAATAACAAACAAAAGATGGTTTCCGTTTGTTTTCAGAACACAGCCATTTTTACTTAACGTGAACTGTTTTCACCTTTCTATGATTTGATAATTTTTGTTTAACAGTATAATGGAGTGAATCATTGTCCCACATTGGAAAAACTTCAAGAGCATTGTGTGAGAATTGTGATATGCAACAGGGAGTGAGTATTAGTTATGATGGTAACTTTGGAGTCAGATAGAACTAGTTCGAGTTGCAGCTCTTCCTGGTCTTGGGGAAGTGTCTTAGCATCCTTGAGGCTCAGTAGCCTGTGCCAGTGAACCCATTATCCTAACTTGTAGTGAGGCCCCTCACAAGGCAGACAGATTTCCAGATCTGGGTGGAAAATAGGTACAGTCCCTTTTGCTGTTAGAGACAGCGGGCTCTATTCACACATGTAAACTAACTGTGCTTGGCCACTTACAGTAATTACTTAGCAAATAAGTGAGTTTGCTGAGTTAGATTAAGCATTTACCTGAAAGTCCACAGGGGCTTCCTTGGTAGTCCAGTGGTTAAGACTCCGCTCTTCCGCTTCAGGGGGCACGGGTTAGATCCCTGGTCGGGGAACTAAGATCCCACATGCCACACGGTGCGGTCAAAAAAAATTAAAAAAGAAAAGAAAGTTTGCAAAAAGTGCATGACTGCTAATGCAGAACCGTCCTACAGTAAGTAACAGAAAAAATCTACTCAGTCATGTGTATACCATAAATTTCTAGGCAGCCTACATATATCCAGCCTTAAAACACTAATAACCTTTCACAAGTCCTTATTAGAAAATGCTAAAATACCATAAGAGCCTTTCTAAAGCGTGACGTGTCCTGTTGAGCTTTGGAAGGAGACAATGAGATACACTGCCGTGCTTTGAAGTATTCACCAACCTTGAAGGAAGAAATGCGGCATAGCTTTAGAAAAATAAAGGGTAAGTCTACTTCTTATGGAAACATGAAATGCAGGAAGAGTGAAACCATGTTTTCTTGTAATTTGTGTCCAGTATCTGCGCTGATAATGAAATCGGTTTCCTGTGGAGTTTTCTTGGCATTTATTAATTACATTTCCTCAGATGGTATCAGAGGTAAAGCAGCGTATTCTGAATACTACACTACAGGGCATGCTGCCCCCGTGAAGAGCCAGTACACTTTCTTTGTTGGTTCACGTGCTTCAGAGACCAGCAAATGCTACAATAGGCTTTAGTCTGCAGGTCTCATCTCATGTCACCTGACTTGTTGGTCAGATCACTTTCATCATTAGTAGCTCCTTACCCACCCTCAGTATTATAAGAAGCCTGGCATTAGTAATAAGAAAGACAAGAGTACTTTATGAAATTCAGGTAAAAAAAAAGGATGTATTAAAGATGCCAGTAGAGCCAGAGGCCATCAATTAAATTTTAAAAATTAGTAGAAAGAGAAGGAGCAATGTCACCACCTCTCTGAGCATACTAAAATCTTACATTTCATTGACCAGACTTTGGAAAGCAGACCGAGTTCACATCCCAGTTCAGCCGCTTGCTGTATCATCAGAAGCAAAACATTGAACCTCTGTGTACTTGACCTTTTACATCTGCAAAATGACGTGAATGATGTTAAATACTCAGGATGTTGTTATGCTGAAAGAGACGATCCATGTAAAGCCCTCAGTGTTGAGTCTGCCACCTAGAAACTTCGATAGTATGACTTAGCTTTTATTAGTAGTACCAGCAGATTAACTGAGGAGTCAACCATATTATAAATGGAAATAAACCTATGGCCACAGGCAAGAAGGGGAAATGTTAGTAATTGGCACTTTAGCATCTACAATAGAAAGCTTTTTAAACTCTTTCTGAATTCTAGCAGCATCAAACTTTTCTCAGTAGCCACTGTGAAGCTAGTAAGACAAGAGCAGTGCTTCAGTTGGATGAATGTGGGTTGCTAGGATGGGAAGAGGGCACATGTCATCTGCTATTCTTAGTTTTGGAGGAAAACAATGCAGGTCGCTGCCCCACAGAGCTTTTGAGAGAAGGAATGATTCGCTTTCCTGCGTGCTATTATAATCGGCTTGCTCTGCCTCCTAAAATATTCGGAACGCTCTGGGCTGCGTGACTTAACCAGGCAGAGCCGCCACACACACCCCCTCCCCCAATGATGGATGGCTTTTCTTCCGTATGTCCCAATTCTAGGCTGGACATGCCTCCTTCTAATGGGCTCAGTGGGGAAGCTGTCTCATCTTTCACCTGAGCTATTGCACTTTCACCAAAAAGAATGTGACTTTCCCCAACAAAAGAAAACTGAGACAGCAATAGCTTCACGACAGGAATACAAAGATGATCACCCAAAGTGAGGAGACCCAGTTTCAAATCAGGAAAACCGCATGCTGCCCTGTTACCCAGAATGACCTGCACTTACATAAACACTATACAGAAACTCTGGGTGAGAGGCAGTCCTCATCAAAAGAGTTGTTATTTCCATGATAATAAGCCCTTCTGTCAGGTATTACCAAAGAGTGGTCTTAGATGATTGATTTCTTAATACCTAAAAACATAAAATCTCATAATAAAATTCTGAAAGAAGGAGAAATTTAATTCACTCCAACCACGGGAGCCAGAGAGCACAGATCCATAAAGATAGAATGTTTCACAGATAAACAGAAACAAGCTCCACATGTAGCTTAACAATTAATGGCCTGAAACCACAGGCCTCATAGTATACATGGTTGTTTTGCCACCTGAATTGACAGGGCCTCCATTCATGAAAGGGGAGTCCCTGAGTACAGAGATCCCCTTGGAGATAACGTCTGTGGTGGTCACATGGTGTGCTGTGCGTATCGCAGAGTTGTCTCATTGTTGGGAAGGCTGCCGATTCAATACCTTTTGTGTGGAAGACACAGGAAATATAACTGGACCCTCGTGGGTTTTTTTGTTTTGTTTTGTTTTGTGTTTTTTTTTTTTTTTTTTTTTTTTTGCGGTACGCGGGCCTCTCACTGCTGTGGCTCCAGACACACAGACCCAGCAGCCATGGCCCACGGGCCCAGCCGCTCCGCGGCATGTGGGATCTTCCCAGACCGGGGCACGAACCCGTATCCCCTGCATCGGCAGGCGGACTCTCAACCACTGCGCCACCAGGGAAGCCCCCCTCGTTGTTTTTTACATAGCACTTTATCCTTCTCAGAGCACTGGCACATTTATCCACCTGGTGGGATCCTCACAGTGACTCTGGGAGATAAATTATGTATCATCATTATGTCTCTGATGAAAGAATGTGAGCAGAGGATAATGAATTGCTAAGGGTCACTCAGTAAGTTAGGGGCAGTGCCTGGACTAGAATCTAAAAAAATTATTTTTTACCACTTTGCTATGCTTTCCTAAGATTCTGTGGGAATGCAGACTCCTCTTACTGGAAAGGACAGCTAGATGGCCGGAGGTGTGGTGGAATGTGGCTGGAGGAGGTGGAAATGGACAGCTGCTTAGAAGAGAGGCCTAAAGGGTTCAGTTCTACAGGGAAGGGAACATTTGGGAATACTAACACATCGTTTTACAGTCATAAGTGCCAACACGTTGAATGTATGAAACTGTAGTAGCCACAGACACACCTGAGTTTGAATTCTGGCTATGCCACTTGGGAAGCATACATAGCATAACCTCTTTGAGACTCAGTTTCCTTTCCCGTAAAGTCATGATAACAACTACAGAGTTGTTATGAGGAAAAAATTAAATAATGTGTGTAAAGTGCACAGCCCAGAGCCTACCATATAATAATAATTCAATAAAGGTAACAGTTGCTAACTAAATAAAATAAGAAAAAATGTTCAGCCTTGCAGTGAGTCAGAAGCCATAGTAGCCGTGTTGAGCATCAGACGACAGTTAAGTCACATGAAATTATATCTACTAAGGGTAAATCCGTGTACCATTTGGGAGGAAGTGAACAAAGGGGGTTTTAATAATGCAATACATTTAAGTACGTTAATCCCAAGGTATTATGAAATCTTCCCTGGAGCTCTGTAGAAGCCTGATTTTACCTATAAATTATGAGAAAATAAAGGTGACTGTAGCAACTTCTGTCAGAGAGTTGGAAGGAACGCAGCAATATTCACATGCGCACATGTATGTACACACACTCACATACACACACTCCTCATTACTCCAGCTATAATCATAGTGGCACCTTTGTCTTCCTATAAACCAGGTTCCCCTCAAATTCCTGGTTCCAGTCTTGAGGATTCCTTGGAATGAATCCCCTGGTTTGTGTAAAGAGCGACTGTTCAACTTTCTATATGTAAAAAAGTAAAATACATCTTAAGAAAAGTGACCTCTGGGTGTATGTATTTCTGGGTGTTTTAGTCAATGACCTCCCAGAAAAAGAAGCTATTCTGCTATCAAAGAGTTTAGTTGAGTAGAAATCAACGGAGAGTATCATCTCCATTTCAAAATATAGCTCCTCTAGCGTTTTCTGAAATGTGGTACATTTTGATGAAAAGCACATGTAGAATCTCCACACTCCCCAGCTTTGAAACTGACTTTCTCAATTATTGCCTATATGGCCTTTCTTCTACTTGACAGTTATGGAAAGTTTGACCTGACTGATGAGGCCCTTTGCAACTTTCTCACTCTAATAGCAACAGGAATAAAAAAGACCCTAGAAACTTCCGCAACTGCTCTGCTGAATTTGAGAAAAGAGCTCCACATTAGCTCTCAACTATTTGTAGTGCTGTGGGTATCAGATAAGGTCAATATAAGTAAGGCACCCAAACAAATCAAACTGAAGACTGCTAACTTGGTGGACTTTAAATAACTTAGTGCCTAGTCACTGGAATTAAGCAGCCTATACTTGGAGGCATTGGGAAAGTAAATGAGATGCAATACTTGCATTGATGCACACTGATCCCAATTCACTTAAGCAGAGAGGTGCTTTCTGGCTTAATTAAATAAATACCATCTTTACTTCTTTTATTGAAGATGTTGTAGGAGGTGGGAGTTAGGAAAGTATTGAGGTAAAAGTATTTTATAAAGATGTATGTAATGACCATCAATGTTTTACCCACTTGTTTATTGCCTTTACTCAAAACTTTGAAATCAAAGATCTCTGACATTTTCTTAATGGCTATATCCACCCCAGTCCACTCCTGAAAATTTATGAACTTATAAAAATCTCTTCCTCTAATCAGTCAGAAAACATACATTTTGCAGCTCATGTGTTGAGCCTTCATTAGATGTTTGGAGGTGAGGGAATTGGTGGAAAAGAGAAACAGAGTCACAGGACACTATCAAAGGACTAGCAGTCTAGTCTGGAAGAGAAGAAACAGCCCAAGAGAAATGAGACATGTAAGTAAGATTTCACAATAGTAGAGGATCCATACTAAAATGGTTGATGTAATATGTGGTTGAGAGAAGATTGGGATAAAGATGGATTTTCTCCAGATTCTCCCATATGTCTTCTTGATTCGGTTCTTGCCAGCTTGAAGCCATCCTATCTCATATCTTCCTTCTTGAGAAATCCTTGATGGCTTTCCAGGGTTCACACTGGAAGGCGTGGATCCTTCTCCTCCTTTAAGGCTCATTCCAAATAACTTCTACTGAGACTGCCCTTTGCTGATGACCTGTGTAAAGCCTCTCCCTCATTATTTTCTTAGCATCCAATTTTTGTGCCTTCTTGTGTTACTGAATTTTTTAAATTTAAAATTGTCCTGTTTGTTTTCTTATGTTTTCTGTTTTATTTCAAATATACTAAAAGTTCTAAGAAGGTGGAACCCATGGCTGTCTTACGTATGTTGTTATGAACACCTTATGTGGTACCTGGTAAATTGTTGTTACTCAATACATATTTGTTGAAATTTTTTAATTAATTTTTTCTACTTGATTTTCTTTTTTCCTTTTTTCCCATCTCCATTCATTAACCAATGATAACAGCTTGGCATGCATCTTTCACCATGTTCCTAGGAACATATATAAATATAGGGTCATTTTTCTCTCTTGCCATAGAAAAATAGAAGCACACTCTATGAATTAAATTTGGTTTTCTACTTTCTAATGTATTATGGACATCTTTTAGGTCAACAGAATTTTCTGTAATTCCTATTTTTAACTCTGTTAAAATTCTAGGCTATGAGTGTGCCATAATTAAGGGTGTCCAATAAATTTTGCAATTATGGCTGAATAACCTGTTAACGAGCATTTAAGTTGTCCTTTTTTCTTTTCTCCCCGAAATGTGATAACAGGCATCCTGTATTTATATATCTGCATGCTGGTGTATTTAATTCTTTAGACTATATTCTCAAACTGAGATTGCTTGATTAAAATATGTGTGTACTTTTTAACTTTACTACTGTAAATTTCAAACATATAATAAATTAGAAGGCATTGTATAATGAACTCACATCCACCCATCAGCCATCTGCAATTTAATCCTTTTAAATTTTGATAGATGTTACTAGATTACTTTCTGAAATTTTTTGAGGAATTCATATTCTCACCAGCACAACTGTCTGTTTCCCAAGCAGATGTTCTAACCAGATTGTCACTATTTCTTTAATTCTACTTTATTCCTCCAATATTGTTGGCCAAAAAAAAAAAAAACCCTCCTTATTTTATTTTGACTTCCATTCTAGTGAAATTGAGCATCTCGTCCTACATTTATCACCCGTGTAGATCTTCTGTCCTTCACTTGCTTGTCTCTATTTTTGTCCATTTTTCTAGTGGGCTTTTGCCTTTTTCTATAGCAATTGATACATGCTTTGTAGATTTTATAGGTGTTAACTCTTGGTTTGTTGTATGTACTACAGATATTTCTCCTCTCCTTTCTCTTCTGCACTTTCACTCTGTTAGTGGCACCTTTTTCCACGTAAAATTGTTATTATTTATGGAGTCAAATGTGATTATCTTTTGATATATGGCTTCATTCCATGGTCTATGATCTATGTAAGTTTCAGGTCCACCTTCAAATTTCTTCTCACTTTCCCCCAAAACTCAATATGCTGCCACCACTCTGGCATTCGTTCAGTTCCTGAAAAGCAAACTCCTTTCTTCCTCAAGGTCATTCCACATGTGGTTCCTACTGGTTAGAAGATTCTTCTGCCCACTTTTCACTGGCTACTCTCCACTGATTTTCCACATCTCAGCATAAATGTTACAATCTCAGAAAGGTCTGTCTGACTCCCAGTCTAAATCAGAAACCTCTGTTCTACTCCTGCACGGTACTTATCATTTTCCTTCATTACACATGTTCCGGTTATTGCTTTAAGCCTAACTGTGTGATTTTTGTTGTATGTCTCTTTCCCTCATTATATTTCAGGGTCCATGAGGGCAGACGTCAGGTGTGTTTGGTTAACTCCTCTACCCCCAGGACCTAGTATAGTCCCTGGAACATAACTATAGCTCACCATATAATTGATTGACAGCAGGAGTGAATATTCTGAGCGAAAACATCACAAAAGATGGAGCATTTAAGCTAAGTCTTGAGAAATAAGTAATATTCAGCCAGGCTAGAAAAAAAAGGGCATATGAGTCAGGCATGAAGGTAGAACTTTTATTGGTGTATGGGAACTGGAAGATGGCAATAAAATTATGACTGTCACTTTCTTTGAGAGAAATGGAAGACAAACTTGAGTAGGTAGCTGCGGCCAGACCACGAAGAGCTGTGAGAACAGTAGTCACGTTGGTACTTTAGTAAACACCATGACAATTTCACGGATTCTAGTAAGACCTTATGGGCACAATGACCATGTAAAAAGTCCGTGAAGCTTATAGATGACTAAGCTGTGGACACAGAGCCATGATCTTATGGCTTCCCTCAGAGATGAGGGAGAATGTGTTCTTCTGTCTATTTATTTTCAGTGTCATCAATGTCACGCATGATGTGATTGTCCATTGCCTTTTCTGTTCTGTGTGGTGCCATCTGAGGTAGCAGCTGTCCTAGTCGGTACTCCCTGTCCTCCAGGCACACTATGAATTTTTCTGTGTTTTGCACCCCTCCTCATGCAACCCCTAGATATCTGGTGAAGGAAATGATCCTCTCAATCCCACAGCGGTGGCCCCTGCATTTCCCTTCATACACGTGACTTGGTGGCTTTGAAAGTAGCAGAGGAAAATGTTAGTCCTGGCAGCCAGGCAGGTAGTAAAGGCTTATTGATTTCCAAGTTCTATCTGAATCTCCTTTCTGAATCTCCAATTGATTGGGTAGGGGTTGAGATGTATCAGGCATGACCTCCTTCAAGCCATTTGTTTGACCTGCAGTAGCAAACATCAAAATGTGCAGGGCATGGGTGGAGCTGGTGAGCAGGGAAGGATTTGAAACATTCGGCATTCAGTCATTCATCACCTCTCGGAAAACCACAGTGTGAGTTGAAATGAATGCATGTCATATAAATCACTGCCTACCTGCTTTCCTGCAACTGTGGTACTTAAACGTGCATTCTTATGAGTGATTACATCATAATTGTTTCTTTTGGCCTATGTTGTATTGAAACACAAAAATGAAAATAATAATAATTTTCTTTTTTGGTGATGGGGAAAATAATTGTGCTAATCTCAATTCACAAATACCACAGGAGCCTACAATTGCAATTTTCTTTTCACAGTATTAGTAAAACTGGGTACTGGAAAAGTCAAATCTTCCCTTATGAATCTGAAACCATTTTCAAGGCTAGCTTAGAATTATAATAACTTCCACATCTATTAAGACACAGTGCAGAATTATGGTCTAATGGGATCATTTTAGGCAATTCTTTTTCTTCATTGGGGTGGAGACAAATTTTAAATTGATTACTTTTAATCTACGATAAAACCAGAAAGACTGGTCAAAGACTTTTAAGTGAGAAAAAAAATTCAGTAAATGCGTCTTTCCAATAATTTTTTAAAAGGGTTATTGTAAGGCAGGTGGTCTAATAATTTTAGGATAGCAGAATGAGCATAATGTTTTATGACCCTTTACCCCTCCTGGTCTGAAATATATAGCTCAAGTTCCATTTTTTTTATCATTGGTATATTTTATTCTTTATGCTTTCTTAATATTGGTAATCTCTTACACTTCTTTTTTTTCTTAAAGCTTAAAGGCTGAATTTTCCTTGTTTTCAGTATATAGTGGAACTCTTGCATCATCCTTGATGTGACAGGGTCATGGCTGATGATGTACCTAAACACTAACAGTCTGTATTGAAGAAATAAAACCAGCAATACAAATGTCCTGGAAACAACATTCTCACCCTGCAAAGCTAAGTCTGGAAACAACATAAATTTAATAAGATTACAGTGAAAGAATAGCTCATCCAAGTATACAAAATAGTTTCATAAAAGTGACGATTTGAGCGATAAAAAGAACATCTGATGACATGGTTATTGCCTTGGTAAACTCGTCATCGGAAATACAAGGTCCCACCGCTCACCAAACCCTCATTTTATGTAACAGGAATTAGGATTTTAAGCATCGTTTCACGTGTAAAACATTATGTAAAAACATAAATCAAGAGCAGGTTTGCTTTTTAATAACAATATTTGATTACTATGTTTCTAATCTCAGAATGGAAAGAAAGTATAACTAAAGGATGTCAGATGCCTTCCATTGCACAGTGCTCTTTGGAAAAAGTCACTAATATTCAAAAATTTACCTTTCAAAAATGCAGAGTTATTTTAGAACTTCAGTTGTGAATCAGCTTGCTGAGTCAGTGAGGGCTTTATTCTCCCACGTGCACAGACTGTGGCTATGACCAGACACGATCAAACAGTGGCAAACTGGTAACTGGAGGCTCCAGTGCAAAGCTGAACGGCCTAATGTGCTCATCTTCCCTGCTTCATAATCAAAGTTTTCTGAAATTGGTAATAAAACATTTGATAAAGCATAGAATTTTATTCTTAAACAAATTTAGAAAGTTAAATTTTAAAATAAAGCAAGCCAATATATAAAGCACCAAGGCTGTGTTCTAATGAAATAATCACATTGACACCTGTTTTTTTTTTTGCGGTACGCGGGCCTCTCACTGTTGTGGTCTCTCCCGTTACGGAGCACAGGCTTCGGACGTGCAGGCTCAGCGGCCATAGCTCACAGGCCCAGCCGCTCCGTGGCATGTGGGATGTGGGATCTTCCAGGACCGGGGCACGAACCCGTGTCCCCTGCATCAGCAGGCAGACTCTCAACCACTGCGCCACCAGGGAAGCCCGCCATAGGGACAGTTTTAAAGTGTGATGTGAAATCAGGAACTTGGCAATAAGTTTTGTCCCTCATTGAACACCCGGCTGAGTAATGTACCAACTCGAAGAGGCAGAGTCCTGACCCGCGCTGGCCTGGCCTTCTTCCTTTACTGAGTGGGGAGGAACACACCAACTGTGCTCTCCGAGGGCCACCTAGAGGAATACCAAGAGCTGGGGGAGGGATGCAGAGAAGAGGTAGGGAGGGGGAAGAAGTAGGAGAAAGAATAGGCAGGAGCATGGAGTGGGTGACCAAGGGCCAAAGGAGCTGGTAAGAAGTAAGACTTGGCACGTGGTCCTCTCCACTCTGTTGTATAGCCAGTTGTGTCTCTCAAACATGTTTCTTCTATGGTATTTCTTAACTGGATCTATATTAGTTCCTATTTGGGGAAATCATGTTCTTTCACAGATACAGTGCCAAGGACTATCAAAAATAAAGAAGGAACGTACATCAGGACGATTTCTTTTTCTGTGGTGGTAGTTTTAAAATAACTATTCAGCAAGTTTAAGGATAAGTTAAAATTTTAAATATTTCACTTTTTAACTTTTTTGTGCAGAGCAACAAATGGGTTTATTATTCTTTTTATGTGACAAGGCCCTGGAATATGTCTTTTACCCTTACTGTGCCTTCTTTACAATGAATTATTACCTGATATGAGTAAACTGGTTTAGGGTATCATGTGGAAATATGTTAATAACTGTCCTAGTACCTGAGAGACTATTCCTTTCTAAGTAATCAGAGAAATAATTTGACAGTGACAAACAAGAAAATTCTTAGAGCTAGCTTATAATATTCTTGATAAATCTGGGCCAAAGCAGGCCATATGGAAAATTAGAGACCATCAGATCTTGCCAGATATTTGAGAGAGAGAGAGAGAGAGAGAGAATTAAAATAAATTTTTATCTGTCCTTAAGATAACACTATCTGTACACAAGTCCCAGAAATATTTCCATAGCCATTTGGCTGAGAAGTGCCTTATATGAAAGAGGTTATAACCCTTGTGACAGCCTTTTGTCCTCACCACTATTATCAGTAGCTTTTGAGTCATTTAGGCAAAAATCAAAGGCCTTCATATCGCCATTAAGGTGTGCACGTGCACTTTGCCCACATGAGTGGACCCACCACTACCATTCTTCCTCTCTGAGGGGTATGTGATGACTGGCATCCTTCAGTAAAATGAAGATAGAATTACATGGGAAATTTTTGATTAAGTAAAATAATCTATTATTACAGTGTTCACATAAACTATGTGTAATTCATGATGATATTTTTTATTTTATGAATCATTAAAATAGGGTATATAGGCCTAAACCGTTAGGATATTTCATCTACTCTACTTTTTTTCTTTTCTTTTTGCTAGCCAGCTAGCCTGAAGTGAAAGTATGGGTGGAGCTGAATACTTGCCCATTTCCAGTTACACCGATAACATGTAAATGCCTTGGCTTATTCTTTGCCCATCGTCAGTCGGTCCTATTGAAGTTTTCCATTGGTCTGGGCTCCTTGTACCTCTGAGCCCCATGTGATGAATAGGCTACATTAGCTTAGTTTTACTTACAAATCACTTAACTTTTGACTAATCAGAGACTTACTGCTAATCTATACCTGTTCATTCTTTCAGCACCTCTCTTATACTCTCTTGTACCTGTTTTTTTAAGTGTTCTCATCACTGCTACGACAAAGAAATGGAGACAGAGTGAAAGTAACATTTAGTTAATTTGTTTTTTAGCACTGCTGAGAAAAAAACACTTGTAGATTTTTAAAAATTATTTAGAAGGTCTTGATTTAGTTTACTAGGAAGTGTAAAGAGAATGCAAAATACTCAAATCCATGAGATATAAGAATTGCTTATGGAGGTTTCTGATTAAATTCCTTTCTTCATATTGTCATGAATGGTGAAGAGATGACTGTATTTTTTAATAAAAAATATTAACCAAATTATATAAGAAGGCATTTAGCCATTTATGCTATTATCTACATTTAAATTAATATGAAATTCCTCAGAGGTTTTTCAGTGATCATCAAAATGAACCATTAATGACAATCAATATGGGAACCACATTTATAATTCATGAAAATAATTACATTTCCCTAGCATTTTATCGCACATCTGGGAGAGATGTCCCATTAACCCTTAAGTGTATACATACTTCTGATCTTGGCACAGAAGTTAAGAAAATTATCACTTAGCTTTCAGATTGGAAGCATAAACAGAAAAAAAAATTGTTAAATAATCAGTTAGATATGGAAGCAACTGCATATTCCAAATAGACCTAAAATAATATCTGTGGTGGTTATTAATTTTTAATGTGAATTAGGGGAAAAAAGGGATAAAATGTTTCATCATTGGGTTTGTGGAGGGTTCTTTTGGTAGGCTAGTTTTATGATATTTAGAATCTTTGTTTATACATGGGTTACGGAGATGTTTCAGGCCTGCGTGCGAAGCAACCTTTTGGCTGGAGTCGCAAAAAAGACAAGTATTTTCCTTAAACAGGAGGCATTTCTCAAATGGCTCTATGGCAAAATGGAAGCGTTTGAGGCTTTGCTTTGGTCTCTGTAATCTCATTCTGGTTTTACCACCAGTTTGGCTTTGGTGCACTCCTTCTACAGTTGTGAAAACATATCAGAACTATCTGAGCTGATAAAAATAAAATTAGAATTCTTTGGTAAGATGGTCCATTTACAATACCAATTCCTAAATGGAAAAAAGAGGCCATATATATTCTTAGTTTAGAAAATGTAAACCTTGCATTGCATTAAAACTCTCGAGTCTGACTATCATGAGCTATACGATTAGGATTTTTTCTCCATTCTCCCCGTTCTTTTCTGACAGACAAAGTGAGGTGATTATGAAAATGTGTTTAAAATGAAAGCATTCCATCGGGTGTGGGGAAATGATTTAGGTGATATTTAAATAAAACCCCTTTTGCAGCTCTTGAGAGACCATGGTAAAAGAATGTTCCACAAAATGAGCAAGTACAAAGTTGTCATTTAGTGAAAGTTAGCAGTTGAGCTAATTGGCAGACTTTGGCAAAGGTGACTGCATTTGAGAGAGAAAGTGCTGCTTTTGGTTTGTCACATAGTGACAGAGTTCCTGCAGTAGGTTCTGTTCTTCTTGAGAGGAAATTAATTTCCTGTAATCAAATGCTGTGGATTATAGTCTTTGTCTCCTTCTGCCTCAGCCACAGAAGCAACTCCAAGGCTTTTTTATTCAACAACGTTACATGAGCTTTTGTAAAACAAGCAGGGATACATTCAGCATACAAGGGTTTTACCTGCTGCATTTTGTAGCTCCAGAACAAATGGCTGCTTTGAGACTGAGAGCTATTCCTTTGTAAGTGACTATATTTGTAAGGCTTTATTTGGGGAATGAAAGTGACGGCAGGAAACCCACATTTAGGCAGATGAAATCTTGGTGATGTTTGAAAATCGAATTACAAAGCAGCATAGTGCTATATGGTAGGAAAATGATTCCCAGTAACTAATAGGAACTTTTGTAGAAATATTAAAAAAAAAGGGACTTCCCTGGTGGTCCATTGGTTAAGACTGTGCACTCCCAATGCAGGGGGCACGTGTTCAACCCCTGCTCAGGGAACTAAGATCCCACATGCCGTATAGCACGACCAAAAAGGAAAAAGGCCTCTTGCTTAGCCACCCGGAGCACCGTTGAAGAGTTTAAGGGTTAGTGGGTATAAAAAAGAAATCCCCCTCCCTATCGGGGACGGGGGGGGGGGGGGGGAATATATATATATATATATAATTACTAGTGATAGTGAAATAAAAGTACCATTTTAGCTTTTTTGAACTGTTCAGTTTCTGGTGTGTGTATATATATATACACACACACACCTTCCACATATACACACTATTTATGCAATCTTGAGATTATTTAAGTTCATTATGCATAATTTACAAAGAATAACATTTTGAAAGTTATAGCATTTTTAATTCATTACATCTGAAAAGTTATCTTTTTTCTATAAGACAAGGGAGAGGATGGAGATTCAGAGAAAGAGAGAAAACACAATCAGTCCTTAGAGAAAAATGACCTGTGATCAGAGATGGGATAGAATCTTATCTCTCTACAGCTCCTTTTCTTTTAAATTCTTTTAAATAATAATAAATTTATTACGTAGAGGAAGAGGGCCGCTCCCCCCTCCTGCCATCTATAAACCAAATCCCAGGACTTTTCTCCCCATCTGTGGTCAGTTTCAGTGCCCGACTAGGCCTTGGAGAAAACAGTAATGCCCCCTGTGATCCATTTCTTATACCCAAGGAAGAACTTTGTACTTTGGAAAGATTGAATGAGGGTTTGTCAGTTAAATAAAAGTGGGGCAGCCAGTCCTTTATTTATGATCATCTACTAGGCACTGAATTTTGACTCAAAACCAGTCTAGATGGTCTTTAAAGTATTTTAAAATATTTTCTTACTTTCTCCTCTCAAATTTAGTTTCGGTGATCACTGAACCACTGCCAGTGAATGAATAACATACACACATACTGATGTGAACAAATAAACCTCCAACCGAAAAGAAAATTCGTTGTTTTCGTTTGTAAAATTGTGACTAGAATAACACTTTTAAAAGTAGGCAATTAGACTATTAAAAGTGCCTGGATTATCTTTTTGTTCAATACTGTGTTCATTGCAATAGGAGGCACTACAATTTCTGAAGTAATCCTAAATTAGCTATCTTGTTTCAGTCTAGTGTGAACCGTAAGCGTTTTGTATCAATATCAATTTGATTCTTGAAATGATAATCTCTAATATTATAGGGTAGAGTCATTATGATGTTATGATTTTATTCTCCACGTTGGGTTTATTGTTTTTCACCTAACACATCAACATGGCCCTTTAGAACTACATGGAGCTTATTTGGAGCTACACTTCAAAGAACCTGTTAACAAAATCGATCTGTGAAAAAGAAAAGATGGCAGCAGATCTCTGTTGCAGTGCCTTGATTCACAGTCCCTCGTTTTAGTGACCAAGAGGAATAGGAATTGCTACATTCAGCAACAGTATCCTTTTTCTAGAGCAGTCGATGCCATTCCATTAGGCCTGGAGATAGACGGTAAATGTAGCTCTCTGGCATTCAGGAAACTCCATAATCACTTGGTGTTTTTTTTCCCACCCTCTTTCCTACAGCCAACCCAACCCGGGCAGGCGGGAGAGAGCCATACCCAGGCTCAGCAGAAGTGATTCGGGAGTCCAGCAGCACCACGGGCATGGTTGTGGGGATCGTAGCCGCTGCCGCCCTGTGCATCCTCATCCTCCTCTACGCCATGTACAAATACAGAAACCGGGATGAAGGCTCATACCACGTGGATGAGAGTCGAAACTACATCAGTAACTCAGCACAGTCCAATGGGGCCGTAGTAAAGGAGAAACAACCCAGCAGTGCGAAAAGCGCCAACAAAAACAAGAAAAACAAGGATAAAGAGTATTACGTCTGATCCCAAGATCTGAAAAGGACCCTTGTATAGAAATAGTCTTCATTTTATCTGAGACATAATATAAACTTATTTACTTTCCTTTTTATGAAGCACATAAAAAAGAAGACAGGGAATGCAATCAGGAAGGAAAGACTGTTTTTAAAAAATAAAAACAAGGATCTCATGCTCTTGTTTCTCCAAAAAAGAAAAAAAAAAAAAAAAAGCAGAGGTCAATAAATTCCCTGACATCCACAGTGTTTTAATTTACTCTGCCTGTCTTTATGTTGCTGGAACATTTCTAAAAGACAGTGGTGATCGCACGCATTCATAAAGCAAAGGAGTATTACAACATCGGGAGGCACGACACAAAAACAACACAAAACACAACACAGAAAAAGAAGCTACCTGTGATCCCGGATTTAGCCAAAGTGCTAGCACTTTCCCGAGAAGTCAATTAGTCTGATTGCCAGAGAAGACTGTCATTTTGAGTGACTCGACCTGCAAACCTTTTCAGAGTTCGTCACCTGGCACAACCGGAGCAGTGGCTGGAACTTGCACTTGAAACAAAGTGCTGGCTTTTTTGAAGACTTGTGTAGGAACACATTCAAAAAGCCCCCTTCTGGTTGTGAGGGCAAAAAAACAAAGTATGGAGGCCTTATTTTCAACAATGTGAAAGATAAGGCACATTTTCACACTAAAATTTCAAAACAGAAAGAAAAAAACAAGAGGGTATAGATGCAATCATTGG
Organism: Phocoena phocoena; assembly: GCF_963924675.1. Taxonomy (NCBI): domain Eukaryota; kingdom Metazoa; phylum Chordata; class Mammalia; order Artiodactyla; family Phocoenidae; genus Phocoena; species Phocoena phocoena. The sequence goes on from NC_089232.1 coordinate 49,044,330, forward strand.
GAAATTTTCATGCACGCTTAATATGTTATTACATGTGTTTATATAAAATCCATCTCTGTGTGCTTTCTGGACTGTGATAAGTGACGTTTTATAGCCTGTTGTATAGAAAATGCAAAATATATCTCTGCTCTTCAGCCATTTTTGGTAAATTCAATGTTATAAGTGTTGCTAACTATAGGGAGTTTTATGACATCAGATCAACAATTATTTCAGGGTTTTCTTTTTTTGCCACCATTATAAATTGCCACAATTACTTACTTTTTTAAAAAAAATTTACAATGTAGTGTTTATTCTAAGGAAGATATGTATGAATGTATATAAAAAGACTCAGCTACTTTTTTTTCCTTACATGTACAGCCTTCATTCTGTTGCAGTTAAGTTTTAGTATTTGTATGAAAGGTGTGATTTAGAAGGTAAACTATATACATATAATCTTCTTTGCTCCCCCAAATACTCACATTTCCCACATACATTCCTCATTCACGATCACAAATCTGCGCACGCACACACACGCACACACACGCACACACAAATCCAGAGGAATCCATCAGATGGGATGGAAGACCCAGCCGTACATGTAATAGCAAATATTTACTGACAAGTTGAAAAGCAGAAAGGAAGATCATTGTGCCAACATATTGATGACAAATGGGGTGATTTGCTTCATTGAGATCATGCTCCCAGGAAACCTCCAGATTTTAGTCCCTAATGAAATGGAACCTTTCCTTATCAAATAGACTATCGATGGTATATTGCTGCATGAATATGAACCATTAGGTGGGCAGGTATGGAAGCAAAATTGGTTGATCTACACCTTAACCCTGGCTGCTGCAAATGAAAACCTTCTGTCCAATAAAATTATATATATATATATATATATATATATATATATATATAGTCTCTGAACCTGATGTGCATGATAAACATTTTTGGAAAGTAAACACTTTCTCAACTAAGAAAGTATTTTCAGTAATTTTTGATTCTGTACTACTACCCATTTAAGAAAATCATTATTTGTTGATTATAGACTATAATTTAACTTTTCTGGTTTTACATATATATCATTAAATATAGTTTTAGTTTAACACACATTAAGCAGTAGAAATGTGTAGATTATTCACTTGTTTTTGCATATTGTTTCAATGATGTTCATAGCAATAAATTATTAGTATGAGAAGGAAATGCAATATTAGATTGGAAGGTGATGCCTCAGTAAACATTGGTCGCGTTACTTTAACATCTCCTAAAAGAATGATATTAGATTTCATGGAAGAGAAGAATACTTTTACAATTAGCTTTAATCAGAAGAGGCAAAAAATGCAAAACATCTTCTGTGATACTTCAGTTGATGAAAAAAGCCAAGACGTGGCCTGGATTTCAGACATACAGCACCTTAGATATATGTATAATTCATAGTAAATCACCACCATCTATGGTTGCCAAGTAATTGCTATATATGAAAAGTCTTAAAGGGTTTTCGTGACCCAGAAAGTAGAGGTATAAAACTAAAATTTATTTTCCATTACTTGTGTTTCAGATTTTCTTCTTTTTTAATTTGCCAGGTTAAAGGATTCATAAGTAGTTGTTGTTTTCCTCTCATCCAGTCTTACTCAGGGAAAGCCAGTGAAATAGAAGGTAAATATAAAACCACTCATTTACATCTTGAGGTTTAAAAAAAAATGGTTGCTTTTCCATTTGATCTACTGAACTTGAACTAGTTTCCATCTGGGAAGATTCTAAATTGTGATAGAAAATAACTTAAATAATGGTATTTTTAAGCAGTATATCTCTGAAGCATGTTGTTTGGAATTGATTTCAGTGTTTCTTTCCAGCATAAATTTTAAACTTTCGTGCAATATTGTCGGTAAAAATATTTCTAATGTTATTGGCCTACACAAAATCTAGCATTTTTTTTTTCTTTTTTTCTTTCTTTGTAAATGGGGAAAGAAAAGAGAGGAACACGAGCTAGGGAGAGAAAAGATATGAATAAAATCCCAAGTATCTTCATACCAAATGTATCAGGGTTCCATGCATAGTTGGCAGTTAATAGAGGATTTAACACTACCTGGCATAAATTTGATTACATCTCTAGACTGTAACTTTTCTGATTGAATATACTTCTTTTTTATCCATGTAATGTGTTGCCTTTAAAAAAAAAATACTACAATAATGTGTGAAGTGGTCAATCCCTAAGATATCAAAGAAAGGCCACATGACCCTACCCTTCTAGTGCTTTGTGTGATTGGGTACCTAAGGGTTTTGTTTTGTTTTGTTTTTCTGTTGCAAGGCCAACTTATCCATTATTGGAAATGCTAAGCAAGTGGAATTTACTGTTTTGTTAATAAAATATTTCTTAATACAACTGTGGATTTATTGATTTTTTAAAAGTAATTGCAACACCCTTTGGGGACAAAGTGGCACCATAAGGAAGACTGCATTTGAAAGGAAAACCCATCCTTAGACAAGCAGAGGAAGAATACCAACTCTGTTTTCTGGATTTTAGTATTCATTAAGCACCTCTACATTGATACACTTAAAGATACAGCCCCTAAATGTACTTTTGTTTACATCTGTTCATCTTACTGTGTGTGAAACCACGAACTCATACATGAACATGCTGATTTCATAAATATGGTTTTCTCTATAAAAAGCAATGTAATTCAGGTTAAGTAAATTTGTGATTAAATTTACCTAGTTGTGATTTCTCATTTCTAGGCTCCTATAGCTTCTACTCATTGTTTCTAATTCTCTTTGTGCGAAACAGAATGTACCCCATATTCCACATGACAACCATTCCAATATTGTTATCCCCCTTCCATATTTGCCTGGGTTTTCTCTTCTTCAATCTTAACTTTCTGGTTTCCCTTGGTCATTACTTAAGTTAAATGGATGCTAAAGTTCTCATAATCTTAATACCCTTCTTTTGAACCTCTGTTCTTCTCAAAATATGATACAAAAATGACCATAGTGTTTTTAAGACCAAATTATAATGGGTTTATCTCCTTCCTTGATTTGAAGTTTATTCTCTATAATACTAACACTTAAGGTTTCATTTTTTAAAGAAAAATCTTGTAATACTTATTTCAATTATAATGAATTTGCGATCAACTACCGTCATCAGATTTCTTTCCATGACAAGTTTCCTTTAACTTGTACTTATGAAATTGGTTATTTGATTTAAATGCAGGACTCTATATCTATCCATGAGAAATTCATTGTATTGTATTGATTGTATTCAGTTCAATTGTAGTAAGTACTAGCCAGCTGAGATAAATTGTTACCTTGCATCTCTCATACGGTCTTCTGACACGAAATCATTGGCAAATTTTAGACACATTTAGGGAAAATATGTTCACTAGGAAAGATATTAGGCATGCCTCAAGAGACCGCCTTCCAAACAATGCTTCTTAACTGGGTGGGGCGTGGGTGTGGGGAAGATGAGGTACCGTCTGGACAGTGTTGATTGACATGATGGTGGGAAATGCTACAGGTGTGTACAAGGTTGAGCTTAGGGGTGCTGCTAAACAACTTATAGTGGGCAGGAAAGCCTCCCCCAAACAAACAATTATCTTGTCCAAAATGTTAACATTGCCACAGTTGAAAGGCATAATACATATCAACTAGTTAGGATAATACCTACCAACTTGCCAATCATCTTTAAGTGGAGCTTCACTCAGTGTATCTTGTCTATTGGAAGATCACGAGAGACTAAGTCTTCTTGCAACCAGGGTACAGAATAATTTCCTCCTAATGTGTTGGTCAATCTATTGAGAAAGGGACTTAGTTTAATGCCTAATGCTGTTTATTAATGATTACACCTTCTTTTAAAAATTAGCCACAAACACCTATTTTTTACAATCGTTCTGATTTTAATTTCAAGCTCATCACTGTAGAATTTAAAACATCCTTTGAGTATTACTTTTAAAATTAGGGCAAAACTTGACTCCTCCATTCTTCTAGCGTCACTTCTTGTTTTCTCAAAATGTCAAAATAACTAGTATAATTTCTGTGATCACATTAAAGTTCTCTGGACTGTATTTGGCCTTGATGTGGACAAACTTTTGAAGATGGGATCTATAAATCATTCACTCCACCTACCTCAGGCATCAATTCTCACTGGTACCCTATTCCTTGGACTCTGATTTTACTATACTGAAGTACAGTATTGTTACTCATTATTAAGTCCTACACAGCTGATTTTTATCCAGTACTGGGCGAAATCACCTTTTCTTTGAGCGCCAAACGTAGAAGTTGCCTGTGTTTAAGGACCATGTTGTAATGAAAACCCATATCTTTATTTTTCTCTGAACATGTAATAAGTATGTAAGAATTAAGACTAACTGCAAATCAGATTTCTAATGTCCATCTCATGTTCATTCCAGCCTTATGCTTATTGAGCAAACAGAACTAAATCATTCACATTATTTACATTTTTATTTCTTGTTATGTTTAAACAAACAGCACCTATAGCTGAAATTCTGTTTATAGGAAATGTCCTCATCCTACACATATTACTAACATGGTGCAAATGACTAGCAATGGCCTTTGTAGCAGTCGGCAAGGACTGCATTACAAACCCGAGAATAAACACACACAAACACACACAAATTTGATATTTTGTCATTATGAAAATGTGGAATGATTCACGTACCCTGACTTTCAAAACACTTTTATAACAAGAGAAATGGTAGTCTATGCAAAAATATTAGTGAAAAAATTCAGTAAGGAACAGAGAGTAAAATACATTCTTGCCCTGGACCCCCTCAAGGGTGCATGTGATTCCAGCGAATGTGAAGAGGGCAATACCAATAACTAATATGACTTTTCGGTCTCTTGGTGATTATTAGCTGTTGGAGAAACTCTTGCTCAAACTAACCAATGAATAAATAGCCCAGGACCATTTTAGTTGGTTCTAATTTGGCACAAATTGTAAAAACGATTCCCCCAAATATGGTTGGAATCACACAGTTCAGACTGGCAACGGCATTACAATAATAAGGTTCTAGAGGATGTGGATGGGATTGCCTGCTGCATTGAAAATAAACAGAAATAATAGTATCAATAAAGCCAAATGTTGGTTTTGGAAAGGATTCATCAGGTAGAACTTATGGAATGGTCAAGGTAAGAGAAAAATTTTTTTAATATTAGGAATTTTTATTAAATGAGGCAGAATTATAAATACCACAGAGATAAAAAGACGTTATGAGGATATTAGTAGCTTTGTCCATTTCACCTAAGTTTTAAAATCTACTAATAAGCAGACTTGTGATAATTTAAACTGAGGACAATTGTAGCCATCTAAGTAAAGGTAATAAACAGACAATTGGACGAATATGTTTGAACTCAAGATTATCTGAGCTAGAAATTGAAATCTAAGAGCTATTGCTACACCTGGGGCGTCTAAAGCCATATACGTGGGTGCCATTACCCAAGATACAAAGAAAAGCAAAGGGACTTAATAGGAATAAGATCTACAGACCTCAAGTATTTATAGGTTATGGGTGAGAAGCTTGCCATGCAGGTATGAGGAATGCCAGGAGAACACAGTGTCATTAAAACAAAAGAGAGTGGAAGATGAGGAATATTTTATTTTGTTAGGTGTTAAAGTAAAACAATCTCTGGTGATTGACACGTGACCGGAATTACTGATTTTGTTTTAGCAAACCTGTAAGAGAAAAAAACCAATTTACAGGTTCAAGAGAGAAAGGAATAGTTCAGATAATGAGGCCTGGATCTAGCGGCTTAACACCGGGATTCTCAACCCTGATAGCTCTGTAAAATCACCTGGTGGGGGAAGGAGTCAAGATGGTGGACGAGGAAGACGCTGCGTTCACCTCCTCCCAGGAGCACGCCAAAATTACAACTACTTGCGGAGCTACTGTCTCTGAGAACAACCTCAGGACCAGCAGAAAAGATTTTCCACCACTAAAGATATAAAGAAATCACCAGGAGACAGGTAAGAGGGGGCAGAGACTCAGTCTCCTCAGACGCACATCCCCAGGTCGGGGCCCACAAGCGGGAGGGAGTCGGGGAGGGACGCCACAACCGCAGAGGCCCTCCCGGAGGAGCCAGCGGACGGACGAGCCTCACGCCGGGATCCCCAGTCAGCTCCTGCACCGGAAGACAAGGCCCCAGAAAGTCAAGCTTTGAAAACCAGCGAGGCTTATGTTTAGGGGAGCCCGAAAGCTACAGAAAATAGAGACTTCACTTTATTTCTTTCTTATTCATCTATTTTGGCTGCGTTGGGTCTTCGTTGCTGCACACGGGCTTTCTCTACCTGCGGCGAGCGGGGGCTACTCTTCGTTTTGGTGCGCGGGCTTCTCGTTGCGGTGCGCGGGCTTCTCATTGCGGTGCGCGGGCTTCTCGTTGCGGTGCGCGGGCTTCTCGTTGCGGTGCGCGGGCTTCTCGTTGCGGTGCGCGGGTTTCTCATTGCGGTGGCTTCTCTCGTGGAGCACGGGCTCTGGGCGCACGGGCTTAGTTGCTCCGCGGCATGTGGGTTCTTCCCAGACCAGGGCTTGAACCCTTGTCCCCTACATTGGCAGGCGGATTCTTAAGCATTGCGCCACAAGGGAAGCCCTTATTTTATTTATTTATTTATTTTTGGCTGTGTTGGTTCTTTGTTGCTGCGCCCGGGCTTTCTCTAGTTGCCGCGAGTAGGGGCTACTCGTCGTTGTGGTGCGCGGGCTTCTCTTGTTGCAGAGCATGGGCTCTAGGTGCGTGGGCTTCAGTAGGTGCGGCCAAGACGTCACTTTCAAAGGGCATTCATAACATTTCACATTCTCCAAGTCCCAGCACAGTGGCAGTAGTTTGAAAGATATCTGGGAGGATGTGGAGAAAAGGAAACCGTTGTGCAGTGTTGGTGGGAATGTGAATTGATGCAGCCACTATGGAAAATAGTTTGGAGTTTCCTTAAAAAAATAGATGGGAATTCACTGGTTAGGACTGCGAGCTTCCACTGCAGGGGACACGGTGTGGCCAAAAAAAAAAAAAGACATTGCCCCATAAAGCTTATGGCAGTAAAAAAAAAGAGGGGAGCTAAAAAAATTTTTTAAATAGAGTTGCTGGATGATCCAGCAATTTCATCTCTGGTATTTACCTGAAGAAAACAAAAACACTAATTCAAGTAACCTAAGTGATACACACACACACACACACACACACACACACACACACACACGAATATTACTCAGCCATAAAATAATCTTGCTATTTGTGACAACATACATAGATCTAGAGGGTTCTATGCTAAGTTAAATACCACATTGTCTCAATTATATGTAGCATCTAAAAAACAAAATAAACAGACTCATAGATACCAAAAACAAACCTGAAACGGCCAGAAGGGAGTGCGACGGGGGGAATGGGAGAAATAAGTGAAGGGGATTAAGACAGACAAACCTCTAGTGATATGATAAATAAGTCACAGGGATTAATTAACATATGGCAAAAAGAATATGGTTAATAATCTGATAACTTTGGGGACAGATGGTTACTAGACTTACTGTGGTAATCATTTTCATAATGTATGCAAATGTCAAATCATTATGTTATACACCTGAAACTAACATAGCATTGCACTTCAGCTATGGTTCAATAAAAATAAAGTTCACCTGGTCAACTTTAAAGCCCAATAATGACCAGACCTTACCCTGGGGGCTTAAATAGAGCCCAGAGATTTTCTAATCAGTTAATTTACTGATTAGTCATTATATACATTTATTAATTTATAAAACTTGCTAGGTGGTTCTAATGGACACCAACAGTTCAGATGGATCACAGAAGATATCTCTTGGAATAATCTGTCCATGGAATAATCTGTCCATGTGTCTTTAAGCTATAAACAGTTCTCTTTGGCTTATCCTGATAAAAATCAGAGAACTCCAGTTGCATATTATGTATACGACCAACCATAGCTTAAAATAATATTAGTAAAAGTATAATGCATACACCTGATAATGTCAGTCATAAGCAATAATTTGTTGACAGTATAGAATCCTTACTTTTCCTGCTCCATCGCCAGAGTTGTGGTTAACGTGTCTGGATGTCTTTGCTTCTAATTTGGACAGTCTTTTTAAAAAATTTATTCCATATACATATTTCTCATCACCCCCACTACAACGTGAGTTTCTTGAGGGCAACAATTAAGTTTTACACCTCTCTTTTAAGCACCACAGAACGTAGTTAAATGTGGAAACTCAGAAGATATTTAACAAATATGCGACTGACTGGTATTTTCATGAATCCTTTACAACTTCTTTTTGATGGGACTTCACAAAAGGAAAGAAGTAGCCTTCATGATCAAGTTCAGAAATAATACCACTGGGCTTCCCTGGTGGCGCAGTGGTTGAGAGTCTGCCTGCTGATGCAGGGGACACCGGTTCGCGCCCCGGTCAGGGAGGGTCCCGCGTGCCGCGGAGCGGCTGGGCCCATGAGCCCTGGCCGCTGAGCCTGCGCGTCTGGAGCCTGTGCCCCGCGGCGGGAGAGGCCGCGGCGGTGAGAGGCCCGCGTACCGCAAAAATAATAATAAAAAAAAATAATTGCCACTAATTGCCAAAAAATTCTCATCTTCTATTCTCTTAGAGACTTTATGTAGATTTATTTTGCCTCCTCACCTCCTCCCTATTCCTAAAATATAATAATACCACAATAGTAACAGAAGCAGTAGCGAAAGTGTATCCTCTTAATTCAGCTTTGGCTTAAAACAGAACAGATGGTGAAACTTTTATAAAGCAGGCCATACTTGAGAAGCAATAAATGGAACTGTGTGGCTGCAGTTGTTTCATACTTGTACGAGCTAATGCACACTGGGTAGTTAAATTCACAGAGTGGAAACGTTGGAATGGGCATTTGTAGTCCCTAAACAGTATGTGTGTGTGTGTTGGGGAAAAAATTGAGGACGCCTTAAGAAATGGTTGAAGAACACAGCAGTGCATTTAGAAGAAATAAAAAGACATCAAACCACCTTCGCCCTGGGGAAAAAAAAAACACTTTTTTCCCCCCTGAGGGAGAAGGAATGACTATGTTAAAAAGCAAAAAATAACCAGAGACAGATCTTCGTAAATTGCCTAGTCTTACAAACTCACCACAAAGAGCACTTTTTCTGGCATTTTGTCTTGAGAAATGAGGCTTGAGAGAGCGATAGCTGTGGCCAACTTTCCAATCCCTATTTTTTTTTTTTTTGCTTTTTCTTTATTCTGTTTTATGTTTCTCTCACTCCAGCCATAATTAGTGAAATGTAAAAAACCTTGTCTCATAACCTGGAAACCTCCAGAAATCTGCTGATTATGCAGTTTCCCATTTGAGCTAAGCCAAGACCCTGTCTGAGTTTCGTCTGGAGATTTTCTGCCCTTTGCCACCCAAATCATTTATTTATTTGATTTGATCCCTTTGATTTATTAAAAATGTTGCCACTGGTCTTAGGGATTCTTGGCAGGGATACAAAATGTGGATGCCATATTTAAATCTGGCACAAGGATGGGGCAAAGAATCAGATAAAAGGGAATAATCCTCTCTTAGAAAAGGCCTGCAAAGAGAGAAAATTGTGTATCTTGTGATGTCTTCAATAATAGAAAGCCGTGTCCACATCATTTCACGAACATTGCTGGAATGTTCAAGCTTTGGTTCAAGCCCTGCTAAAGCAGAAATTGTTTCATTGGAATCTAATAAACCAAAACCACAAAGAGTAACATGGTTTAGGTTGTCTGCATCCAGGTGAGAGTGTCAGAATGTCACCTGTGATGGTGCATACAGGGCTAAAGTAAAGGGTAACCTCAGACAGTGTGTTCACCGATCTCTCTCTCTTGCCGTTAGAGTGCCCAGTGAACATGTTTAAGGGTGGGGAGAGCATACAGTGGGTTATACTCTGGCTCATCTATTAAGGGTTTACTTCCACAGTCTGACTAATAAGAAAATGTGGTCTCTTTGCCTTTTCCTTATATTTCTCTCCTTTCTCCCGTTACCAATTTCCCTTTTGCCCTTTTTATCTCAGTCCCTCACCTCATTTGAGGTGGCTACCTCAAATCTCTACCCTAAGTGGCTGAAGAATGGACTAGGGCTTCCATTTGTTTTTCACGACCTGCTTCAAGACTTGACTGATGCATTATTAAGGCAGAAATGGTTGAAACAGAATTGCAAGTAGATGCAGCTAATAACACATTCATTCATTAATTCAACAAATATTTATTAAGAGGCCATTATGCACCAGACCCTTTTCAGGCACTGGGTGCAGAGAGGTGAACAGGGCAGAATCATTCCTCTGCTTGTGCAACTTTCTTTCTAGAAAGCAAGAGACTTCTTAAATGATCCTTTCATCCTACTAGATACTTTGACTCATACAAGAATGGGTCAAAGACTGAAATGAGGTCGAGAAAATAAGCCCAGCTCTGTTAGGAAGAATGCTGGCAAGCTTTGAGCTGTGTTTCCTACTGAAACACTACAGGATGTAGCTAGCTACGTGTTATAATTCCTCCCCCTCCCGCCCTTCTCTTTTCCGTAGTGAAGATTATGTCATTCTTTGGAAACCTTTGCCTTTTAATCTGTTCATTCCTTTTCTTTCACAGTGAGAAATGCAGGTCATTATCTACTTTGAAAGAAAAAGTCCTTTTCCCCATGGGGTTTCCTGATTGACTTGTTGAGTGCTGAGAATTCATCCTTGGTTCGATACCTCTCCTTTCAGTGATTGAGGGAAATCTCTGATGACAATACTACACTCCTGGGGGTAACACCTTAAATCAACACAGAACCCTGCCATCCTCTGCTAGTTGAGATCAGCTCCAGTGATTTTGAAGAGGAGGGGAAAACAGAAGCTTTAAAACAACTTGCTTCTTCATGTGCTTAGTGATTCTTAAGTAATCACAGTTCCGTCCTCATACCCAGCTGATCAGGCTTGCCCTGCCCTTTCTGCTGGCTGTGTGGATTCAGGCAAGCAGGCAAGCCATCCACTCCACTGCTGAGATAATCACGCACTGTGGGCATAGCAATGTTCTGAACTAACCAAGCAGCAGCACATACAGAGAGTCTCTTTGGAAGCCTAGTGTCAGCAGTCAGGGTTCATACACTGCTCGACGGGCTATCAGAGTAATACCAGCATCCAGGGCTTGCCTGTCTCTGTGCTAGGGGACATTTTTCTCATGGGCAGACAGACGGGGAAGAAGTGATCAAACTTCAAGCTAAGCATCACATACCTGTGCAAATGCATGCTTGGTGTGTTTATTATTTTTAAAGGCAGCATACATGACAACAAGGAAAGAGTGTTCACTAAAATATGGTATAGTGTGGTACATGGCAGGAAGGAGGGAATCAACATGGAAGAATGGCAAACACCCCACCCTAAATGTGGCTGGAAGTCTCAGTGAATAAAACTTCTTGGTAACATAGACCACAGGGTTCAGTCCTTTACTAAAACAGTGGACACACACTTGTTCCTAGCTCTAGGTCTCTTTCATGGTTGCATTACAAATCATTAAGATGTTCATGTTCTCGTATACTTTATTATCATTATTGTTGGCTGGAATCATTGTACATAATGAATTTCTTAGTAATCTTTATTATAAACTTAGTTTTTTCCTAATTTCACTACAGTCAATCATTTCAGACAGATTTTTTCTTTATATTGAATTATCTCATTAAAATTAATGCATAAGAACAGAAATGCTCAATCTAAACGTATAGAAATGATCACAGTTCTTGATATGTTTTATCATTCTATTTTTTAATTTATGTGAATTGATAATGTCACAAACAGTGAATGAGTGGACACACAATGGTCTTGCCATCACTGAGTACTAAATATATGAAACTTAGAATGCTGTATCTCATAACTTCCTTTATAATGTGTTTCTAAGTTGCTAGGGTGAGTAAAATTTTCTACTGTGCAATTTCTCCTTGATGAGGTCACCTCGGTTTTTTTGTTTTTGTTTTTTTTGTCTGCGTTGAGTCTTCATTGCTGTGCGTGGGCTTTCTCTAGTTGCGGCGAGCGGGAGCTACTCTTTGTTGCGGTGCACGGGCTTCTCATTGCGGTGGCTTCTCTTGTTGCGGAGCATGGGCTCTAGGTGTGTGGGCTTAAGTAGTTGTGGCTCTCGGGCTCTAGAGCGCAGGCTCAGTAGTTGTGGTGCACGGGCTTAGTTGCTCCATGGCATATGGGATTTTCCCAGACCAGGGCTCGAACCCACGTCCCCTGCATTAGCAGGCGGTTTCTTAACCACTACGCCACCAGGGAAGTCCCGAGGTCACCTCGTTTTAACTGTTGCCATCATTTTCTTAAAAAAGCCTGATATGGTCCATCTTTTGAAAGTGTGAGGTACTTAGCCAGGATCACTTAAGAAGGTATTACGCTATATTTAAAGCTGCATCAATTTGAAATATGACTACTGTAAACATTTACAGCTAGTTGATTGACAGCTATGTGCCTGTGTGGTTCTATAATTTAAAAAGAAAATTCCACAGAATACATTTGTTCAAATGTTTTGAGACTGACCTAAAACAGAGAAATAATAGAAGAGGTCCAGAAAGACACCTAGGAATTATGAGCCACTAATTCCACTGAGAAACTAATTTCTCAGTGACTGTGAGAGTTTTGGGGCATAATGCATGTTAAAACTATGGTTTATTAATATGTTGGTTGTAATAGACATCCAGGAAACATTATTTGACTTAAATTGAACTGCAACAAAGATTATTAATTAAAATAAGCAGTGCTAAGTGAATTACTAGGGATTCTGAGACCTTAGTCAATTCTGTCAATTAGTTAAAAAGTATGAATTTTAATATAGATAATGAAAATATATTGTTATGAAGAGAAATCTTTCTAAGGCTAATGGATGTACTATGCATAATATATGTAGAGAGACATGGAAGGTCTCATTCTCTTTTATTAGATGTATCGTGATGATGCAAGATACAAGATAGTTTTAGACCCTATATTTTTTCCTGGGAGTATCCAAAGCACAGGAGCCTCTGTCCCCATGGGGTTGGGGTGTGTTACACTCCTGGAATGTGGATGTGTTCACCAACCTGGAAGCTCTCCAAACACCAAACTGTTGGGATTTTTTTTTTTTTTTTTTTTTTTTTTGCGGTACGCGGGCCTCTCACTGTTATGGCCTCTCCCGTTGGGGAGCACAGGCTCCGGACGCGCAGGCTCAGCGGCCACGGCTCACGGACCCAGCCGCTCCGCCGCATGTGGGATCTTCCCGGACCGGGGCATGAACCCGTGTCCCCTGCATCGGCAGGAGGACTCTCAACCACTGCACCACCAGGGAAGCCCAACTGTTGGGATTTTTATGGTGGCTTCATCACATAAGCCTGATCAAACATGAAATCTATTTTCAGCCCTATTCCCTTCTCAAGAGAACGAGGGGTAGAGCTGAAAAGCTTCTAATCATGGCTTAGTCTTTCTGGTGACCAGCCTTCATCCAGGAGCCAACCAGGCCCCCCCCCCCCCACCAAGAGTCACCTCATAAGGACAAAAGATACTCCTTTCACCCAGAAAATTACGAGGGTTTCAGGAGCCCTGTGTCAGGAACCTGGGTCAAAGACCAAATATTAGAGCAAAAGATGCTCCTCGTTCTCTTATTACTTAGGAGATTACAGGAGTTTCAAGAACTCTGTGCCAGGAATTGAGGGTATACATACACACACACACACACACACACACACAATCTTACAGATTCTGTCCACCAAGATCTACTCTAGTCCTGGAGATGACACCTAAACACAGAAAAAAGTAAATAAAAATGTTACAGTGGATATAATAAAATATTAAAACTGAATATTGAAAACAACTGCTTAAATTAATCCTAAGCATTAAAAAAAGGAAATAAAAGCAACAAATCTAAAGGTTTTGTTTTACTCTCCACCACTCAACATATGCAAAAAACATGTTTCTCTGATGAGAATTTTCAAGGCCTTTTAGGATTGCAAAGAAATAAAGCTACAGAAAATAAAGCAGTGCATTAGCCACTAAAATTTAGCAGGGTGAATAAAACTTTATTGTTCATTTTTTTCCTAGTTAAACTTTATAGATTTCTTAGATATTAATCAGCACACAGAGCGTCTGAAATTTTTACTTCCTGAAGCAATAGCAAACTGAGTTTTAAATTATCCAATTGATCTTAGCAGAGAAAAAAGTGGACTGGAAATTGTTTCTTGATTATAAATATTTCACGGAGAGGAAAAAAAAACCTGAGCTAATTACAGTGACATTAAACTAGGAATCAAGCTAGAATTTTTCTTCTCTAATTTACCTCTTGCATTTATTCAGCTAAGAGTTAGTTGTTCCTTCCACTAATGATTACTTCATCATCATAGGAAAATATTGAATATACTATTGTTATTGATTTGGAAGATCCCTTTATCATTCGTTAATTCGTGGGCTGAATGGGGTGTTTAGCATGAAGAAATAGATAGACAAAAAAGTAAACAGAGACACCAAACTACAAACAGTCTTTTGGTAAGCATTCCTGTAAGTAAATATTTCATAGTTTGCAGTCTTCTACCCCACACTTAGCTCTGTCTTTCATTCTTCCTCTAATCTTTGGGGATAGTAATGCATCTTTCTTGGGCTAGCACGTGGAAATGTGAATGAACATCTCTTCTCTAGCATCTCTCTCTACCCCCCACCCCCGACCCCACCTCAACAAAAGTAGTAATACAAGAGTAGTAGAACACATGAGTGTCTGTTCTAATTCTAACCAGTCTATAGATGTTTAATATTTATATGGTACTCAAGGGGAAATTATTTTCCTGGACTTCCCCAGAACGGTCTGTTTAACCTAATGAAAACCATTGTCAATAACTGCAGTGTACAAAACAGAAAGCTGAAAAATTATAGTCATTCAAGATAGCTGATACTATCTTATAATCCGAAGGTTGAAAATGTCTGTCTATTCCACCCCCACTATATTTCTAGTATCTAACTCTTCCATTGTGCTGTCTGCATTATTGCTTTAGTTTAGTGTCTCATTATTTCTTGATTGTTTTCTGTAAAAGTCTCTTAAGAAATGGTCTCATTTACCATAACACTCCCACGTTTTATACCACCGTTTCCAATTCTACTTTGGTGATTTTCCTAAAATGAACATTATGTCTTACCCTTGCTTACAAATCATTTATTTCCAGTAACATGTCCTATTAGAAATCTCTAAAGACCCATCTGGTTAATAAGAAAAACAAAATCTTGAAGTGCTTAAAAATCTTATAAATGCATAATGAGAGGAAAGAAAATAACTCAGAATATCTTCCAAAACCAAATCAATGAGAAAGCATGATTCTAGATATTTAAGAAAGCACAGAAGCACACCCTGGGGTCCATCTTCTAATCCCTGGTGACCCAGATCTTCAGAGTGTCAGATTAAGGGGCTGCACAGGCAACAGGAAACCCAGTCTAGGTCCTGAGCAAAGTGAGATGTCAGATCAGACAATCCCACATACAGGCATGATGTCCCCTCACTTACTATGGGAACAGTGGTAGTGGAAAAAAAAAAGAACATTAAAACTAAACAACCAGCACCAGACAAAATCAAAACCAAACAAAACTTGTACCCCGTAGGGATATGGAAAGAAACAGTTATCATGACTTTGCCTATGGTTGAAAGAAAATAAAATGTCTTTAACACAAACCAGCTCTAACAAGGATATGGGATGTTATGGTATGTTATTCACAAAACTTGTATAGTCAAAACATCCCCCAATTTAATTTATAGTTATCTCAGGTCAGTAGTGCCATGGTCCTTGGAAGAATCAATGCCAATCCTCTTTATAAGAACACATTAAAAATTCACTTCTGAAAGAACTTCCATAGGTAAAGTTTTAGAAAGAAACAATTATTCAGGAAAAAAAAAAGCAGGAGGAAACAATAAATGAAAATCAGAGGAAAAGAAAACAAACTCAGACATATAAAGACTTCAGATTCTCAAATTACCAATATATACAGTACTATATATAAAAGGGTAACCAACAAGGACCTACTGTATAGCACAGGGAACTATACTCAATATCTTGTAATAACCTATAATGGAAGAGAATGTAACAAAAGTATATATGCACATATATATATTTATATATGTATCTGTATGTACATATATGTATAACTATATCACTTTGTACCTGAAACTAACACAATATTTTAAATCAACTATATTTCAATAAAAATTAAAAAAAAGAAATACCCTTTTTGTGCAATATAAGTATGATTTTGAGAAAATGCCACTGATGTCAATGGTATTAAAGGACCACATACTGAATTTACTATTCAATAAACTAAAAATGTTTCTTTAAGTTTTTAGAGATATAAAACATTCGGGTATTTAATCCATTTTGAGTTAATTTTCGTGTTTGGCAGAAGAGAGTGGTCCAGTTTCATCCTTTTGCATATGGCTGTCCAGTTTTCCCAACAATGTTTATTGAAGAAATTGTCCTTTCTTCATGGTATATTCTTGGCTCCTTTGTTGTAAATTAATTGACCATGTATGCATGGGTTTATTTCTGGGCTCTCTATCCTTTTCCATTGATCTATGTATCTGTTTTTGTGCCAGTACCATAACGTTTTGATTACTATAGCTTTGTTTTATATTTTTAAATTAGGAATTGTGACGCTCCCAGCTTTCTTTTCTCTCAATATTGCTTTGGCTATTTGGAATCTTTTATGGTTCCATACAAATTTTAGGATTGTTTGTTCTAGTTCTGTAAAAAAAAAAAAGAAAATGCCATTGGAATTTGGATAGAGATTGCATTAAATCTGTAGATTTCTTTGGGTAGTATGGACATTTTAACAATATTCTTCCATCCATGAGCACAAAGTATCTTTCCATTTAGTTGTATCTTCAGTTTCTTTCATCAGTGTCTTACAGTTTTCAGTGTTTAGGTCTTTAATTTCCTTGGTTAAACTTATTCCTAGATATTTTGTTCTTATTAAAATGTAGTTAATTGTCGATGGGATTGTCATCCTAATTTATCTTTCTGATAGTTTGTCATTAGTGTATAGAAACACAACTGATTTTTGTATATTGATGTTGTATCCAGCAACTTTACTGAATCTGTAAATTCACCTATCCTCCTGAATAATTTAAATGATCTTTAGATTACTTATAGAATGTAATACAATGTAAATGCTATGTTACTAGTTGCTGGTGTGTGGAAAATTCAAGTTTTGCTTTCTGGAACTTTCTGGAATTTTTTTTTTCAAATATTCTTGATCCACAGTTGGTTGAATCCCTAGATACATAACCTGGGAATATGGAACTCACAGATATGAAGGGCCAACTGTAGGTTTCTTGTATATAGGTATGTATTAATACATATGTGTTTTAGGAAATTGAGTAAGGATTTGAGGTTAAAGTGTAATGTGTAATGACATAAAATTTCCCACGTCCAATAATGGAAAACAGGCTCCTGATAAACTTTCTGCCCAAAATGTCTAACTTGCTGAAATGAATTTCTGACCTTAAACTGAGATATACTGCAGTATGTATGACATATCTTGTAGTAATTTTTATAGTTGTTTCTGTTTTCTCATGACTTTGAATTCACACTCTTTAGCTGGACTCACAAGCCTTTATATTCTGCTGGATGTTCATGCCTGTCTCTTTCTGCCTCAACACCAATGATCTTGCCATGCCCTTTTATGCCTCCGTGCATTTGTGCATGACAGTCTCTCCGCCTGGAATACTTTCCTCATTCATAACTCAGCTCAAACATTATTTTTGCATGGAAGCTGCTCTCTGGCTTCCCCAGCTTTTATGCTCCCATGGTATTCTTTGAGTCATATATCATAGAACACAAAAGAATATTCAAATTAGCTGTTTCTCTATTTCCTACACTAGTCTATAGGCTCCTTGACTGAGAGGATTGTCTTTCATGAGGTGATGATAGTAGGTTTTAAATAAATGTTTACTAATAAGCAAATAAATTAATCCATAAAGGTAAAAAATACAGATCATTATGGGTTCAGGTTTTAAGGAAAAGATTCAAGGAGAAAATGGACGTCAAAGATGTAAACATTAAGAGAAGAAAGTAGCAGGGAATTCCCTGGTGGTCCAGTGGTTAGGACTCAGCACTTTCACTTCTGTAGCCCAGGTTCAATCTCTACTTGGGGAACTAAGATCCTACAAGCTGCAAGGAGTGGCCAAATTAAAAAAAAAAAAAAAGAGAGAAGAAAGTAGCATAAGTAATACCTCAAAAACAGGACAAAAATGATATGAGATTGGAGAACAGGAAGTAGAAATTTTACAAGGGGAATACGGGAAGAAAAAATTGTGAAGCAAGAATGATTGAGAATTGAAAAATCCCACATTTCTCCTTAGATTATTTGACCCAGAGTTGCATAAATCTTTAATACCCAACTCCTACTGTTAGTTGTATGCTCTGATGTCTTTACACAAAAAAGTTTGGAGAGATGCATGAGATTCTTCTTGATGCTCTGTATACAAATCAGTTATCAAAGAGTTTTTTAGAATTAACTTTTCTGGCTCTTCTCCCACTCAAAGTCAACTCTTTTTTTTTTAAATTTTTATTTATGTTTTTATATAGCAGGTTCTTATTAGTTATCTATTTTATACATATTAGTGTATATATGTCAATCCCAACCTCCCAATTCATCCCACCACCACCCACCACCCACCACTTTCCCCCCTTGGTGTCCATACATTTGTTCTCTACATCTGTGTGTCTGTTTCTGCCCTGCAAGCTGGTTCATCTGTACCATTTTTCTGGGTTCCTCATATTCAAAGTCAACTCTTAATGCACTAGCTTAAGATGAACTCTGTCTTATATTGCTATAGTTGATTGATTAAACAAACAACCAATAAATCCCTGCCCTATTGTACTTTTGGGGTTATTTTCCTGAAGAGACTCATATTAACTTAGAAAATCTTGTGAAACAGAGCTGTCTAAACAAACTTTCTGTGATGATGGAGACATTTTATCTGTGCCACCCAATATAGCAGTCGCTATCCACGCAGGGCTACTGAGCATTTGAAATGTGTCTGGTGGTACCGAGCAATTGAATTTTTATCCTATTGAAGTTTAATTAATTTATATTTCAATAGCTATTTGTAGCTACTGTTTACTATCTTGGGCAGTACAGTTCTGGAATATTTGTGAGAAGCCTAAAGTTGCAACCATTACCCCTACCTCCTCAAACAGTCCACCTCCCTTTCTGATACTTTCTCCAGGACCGCTGGTTGGGCAAATAGATGCAGAAGCTGTACAGCTTAACTCCTAATTTGCTAGAGAATCTCCAGTGGCAGTCTTTAATAGGAATTAAGAGCAAGCTAGGCCATGAAGATATCCTCATTCCTGAGTGGCGTTTTGGCTCATGAATGGCCAAAAAAATCTCTGTATAATCAGCCTATCAAGAAAAATTATAATTAGAAACTTATTTATTTGCTTCTTGGGGAACGCTGGGTCCCTTTGACCATATTAACACAATCAGTGCTAAAATGCGATGGGAAATTGACTCTGGCATGCACATCACTCTTTTTGTACCCACGAGATTTTCAACAGAAGTCAAAGTAGCATTCTGGATTAGTGTTAAGTATGTTTCTTGTGATCAGACTGTCCTAAATAATACATGAGCCTACACGTACAGAAACATTTCATGTCAGCTGCTACTGAGAGAGCATTCCTAACTACCTCTGGTCATTCCTTCCAGCCCTCCGCAGGGCCACTTAGACAGGTTGTTAAGTTTGCTCAGAAGGACTTGAACCGAATTTAGAGAGGGAGTCCCTCCAAGCATTAGATGCGTGGTTTTATCTTTTGGAAATGGGGTTCTAATGCAAAGAGCTAGGATGCGGTCTGTAAATTTACATTTGAATAAGCACTCTGATGAGGCTGATACAGTTGTTTCTCCACCATGTTTGAGAAAAGTAGAATTGGACCATAGGACTCATGTGAGGACCAGAACATGGACCACAGACACCCAGCAGGGTGATGTGTGTTAATGAGGCAATAAGGCTTTAAGACACTATTTCAAACAGTTTTTCCAAAGAACATATGTCTACAGAGATGCCCTGTGCATATTTAATAGTTGGGGGATGGGGCATAATACCATGCGGTCTAGAAGAGAAGGCATTCAGAGAGAAAGTGTTCAGGAAACTGGAATAGTCCATAGCATGGCAGCAGGCTTAGCAAATGAATAATTCTTGTTGAGACACAAACCCTTTTCCCTCAGCAAGACACCCTGATCACCTAGTGGTTAACAAATTATAACCTTCACGTTCTGTTTCTCTTTCCTTCTTAATAAGGTGGAGGGGAAAGCAAGCCCTGACCTGAATCGAAATTCCTGGCCATCCTGTGGTCGGAAGCACGTGCCTTGTTTCGAAAGCTCAGTGCTCTGAGTTGAGGTAAGCGGCTCGGAACAAAGTGATTTTCAGCTGTCTGTGTTTTTTTTCACCATGGCGAGGCCTTATTATGTGTGGATTTCTTGGTGGCACGTTTGGGGGAACATCCCTGAGAATCTGTCCAAGTGAAAGCGGCTTGCCTTCCAGTGGTGTAGCCAGTAATAGCAGTGAGTCTTACAAAGAGTACTTCACATCTTTAAGAATAAAAATGAAGAGCTGTTCCATCTTGCCCTTCTTTCAGAGAAAGGCTTGGTGTGACTCTGTTCATCTTATGCTGAAATGGTCCACATTGGCTTCCTAAATGGGAAAATAATTATATTGCCAAAAATACTAAAAGGTTGCTTTTATTTGGTTTGAAAAGGCCAGTGTCTGACAAATATACTAAAAGTATCACCTATTAAACTCCTAGAAATATACATAATGTTTCAGGAAATGAAATCCCAATTCTCCAGCGGGACTCTCTTGGGTCAACTTCTCCCCGCCACCCTCCTCGCCTCTCTCCTCCTTTGCCTTGTTTGGAAAATGATCTTCAAAGGGGAAGGAAGAGTGATCATATTTAGATTCTATGTCAGACACTATCTTAAAAAAAAAAAAAGAAAAAGGGGACTTCCCTGGTGGCGCAGTTGTTGAGCGTCCGCCTGCCGATGCAGGGGACACGGGTTTGTGCCCCAGTCCGGGAAGATACCACATGCCGCCGAACGGCTAGGCCCGTGAGCCATGGCCGCTGAGCCTGCGCTCCGCAACGTGGAGAGGCCACAACAGTGAGAGGCCCGCGTACCGCAAAAAAAAAAAGATTGTGAGATAGCTCATCATATCCCCATTTTATAGGGCAGCAAACCAAGGTTTAGAGCAGCTGATTAACTTGCACACAATAAAACAAATAGTACATGGCAGAATGCATTCAAACCCAGGTATGTGAGACTTCAAATTACTCATCTGTCATGCCTCGATCTACCTGATCTTATTTCGAAAGTGAACTCATACTTATCTTTTTATTTTTGAAATATCATCGCTGAAAAATAAAACTTCCTCTCTCGTGCCTACCTAGATTCTCACAACAGCCCTTCCTCTGGTCTTCCTGCTGTGAATGTCCTTCCACTAGAATTATACCTGCGATGGCTGCCTCATTTTCCTTGTTAGAATGTTAACCTGCCATTTCCCATACAGAGGCACTGCATCACTCATCATTCCCACCAGCCATGTACCACAGTCTCTATTTCCATGTAATCTCATCAACAGAGTATGTTGGACTTTTGCCAATAGAATAGGTGAGAAATGGGGAAACTATACACTTGTAATGAACTCATAAGCTGCTTTCTGAACAATTATTTCTTTAATACTTACCATGTATAAGGCTCTGTTTTAGGAGATACATGATGTACTTTTATTTTTATTGACGTGGTTATTGAATTAAAGAAGGAGCTGGCAGTCCTGAAAAAAAGAATGGTAGTAAAATCTGAACTATGAAATGACATTTCTGAAATCTATTTCTTTAAATACAGACGTCCGAACAGTAAAAATCTGGAAGACGAGCACTAGACTAACAGAAAGTCTCTTTAACAGACTAATGCCAAATTCAAGTAGAATGTATCTTAGTCACAGATTTACATCCACAGTGCTTTATTTTTTCTTATTGTTTTATTTCATGAACTACTAGTTTTGATTTTGAGGTAACAGTGCAACAGCACAGCTAACAAATTGTCCTTTGCAGTTTTGACGAGGCATATTCAAGCAGGTACTGCGGGAGACTCCATAAGAATACCATGTATTGGCATTATTACACTTAGAAAGACGTGTCTGCAGCTGCTGTGAAATGTTTAGATTGATTTTCATGCAGGATAATCCTTTAGTGAATGAGATAAAAATGCCCCAAGTAGTGAGGTAAAGCCGTTGTTGGTGAGGAAATACTGCCATCCTGACTCTGGAGCCATACGTGTGAAATACAGATCTTTCCCTGATTTGTTGGTGCCCTCTTGATTGCTTGTAACCTGCTCAGTCTAGTTGGAAATTCTCTTGTGCCCCACTAAGAATAATTTTCAAATTTTGTCAACAAACCAAAAGTTCTTTTCTTATTGAGCTGGGCAAACAGCAAAAGAGAGGATTCAATGATAATGGCATATTATATCAAGCATATATTTTTTACTTCAGAAATTGTTAATAAAAGACAACGTCATCTCTACTTTTCCTACTAGAGTGTCTCTATAACTCAATGAGCAGTTTATAAACTTAAACCAAGTATAGTGAAGCCTGCCCTTTAACCTCTTAAGGTTCTCTTCTAGATCCTTTTCTCTTCTTAGTTTACTTTTATTCTTACTAAATAATCTCACTCATTGTCACAGCTTTAATGAGCATATGTATGCCGAAGACTTAAATGAGTATATCCAACCTAAACCTGTCGTACCTCTGTGAATCCAACTGCCTATTAAGTATCTTGGTTTGAACATCCTTTTGACACCTCATCACAATATGTATAAAATTGGACGTGTCACCTCTTAACCTGTCCCCTTCCTCCACATTCACAAGCAAAATTCTGCTCTAGTCTTCATGACCTCTATCAGTGAACGCTAACACCATCCACTGACTTTCTCAAGCCAGAAGTCAGAACTACCTACTTTCTCTTGCCCTCATTTCTCTTATCCAGTCAATCATCAAGTCCTGTTGATTCTTTTTGCTGAATAAATTCTAGGAGCAATCTGCTTTTCTCTATCCCAGTGCAACTATGTTCACCCAGAACATTCTGTTCTCCCCACTGGATTAAATGAGACCTCTCATCACAGGTCTCATTTGTCCCCTCTAATCCAGTCCCCAAAGTGCAACGGGTGGTCTTTAAAAATGCAAATGTGTTCATAACACGCTGTTCACTCCCAGCTTAAAACTTTTCACTGCCTTGCTACTACTCCTCATAAAGAGAAAACTTTTAACCCTGTGTTACAAGCTGGGTTATGTTCCAACATCTGCTAATTTTTTATCCTTCACCATTTGTCTCTTATCCTCTCCACTCCTGACAGGCTTGACTTCCAAAGCAACACTCCTATTTTTTAACCTCTAGGCTGTCCCAATTACCTGGAATATTCCTATTTTTCCTTCATATTTTAGTTCTTGAATATCACATCTCTTGGGTGTGAGTTGAGGGTGAGAAGCAGATGCACTGGGAATGTTAGCCATCAGTGCATGTGTGGGTCTTGTAATCCTGGACCTGCTTACTCCAGATCTCCTGTATACCGTCACAGAATAAACTGCTGTGGGGCATACCTGACTCTGTATGATGGTAAATTAGATAATATCTAGACCAGGACTGGCAACTCAGAAGACCCATTGGTATGTAAGGGTCAGACAATCAGTCTTTATCAGGATCTAGTGGTATGACAGGGACTGTTAATCAAAAGTAGAAATGTTATTTGCTTGGCCCCCAAACCCTAAAAGCCTGCATCATGACTGTCCTGAGATTTCTATACATTTCATATAGCATCTTGATATTCCACAGACCCTTCTAGTCTTGTGGGCCAAGGGGCAGAGCTTCTGACTCTAGAGCCTAGACAGTTTTGTGAGCCATTTCTTTCTCTGGATCCCATTTTAAGATGGAAACTTAAGTTATCTGGTAAATTATTTAGAGTGGCAACTCCCAAATGAGGTATATATTGCCTCCAATGTTTTAAGTTCTATGAGGCAAATAAAATCAGTGCATTTATAGGGAATAACAGGAATATTATAGATTAGATAATGTGGTCAGGGGTGGTCTCTCTAAGGAGTTCACTTTCTTTAAAAAATTTTTAATTTAATTTATTTTATACAGCAGGTTCTTATTAGTCATCAATTTTATACACATCAGTGTATACATGTCAATCCCAATCGCCCAATTCAGCACACCACCATCCCCCCCCCACCGCGGTTTTCCCCCCTTGGTGTCCATATGTTTATTCTCTACATCTGTGTCTCAATTTCTGCTCTGCAAACCGGTTCATCTGTACCATTTTTCTAGGTTCCACATATGTGCGTTAATATGCGATATTTGTTTTTCTCTTTCTGACTTACTTCACTCTGTATGACAGTCCCTAGATCCATCCACGTCTCTACAAATGACCCAATTTCATTCCTTTTTATGGCTGAGTAATATTCCATTGTATATATGTACCACATCTTTATCTATTCGTCTGTTGATGGGCATTTAGGTTGCTTCCATGACCTGGCTACTGTAAACAGTGCTGCAATGAACATTGGGGTGCGTGTGTCTTTTTGAATTATGGTTTTCTCTGGGTATATGGCCAGTCGTGGGATTGCTGGGTCATATGGTAATTCTATTTTTAGTTTTTTAAGGAACCTTCTAAGGAGTTCACTTTTAAGCTAAGATAGGAGAATGAAAAGGGAGTAGCCAAGAGTTAGGGCCCTGGGCAGGCCACCCCAAAATATGCCTTAATGGCATATTGATTATTTTGAATTAAAGTTACTTAAGAAATGGCTGGTGTGATGTAAAATAGATAGCTAGTGGGAAGCAGCCGCATAGCACAGGGAGATCAGCTCGGTGCTTTGTGACCACCTAGAGGGGTGGGGTAGGGAGGGTGGGAGGGAGGCTCCAGAGGGGGGAGATACGGGGATATATGTATATGTATAGCTGATTCACTTTGTTATAAAGCAGAAACTAGCACACCATTATAAAGCAATTATACTCCAATAAAGATGTTAAAAAAATAAATAAAATAAAACCTCAAAAAAAAAAGACTGATGCAAGAGGGTCTTTTTGCCCCTCCTCTCTCTCTCTGAAAGCAGGAAATAAACCTCCCATTTGAAAGCTGCCCTCGCTGTACCCAGAAGTAGAAAGACATCCTTATCACCAGAGGCAGGGAATTCAGGACCAAGAAGTTTATATAAGTAAACCTTGTTACTTCTTTACTAGTTTACTCCCCAAGCCCAAACTTTCCCGAAATTCCTTACTAATTAAGGACTCAAACCTAAATTTCTTTGTCCTGTCAGTTGCACTCAAATTTATTGTTTCTTTGTCTAAAATGTATAAAAGCTGCCTGCTTTGGCCACTTCTTAGGTACCATTGCTATGAGACCTCCATGGACACAAATGAAAAGTTATTGCTTTTTCTCCTATTAATATGTATTGTGTCAATTTTATTATTAATCCAGCCACAAGAATGCGAGAGGGGTAGAGAGGGAAATTTCCCTCTCCCCAGCACAAGTGAACAGCAGAAGCATATCCATGAAGAGAGAACAGATGTGAGAAAGAGGGTGGTGTGACTGGAGCATGGTGGACAGAGGGCAGGTGGCATCCAAAGTTTGGAGATGAAATCAGGGATCTGATTATTTAAGACACTATAGCCATCCATAGATATGGATCTCAATTTTATTCTAAGGTTCTAGAGGCAATTGGAGTCACTTACAAGAGTCAGAAACATGTTAGAAGGCAAAGGAACATAGTAACAATGGAGTTTCACATTGGCAAGCCTGGACTGAATTAGGAAACTTTTTCAAGTTCCCTGAGAAATTATATGTAGTTCTTTGCAAAGTGGATGAAGTTTCAATGTATATCAATGAAAGGAATTTTAAAATGCCTAAAGGGTAGACTAAAGTAGTTCTAGATTCTGGATAATTAAGAAAGCTAACTGCGGATTTCTCCAGTTTATAGTCAATATTTTTTCTGAGAAGGCTTGAATTTTTCATTCAGGGAGGTGTTTTCAAAATTATCTAGCTAAACTTTTCATGATATAGGTGCAAAAACTGAGGCCCAAGGGGTGTGGAAATCAGTTGAATTTCACACGGGGAAGGACAGAGACCAATATCCTCCTGCACAGTGCCGGGGGTGGGGGGGTGGGGAGCGCAGGGGGCAGGGAGAGGGGTGTGGTAGGCAGAAACACGGAAGGAGGCGATGATGAACCAGGAAACACTTGGAGTATATCAAGTATATCGAGTGTATCTAAATTCAGCAAAAACATTCAACAGACCATTGAGAGAAAGTTTAAGTAGTGACAAGTCAATTGGGAACATGGGAAACGTGGAATGTTGAAAACAAATGGACTCAAATATGGCATAAAAACAACAGGAAATTAGATTAGATCTCTTAGCAAGGCCAGAGGCCTCAGAAAGGGAAAGAAAGTAATTTTTCATAGCCCTGCTTATTTCCCCAGGGGCTAATATGTGGCTGTATATTTAAGGATGCTTTCATTAGATTTCAGTACTTCTGATTTAATAAATTTAGTACACCCTGGGATTTTCCAGGAGGAAAGAAGTTGATATCACGTACATTAAATGAAACTGTGTAGAAGAGAGAGTATGTGTTAAATCTATCCCTTTTCTTATTTCCCAAGTTTGTTGACATAAAGGAGTCATAGGACACAATAGCGCTAGGGTCAAACCACCACTGTCTATTTGTAAAGTGTTAGAGCACTTACCACCTTATGGGAGTTCCCTAGGTTGCTTGTCAAGTGAAATTTCAAGAATTTCCTTATGAAGGATTAAAAAAGCCAAGTCCAAGATATGAGTTCCCTGTTGAAATGTAATTCATATGGGTGCCTCTGGTTAAACAAGTTGCTGTTAAATATTGCTCTAGTGGCCACCATTTAAGAACTCACATGTTTGGAAAACTCCACCACCCTTTTAAAATTTTATTTTTAGAGAAAATATGTACTTGGAAACATTAAACCCATATGATTATTTTAGATTTTTAGCAGAAAACTAAAAGATAGAGACACATTTTAAGAAGCACAGTCTTAGAAAAATCAATATTTTTCAGCACAGTGCAATTTTCAAAATACCTCACATTGATTATGTCATTAATTATATGTGATAAATAAGACTGGTTCTTCTTAAAGTAAGAGCATTAGAGGGTTTTGCAAATTTACTTTGTTACTTAGAAAAATTGGGTCCTTCACTCTTCAGTTCGATGGTCAATAGACCCATGATCAAGTCTTGACTCTATCACTTGAGTATCTCACTTAGCTGCTTCTGATTTTCAGATTCTTCATTTGTAAAATCACTCCAATAATTCCCAGAGCTCTGTAGGATTGTTATGAAAACTAACGAGTAGCTTAAACAAGGGCAAGACAGTAGTATGTTATTTATTTTTGTATCGCCAGTCCCTGAATTGCTCCATGAAACAGTCTGTAATTAATATATTTCCAAAGAAGTTGATAAACTAAAACATGATAAGTTATAAATTAACAGCTCATTGTTAATCAGGTAACCTTTTTTTCCACCATCATTGCTTGCTATGAAGCTTTGTCCCACATACTGCCTATCTTTCCTATAACAGTCAATATATTCTATTTATAGTAGACAGTATAGTCTAAAATATTTTTTTCTTTAGAATACCAGCCTTTAGAAATGGCACTCTTATTAAACAACATGGTAACTAAAGAGTGACGAAACTAAAAAAAACATCTTTAAAGAATATGAAATCCAGAGATGGGAGATACGTATTCATACGTTTACAGCCTCATTCAAGGCCCGTAACGGTGCTGATTGTTGCACTTTTTTTTTTTTTTCTGGGCAGGGTTGCAATAGGAGGTACATCATATATACTTATACTATGTCTGATCTGATTCAATGTCCTCATTTTACTATGGAGGATTAGTTGACAGGATTGACACAGGATCAAAAATAGACCCAGATACTAAGAATGTTACTTGTTATCTATGTATTTTAAAATAAATATCTACTATCATCTTGTAAGTAAAACTCTGTTTAAATTTGATTTTGCCCCCATTTTGTCTGTATTTTCACAGTGCTCCTTTAAGAAACCACGTGATTAAATGATCTTATATGAGATAGGGATGACAGTGGGTAAATTCACGTGGAGGGAACAGATCCAGATGAAATATTTCTCACTAGAATTAAACAGTAAACAGGTGTAAGGTGTTAATTAACACCTAGCATTTAGATAACAACTGAGTACAAACTGAGAAAACAGAATCAGAGACCATGAACATATCTTGAGGTGATCAAGAAAGAGGAAAGCAAGGGCTTCTCTGGTGGCGCAGTGGTTGAGAGTCCGCCTGCCAATGCAGGGGACATGGGTTCGTGCCCCGGTCCGGGAAGATCCCACGTGCCGCGGAGCAGCTGGGCCCGTGAGCCACGGCCGCTGAGCCTACACGTCCGGAGCCTGTGCTCCGCAACGGGAGAGGCCACAGCGGTGAGAGGCCCGCGTACCGCAAAAGCAAAAACAAAAACAAAA
This sequence comes from Phocoena phocoena, assembly GCF_963924675.1. NCBI lineage: Eukaryota > Metazoa > Chordata > Mammalia > Artiodactyla > Phocoenidae > Phocoena > Phocoena phocoena. The sequence goes on from NC_089232.1 coordinate 49,072,835, forward strand.
AAGAAAGAGGAAAGCAAGATAAACCAGAAAAAGAATCTGTTAATAGTACAAATTTAGTAATAAGGGATCATTTGTATTCAGTATAAAATATGGACTACTGGCATCAACTTAAGTGATTTCCATCATTTATTCCCAACTTACACTGCTTATTCAAAATTACGCAACCACTCCTTACCTTCAGCAGATGCTAACCAAATTAAAGGTATATGAACTGGTAAGAACTAAATTCCTAAGACGACTGATTCTGCAGACTTAGCATTTTCTTGAGACGATCCTCCTAGAATATTCTTGTGGACTTCCTTTGAAACAAGAAATGTGAGTTTACATTTAGAGCCCATTTTATTTTTAGAAAAAAAATTCAGATCTAAATAATTCATCTATTTTTTAATAAAAACACAAATTGAAGTACCATTCTAGGCCAAATAAATGACGCCAAACTTTTTAAGGATGAATTTAACCAATACACGCAGCAAAATATTCCAGTGCAGTTCTTTAAAATGGATGCTAGTTCACAAGCCTAGGTGCTATGGTAATCAATCATTACAGTTGTATTCAATATAATTTATTGTGTAACTCCTATCTTGTTTTATGGAAATAGATGAGCTCTTAATTAGTGTAAAGAAGTCAGAGAATTTTCTCAGGAGAGCTTTTAAGAAGCACGTTTTAGGGGATTTGGAGTAAGACTTTAAAGTCAGTTATGGCTACGAATCCAATAAAAAGCTGTAGGCGTTTATGTTCTCATTTTCATTTTGTTTCCTCTTGGTAGTTCAGAGAGACATCAGTCTGTTGCTCTTTGTTACATTTAAATTTAGGGTCCATTTCTTAAAAATGGCACGGGAGCCGTATATTCCCTTATATAATGTTCCTATAGATAACACCAACGTCATATCAAGTAGAAAGCACACAGTACATGCAAATTGTTATAAGTGGGGAGCCATTCAATCTAAAGAAAAATTGTTGCAATTGAAAGCCCCTGTAACTTATTTGCATCCGTTTCTCTCTCTTAGGGTTCTGGTTCTTAGCTCTTAGGGAAAGGTAAGCAGGAAATCTGTTGACTTTTAGAATAATTCCAGGAAACTATGCCAGCGCCAGGTCCAAACAGGTGTGGGGTCTCACGTATAGTTGGGTAGGTTGTTCATTAAGGACTCTTGTTCAAAGAGTGGCTACTTCCCCTGAGTCTGGACTGACTGACTGTCTTGAAGCTCAACCATGGTGGCCCCAGGTGACGGAAGATCATTCCGAACGGAAAAGTGCCACTGAGTGTGTGGGCAGGCAGTAAGGGGAGTAAAGGCACAAACTGAAGGATGTAGATAAGACTTGCAGCCCAGAAGTCTATTAAGCCTCATTAAGTCTCAGCCTACCAGACACGTCGATGGCTGTGTTAAATTTGTGTTGCCTGGGGTATAAAATAAATGAAATTATAAAGTTCAGAGCCAAAAGTTTCTAGGCTCAGTCCTGACGCTTCTGATTTATTTTCTCAAGCAACACTGACTTTGGAGTTCAGACAGCTCTGTGCCAATGAAACACTTCGAGATGGCTTTAAACTTGTACTTAAAGAGTCAACTTTGTCAGCTCTGTGACCTGGCACCAAAATTGCTTCAAGTGAAGCAAGTTCCCGCTCCAGCTCCTTCCACAGCCCCACTGTGGAAGGAAATTCAAATCAAGCATGAACACACTGCTCTTTTCTTTTTTTTTCCTTTTCAACCCCAATTAAATTGTATTTTCACACTATGGGGCAGTGTGCAGGACAAGTTATTTACATGGATCTTAGAAGGATAGAGGGTAGAGTGTCACTGTCACATTTTAGGTCGCAGCGGTAAAAGGCCTTTTTTATTTTTCTTAAATAAAAAGCTTGAAAGAAAGTTAAATGTAAAAAGTCTGGAAAAGCAGCAGAGCCTTCAAAAGCAGGCTTGTGAACATTAAGGTTTCCATAGCAACATTATCTTGTCCAAAGAGTTTATGTCTTCCGAATTTATCTACCATAGGATATTGCTATTTATTTTGACCTATAGACCCAAAGTGATACTTATTGCATGCACAACGAAATTATAATTTGAAAGGCTCTGATCTCTTAGTATTATTTCTTACAGCCTATTTTAGAGTATTGCTATTTGCCTCTGTTATATATCCAGCAGTATGGTATGGATCTTACCATACAAAACCTGCATATTAAATAGTTTGGGTAAATATACTTTTGATAGACAAGATGAGATAATAAATAAAATGAGTTCTAAATATACTCCCCCATTTCTTCAGCTATTTTAAACTACTCAACTTCAGCTTGGAGCATTTGGGTGAAACGTAACACTTTCTCGCCTGGGATATATGCCTTTCATTTTGCAGAGATTTTTGAGGTGAGAACCAAAAGATTTCACTTCATCGGAAACTTATGAAAACATTTTCTGCCAGCTTTGATGTGGTGTCTTTTGCTGATGACTCTTGGCACTGTACATACCATCTCGGTCCGTGAACAAACACTGAGTACCTGTGAGCCAAGTGACTCCCTACAGGAGAGGCTTTGACCTCAGTTAGTGAACCATCTTGTTGGAGAGATAAGATATCTATGGATGAATCTGACTAAGAACAACAGAGAAGCAAAAAGTCAAGACTGTAAACAAACATAGCTCCTGTTGATTATTTACCATATGTCACATACTGTCCTGTGAGTTTAATGTTCACTCTGTCTATGATGATTTGCATTTTAGAGAAGAGGATATAAACGTTCCAAGGTCACATAGAGTGGCAAAGATAGGATTTGAATGTGTCACCATAAAACTCCTACTTGTAATTCTCTCCCAGTGATACAGCTGTTCAAAAGTGAGTGCTATCCTTCTGAACCAAAGACAGCAAAGAAGATATTACAGATGGTCCAGGGCAAAGACTTGGAGGGTGCCTTAGATGTCCTCACCTAGAAAGGACAAGAAGAATTTTGACAGCTGGGAAGGAAGAGGAAATTTTGAATAAAGACATGGAAACAGAATGCCACAAATCCCGCACAGAAAATCCAAATGCAAATGTAGATTGGGATCAGACGGGGAAGGGCCAAGGTTTCTAACCCAAGCAATTTGAAGCATAATCTGTAGACCCTGATATGTGGGCAACATTCTTAGCTTGTTGAAGGGGTGCTAGAAACACAGTTCTAAGAAGGCAACAGAACACAGAATGAGAGTGGACATGCTAGAGGCAGGAGGATATGAGGGACAAGAAAAGGTCAGGAACAGAGAGGGACAGATGTGAAAATCTGTCACATCCAAAGAGTTCATGTAGAAGTAAATACAGCAAAACTCCACCAAAATGCTTCTACCTATGTCTCATTTAATGATCTGTCTGTAAGTAATTTAATAAAACTAATAGAATTTTATTGACTGGGTTGAATGAAGGAGAGGGGTAGATAGGAGGCTATCCTTAAAAATGGTGTAAATCAGAAGGTGTTGCCCAAAAACATGCATTAATTTCAATAATGTAGATGAAATTAAACAAATCCATGCCTAACCAGGTCCTCGGGGGGGCCCTTGTTTTAGTGACTAGATAAGGCAAGTTTTGTAAATGGCATGTTAATTGTAAATAGCTACTTCTTTAATGCAGTAGTACGTGAAAATGTCTTACTTTCCTATGACCCCTAAGTTTTACTTAAACAACTCACTTTCACTGTGAAGAGATGCTAATTCAGGTGAACTTCAGCCAAGCTCTACTTCACATCATATTATGCCATTTAATAATCAAGCTTTACATTTTTTACATGTGTGATGGAAACAAGGTCTGAATTACTCCCAACGGCAATGTCTGATGAAACTATTTTAAGAGAGTTCAGGAGCTCATTCAAGTTCTCAAAGAGGCTCCTTGTTTAAATTGTGGAGAGGCTTACCTGGAGATCACTATGACTAAGACTTAGTTTCTGTTAAAGACAGTACGTATTTTACATGACTGAAACAGGTTAATCTTAATGAGATGGAAACTGGATCCACCTTTTCAAAAGGGGAAAGCACTAGTGTAGGCATCACAGGCAATAGTATTGTTGGCATTTTCACAGGAATTTGAAAGAGTAGAAGACTTACTTTGCATCAGACCAACTGGCTAATAGAAATGCTTGGTTACATTGTGTCAGTAACCACAAATAGCAGAAGAATAGCCTGAAAGAGATTTGGTAGATTATTGTGCTCATAGAGATGATGTGTGAATGATCTTGAACTTCTTTTGTTGGAAGGGGTGTTGGTATAAGGAGGCTTCCCAATGGAGAAAAATAAACAGACAGCTATTATCATTTAAAGAAGAAAGCTGCCAGCAAAGGAATAATGTCATTTCCTAGAAATGGCAAGGGTAATTTGCTACTAATCGAAAAGAAGAAATTACATTTAAAGCATCTATTATTTGTCTTTTTTTTTAATTTATTTATTTTATGTATTTATTTTTGGCTGCGTTGGGTCTTCGTTGCTGCGTGCTGGCTTTCTCTAGTTGTGGCGAGTGGGGGGCTACTCTTCGTTGCGGTGCGCAGGCTTCTCATCGCAGTGGCTTGTCTTGTTGCGGAGCACGGGCTCTAGGCGTGCAGGCTTCAGTAGTTGTGGCTCACGGGCTCTAGAGCGCAGGCTCAGTAGTTGTGGTGCAGGGGCTTAGTTGCTCCTCGGCATGTGGGATCTTCCCAGACCAGGGCTTGAACCCGTGTCCCCTGCATTGGCAGGCGGATTCTTAACCACTGCGCCATCAGGGAAGTCCTTATTTGTCTTTAAAACTAAAACACCTCTTCTTGTGAGTTCTGACATTCTTTCAGAAGCCCCTTTGCCTTATCCAGAAGGCTACTTAGTTGTATGATTATCACATTGTAGGGTTCTGCAGAGAGGCATAAAAAGCTAAAAAGTGAGCTTGTCAACCCTATGAGCCAGGATTAAAATGTGTTTTAATTTTCAGCTACACTAGTTAGACTGAGTGCCTTGGAGGGAAAGGGAGATTGCTTTGACAGGTTCAGAAATGTTGCTTCAACTGAGGGAGTTATATGCCTCAAAGAAAGCCGGGTGCCTTATACAACAGTAAACCCTGTGAACTCAGGCAGGATTCTTGTTATGTCAGTTGAAGTGCTGATACTTATTCTACTTGCTATACCAGTAAAGAATGTGCTGTAAGTAACAGAAAACCCTACGTATGGTGGCTTAAATAAATAAAAACTCTAGTTCTTTTCCTATAACAAATCCAGGAATAAGTGTTCTGGGGCTGGTATAGCTGCTCTTTATAGCTTTCTGCTCTGGCATCCTTAGTTTGTGGATTTCATCTTCATGATCACAAGATGGCTGCTGAATCTCTAGGCATTGCATCTTTGCTCCTGGCAGGAGGAAGGAGAGGAATAAATTGGCAAAGGGAGGGCTAAGTCTCTCTGTTGTGAAAATCTTGCCTGGAAGTCCAGAAGACTTCCACTTGCATCTAATTAGACGGAACGGGATCACATGGGGATTTCTAGTTACAAGACGTCAGGAAAGTGGGATTTTGTTTTTAAATTTAGATTTCTACTTTCTTTAGGGTTGGATTGCCACATTACAAAATGAGAGTCCTGTTGGTAAGGAAGGAAAGAGAAGGGATATTTTGTATCTAGAACATGTTCATTGTTACTGCATCATCCCAGTTTATTACTTTCAGTTTGGTTGAATTGTTACTCATTTCTCCTGCTTATCTTCAGAGTCCGGTCATTATTCTGATTTCAAACAAACAAAAAAAAAGATGAGAGATACTTATTCCCAACATGCTTAATAAAAAGAAACACAAGAATAATGACTGAACCTTATAAAGAAAGGCAGATTAGAAATTTTCTTTCTTTCTTTTTTTTTTTTAAAGAACCTCCATACTGTTCTCCATAGTGGCTGTATCAATTTACATTCCTACCAACACTGCAAGAGGGTTCCCTTTTCTCCACACCCTCTCCAGCATTTGCTGTTTGTAGATTTTCTGAAGATGCCCATTCTAACTGGTGTGAGGTGATACATCATTGTAGTTTTGATTTGCATTTCTCTAATAATTAGTGATGTTGAGCAGCTTTTCATGTGCTTCTTGGCCATCTGTATGTCTTCTTTGGAGAAATGTCTATTTAGGTCTTCTTCCCATTTTTGGATTGGGTTGTTTGTTTCTTTAACATTGAGCTGCATGAGCTGTTTATATATTTTGGAGATTAATCCTTTGTCTGTTGATTCGTTTGCAAATATTTTCTCCCATTCTGAGGGTTGTCTTTTGGTCTTGTTTATGGTTTCCTTTGCTGTGCAAAAGCTTTGAAGTTTCATTAGGTCCCATTTGTTTATTTTTGTTTTTATTTCCATTACTCTAGGAGGTGGATCAAAAAAGATCTTGCTATGATTTTTGTCAAAGAGTGCTCTTCTTATGTTTTCCTCTAAGAGTTTTATAGTGTCTGGTCTTACATTTAGGTCTCAAATCCATTTTGAGTTTATTTTTGTGTATGGTGTTAGAGAGTGTTCTACTTTCATTCTTTTACATGTAGCTGTCCAGTTTTCCCAGCACCACTTGTTGAAGAGACTGTCTTTTCTCCATTGTATATCCTTGCCTCCTTTGTCATAGATTAGTTGACCATAGGTGCGGGGGTTTATCTCTGGGCTTTCTACCTTGTTCCATTAATCTATGTTTCTGTTTTTATGCCAGTACCATATTGTCTTGATTACTGTAGCTTTGTAATATAGTCTGAAGTCAGGGAGTCTTTGATTCCTCCAGCTCCGTTTTTTCCCCTCAAGAATGCTTTGGCTATTTGGGGTCTTTTGTGTCTCCATACAAATTTTAAGATTTTTTGTTCTAGTTCTGTACAAAATGCCATTGGTAATTTGATAGGGATTGCATTGAATCTGTAGTAGTATAGTCATTTTCACAATATTGATTCTTCCAATCCAAGAACGTGGTATATCTCTCCATCTGTTGGTATCATCTTTAATTTCTTTCATCAGTGTCTTATAGTTTTCTGCATACAGGTATTTTTGTCTCCCTAGGTAGGTTTATTCCTAGGTATTTTATTCTTTTTGTTGCAGTGGTAAAAGGGAGTGTTTTCTTAATTCCTCTTTCAGATATTTCATCATTAGTGTATAGGAATGCAAGAGATTTCTGTGCATTAATTTTTTATCCTGCAACTTTACCACATTCACTGATTAGCTCCAATAGTTTTCTGGTGGCACCTATAGGATTCTCTATGTATAGTATCATGTCATCTGCAAACAGTGACAGCTTTACTTCTTCTTTTCGATTTTGTATTCCTTTTATTTATTTTTCTTATCTGATTGCCGTGGCTAGGACTTCCAAAACTATGTTGAATAATAGTGGTGAGAGTGGACATCCTTCTCTTTTTCCTGATCTTAGAGGAGATGCGTTCAGTTTTTCACCATTGAGAATTATGTTTGCTGTGGGTTTGTAGTATATGGCCTTTATTATGTTGAGGTAGTTTCCCTCTCTGCCCACTTTCTGGAGAGTTTTTATCATAAATGGGTGTTGAATTTTGTCAAAAGCTTTTCCTGCATCTATACAGATGATCATATGATTTTTATTTTTCTATTTGTTAATATGGAATATCACATTGCTTGATTTATGTATCTTGAAGAACACTTGCATCCCTGGGATAAATCCCACTTGATCATGGTGTATAATCCTTTTAATGTGTTGGTGGATTCCGTTTGCTAGTATTTTGTTGAGGATTTTTACGTCTATATTTGTGAGTGATATTGGTCTGTAATTTTCTTTTTTTGTAGTATCTTTGTTTGGTTTTGGTATCAGGGTGATGGTGGCCTCATAGAATGAGTTTGGGAGTGTTCCTTCCTCTACAGTTTTTGGGAAGAGTTTGAGAAGGATGGGTGTTAGCTCTTCTCTAAATGTTTGATAGAATTCACCTGTGAAGCCATCTGGTCCTGGACTTTTGTTTGTTGGAAGACTTTTAATCACAGTTTCAATTTCATTACTTGTGATTGGTGTGTTCATATTTTCTGTTTCTTCCTGGTTCAGTCTTGGAAGGTTGTGCATTTCTAAGAATTTGTCCATTTCTTCCAGGTTGTCCACTTTATTGGCATAGAGTTGCTTGTAGTAGTCTCTTAGGATGCCTTGTATTTCTGTGGTGTCTGTTGTAACTTCTCCATTTTCATTTCTAATTCTATTGATTTGAGTCCTCTCCCTGTTTTTCTTGATGAGTCTGGCTAATGGTTTATCAATTTTGTTTATCTTCTCAAAGAACCAGCTTTTAGTTTTATTAATCTTTACTATTGTTTCTATTTCATTTATTTCTGCTCTGATCTTTATGATTTCTTTCCTTCTGTTAACTTTGGGTTTTGTTTGTTCTTCTTTCTCTAGATCCTTTAGGTGTAAGGTTATATTTTTATTTGAGATTTTTCTTGTTGTTTGAGGTAGGCTTGTATAGCTATAAACTTCCTTCTTAGAGATGCTTTTGCTGCATCCTGTAGGTTTTGGATCATCGTGTTTTCATTGTCATTTGTCTCTAGGTATTTATTTCCTCTTTGATTTCTTGAGTGATCTCTTGGTTATTTAGTAATGTATTGTTTAGCCTCCATGTGTTTGTGTTTTTTATGTTTTTTTCCCTGTAGTTGTTTTCTGATCTCATAGCGTTGTGATCAGAAAAGATGCTTGATATGATTTCAGTTTTCTTAAATTTAATGAGGCTTGATTTGTGACCCAAGATGTGATCTATCCTGGAGAATGTTCCATGCACACTTAGGACGAAAGTGTAATCTGCTGTTTTTGGATGGAATGTCCTGTAAATATAAATTAAATCTATCTGGTCTGTTGTGTCATTTAAACCTTCTGTTTCCTTATTTATTTTCATTTTGGGTGATCTGTCCATTGGTGTAAGTGAGGTGTTAAAGTCCCCCACTATTGTTGTGTTACTGTCGATTTTCTCTTTTATAGCTGTTAGCAGTTGCCTTATGTATTGAGGTGGTCCTGTATTGGGTGCATATATATTTAGAATTGTTATATCTTCTTCTTGGATTGATCCCTTGATTATTATGTAGTGTCCTTCCTTGTCTCTTGTAACATTCTTTATTTTAAAGTCTATTTTATCTGCTATGAGTATTGCTACTCCAGCTTTCTTTTGATTTCCATTTGCATGGAATATCTTTTTCCATCCCCTCACTTTCAGTCTGTATGTGTCCCTAGGTCTGAAGTGGGTCTCTTGTAGACAGCATATAGATGGGTATTGTTTTTGTATCTATTCAGCAAGCCTGTGTCTTTGTGTTGGAGCATTTAATCCATTCACGTTTAAGGTAATTATCGATATGTATGTTCCTATGACCATTTTCTTAATTGTTTTGGATTTGCTTTTGTAGGTCCTTTTCTTCTCTTGTGTTTCCCACTTAGAGAAGTTCCTTTAGCATTTGTTGTAGAGCTGGTTTGGTGGTGCTGAATTCTCTTAGCTTTCGCTTGTCTGCAAAGCTTTTGATATCTCCATCGAATCTGAATGAGATCCTTGCCGAGTAGAGTAATCTTTGTTGTAGGTTCTTCCCTTTCATCACTTTAAATAGATCATGCCACTCCCTTCTGGCTTGTATAATTTCTGCTGAGAAATCAGCTGTTAACCTTATGGAAGTTCCCTTGTATGTTATTTCTCGTTTTTCCCTTGCTGCTTTCAATAATTTTTCTTTGTCTTTAATTTTTGCCAGTTTGATTACTGTGTGTCTCAGTGTGTTTCTCTTTGGGTTTATCCTGTATGGGACTCTCTGCCCTTCCTGGACTTGGGTGGCTATTTCCTTTCCCATGTTAGGGACATTTTTGGCCATAATCTCTTCAGATGTTTTCTCGGGTCCTTTCTCTCTCTCTTCTCCTTCTGGGACCCCTATAATGTAAATGTTGTTGCATTTAATGTTGTCCCAGAGGTCTCGTAGGCTCTCTTCATTTCTTTTCATTCTTTTTTCTTTATTCTGTTCAGCAGCAGTGAATTCCACCATTCTGTCTTCCAGGTCACTTATCCATTCTTCTGCCTCAGTTATTTTGCTATTGATTCCTTCTGTGTAGTTTTCATTTCAGTTATTGTATTGTTCATCTCTGTTTGTTTGTCCTTTAATTCTTCTAGATCTTTGTTAAACATTTCTTGCATCTTCTCAGTCTTTGCCTCCATTATTTTTCCAAGGTCCTGGATCATCTTCACTATCATTTTTCTGAATTCTTTTTCTGGAAGGTTGCCTATCTCCACTTCATTTAGTTGTTTTTCTGTTCCTTCATCTGGTACATAGCTCTCTGCCTTTTCATCTTGTCCATCTTTCTGTGAATGTGGTTTTTGTTCCACAGGCAGCAGGATTGTAGTTCTTCTTGCTTCTGCCCTCTGGTGGATGAGGCTATCTAAGAGGCCTGTGCACGTTTCCTGATGGGAGGGACTGGTGGTGGGTAGAGCTTGCTGTTGCTCTGGTGGGAAGAGCTCAGTAAAACTTTAATCTGCTTGACTGCTGATGGGTGGGCCTGGATTCCCTCCCTGTTGGTTGTTTGGCCTGAGGCAACCCAACACTGGAACCTACCTGGGCTGTTTGGTGGGGCTAATAGATTAGAATTTTCTAATAAGAGATCTTTCGAAAAGATTTTGTGTAAAAGTAGCTTTCCGGTGGATACAAGGTTTTATAGAGCTAAAATGTGGGCAGAATCTTTGGTGAAACATGAAAAATGATTAAGTTCACAGGAACCAAAAACACAGAACTACTCTAATATTTTTAGCCAAAAGCAAAAGGTGAGAGTCACTGACCTAAAGACAAGGATTACTTGGAAGGCTAAAGAAGAGTGATGAGTATAGAGCTATAGAAATGAAGTGAAATGCTGGGGAAGAAGTATTATTTTCTGTAGAGCCCTGCCCTAAGGATGAATAATAAAAAGAATAGAAAAAATTCATTAAATATGAAAGCATATCAGTACATGCAAAAATATACATCGTAAGTCTAAAGTGGAAAATATTTTTATATTTTGATAGGGATTTGTGAAATTACTTCACAAATTGGAATGTACTTTACTTGTAATAGCAAGCAATTATAAGCTTCTATGAAAAATGTACTGGTCCTTGCTTCAGACCTTTAATGGGAAATGCATAGTGTCAGCAGATTTTGAAATTAAAAAAGAAAAAATCTTGATTTGAAAATTCTACAAGCATGATTCTGTTATCCAGTCTGGGTTTGAAACTTCAAGCCCTAATTGAGGTTTCCTGGATACTTTTCCACACCTTGAAATTACCCCTAAGTTTATTTAGAGATGATCTGAGGACAAAAGTAAAGGCCAGGGGGTCCTGAATATGTGCTTTATTGTTTCTTCCTCTTTCCCCCTCTGGATATATACACAATAAAACAGATGTAGGAAGGAGAAGGGTAAGAACAAGTGATCTTTTCCATTGCATTTATCTGGCTTTGTGAGTTTGATGATGGTAAGGGGTTAAAGAGATCATGACCAAACCCTCCAGTGCGTCTTTTGAGCACTGCATTAAACACAGGCCACGTTTGATTTTGTTCCAAGATGACCATTTTGTCATTAAAAAACAGAGAGAGGAAAGAAAAGAAAAAGGAAGACTAATGGAAAGTGTATCCACCAGCCTTCTGCCACCGAAACTACAGACCAATTTCAGGGATACATTTGTCTTTAAACACATTGTGTTGCCACCAAACATAAGCTAGTACTGAATTGCCAGTCCAGGGGAGATTTGCTTATGATTGCATTGGCTGGCTGCTTGGAAAAGACAGCTCATGTGCAGGCATCTAAAACAGTAAAATCTACTTACTCTTAGACACATTCAGTTTTTAGACCCTTGACTGACTCCCATCACCAAAGGGGGGAAAACTGGAACAGCATTATCTGCTCATTTGAATTTAAGAAATAAGGCAGGTAAAGTCTTTTTCTTTTTCTTCTTTTTATCAAGTAGACAAGTACTCTCAAAAAGAAGAGAAGTGGAGTCTGCAAAAGGCTCCAACACTATAATCTGTACTAAATTACAGATGATTGGTGTCTTAGACACCAGTGTGATTGAAATTGTACATGCAAGCTAACCCACAGGATAGCATAATATCTTTTTACTGTCCTGTAAAACTATATATCAATTTCCCCTAAAATTAGTGACATTCACTAAAGGGTAAAGGGCCATATTTTGACATTAATAAGGAATCACAGAGTTTTAATGGCAAAGCAAGGTAATAAAATTAATTCTTAGCTATAATGGGCATTAAAAAACTGATATAATTTATGATTAGGTCAAAAGTGCTAGGTGTTAGGCTCACAGCAGGTTGGAAGAAGCACCTGAAAAATATTCCTCCCCAGAAGGAATTTTTTTAATAGTCCAGGAAATTCAAGGAGGTGATGTTAACTAGATAGTAGCTAGAATTTTTTTCATTACTAGGAAAAAAGACTGTATTTTTACTTATGCTTTTTTATAGTTTATGTATATTTATTCTTTATAGAACAATTATTGACTGATAAATCAATTTAGCTTGCTAATAAAATTTTCAAAACTAATTTGATTGTGTTGCTTTATTAGAATAGTTGGAGTGTAGGTTTAAGATGGCTGGCAGAATACTTGTCGGTCTTTCTTCCACTTGAGAACCAAAACAATAGTAAATGTGTAAAGTAAATATCATCCAAAAACAATGGGTCAGTAACAGTGATGACAGAACAACGAATTTCAGTAGATGAGAGCTTTTAACAAATATCTCAAATGTGGAAATTGAATGAAAACCTGTGGAATAGTGGCATAAGGCAATAGAATCTATAGTTTAGATTATGCATGGAGAAAGTAAGCAGATAAGAGAGCTAATCTCCCCTCTAGTGCCCAAACCTCAGAGAGTCCAGAACTCAGAGATAGAATATATAACAGACCCAGAGTGAAAAGTGGGACTGAAAACTTAGTATGAAGATTTATCCCAACTTTCCTTTCAACCTTAACACATTTCAGGAAAGCAGTCAAGAATGTATTTATTCCCGGTGCAGGGTGGGGGATGCAGGGAATGAAGAGTTCTTCTGAAAATAAACTGAAAAGAATGTCTGGGGACTTTTATTCTATCTATGTGAATGTCTGCACTCAATAGTAAAGGCTTTCTATTTCAGCATGGAGTGTGAAGTAGGGGAAGGACCATATAAAGTCTTTCTTTGTCTGCTCACACCAAAGTACCTTGAAGTCCAAGTCAGTCTTTCTATTTAATCACTCTAAAATACAAACAGATAACCCAACAACATAAAGTGTTTGAGGACAGCCTGCAGAATGAAAGAAAAGATTAGAATAAACAAAACACTAACTCAAAGGAACAGATATATCAGATAACAAAAAGAAATTAAAGAAACAAAATTCCTTTTGTTACTGTCAGAGATATTTGAGAACATATGACATCTATAAGAAAAGAATAGTTAGTATAAAAATTATAATCTAAAAATAAAAAAGAGCCTAAAACTATGATTACTGAAATTCAATTCACAAAAAGGGATCAAATGTAATGACACAAAGGCTAACGTTTTAGAAATATTCCAGAGAGCATAGAGATGGGAAATATAAGAATAAAGGTAAGAGACATAGAGAATCATTCTGATTGTCAAACATCTTTCAAATCAGAACTTCACAAAGAGAAATCATAGAAACTGCAAAGAGGAAATTATTAAAGACACAAAATAAGAATATCTCCCAGAATTAAAGAGAGATAAAAATATTTAGGTGAAAGAACTCATTGAATACTAAGATTGAGATAAGAAAGACCAGTGTCTAAGAAGCAATGAGGATATTTTATAAATACCTGGGGAAAGAAATGACCCTAAAAGCTTCCAAAAAGAAAAAGGCAAACAAATAAACAAAATACTAGGTTGCCAACTGAGGGGAAAAAATCAGACTGACATCAGACTTTTCATCACCAAAATAAATGCTTAAAGATGAGCATGCATGGCCTTTACATGTTCTGAGGAAAATTAATTTTGATCAAGCAGTCTGTATTTAGTCAGTCATCTCATCAATGGCATTTGGGAGAAAATAAAATAATTTCTAGCTGTATAAGTACCTTTTATTTTTACATCCAGTGAACCTTTCCTGAGGGTGTTTCTTGAGGATAGACTCCAACAAAATGAAAGTGAAAAAAATAGGAAGATACGGGATATAAGAAATGGTAAGACTAATCCAGGATCTTTATAACAGGAAATATCAACTGTGCACAATACAAAAGGAAATCAGTGGTTGCTAAGAAGTATATCTTCAAAATGAAGACTAGACAAAAGGCTGAAAGATATTATAGATGGCTTATATTTCTTCTTACCCAAAGAAATAAAGGCTATGAGTTATTTCAAGAAATACCAAACAAAACGTACAAGAAAATAATTTTCCCAACGTAAAGCAAATTCAGGCATGACATGATTTTCAGCACTTGATAGAGTATAATAAAGGAGATTCTATTTAATATTTTACTTTGACTAGCAGGTTACAACATTGAGCGCATAGAAAAAGAGTGATAATCATAGACTTCTGGGCTTTCCAATAAGCAATATTTACATAGTCATAATAACGTAAACACTGTTTTTGTTCTTTCAACTTTTACAATCAAAGTTTAGACAGCTCTCAGATGATTTCATTGTTGTTGCAGAATATAATGTAAATGTTTCTACCAGATGTCTAAATAAAGATTAATTTTCTAGTATCAGCGGTGGAGGTTAGAGCATGAATTTTTACACAGACTCAGACCCACTGAGTATGATAAGAACAAAAGCAAGCTTTAATGCCATCCCTCTTTCTTTACAAGCCACAGTGAGGAAGAGAAAAGGAGGATTACCAAAGACAAACGTTAAGATTTATAGTTTCTCACCACTCCAAGCAGAGTAATTCTCAAGCTGAAAGCAGGGAAAGAGTGGGCTTTTTTCAGATGGCCATAAGTAATTAAAAATCTGGTTCCTTTTCATTCCGGAGGAATTCCATCAGCAATGCAGTCATTGCAGCAACAGTTGGCCAAGGCTTTGAACTGTTGCCTCAAGCTATCTTGAAGGAAGTGTCCTTCGTTGGATGGAATAGGCAGCCTAAAGTGATGAGGATGGTCAGTTGCTTATATGCTAATCAGCCATAAGTCATGGTCAAAAAAAGAGGGGTGGAGTTACATTTGGGTCTCATGCAGCCAAAAACTACTTAACATTTCCAAAGCATGTCACTAAAAGCTGTTCCCATGCTTACAGTTAGAGCACTGGCATTTGCATCCAGATTGTGCTTCTTTCTAAGGCTTCCGGACCTTAGGAGAATGCTTAATGACCACAGAAGGAAAGCCTTGTAAAGTACCTTTTCCTCCCTTGTTGGGCCCTAAATTCTGTAAAAGAGAATTATCCCAAGGAGCCCTACCAACATATCTTTATAACATAAAAATAAAGGTATAGATAATGGAAGTTAGAATGTGTAGGTGGGGCAGACAGTTGAGACGGAGAGAATGTAGCACTCTTATAAAAATGGCATTCAAGAAAAACTTATCAAACATCAGTTGAACACAGAAGAGGTTTGTGTATTATTTTGAGTTACATGCATAATTAGTACACAAACTAAAAATACTGATTTAACTATCAAACTTAGGAACTGGGTATATAGGTGGAGGTGGTTTCAGTGTACGTGCACTAAAACCAGTGGCAACTCAATAGCTGGTGTCAACATTAACAAATTAATTATATGTCTTATAAGCACACTAGAGATGGGAGGACATTCACCAGAAGAAGTACAAGTACCAGTTGACTTGAGGAGTAGGATTAGAGATGGGAGTGGTGGACAGGGGTCTGTTGCTTTTCATTTTAAGCACATTTGTGTTATCTTATTTTTCATCGTGAGGAAGCATCACTTTAATAAAAACTAGGCATATATTTAGAAAAGGACAAAACTAATTGGACTAGTTGTTTGATTAAAATGACTAAACAGTAGTATTTGTTTAAGTATTTATTTCCTGAAGCTGATATACTATCTGCCTCATTTTCTTCTTTTCCTGTCTTATTCCCAAGTCTACTCCTGTTCACCTCCCTTGTTCTACTCACAACATACTCAACAATTCTTTGTGCTACTTCACACTAAGCATATAATAATCACTAAAATCCCTGTTGAATCAATCTTGCATTTAATATACTATTTTTATGTACTTTATACTGCACAGGGTGATTGATAGATTAGCTCAGTCATTACCGCGATTTTTGGATAAGAAAACTGATATTCCTTGTCAAATTTATTTCAAGGGAGAATCTGAACAGTAAGTTATTGTATCAATGGTAAGATCATAGTAAAAGAAAATATTTTTTTGAGGGGAAAGAATAGATGCTTGTAACCAGAGAATGAGTGATTCAGCAAAAGCAATTACTTTCCTATGAAGCCTCAAAAGACAAAGAAGGACTATTTTCAGAAAATAAAGAATAACCTTGAAATTTGTCAATATAAGTTCTCACGTTCCTGGCTTGCCTGCATAAAACTATCATTTTACTTTTGCCTTTTGCTTTTTTTGGTACATAGTGGACGTGTCAAAGAATATTTATTAATACCCCACCTTTTCACTGAGGACAGATCTCTATAACATCTTTTCATTTATTTAATATTGCTCCCTGTACGTTGCCGCTTCTGGTCTTTGGTGAATTAAGCTTTCTTTATTATATGTTAGGTCTTAGATCTTCCAGTTCTTCTCTACCTTCTTCCAAGTCATCATGCTTCTGCAAAGAGCCCAAAATTCTAGTCACTAAGGTGGTGGCTAGCATCCTTGAGTAGAGATGACAAAATGATGGCTCTTTCACTAAACTCGGCTTATGCGCTTCCCCAGATACACTTGGCCCCATCAACCTCTCTGGCCTTGGTCACTTCCCTGGCTTCCCAACCTGTAACTACACAGGCCATTCCCATGCTTGCAAAGCCTGGCCACCATCTCTGACCTTATCACAGCTTCTAATACCTCTAGTTGTCTTCTAGTGACAAGGGCCAGGTTTCAGCAAAGTCTCCAATGCAGTCTCTGCAGTGGGAACCAAAGCAATGCTCTGGTCCAATCAGTCAAGTCCAAGCATGCTTTGGCTTTCTCAGCAGCTGCCTGGAGAAGCCAAATAAAACAACCTGGAAGTTCAGGAGAGGTAATGCCCTACAAGTGAAATTTGACCAAAGAAAGGTAGTATTTAGGAGGCAGCGGTCAGATAAATTGAGGGACCGAGTAACCAGGTTTGTTTCCTTGTAAAGCTGTGTCAACTTGGTTACACGTTCCCTTGTGTTTGCTTTCCTTTCTTCCCTGCATCATTGCCTTTATCCCTTACTCTTGGGGGAGCACACTCAATTCCCTGGGATTGTGTTCCTCTAATAAAATATTTACATGCAAACTTTATTTTAGGCTCTGCTTTCCAGAAACCTGGGCAATGCATTTGGCACCTGTATCTGGAAAACTGACCCTCAGGATAGGAATTTGCAGTTGGATTGCCCACCAGTGGAAGTTAATAGAGTCCCCACCTCTGATGGAAAGTGAAGTGGTAATAACCTACTACATACACAATTATTAAAGTTTTCACTTACGGTTAGCTGGATTGAGGTGTTGGTGAAAGATGGAGCATCGAGAGAGCAAGTGTGCACTTGATTGATGGATAATTATATGACTGTGCTGGGGATGTCTGGTTTGAACATTATTGGAGGACATATGAAAGCATTCTTTGAAAGCCAAAGGTCTTGAATGCAGCTCTGAGAAAGGTTCTTATTCCTTGATGTACAGGGCATTCTCAACTAGAAATGAGGTTTAGAGTTTGAACACAATGGTGGCAGAGCTGCAACATGAAGTTGAATGCACAGCTTCTCATTTGGAAAGAATGGAACCCTGAAGTATGTGATCAGATCCTCAGTTTATAAACCTGAGAGTCTTCAACCTTCAAATTCCACTGAAACCTTCTGGCTCATAGAAACACCCAGTTTCCCCTTGCTAGGAAAGAACAGTTTCCCTATATCTGAATACTATGCAATGCCCCACCCGAAAGAAACGTGATACTTGTTTTCTTTAAGACTTACCCCCATTATCCCTCCTTGCCTCCAGGCCAGTAAAAAAACACTGTTCTTGGAATAAAGAGCACACCCACAAAAGGAATTGTACGTAAACGCACTGCTAGGAACTGAGGAAATATGTATGGGAATGTATTTTGAAGGTGTTAACCGAGGGAGATGGAATACAAGGCTGAATAGGGGAGAACTCATTGAAACTGGGGCACTCACTCACACTAACAGTTCAACATTCTGGCAAGTATACCCGAAGCTAGTCATAGTAGTTCACTCTGATGGTTCCTTGACGATTGGATATAACAGTGACCTATGATCAATTAGGTGGAGGTTTCAGAATACTCAGCATAGTATTGAGAGAAGGGTTAGACAGAGAGTTGGTGATGCCAGGATGTTAGAATGGATTTAAATAGTAAGTGTAACTGAGAAGCTGCCACCTGCCTATGTTCCCGGGAAGGACCCCAGAGACACTGCTTTTACTATGGCAGTACAGATGCGTTTTGAGAAGCACTTTGGCGGCTATCTCTGTAGGAAGATACTGCCATGGAACTTGGATTCCAGATATTAATGGGTAAATAGCATTTTGGGCCAGGTGGCAGCATGTAACTATCCGAGACAAAGTAAATGCAATTGCTGAAATGGACAACAAAGCCAGATTAGCAACAAGGATGCCTCAGTTCATAGAGATTTAGAGCAATGGCTCTTACCTAGCTGTGGTATGCTTAAGTTGTATAATAATAAAACAAATGAAATCTGGCTAGAATACCAGCTGGCATCAACCGTCAAGATGGAGAAATCATACGTCCTCACTAGGGTTCCAGGTTTCTCAGTTTATTGGGGTAGCTCATTGATTGATGGGGAGGCCAAGTGCTCTTGAGGAGGACCCGCTAAGACACTGTAAGTGTATACAGTAAATAGTCCTACCATCTTTCTCCAAGCAGACTTACGATTTCTAGGGTAACTGTGCTTTGCTGACAGCTTTCCAGGATTTCTAAGATGTGGGTCTGACATGGTACTGACACCAGTGAACAAAAAAATGCTATTAAGATTCTCTGAGTAAAGTGGAAGTTTACAGAGGCCAAATAAATGAAATTTTGTCCAAATTTCTTAATAGTTGGTCCAATGGGCATGTAAGTTCATTGTGTGATCATTTTCCTGAGCCTCAAATATTTAATTGTGATGATAGCAGCTGGAAAACACTCCACGTTGATTCTCTGACCTGTGGGTAAGTGCCACTATGGTTGGAAGGGAAAAGAGAAGTTTCTGAAACTGCCCCCTCTCCCAGGTGACATAGTAAATTAGAAGAAATACTATATCTAGAGAGGAATTGCAGGGATTAACCTCAAAATCAAACACTAGAAAGCGATAGGGGTGGTGGCTCCAATCACAGCCCCCTTTAATTCACCTGTTTGATTTCTACCAAAACCTGCTTGGTTGAGGTGTATGTCAATGGACTATCACAGTTTATCCACATGACAGATCCACTTGCAGTTGCTACAAGGTTTGAAGTAGTGTTAAGTGGATGTACCTACAGGTAGAGTTTAAAAGTGTGTGGATCTTTGTGCTTTTATCCACAAGAAAGCATCTACTGCAGATAAGGTTCTCAACAATCAGGTGCCAGCATGAGCTATCTGTGGTTGTCAACCAACCTGTTCTCAGCCACAATGTTGCTTGTGTTGTAGGTACATGACCAGAGAGATACGATTACAAGTTACACGCAGGCTCGACCACAGGGATTTCATTCCACCAAGACTGGCTGATGCAACTGTCACCACTACTAAATGTTCAACTTGTCATTTTCCAGGTCCAACTCTAAGCCTGAAAAATGTCACCATCCTCAGTGATACCAGGCAACCTCCCTGTGATGGATTCATTCCATTGGACCTTGGAGGTGGTAGACATTTTTCCTAACCAAGATCAATACAGTCACTCAAGGACTTATAGAATGCCTGAGCTATCAACGTGGCGACCCACATAACATTGTCTCAGACAAAAAGCACCTATTTTAATGCAAAGAGGTTTGAAATGGAGTTACAAATACGGGATTCAATGGCCTTACATCGCCAAGAAGCAGTCATAAGTGGAATGGCATTTTGAAGGTTCAGTTAATTTATCAGTTCAAGGAAAACACCTTGTAGCTGTCCTGTGGGTTGCGGTACATTCACTGAACCGATGGCTGGTACATGGTGTTATGCCCTCAGCAGTAGAAGCCCAGGAACAAAAGAAAGGGAGTATGATTGCGCCTTTACACCATCGGTGTCAGTGAGCCTCTTGTAGAATTTGTTTTCTATCTCTGCAAAATTAGTCTCTGCCAAGTTGGAATCCTGGTTTCCAATGTTTCCACCAGCAGATAACAGAAAAGTTTTCCACTTAATTGGAAGCCACTATTGCCATCTGGCCACCACCAGTGGACCAGCAGGAAAATAAAAGAACTACTGTTCTGAGTTAAAAAATAATCCGGGCTTCCCTGGTGGCACAGTGGTTGAGAGTCCGCCCGCCGATGCGGGGGACGCGGGTTCGTGCCCCGGTCCGGGAGGATCCCACATGCCGCGGAGCGGCTGGGCCCGTGAGCCATGGCCGCTGAGCCTGCGCGTCCGAAGCCTGTGCTCCACGACGGGAGAGGCCACAGCAGTGAGAGGCCTGCGTACCGCAAAACAAATATAAATAAATTTTTAAAAATTGCCGTACTAAGCTGGGGTTGATATTGGACAATTAAGGCGGAGGAGCATATCTGGAAACATGGATTTACTGGGATGTCTTTTGGTTTTCAGTGTCCACTGATAACTGCAAACGGACAGTAACAGCAACCACAGGTCCCCGAATAGTAAGGTAAGTAAGGGCTTATACCCCTTGGGGATAAAGGGCTGGGTCATTCCACCGGGAAAGTAAGCAAGGCTAGTCAAAGTCGTGGTTAAGAAAAATCCCAAGTTGATAGTAGAAGAGGGAGATGATAAGTATCAATTATTATTCCAGAACCAGCTGCAACATCAGGGGAGGTAGTTTGTTTTGCTCATCCTCCTTCAGTCTCCTTAGGCTATTGCGACTGTTCGCTCTTCCAAGACCTGGATTTGTACCACCCCTCTTAGAGTGGAAGTGAAGGCATCATACGCTTAAACAAAAGAGGATGTAAGCAGATCTGGGCAGTGCCAGAAACGAATTCTGCCGGATCCAATCTATGCACCTCTGCTGACGTAATCAGTGCTATTTAGCCCCTAGACCTTAGTCATTTGTCCTGTGTTTCAGATGAAGTAGCCCAATTCAAAATGCTCTTACAGCGTTCATGCCATGGCCATTGCTGTTGTTGCCTCATCTTCAGATATTACCAGTTGACTCAGTTTCTCCCTGAGACGAGAGCTGAGCCTTAGTGCAACTTTCAAGTGTTAGCTGTCATGGGAGCCATTTAGCCTCTCCAGTGCCCAATTTCAACCTGACTGGACCTGCTGGAACTCTCATTTCCCAGGGGCTACCTGGAAGGGCCAAGTAGAATGTCCAGAAGTGCAGAGAAATTAAAGCATTGTGGTCTGACCCTTGATCAATGAGCAACAGAACTCATGAAGGAGCTGTCAGTTTAAAATGCTTCCCCTTTCTCTCCTTTGGACAGATTCTCCTAAGAAGGGGTAGCTTCACATGGCCACTCCTTGTTACTACCATGAGTTTTCTTATAAAACTGTGGCCAGCTCTTTAATGCAACATGTGTTTTCTTGTCATTTTTCCTTGTATCATATCCTCTTTCCACTTACTTTTGTCCTGGGAGCCCACCTCTCAATAAAGCATTAGTATATGAGCCCTGTTCCAGGTGCTGTTTTCTAGAATATCAGGGATAAGCCAACTTCTATAGGAAACACATTGAAGTCATTACAATAAAAATATTTGAAACAGAAAAAACAAATAAGCCCTCCAACCCAAGTGACTTGATATGTGTAAAGAGCTTAATGGAGAAGAGTTTGAGTAATATTTTGGAAGAGGAATAAAGTTTAGCATTCTTTTCTTTCTTATTTTTTAAAATTTATTTTATTTTATTTTTGGCTGCATTGAGTCTTTGTTGCTGCGCGTGGGCTTTCCTTTGGTTGCGGTGAGTGGGCGCTACTCTTCATTGTGGTGCGGTGGCTTCTCTTGTTGCGGAGCATGGTCTCTAGGCACGTGGGCTTCAGTAGTTGTGGCTCGCAGGCTCTAGAGAGCAGCCTCAGTAGTTGTGGCACACGGGCTTAGTTGCTCCACGGCATGTGGGATCTTCCCAGACCAGGGCTTGAACCCGTGTCCCCTGCATTGGCAGGTGGATTCTTAACCACTGCACCACCAGGGAAGCCTGCATTTTCTCTTTCTGCCTTTCTCTGAGACATCACATTGTGGTAAGGCTTGGAAAGTTGCATTTGAGAGCTGGTAAGATTTGTTCAATTCTCGGGTAGACAGCAGAGTATGAACAGCAAACAGGAAGCAGAGACTTTCAAAATATGCATTCTATACTGTCCTCTTTAAGAGAAAGATGTAAAGGGGAACTTGAAGTTTTATACTTTCTAGTCTAGACTATAGAAATTTAAACCAGTATTCTATTTAAACCAAAAGGGCTGAAACTCTGTGTATTTCTCAAGATTTTCCTGAACTTTCTCCCTAAACCAGCTATTATTTGAGTCTTATCGACCTTAGCAAATGTTAACTCTGTCCTTCCTGGTGCTCGGTATTATCCTTGACACTTTTCCTAGTCTCAGAGCCTATATTCAAGCTATCAGTAAATCCTATACACTTCATCTTCATTTTCTATTTAAAATCCAATCAATTGAAATCAATTTCAATATGGTTCAACACTTTCCAATGGTTTTATGTCTCCCTTAGAGTAAAATTCAAAATATTTTTGTTTTGGTTTATGCACTAATATATCTTCTATACATGTAAAAATTCCTCGTTGATATTATGAACTTAATAAATGTTTTGTGAATGAATTGATATATGTTAAGCCTGCTTTCTAATCTCTAGAGATAAACCAGGAAAGCTATTTGAAAGCTGAAATATGAATTCATGGATATTTGGAGTAATGTTTCTACCACTGGAAGATTTAAGAATGTTCTAATTTCAGAAATTTTAACTAGTTGACCGTGACATGAACTTGGTAGAGACTAAGATGAAAAAGACAGTTTTTCTTTCAAAACTAAAATCTATGTTTTAATCTGGTGTTAAACATGATCAGATTGACCCATTGGCTGAACGTTTCCAACACCCCCAACTAGCAAAATTTTCTTAGTGACCAAATTGTCTCTCTGTTTAATGCCAGAAAATGATGACACTTTGTGGCTAACGTGATAATAAAAATCTTAAGAAACAACTATTATTAGCCTCATTAAGAGAAATTGTGAAAGAACACCTCCATCTCCAAGTGATACCAATTTAGTGACCTAAAAGGAAGATGTGACCAAAAACGAAAGAAAAGAAAAAGTAATGGAATACCAATAAAAGTAGACTACCTTGACATTTAGATAAGAACAGTAAAAATTACCAAATGTCTGTGAAATGTTTCCCCTATATTTAAAAATCATTTTTGTTGTGATACGTAGCTATGCTGTCATTTAAGATTCAAGAATGATTATATAGTATGTGTGATGTTGTATACTGTTATATTTAAAAAAAAATTATGCCATTTTAAAATGTTCCCCTTATCAGTCCAAAAAATTGAGATTGTAGGCATCTTTGAATTTAGGATTCTGTGCAAACTGCTTTGGCAGAACAAGGAATGACAGACCCCGGTTTGGGGGTTAGAAGACTGGCTCCTCACCCTGGCTCTGCGTCATCCAGCTGTGGGATGATGGCCTATCCTTTTGTTGCCTAAACCTTAAATGAGGGATGTGGGTTAGCTCATCTGCAAGGTTTCTCCCAGCTCTGGTAGGCTTTATTGATGATATGAAATTTCTAACAGTTTTAAGTTTAACCCCACTGCCATTTCAAACTGTCCTTTCCCCCAGCGCATATGGTCCTCCCCTTAAAACTGCTTCTAGGGGCTTCCCTGGTGGCGCAGTGGTTGAGAGTCCGCCTGCCGATGCAGGGGACACGGGTTCATGCCCCGGTCCGGGAAGATCCCACATGCCACAGAGCGGCTGGGCCTGTCAGCCATGGCCGCTGAGCCTGCGCGTCCGGAGCCTGTGCTCCCCAGTGGGAGAGGCCACAACAGTGAGAGGCCCGCGTACCGCAAAAAAAAAAAAAAAAACTGCTTCTAACTTCCAAGCAACCCCATTTTTTTGTAGCCTTACAGCTTGCCAGAGGTAAAAACTTGCTGTCATTTTTGACTCTTCTGTTATTATCATTTAACTTACTACAAAGTTTGACTGCTTCTTTTTTTGGAAATACCTCTTAGATTAACCACTTTTTATGTTCTGAAATCTATGATTTTACCTATGCGTTCCTCATCTCCTGGCTATATTACTGCAACAGTTGCCTGGCTGGTTTCACAGTCTCTAATGCTCTGCTCTATTCATCCCATATGTCACTTTCAAAAGAATCTTCCTGTACCAGTGCTTTCATCCCACTCACCAGCTTTAGAATCTACCCTGGTTACTCTTTATTCCCTGCTGTTTTCCAATACATATTTACCTCCACACTTGCCAAGTTCAGTTGGGCTTATTCCATCATTAATTCTTTTTCTTTCTATTATTCTTAAAACTAGCTTTTGCTCTGATTATAAGTTACCTATCTCATTGTACCACATTTGAAGATACATAAAGTATAAAGAAGAAAATGAAATCAACCATAGTCTAACATTCAAAGGTAGCCATGGAAGGCAAGATCTTTTCCTTTGTACATTTTTGTATTTGTGTATGTAATAACAGCAACAAAATGACACTGATAAGCACTCCTTATAAGCCAGATATTTTGTTTAGCAGTTTCAATGGATTATCTCACTTAATACAACTCTATGATGTAGATACATTTATTTTCATTATTTCCAGATAAACTAAATACTGGGGTTCAATGACTTGTCCAAATTCACAAATTAAATTTTGACCTACTGTTTCTGGAGTCTGAGTATTTAACCAGCATGCAATTCTGCCTACCAAAGTCTTTTTTAAAATTTTTAAAAATTTTATTGAAGTATAGTTAATTTACAATGTTGTGTTAATTTCTTCTGTACAGCAAAGTGACTCAGTTATACGTATGTATATATATTCTTTTTTATATTCATTTCCATTATGGTTTGTCACAGAATATTTAATATAGTCCCCTGTGCTATACAGCATGACCTTGTTGTTTATGCATCCTGTATATAATAGTTTGCCTCTGCTAATCCCAAACTCCCATTCCTTCCCTCCCCTACCTCCCCTCCCCCTTGACAACCACAAGTATGTTCTCTATATGAGTCTGTTTTTGTTTCATAGATATGTTGATTTGTATCGTATCTTAGATTCCACATATAAGTGATATCATATGGTATTTGTTTTTCTCTTTCTGACGTACTTAGTATGATAATCTCTAGGTCCAACTCTGTTGCTGCAAATGGCATTATTTCATTCTTTTTGATGGCTAAGTAATATTCGTGTGTGTGTGTGTGTGTGTGTGTGTGTGTGTGTGTGTACTACATCTTCTTTATCCATTCATCTGTCGATGGACATTTAGGTTGTTTCCATGTCTTGGCTATTGTGAACAGTGCTGCTATTAACATAGGGGGTGCATGTATCTTTTCAAATTATAGTTTTGTCTGGGTATATGCCCAGGAGTGGGATTGCTGGATCATATGGCAACTCTATTTTTAGTTTTTTGAGGAACCTCCATAGTGTTTTCCATAATGGCTGCACCAATTTACATTCCCACCAACAGTGTGAGAGGGTTCCCTTCTCTCCACATCCTCTCCAACATTCGTTATTTGTAGACTTTTTAATGATAGCCATTCTGACTGGTGAGAGGTGGTACCTCACTGTAGTTTTGATTTGCATTTCTCTAATAATAAGCAATGCTGAGCATCTTTTCATGTGCCTATTCTGCCTGCCAAATTCTTATATAAAGTAAGCATATTTGTTTATCAAATTATTTAAGCCTCATTTGCATATTCCTGTACTGAGATAGCACAGTTATCCTCATGTTTTAGAGAAAGATAAATATACCTTTCTTCTATGGAAAATCGAAAAAGGCTTAGTCATTTGCTAGATCCATTTCTGTAATACTATGGCTAAAAAAGTAATTACAAACATATAGGCTTCAAAAGGTGGACTGCCTTGTACTCATATTTAAAATTATTTTCCTAAACTGTAACTGAAGTTTTGGGGGGAATTTTACTGTAAATTTATAATAGTAATTTCATAGAACTGGTAGAGAAAATAATTTGGCAACCTGAAGCAAAAGGCAAATCATTATAAAATCAGAGTATCTGAAATCATGTACTATGTGAGTTGATAAAGCTGAAGGATAGGTCTCCTACGAAGATAAGTGAATAGTAAGTTATTGTATGATACCTATATGTATAGCTTAACTATTCGTGAACTCCAGTAAGTCATAATAGTTGATAAAAAAAGAATTTTAATTTTAGCATAGTTCCAGCACAAAATAATGTCAGATGTAGAAAATGTTCTTTTTTTAAGGTGTAAATCTTTCAGAGTGAAGCCACATCATTCTGTTTACTATAGTTGTATGTATTAATCAGGGCTCCCAAAGATTGAACCAATAGGATGTATGTATATATAGGGAAAAAGAAAAAGATTTATTTTAAGGAATTGGCTATGTGATTGTGGGGCCTGGCATGTCAGAATTCTGCAGGGCATGCCAGCAGGCTAGAGACCCAGGGAAGACTCGATGTTGCAGGTCAAGTCTAAAGTGACTCTGGAGGCAGAATCCTCTCTTCCTTGAGGGACCTCTCAGTCTGTTGTTCCTAAAGCCATCAGCTGATTAGATGGGGCCCACCCACATTATGAAACATATTCTACTTTATTCAAAAAATACTGATTTAAATATTAATCACATCTTAAAAATACCTTCACAGCAACATTTAGACTGGTGCTTGATAAAAAGTGGGTACCTTGGATACCATCAAGTTGACATATAAAATTATCATATTAAGCAACAGATTCATTGAAATTTATCAAATAAATTTAAAAGCTCCATTTTTAGATGCACTTACCTGCAATTATTTGTGATAAAAGAATAATCATAAACAAACCAAGCGTAAGTTGTGTTTGGGCATGCTGTAGACTGCATCAAAATTTTCACATTCAGGGAAATAACCTTACAGTTTTTCAGACTGAGCAAAATTCTGAGGAGTCAGATAGGATTAGGGAAGTTTATAATGGCAAACAACCAGACTGTCCATGGAAATGAGTTCCTAAGTGAACTTAAGGAAAGCTAATGCTTTAGTAATCTTACGTGTAATGAAAAGTTGCTGTGATTGTTTTTAACAAGTGAGTTCTATTAACGTAAGTCCCTGGTGATTCTCCAAGAAGACTTTTCTATAAGTGAAAAAAATTCATATTTATAGGGAAAATTTTGACCTGCTGGCTCACAGCTCACTTGCTTTATCAGTATCATTTGTTAATGACCTCCCATCCTGTGTGCAAAGGAAGGAAGGAAATATAAAATCAAGTCACTTCTTTCATGAGAAACTTCAGTGTATGTGAGTCATTTGAGGCACTTGGTACAAGCGTAATCGAGTAGGCACTATGCCAGAGATTTTGGTGTAGGTCTGGGGTGTACCCCAGGAATTTTCATTTTGAAAAGAGGCTTCAAGATGGTATTGAAGCATGTGATATTCAGGTCACACTTTGACTAATACTGGTGACATATGTAAGTATAGATTATGCTCCTTTCCCGCTCTAATCTCTGTTCCAAGATTATTTATTTATTTAAAATTTTTTTATTTTATCCTAACAGCTACTTCCAGTTTTCCTAGAAAAACTGGTATAATTTAGACAGAGGGACTACAATTGTTCCCTTACTTCATTGCTACTTTCTAAAAATTCAAGTCTTACAAGATTGAAGCCAAGGTTCTCTTTGATAACAGGGCTATTCTTCACACTTGGAACTCTTGAAGCAGTCTCATTTTTATTCTAAGGCACACATTAAAAAAAAATCTGGACATTGCTAAAATCAATGTGAATCTTATCATAGATGAAGCTTTGTAATAATTACTGTGGCCAAATGGCCTTAACTGCCATGGTCTGTGCATTTGTAAACTTGGACATAACTCTTTAGTTTGTCATTATTTCAATTGCATTTGTTTAATTTTTAGTATAGATATGTTGAGTTTTGTTGCTATTTAAAACGTCTTCCCAAATTTTTGTTATGCGATTTGGCATTGAAACAAAATTTACTATATTCACAGAAATGCGTATAAACAAAATGATGTTGTATAAACTTACTAGTCAGCAAAATAAAGTCCTTGTCTTTAGAGGAATGACAACAATTCCATATTTTCTTGCAAAGCAACAATCAAGTGCTTTATAGCAGTACTTTTTCACATTTATTATCCATAAGAATCACCGGGGAAGCTCATGAAAATACAGATTCTGCTTCAGTAAGTTTGGGTTGGGGCCTGAGATAACAAATTCCTCACAAGCTACCAAATGCTGTCCATGCCGCTGGGCCATGAACCACAGTATGAGGGCATCAGGTTACTCAAAGAGGATAGATATAAGTAGAGGAAGCTGTGTTACACTTTTTAAAGATACATGTAAAAGAATTATCTGTCATTTATTACTCCACATTTTGGTAACACCTTAGCCATTTATTATATAAATATGATAAATTTATAATAAATACAATATTTTTTCTCTTCTAGATGTATGAGTGATTGCTACATGAAAACAATCTCAAGTCTAAATTAATTTTTCAAGTTTAAAAACTTTCTGTTAAGGAATTGTTAAATTGGGAATGTATATACTCCAAAGAATTGGGTGTCAAAGAGGTGTTTGTCTACCTTATTTATAGTACTAACATTATCCATGATAACTCAAACAAGAAAGCAACCCACGTATCTACTGCTGGATGAATAAATAAGAAAAATGTGGTATATACAAACAGGGGAATATTATTCAGCCTCAAAAAGGAAGGAAATTCTGACACATGCTACAGTATGGATGAACCTTGAGGACATTGTGCTGAATGAAATAAACCTGTCACAAAAAGACAAATATTCTATGATTCCACTCACAGGGGGTATTTAGAATTGTTAAAATCGTAGCCGCAGAAAGTAGAATGGTGGCTGCCAGGGGCTAGGGACAGGGAGGAATGGGGGTTTATTGTTTAATGGCTATAGAGGTTCGGTTTTACAAGATGAAAAGAATTCTAGGAATGGATGGTGGCGATGGTTGCACAGCAATGTGAATGTTCTTAGCATTACTGAACTGTACACTTAAAAATGCTTAAGATAGTAAATTTTATGGCCCTTTTAAAACAAATTGAAAAGAATGTATTAGAGATTTTGTTGTCTGATTTCTCATTTAAGGCAGAGCCTATACCTGCGTGACTGATAAGTTTCTCAAATGCGCATCTCAGGCATCCTTGAAAAACTGTGAGGTCTAGCTGCCATTTCTTATTTAGATTATTTCCCCCCATATCCATAATGTAGCTGCTCTTAACCACTTTGGGGTCTGCTAAAATCCTTTGTCTAGTACCTATGGACAGAGTCATTCTTCTAATTCTTGATATGGCGTATCTGTTGGCTGTTTCATAGGGAAGTGGTCCTATCCTAAGGGAACATTTAAGTTGTCTCAATTTAGCCCTTGGTACTAAACAATTTAACCATTTCCAGTTTGTCCCCGTGCATGTGATAAGATAGACTTGCTGCGAAAGAATTTCATAGATATGAGTCCTACTGCTGTGGAATTCACTGTGAAATCATATTGTGGGAAGAAAAAATACTACTTTCAAAGGTAACTGAGAATACCTCTTAGGTCTAAAATAATCTTTCTTTAGAGACCTACCTTATTGGGTGTGTTAATTTGTGGAAGCGAAGCTCTTTTCTTCAAGAGTTGGAAAGCTTTCCTAGACCCCGTCCCTACATCCCCATGTCCCTACACACACACACACACACACACACACACACACACACACACACACAACTCACAAGGGAAACAATCTTAAATGCAGAAAAGCCATAGCTCAGGATACAGAGCAGCAGCAATGGAGTAGCTCAATCATCATAGTGTCACTTTACCTCTTTGATAGCTTTGTGATTCCACCCATCCTTACTTTGCTTTTCTTTCTGCTTCCTTCTGCTCCTCACTTCCCATAACTATTGTTTAAGGATCATGGATATCTCTTCATTCATGAGTCTTCTTGAAAAGAGAGCTAATTGATGAGCGTGTTTCTATTCATCAGAGAATCCCTGTTGTGCAAAACTGTCCCTTCATGCCACACCCTAGCATGCTGGCCAGGCTATAATTATCTGCATATGTAACCAGTCACCCATTCCTAGTCCAACTAGTTGTGTCAAAAGTGGTGGTGTCGCTAGGTTTGAAATGCACACAAAAGGGTCTATGGGTGTGGTAGATGCTCTGATGCTACTCGGGGGTTCATTGTAACAGGCGGACATCTGTCCTGGTCTGCTGAAATACATATTGCTGAGACCCAGTGTGGTTTGGGTTAACTGAGTTTTAAATGGATTGCAGTGAGCTGCTAACGCTGGAGACTCACTCTTTATGACAAATTCAAACACTCAAAATATTTGTCCTTTAGGACTGTATTCAACTAGATTTCCACACAAAATTTCATTCTTCCCCAAAAAGTTTATATGAAAAGTATCTCCATCCCTGCAAACATGTTAAGATTTATTTTGCTATTAAGAATTTCTAGGGAATTCAAACTAGAATTCCATTCAATTATTTATAAATATGTTGGTGTTTGATAGAATATTTGGGGTGATAATGCACTGAGACAAAGCATTGTCAAGGAAATGATCAGGATTTCAAAGTTTATGTAAATAGACAGACTGCACCACTAGGGTGTTCTAAATAGTACAATCCTTACAGCTCCTGACTGAGCAAATGCTTCCAGTAAAGCAAAGGGTCAAACGGCATTGACTGAAAATAGAGCAGGGACAATTTTGGTAGTTACTTATAACAGTGAAGAGAGGATGGGGAAAGAAAGAAGACAGATAGGAAATTCTATTGAAAGAAATACTAATGCCCTCTACCCAACACAGGGAATCATCTCCTAGACCATAATAAATGTAAAAGGCTTATGTGCTTGCAGAGGTCTGGCAGAGCCATTGTTACACCAGTATCAGGTGTAGTCACTCAAAAAAGAAAATCCCTACAGCACATAAGAAGGTCAATATTGGGGTCACATCTGGGAGAATCCCTTTTCTTCAGTTCTGAAAGTTTATATTCGCTGCAGGAAAAAAGAAAACCCCAATTAAGGGAAGGTACAAAAGTCTCTAACAGCAGAGTTACAATAGCTAAAGAAAAGTCTTTAACTATGGGAATAATCAAAACTTTAGTGTGCTTTCTCAATGCATGTTCCTTAAATGAACATATATAGTCATATTTGAAGAGGACGCCAGCTAACAAGAAGTACAGTTTTCCCGTATTCCCTATCCTCCCCTACCATCTATACCAAATTACCATTGTTTGCCTCTCAAGCCTACTTACTCCACGATCTTTACACACCTGCTGCAATGCCCTGCCCTTGACAGAAGAAATAAATAAAATAAGTTTCAGGGAGACAGAATGTTACAATAAATTTTCAATTAAGTGGCAGACATCTCAAGATCCATGATAATTGAAAGCTAAGATAGGCTCATAGCAAGTTATTTTCAATTGCATTCTTTGTAAGGGTACTAAAAGGCAGTTTGGTAATCATACATATGCCCATAATATAATGAAATATATCATTGAACATGTCCTTCTCATGTTAAAAGAATGGACATTGAGAGTCACATGAGAACTTAATCTGACCCATAGAATTATTCAAATAAACCCAGAGTTTGACCCAAGACATGATTCATTTTCATGCCAGTGAGCTGTACAGATTTCCTTGTAGGTGTAAAGTTACAGAATGTAAGAAAATATAGCCTCAAGCTTTCTCCTGGTATTTTAGTTTTTTAAATTCCTATTTTGAAATCAGTGGGATAAACTGCTTTTCATTCTCCAAGTCGTTTATAGTTTTAATCTGGGATGACAGTCTGTTGTTCAAGAGCAGTAACCATTTAATTCAGTCTGGTTGTTTCATACACAAATAAATGTACCGTATATACAGATTTAATAGCTGGTTAGACACTGTCAGCCCTATGTGAGAATATTTGTAATAATTCACCCCAGTTTCATATGAAATATCTTTGGACCTGTCATCATTATGTTCACAATACTTAGTTCCATGAAAATATAGTCACGTTATTTGTAGACAAATGTCGCATGCATGACTGACTACATTGACCCCGAAATTGACTGTACAACGTTCATTATTTAGGAAAAAATGTCAAATCCAATCCAATTCTGACTTTTCTGAAAGGGTGAGTACACAAGACTACTTAACAGTCTGACTTTCTGAAAGTTTTTCCAAGACCCTTGATGGAACATGTATTATCAAGTAAGTAAGTCATTGTAGATAAATAAGAAGCACCCCAATACTCTAGTTAAGTTGTATTGCATGTATTTACATTTTATCTTTTCTTAATTTATAGATTCAAGTGAACAGCCTTCATTATTACTAAATATTTAAGGCACTTTGATGATGAAAAGGCAGATGTTGTATATTTAGTCATTGGGGAGTTGAGGAAGACCAACATTTGAAAGTTTCTGAAAGAAAAACTTTCTTCCTTTTTATTGTTTTTTACCATCATTTCAGTGAGGGTGTCCTGCAGTGATTAAAGACCTATAGGAAGCATACACACATATACACACACACACACACACACACACACACACACACAGAAAGGTTTTCACCTAAGCTTTCACCCCTGTTTTTACTAAATAATAAGATAATATTTCACAGATTTAACCTTGTTTTTGACTTTATACCTTAGAAAAAAATGATAGAGGCCAAATAATATAAATGGAAAGAATTGACTCCAAATATTTGTCCACCTGTGTTTAATGAAATATTTGTATATAATATATAATTTTTTATTTTACACAAGTGGGCAAATATTTAAAGTCAGTTTTATGTATGTGTATGCATATATATACATACATATATATATATACATACATATATATATGTATATATATATATATAGAGAGAGAGAGAGAGAGAGAATTCTATAAAAGAGAGAGAGAGAGACCAGGAGAGAGAGTATTCTATAAAAAACATATAGTATATATAGATTTATATATTTCCAACATGTGAATCTTTCCTATAATATAGCAAAATCTTTTTTTTCAGGTATAACTTTTCAGTATTCATTGACTTGATAAAGACTTTATAAAGGGCAAGAGAGTAAGAATGAAATGATTCTGGATTTAGCAGGTTGGGAGGAAGGTTATTTTTTCATCAGAGTTTAAAGAACTAAGAAATTCACAACCATGAAAGAAAACAAAGTTAGTTGTTGGAGGAGGTCCTAAAGAGGACGTGACCACTGGTTGACCCTCAAGCTGGACTCAGGCAGTCAGAGGCTCTTCACCCCTCCCCGTCCTTGGAATGTACATTCTGCCCACCGTTCCCACAGTGGAAGCCATTTTCAAGATGCAGCCTTGAGAGAGTAATGTGTTACCGGAACTGAGTGAACCCAGTTAAGGCCTCTCTATAAAATGCTATGATCGTGGTGGACAGGTACAGAGATCTACTTGTCTTGTGATGTGCAAGACAAGCCTCCTATGAAAGTTCCCTTGCTTATTAAACCTGCCACCTACCAGTC
Source organism: Phocoena phocoena (assembly GCF_963924675.1). Lineage (NCBI taxonomy): Eukaryota > Metazoa > Chordata > Mammalia > Artiodactyla > Phocoenidae > Phocoena > Phocoena phocoena. Next base: position 49,106,524 of record NC_089232.1, read on the forward strand.
TGGAGTGTCCTGCCTCTTTTTTCAGTCTCTCCTTGCCCTCTGTATATGGAGGCCAGTTTGCAAACCAACGTTAGTGGATGCTTGTAATCAAATTGCCCAACTTGATTATAATTATATGTTAGGAAAATTTCTAAAATTTCCTCTATAAGAACTACTGCATTAAAACTCAGTGCCTAGGCAGTGACAAGCACATAAAAAAGTCTTTATCCTTATTGACTGTTATTAAAAATATTAATAACTATTTCCGTGATAGAAAATGAGCCATTGGGGTAGAGCAACTGACATTTAAATGCAGATTCTGTCACGTTGCACAAACATGGAAAGGCCACTTAACATTTCTGATCCCCAGCTTTCTGTTATGTAAAACAAGCTTAAGAATGAATACCTTACATGGCTGTTCTGAGGTGCTAATCAGATCACACATAGCTCAATAAGTACCTAGTATCTTGCACGTGTTCAATAATTTCATTGTTGTTTTAATGGAAGGAAATTAAATTGAATTGTGAGGAGTATCAGGCTACAGATATGACTTTGGAAGGTGCTATCAAAAGGAAAATTCTCTTGTTTTTTTGTTTAAGAAGGTCTCCTCTCCTGCTATTTTTTTTTTTTTTTTTTTTTTTATGCGTTACGCGGGCCTCTCACTGTTGTGGCCTCTCCCGTTGCGGAGGACAGGCTCCGGACGCGCAGGCTCAGCGGCCATGGCTCACGGGCCCAGCCGCTCCGCGGCATGTGGGATCTTCCCAGACCGGGGCACGAACCCGTGTCCCCTGCATCAGCAGGCGGACTCTCAACCACTGCGCCACCAAGGAAGCCCTCTCCTGCTATTTTTATTGTTATAGTTGAACAAATATGTTGTGGTCGCCAGAAACACCCTGTAACCAAGAGTATTTCTATAAATCATGGGTTAATTCATCACATCATAACTGGCTAGCATCTTTTAAAGTTAGAAGGGTACACTTTGAAGGTGCCAAGCCAAGAAATTGAGAGAAGCAGCAGAAGAATGGGTACAAAAGACAGCTTTGCCCATTGAGTTGAGAATAGCACAGCATATGAGATGATTAAAGAAATCCATACCTTCTTTGAGCATATTGAATTAATGTTCTGTTTTTATTAAACACAGGGTTATAGGTTTTGATTTTTATCTTGTTTAGGAAAGCTAGTGACGATTGCTTTACATTTTCTATTGTTTCATAATATTTAGTGTACTTACATATAGATATGAATATGGTTATAGACATAGATATACAATTTGACTTTCCTAACACCTCCTGAAGTAAGTAGTGTTGGCAGTATGATACCATTATACATGTGAGAAAACAAAAATGAAGGCATGCATTGATTTATTCTGGTTTATGTTGAAGGTCTGATTGGTTCATGTTTACCATTTAAATATCACCATTTTAGTTCCTAACACAAATAGGCTTGTAATTAATGACTCAGAAACTAACATTATGATTACTTTTTTCTTTCTCCTACTGAACAAGAGAGCAATATTTTTTATTGTGGGAGTATTAGCATCAATTTGAGGAAAATATATTAAAAATTAGATGCTCAGTGTATATTAAATATGAATGTTCTCTTAGCAAGGCAGGATTGGTATGATTAATCCCTTAATGCAGTCTAAGATTTTTTTCGTATGTATCCTCAGCTATAATACTACCATAGGAACAATGAGTAAGTAAGACACACCTACACACACACACACACACACACACACACACACACACACGAAGAAGCACAGAAGAATGCTTTGTGAGTCCATGGAAGACAACCTCTGAGAAATTCCAGAAATACTTCTGGTGTGCAGACTGAAAAGGGCTCTGGTTCTGCATTAAGGGGCTGGCACAGAATATAAAAACAAAGGTTTAAATTCTAAGGAAATAAACCAGAATATGGAAGAAAAACCTTGAAGCACAAAGGTATTGCTGTAGCATTATTTATAATTATAAAGCTTTTGAAAGCAACCCAAATGTCTAAATACTGAATAATAAAAATAGGCTATGGAATGTTACATAGCTGTCCAAATGATGTTTAAGAAGAGTTTGTAATAACACAGAAACATAGTTTTGATTTAAAGTAAAATGAAACACAGGAGACAATAGAAGAGATAGAGTATGATAGGTATGTTTTTGAAAAAAGCATGTACCTATCTGCAAAAAAATATTTAGAGAAAAGAAGCAAAATGTTAGCATATATTCTATGTGCACGATGGGACCGAGTAATAATCTTTCTTTTTCCTGCATTTCTATATTTCTCAATTTTTTTATAATGGAAAAAATAGAATGTATTCTCTTTTAAGCTGCCAATCTACTTTTTACATGTAAAAGTAGTCACGGACTTTATCTCAACGAGGAAAGCAGAAATATACTAGTCATTTCAAAAGCAAGACTTTACGTGGCGACTTGGTTGCAGGGTTTGGGTGTTAGAGGCTGGAATCAAATGCCTCTCCTGCGAGAAGTATCATTGCTGAATTGATCCTGACCCGAACTGTAAGTCAATAGAAAGGAAAGGTTAGCTCTCCCATCCTCCACCTACTAATCGCTCCTTGTTGCCCCCTACTGGCAGAACCTAGGAAGCTACTGGCAACTGAGAAATGCAGCTTGCATGGTCCCAGTCAGGGTGAAGCCCGGTATAAAAGGGTGGATTTGGAACAAAAAGACAATAACTTTAAAACAAACACAGGGGCTTCCCTGGTGGCGCAGTGGTTGAGAGTCCGCCTGCCGATGCAGGGTTCACGGGTTCGTGCCCCGGTTCGGGAGGATCCCACGTACCGTGGAAAGGCTGGGCCTGTGAGCCATGGCCAGCTGACCTTGCGCGTCTGGAGCCTGTGCTCCGCAACGGGAGAGGCCACAGCAGTGAGAGGCCCGCGTCTGGCAAAAAAAAAAAAAAAAGAAAAAAACCCACAGGCTTATTCTATGTAAATAATTAGAATAATGTATAAAATGCATTGCTCAAGACTAAAATCTTAGAGTAACAGTATTGAGACATGGAAACCGTTATTAATGACTTTCATTAATTTGATTACCAAAGCCAAAATGCTTCTTAATGGGATGAATTGAGTACAAATAAGTGATGTTAAACTTTTAACATGTATCATTTGTTTTTATTAAAGTGATTCAGCCATCACCATTCTACTCCAATAGATATTTTATTAAGGAAACTAATTTAAATGTACATGATAAATGAACTGTGTTGAAAATTCTATTTTTCTTCCATTCTAACCTCCTGATCCTAATTAACTTCTCCACTACTGTTCCCATAGAAACCAACAATGCATTCAATAAGATGCAAAGGTAGTAATGTACAGGCAGAAGCATTCTACAAGTACAGTAACAACATTTATTTTAAATCATGGGACAAATTAGTACTTGCAATTAGATTAGAAGTAATCTACTTCAAAATTCAAAATGAAAAATGCCCTCTAATGGTAAACAAAGATGATAAGCTTTCCCCGAACAACTCTGTTTTCTCTATTTCAATGTAAAATAAGCGTAACGCCCAGGAAATTAAGGTTCATATTTTTATGTGGCACTTCTTTTGGTTTTCTTGATTTTTCTTTAATCATGCCATATCCTATCCCCTTACCCCACACATATTTTCGCATGAATAAATAAAAAACAAAGCAACAAAATGTATAAAACGATGTAAAAGCCAAGCTCCTTTGCATGAAAGACCTGTCCCATTCTGCCCCCTTTCTTCACTCTAGATTCGCAAGCTAATTACAGCTGACCCTTGAACAACACAGGTTTCAACTGCACAGGTCCAGTTATACACAGAATTTTCCCAATAAATATGTATTACAGTACTACACAACACAATGTTGATTGAATTGGTGGGTATGGAACTAGGGATCTGGAGGGCCGACTGGAAAGTTATATGCAGATTTTTGACCATTGGGGGTTGGTGCCCCTAACTTCTGCGTTGTTCAGCAATCAACTGTAGTCACAAAATTATACATTTGAGGCAGAGACCAAGGCACATTTCTCCTAGAGTTGGCCCTTACCCGATTAAACAAACTCCAGCTGGGTTTGACTCTACAGGTTAGACCGTGAATCGAATGCTGAGTACAATAGCTGCTATAATCATGACTGTGTTTCAGTTCGAATGCCCTGGTAACATTCCAATGTAGCCATTCTGGATGTGATGACATTAGCATGCCTCCATCCCTTCTGAGGTTTGTTGCAAGTAGCTTATTACCAATAATAGTTGACAAAGCAAACAAAGGCAAACAATAATTATAAATGTTTTATTAAAAAAAAGAAGAGTCAAGTCTGTTCATGGTTATTTCTATATACTTTAACTCTCCATCCTTGTATTTTGATGTGGTTTTATAAATGCACAAAAGTGTATTAAGAGCTATGGTTTCAGAAACTTTGATTACAATACCTTTATGTTTCCAGTGCATTTTGGAGGAAAAATTGTCAGAACAATTGTGATAATCCATGCTTACCCTTTTTCTTTCATCTTTCCTGTCCTGCTCCACTATGCAAAAAACAAAAACAAAAAAACTTACTCTTAAGTTAGTCTTTACCAATACACCGGTAAAATGGTAAAGCACTTTCATACCAAATTTGTACCATTGGCTTTTCATTTCTCAAATGGATTTGGTGGTATTTAATTGATTTACTGAACAGGTGGTTATTTCAGGATCTTCTTATATTGTGAATATAGGTAGATAGAGGTAGATGGATAGATAATTATAAATAATTAGGTCAACCATTTCTGACTTGTGATATATTCTGGTGTATATTAAGATTAGATTATGGTGTTTACATTATTTTTAACAATATGACCTCTTTCCTGTCTCTAAATTCTAGCCAAACATGTGAGGGGAATTTAAGACCTACACGGATCTAGCACATTATCTAAGTTATATACTGTGCTGCTATTTTCCTTTTATTTATTTTTTTTAATTGATACAGAGGACAGCTAGTCTTCATTGCAATATGCACACTAATGAACTTTGAAGTATACGGATTTCACAATTACTCAAGCCCAGTTAGCCTCAGTGCCATGCCATTTCTCTTCAGCTGTCTTAAAGCATGTGACTTTGAACTTCTTCCTTATCTAAAACTGCATCAAGAATTTTAAACTTGAAATTCCCTTCTCTGACCACAAATCCTTGTTGTCCATTGTATTACTCTCTGCCAGTTCTTAGTTTCCCTCCTCTGTAGGAGATGAATGCTTCCCTGCCCAGTTAAACTCGGGAGTGAACATATGATATACATGAGCTAATGAAATCCCAGTGAGAATGATGTATGCCACTTCTGAACAGAAGCTTTAAGAACAAGCGGGTACCTTTAAGTTCACTTTTCTCTTTGTTACATTTAAAAGCAGAGTTGCAGATTTGGGCTCTTTTGTCAGCTTGGGTCCTAGAGTACCAACAGTGACAATTTGAACCGATCATCCATCTAACTTGTAATGAAGAGAAAGCATGAACATGATATAAATCCTTGTTGCTTTAAGTCTGTGGTCAGCAAGCTAAGGTCTGGAACATAGCCATGCTCATTTGTTTATGTATTGACTATGGTGCCATTTGTTTATGTATTGACTTGACTGTGGTGCCATTTGTGCCACAATGGCAGAGTTGAGTAGTTGTGACAGACACTGTGACTCATGAAGCCTGAAATATTTACCATCTGGCCCTTACAGAAAAAGTTTCGGACCTAGCTTTAAGTCACTGAGCTTTCAGGGAGATTTGTTACTGCAACTTAAATTAGGCCATCATTTCATTTGGTAACTCCTCTCTTTGTATTTGGTCAGAGCCTAAGAAATGGGCATAAATCACGATATTACTTGTTTACAGGAGTGTATGATGGAGGAGGTGACCTTGAAGTAAAGAATGACCTGATTCTAGAGGAGAAACAATGTGAGCAACGCGCAGAGTCCAAGGGGCGGAGGCAGCTCAGTCACATCTCAGGCAAAATCAACATGAGTAGTGGCAAGACAACCCGTCTCAGGCAGCGTGGGCTGCCATAACAAGTACCATAGACTGGGTGGCTTAAACAACAGATATTTATCTCTCATAGTTCTGAAGTCAGGGAGTTTGAGACCAGGGTGCCAGCATGGTGGCGTTCTGGTGAAAACCCACCTCCTGACTTGCAGATGGCTGCCTTCTCACTGTGTCCTCACCAGGTGGGGGATGGGGAAAAAGACAGCTCTACTCTCTTCCTCTTTTTATAAGGACTCTAATCCCATGACGGGGGCCTTACCTCCCTGATGTCCTCTAAACCTAATGACCTCCTAAAGGCCCTACCTCCAAATACTACCAAATACTACACTGGAGTGTTAGGGCTTCAAAACATAAATTTTGGGGGAGCACAAACATTCAGTCCACATTACAGCTCAATGCTAGACCACCCAGATGGTGGCCCAGATTAAAGAGTTAGGATGATGGGCAGTTGTCATACGTGAGATCATACAGAAACCCTTTGCTAGACTAATAACTAGGGCAGCGTTCTGGTCTTCAGGATGAAGACAGGCACGTACAGGGCAAAATAACCTGAAATATGTGGGCAGCATTCTGAGCACTTTTCAGCATTTCAGAGGCAATCTGTTAAGAGTAAGAGACAGGACCTAAAACAGGTAACCGTCTCTAAAGATTGAGTAGATGGGTGTGGCAGTGGAAGATACGTATTTGCAGACAATTGTGGAGAGGAGGAGAAAAGGGATGGAGGACAGACAGGCAATTGTAGCTAATTCTATGGACATTGGCTCCTGCTGACAAAGAGAAAAAGCACAAGGGCACCACAAGAGGATCTGACTGGGCAATTTCATTCTCAGTAACTCCAGATGAGGGAGGACAAGGGCTGTGGAGGATGGTGATTTATGACTCCTCTTGTTAAGATTGGTGCATAAAAACGGACAGCACTGAGAATGGGAGGAGCAGCAGACTCAGCTGTGATAATTTGGCGGAAGGTGGAGTAAATATATCTTCTTCCTATTTTATACTAAACCGTACCTTTGCCTTTATCATCTTTAGTCATTTCATCTTTTCGTATTCTCACAGGCTATCCGTCCCTTTTCTCGTTTAGTTTGTTCCTTAAGCAACCTAAATTCTATGTTCAGTGATTTCACGTTATCTTTTCTTTGTTTGACCTCAAACTCCTTTTAGTCATCTGCTCACAAATTCTTCTGCAACCACAAACTGTTTCAGATCCCTAAGCTCTCCTTTCCTGGCTTCTTAGCTTCACTTGAGAAACTCACTAAACATTGACGATCAGTTCCACCACAAATGCGTTCTCCCTAAACTTGGCAGGATCCAAAATGAAACGCGGCAATTCTTATTCTTCTCTCATTGATTCCCAATTATAATTCCTGCATTATAATTCCAACAGCTGTTCCACACTATCTTCAAGCCCCGGTTTCAACCCATTTATTCATTCAGTAAATAATATTTTTAGCCTTTACTATATGTCAGGCTCTCTGCTAGCTGTTAGAGAAACAACAGTGAATGAGACAGGTGTGCCTTCATGGAGTTAGTGAGTGAGACAAACAAAAGCCAAGCAACTAAGATGTACCGTGATTAGGGCAATAATAGAGAGAGGACAGGTATGCAGTAGACTTGTATCACAATTCATCCCATATCCTAAGTTTTGCTTTATCAAATTAAAAACTAGAAAAGTGCTTTCCTTGCCTCTCAGCAGTCCAGAGTTTATGCCTGTGACCAGGGTCTACCAATCAGATCTACCAACATGTTGATTCAGAAAAGACTGATTTGAGAAAAAAAGCTAAATGGAACTTAATGTGGCAAGGGTGGGAGAGAGGCAGCCACCCATTCAATTAGCAATGACAGAGGACTAAATGGTGGCAGTTCAAGGAGTCCAGGGTTAATGGTTTTTGTTATACCAGCAGTAACAAAGATAGGACTTCCTCAGAAGAAACTCAGACATTTCTTTTCCTGGTGGTACAGCCTCCAGGCCAGATTCTCTTAGTCCTCTGCTCTGGTACATTGTCTGCTGTTTAATATTCTTTAATACAGTTCTTTTGTGCTTAAGCCATCTAATATTTCTTTGGGTCATCCTAAAACTTTAACAGATATAAGAATGTTTGGGACTATATAGGAGGGACACATAACTTGGGTGAGAGTAGACTGTACAATATTGCCTAGAAAAATCAACATTCGCATTGAGACCCAAAGGATACACAGGGTTGATTCAAATAAAGCAAGAGGGGAACAAGTTTCCGGGAAGAGGATATAGTTGAGAAGGGAGGGAACATATCATATGGATAGAATTCAGTGTGACCAAAGGAATACAATGAGGGTGATGAGGTAGGGCATGTTGGCAGTGATAAAAAATGAAGCCATAGGAATAAACAAGGAACATACGAGTCTGATCATTAAAGCCAGGTGAGGAGTTTGAACTATACTCTAAAAGCAGTGGGGAGCTTCTGAAATATTTTAGGTGGATAGGGGAATCATCAGATATGTACTTTAGGAAGATCGCTTCTGAAATATTTTAGGTGGATAGGGGAATCATCAGATATGTACTTTAGGAAGATCACTGTGGCTTCAGTCAGGAAACTATATTGGAGTGGGACAAGGCAGGAAGACCGCAGTGGTTTGGGTCAGAATTTCTGGTGGGCTGAGTAGGAGAGGAGCAGGAGAGAAAGGAAGAGAAGAGACTTATTTGGGAAAATGCTTTACAACTTAATTCATAGAAATGACTAAAGTCATTTAAAATGTGCTTCCTTAATTTTTCTCTTTTCCACTTCAAGGTTTATTCATTTGTTTTCATATATTTATTGGTTTTTTTTCATTTGTTTTGTCTTGTTTGTAATGTGCTAGAGACTATTTCAGGTGTCAGGAACATAATCAGTGACTGAGTAAAATGAAGCATCTGTTCTCATGGAGAACAGAGGCAGCAAACCATAAACAAATAAATACTGAGGAAGATGGTTTCAGTGAGCGGTATGTGCCCTATTAACCAAAACAGGAAGATGTGACAAAAAGTGACCTGAATAGAAGCTCCATCACATTGGAAGGTCAGAGAAAGCCTCTTCAGGGGTGTCGCATTTGAGCTGAGACTTGAGTTGCGGGAATTTGCTGGCCATTAGGAGGTGCTGGGAATGAGTATTCCAGGTAGAGAGACAAGCCAGGGAAAATGCAAAGCGGGGAATGACCCAGGCTGGGTGAAGAATCTTAAGAAAGCTAGTGTGGTTGGAGCAAGGGGAGAGTGGAGAGAGAAGGAAGAGTGGTTGGAGAGACGAACGTTGGACAATTTATGGAAGATCCGGAGAGGGCATCGGGGATTTTGACTCTAAGTGTGATGCTGCTGCATTTTCATCCTTCTTCTTTTCAGCTTGTTCTTCAGAGAGAACAATGTACCGTCATCCCTCAGTACCCTTGGGGAATTGATTCCAAGACACGCCCCCGCCCCCCACCACGCATACCAAAACCTGCAGGTGCTCAAGTCTTTTGTATAAGATGACGTAGTAGAGTCCGCCCTCCGTATCAGTAGGATCTGGGAGGGCTGGCTGTATTACCGGAACCCTACTAGAATTTTTTACAAATTGTCCTATCATACTTCCAGCCTTTTCCTATTAAATGCCAAACATATTCAAGTTATTTATTCAACACATATTTACTGAACATCTACCTACTGTGTTAGACACTATGTGTACCTATTTTAAAAAAAAAAAATAGCCATTGCCGCCTCTTACTGGGCAATTCCCTTGACAGAAAATTCCATCTCGTACCTTCTGTTCCTTTCCACACGAGTAATAATACTGATCTTCACCCATCAGCTTCTACTAATCAGTCCTGCGGTCTTTACACCATTACCTCACCTTATTGCATAACCTACTCCAGGAAAGTTCATCCGTTAAGACCTACTTGCCAAATCCCAGGGCCTCTCCTTCGTCTCATCCCACTGACTCTTCTATGCATTTGCTTCTTTGATTATCTAGTGCTAAAAATCTCCTTTCTTAGTCTCTAAGTCCCTGAATACTCGCCGTTCACCTCCTCTCTGACTGTATGTTATCAGTCTCATTCACTGCCTTCTTTTTTCATTATCCCTTGGAAATGTAGGCATTTCAGAATTTTCAGTCCTTGAGCTGTGTCTCTTATTTTATACATTTTTTTTCTTTGAAAATTGAGTTGAGTATATTATCTTAGGCTACCACTTCAGAAAAGGATTCACTGTTTATTTTCATTGGAATATTTTATCAGATCATCGAATTCAGTCTTTGAAGTGAAACATATCTTTCCTACCCCTAAACCCCCTAAATCCTGTAATCCTCCTTTATTTCCTGATCTCATTTTGTTCTTACTGCAACTCTCTTTTTTGGAAGTTCACTCTTTCCTGTCTAAACAATTGCCATGGCTCTCAGTCTCATTTTCCTTTCCCCCAATTTTTTTTTCTGCATGCCATAGGCAAAATTAAATTTCCTGAAAGACAGATGCTATTCTATCATTCCCCAGGCTAAATACACAATGTACAAATATGGTATTTAAGGTTCTTCTTGATCCCATTACACCTTACTGTTCTAATTTTACCTCCGGTATTCTTCTTTAGACTTCCTCTGCTCCTATCAATCTCAATTTCTCATTATTATTAAAAGTTACACTTCCCCATCTCCAATACTATCCATACTGAGATACTTCTTCTTATTTTTCTCCCTTATTTTGTCTTATTGAGAACCTCACTGATTTTGCAAAGACTGTTTCAAATATTTCCCCCTTTGAAAAGTAAAAACTATTCTAAGCAATAAATAATGCCCCATTCCCCTACAATGAAAATCAAGAATTCATTTGCTCAACAAATATTTTTGCGCTCCAACTACTGCCAGACATTGTTTAAGGTACTGGAGATGCAGCCGTGACTAAGACAGAGTTCCTCCTCTCAGGACCTTACATTTAAGAGCGTGTGGAGGGTGGAGACAGACAATAAATTAATATGAAAAGGGATATAAATATAACAACTAGTGTAACTGCTAGAGAGAAAAGTAAAGCAGAGTAAAGGTACAGAGAGTGTCAGAAGCTGCCTTTGTAGATAAAGAGGTCAGGAAAAACTGTCCTGATAGTTGATATTTGGGAGAGGAGAGTTGAGTGAAGTGAATAAGTAAACCATATCTGACGATTAACTTCACGCGTCAGCTTGGCAGGGCTAAGGGATGCCCAGAGAGCCGGTAAAACGTTATTTCTGGGTGTGTCTGGGAGAGTGTCTTCGGGAGAAAATAGCATTTGAATCAGTAGACATCATAAAGAAGACCACCCTCACCAAAGTGGGTAGACATCATCCAATCCTTTGAGGGCCTGAATAGAACAAAAAAGGTAGAGGAAGGTTGAATTCACTCTCTTTGCTTGAGCTGAGACATCCATCTTCTGGATCCAGCTGTCTGGAGGAGGAATCTTCTAGGAAGAGGGAACAGAAACTGCAAATGCTGAGTATACGTGGTGGACAGGTGGGAAAACATGGAGATGAGCGAGGCTGGGGCACAGTGAGTGAGGGAGAGAGCACAGGAAGTAATGTAGGACGGGCAAAGAGGACCCAGACCATTGAGAGCCTTGGAGACCATGAGAAGAATGTGCGGGAGGCCACTGGAGGGTTTTGAGCAAAGGACTGACGTGATCGGACTTACATTCTAAGAGGGTCATTCTGGCTGCTGTGTATGCGAGATTGTGGGTGGCCAAGAATGGAAATAGTGAGACATGTTAAAAGGTTATTACAGTAATCCACCAAGAGATAATGGTGGTCTAATATCATGGTGGAATCACCAAGTACCTATTATATATAACACTTAAAACACTGGACTTTGCATTTTGGGTATTCGTCTGCAAGGATGTCACCACATCCTGAGCAGGGACTACACTTGTCCACTTTCGTATTTTCTAGAGTGCCTGGCACTGGACTTTACACACAGATTGATAGGATGAGCTGCATTTATCATCCTCTCTCTGTAATGCACACTCTTCGAGAACTTTATTTAGACTTTACTCCGTTTTTTCTTTTAAAGGATGCATAATGCCAGTTTCTTCAAACTTTTCTCCTGGGTCTTAGTATACTATCTTTTAGTTGTCTTTGTGTCCCTTCTCTGAAATGTAGTATAGCTGGCTTCCTTTTAAATTATTAAGTAAAAGTCTCCGGTAATGATATAGTCTTGGGTACACACATGTGAAATCCCTTTATAAACAAATTCTCTGGGCTTTCATATTATTTGGGGGAGGATTTTACTGAAATGAATATTCTTAAAAAATTAAGTGTATAGACTCTGGATCTGAAAGCAAAATGGCTTGCAACTCCAATGTTAAAGAATTATCTGGTGAAAAGAGTGCTTAAAATCTAAAATGGGCAAGTTTTTTTTCAAAATATGGATGATATTAGGGCATTGCTTTATTTTGGTGTGCTGGATTTGGAAGTAAAGAGAAGGAGCCTTGATAATAGTGGGCCATGAAAACCTTAACCTCATACCACCTCCCTTCTTTATTTTTCTATTTACAAGGCAAAAACTACAGTGGATTTAAGAATGAGGGTAAAATTCATCGTAAGGAAATCATAAGGCAGTGTGGTATTAGATCATCTACCTCTCTCTCTACTTGAGATCCACCTTAGAAGTGTCTGGTCCAGAGGGGAGGCCTTGTGATCCAGCAGCAAATTTGGCTCATATATAAAATGTTACCTGACTTCTGACAGGGAGACAGTGTTGGGCCTGATTGCCCATGATTAGCTGTGGGTGAACTGTGACAATTCATTTTAATTTGTCTAAGTTTCAGTTTTCCTTTTTTAGGGAGGAGGAGACAATGATATACCTATATTACAGGATTGTGGGGAGGATTAAAAGAGATAGCTATAAAGTGCTTGTATGAATATCTGGAAAATACAGAGCACAACAGATACGAACCCTTGCCTCCACGTGGCTTTTCTTAGCTGTCATGCCGATATTCTTCATTATCCAACTTAGATCCATTCTTAGCCCAGAAGGCTGACTCTCAGAGACAGCATCATCTGAACTCCCTTGACAACTGGCTTTTCGATGGGTTCATCTAGCAGTCCAGCAGGAGCTGGGACCATGGGAGAGCGGAGGAGGGAGGGTTCCCCCCTCCCTCTCTGCTTTCATCCTGAGCTCCTGGCAGTGGCTGGGCTCCTCCTTATTTATTGCTTTGCTCATGGTTCCTCCTCCGTGTCTCCAGCCCTCACTGGCTCTACTAATACTACTCCCACTCCCTGTAGCTAGTGACTGGGTGATAACACCCCTCATTGGTCCCCTAAACCCTGTCTATACCTCTGAAAGTAGTCACTGTAATAGTTCTTTGCCCTTGAACCATCAGAGTGGAATTCTGTTTCCTGCTGTGGATTTAGACTGACACCTTTCACATTCTTCCTTTCAGCCAAAGCTGGTTTCATTAAATTTAGGAAAGATTTGGGACCTATGGAGCAGGATTTACATTAATTCAGCAAATATTTGCTACTGTCTAGGCAACAGGGTTATTAAATAATCAAGACACAGCCCCTGCTCTCAAAGAGTCAGCAGTCTCCTGGAGGTATGAGTGTTGCAGTGGGTGGGAGGCAAAGGCAATATTTACACAGGTAAATATTTAAGTGCCAAGAGCATAATAATGTCTAAATATACAGGACATTGTAGATAAATAAAGTTGAGAGCCAACACTCCCACAAAGAGACTCTTGATTTTGAGGGCGAGTAGAAATCCTTCAGATGGGGATGGTAAGGTATATTTTTTTCAGGCAAGAAAGCAAACAGCATATGCAAAGACTTAGAGTTACAAAATTGCTTGGTGCATTTGATGAACCTTTTGAAATAATGAGGGTTTGGAATAATTAAGATATGGGCAGAAGGCATGGGGGCGGGGCATGGTAACAGTAAGCATTATTGAAGCAGTAGGAGATGCGGACGGAGAAGCAGTCGGGGACTACATCACAGAGGTTTTATATGACACTCCAGGGAGTTTGGACTCTATCCTAATAGGTAAATGCTAAGCCACTGATTCCTTTTGAGCAATTGGGTTATTCAGTCCAATTTGTAGTATTAGAAAAGGAACGCGGAAAGGATGTGGATGATGGAGGGGACAAGATTGCAGATTGGGAGACAAGGTAGACCTGCTATGGCCCAGAAAGGAGAGGATAAGAGACTGGGAAAATTCAGTGAAGCGGGGAGAAAAAGAAAAGGAGACTTATTCTAGAAACTTTGATAAGTGGTATGGATGAGATTTAGTGACAGTCATAGGGGAGCGCAGACAAAGACACCTAGGGTGGCACTGAATTTCTGACTTGTGGTGGATCTGGGCACCACTGGCTATTAGCGTTGGTGTTGAGGAGAGTTAGTTTATTCCATTTGAATATGTTGAGATGGAATATTTGTGGCAGAGGCAGCTCCGGGTTTTGTGGGAATTGAAGCTAATACAATTTCAGAAACCTCTTTAAGAAAAATAATTCAAAAGGTTAATACTAATTCTGCTAATGTGTGACCATCAGTCATTGGAAAAACGTCTGTACTATAGGTGATGAGAAAGTGAGAATAGGGCAGATGAGGTAGTTGAGAATACAGTTTGGCATGAAACCAACTCAAATTGGGGTACATTCTAAAAAATTAAACCAAAAAAATGCCCTGAAATCTTTAAAATGTCAGTATCATGAAGTACAAAGAAAGACCCAGAAACTGTTCCAGGTTAGGGAAAGTAAATGGATATAACACTGAATGTAGCACATAATCCTGGCTTTTCTTTTAGCATAAAGGATGTTATTGTGTATGAAAGAGAATGGTCTTTATATTAAGAAAGTAAATAGTGATGTATGTAGGATTAGAAGAGCATCATGTCTGAAACTTCCCCTCAAATGTTTCAGGAGAGAGAGAAAGAAGGATAAAACAAATGTAATAAATGTTAACATTTGTGTAGTCTGGGTAAAGGGTACCTGGGAGCTCACTGTATTATTTTTGCAACTTTTCTATAAGTCTGGAATTATGTCAAAATAAGAATACTGTTTTTAAGAAGAATAAGGTTTTGGAGGCAGACAGTCTTGATTTGAATCCTAGTCGTGCCACTTTGTAGCTTTATGTTTTGGTGCAAATTGTATAACTTCTTTCTGTCTTATTTGCTTTAGATATAAGCTAGAAATAATAGGTTATTATGAGAATTAACTAAAATGAAAAGATGTAATATTTGTAAATTGCTTGGCAAGATTCCTAGACAAAATTTTCAATAAATGATTACTATTAATAAACAGTGATTTCCATTCCAGACAGTTGCAAGGGAAACAATGCCTTCAAAATATAACCAATTTTTAGAATATCTGTTAGGGAAAAAAGATAGAAATGGTTGAGATGTGGAAGACGAAATGGGTGGTGTTGGTATAGTATAGGCATTGAAATAGGGCCCGCAGTCAATCAAAGTTTAGTCTGGGGAGTGGGGAGGACAGAGGTTTGAAGGGAGAGAAAAAAATAGGTGATGGGTAGGGGGCTGAGTACAACCTGATGATTCTAGGCATGAGAGGCATGGATGGTGTGTCTGGGCTTTAGATTTCCATGATTGTTGTAAACTTGTATGGGCCCAAAATTGGCAGAAGGTCCAAGATGATTTTCTGGTGGGGTTTGGGAAGACCCTGGTTTGCAAGATTAGAACAGTAAATACCCTTCTGACAGAATTTCTATAAATTCTTCCCCAGATGTCCAACAGATATGTCTGTGTTGAATCTCTGTAGCTCTATTGTGGGAAGTCAGAGCAGCTGTGTGTTGAGAAAATTTTGTACAGGGATAGAACATAAGCCCAGTTTGATAGATAAAATTTGCTTTGCTATATTGTTATAATTTAAACTTATATTATTAAATTTCTATATTCTCTTTTTCTAAGAATCACCTATTGAATATTTTCTTAGTCTGTTCAGTCAGACTGTAAGATGGGTGGCTTATAAACAATGAAAGTTTAGGGGCTGAAAAATCCATGATCATGGTGCTGGAGGATTTAGTGTCTGGTGAGAGCCAGCTCCCTAGATGACTATTTTTTTCCACTGTAAACTGGTGGAAGAGACAAGGGAGTTCTCTCCAGTCTCTTTATAAGGGAACTAATGCCATTCATGAGGGCTCCACCCTCATGATCTAATCACCTCCAAAGGCCTCACTTCATAATATCATCACCTTGGGCATTAGGTTTCAACATATGAATTTTGTGGACACACAAACATTTAGACCATAGCAATTATTATGATCATATTCTTTTCTCCTTTATATTTCTAGAATCTTTCATAATGCCTTTGAGGCATTCAGTAGAGGTATGGTGTTGATTATCAATAAAAGTTTGTTGAATAAATGATTCAATGGGTAAGTGTGTTAATGAAGACATAGGAGTAGTTTTATCACGAAGAGATTTTATTTTTAGTGTTATGTGTTACTGCATTTTACCTGTAAGTCCTTATATTTATGAACTTGATTGTTTCAAGGTTTGGTTTGCAATCTTTAGATGGAGGGGAGAAATAACATGTTAGTCTTGATTTTATAAGCATGTAATGTGAAGCAAGTCTGCAGAAAGCTGTTACAGTTTTCTTTTTTTTTTTAAACAGCATAGGCCCTGTGTTAACAACAGGGTAATAGCGTTATTACTGGGTGTAGGACATAAAAAACGACATTAACATCCATCTTCATAATGCTCATTCTTTTCCCTCCTCTGAGTGATTTTAAAAATTAATTTGATTACAGAACTGTTCTGTAGGGTTAACCAAGAATGATTCTGTCTATTAAAAATAGCAAAGGTATAAATAAACGAAATTAAAATGGCTCCTACCCAGCAATTGTGCTTATAGATCTGCAGGATATTGACTCAGTACTATTACGCCACCTCACTCTGTGAGTGTGGTTTCTTAGAAAAATGATATGGAGTGTGTACCTATTGTTCTAATTAAAACCCATGGTCATTCATCTATCTAATTGCAACAATGCCCTGCAGGATACTTCTACTCCAAATGTACCGTTCTTCTTTGGCCTGAACAAGTGACTTTAAAACCACCTGGCTTCTTGACAACACCTGAAGTGAAAAATTTAGTGACTGTGATATCGCACTAGAAACAGCATTATAGAATGAAAAATTTAAGAGGACAGGCAAAGAAGTGAGATTTTCTATCAGGTTTCTGGAGGTGTAGCTTATAAGTTTTTGGCATTAGCTGTCATAATATCTAATTTTTTCCACAAATTAATAGAAGTCATCTGTTAATAAGTAACGACTTTCTGAAATACACTAAAACCCCTGAGTTCCCAAGCTAAGAGAAAAATGAAGCTTTAAAGAGACAGACACTGTTATTGGCTATGCTTTGTTACAGATTTAACCCTGAAAGCTGGGAAACTGTATCTAGGAGCACTCAGGGCTGGTACCCAGGCAACACAAAGATGAATTTACCCCATACTAGAAATATCCAATGTTATCGTGAAATAACTTTACAGCATCCTATGGATAAGTATATAAATGCTCTTTTCTTTTAGAATATATTGTGTCATTAGTTTGATTGATTTAGGTTATATGTGAGGGTAGGTTGAAATAGGTGGAATGTACTTTTTGATATGAAGAGTAAGACATCATCATCATTATCAGAATCGCAAGAGCTATGACTTATTTCATTATTAACTATGTACCAGATACTACCTAAGTGATTTACACATATTAACTCATTTAATCCTCAGAACTATTATATTGAAGAGGTGCTATTTTTATCCCATTTTGAACACCTAAAACTGAGGTATAGAGAGGTAAAGCAACTACATCAATGTCATGTATTCAGGGAGTGAGAGAGCTGGATTTAAACAAAGGTTTTTGTCTTCATAGTTCAAATTATATATTATATACGTACATGCTACTGGCCGTTTCAATGTTTGAATTTATACATTTGGCAATGAGCTCTCTAGTTTCATTTCCATTTTTATCTCACAGAATGAATATAAGACATTTGGGCTAAATATGTAATATATCCCATTAGGCAATGATATTATTTGTTTGTTTGTTTTGCATTACGCGGGCCTCTCACTGTTGTGGCCTCTCCCGTCGCGGAGCACAGGCTCCGGACGCGCAGGCTCAGCCGCCATGGCTCACGGGCCCAGCCGCTCCGCGGCATGTGGGATCTTCCCAGGCCGGGGCACGAACCCATGTCCCCTACATCAGCAGGCAGACTCTCAACCACTGCGCCACCAGGGAAGCCTGGCAATGGTATTATTAACGTGTCTCAAGTAAGTGGTGGCTCTTGAAAACTGGAACAACCACCCACGTACTTAGTTGTAACCGCAGAATGTTTCACGCACACTTATTTGCTCAAAACCTTGCCTCACTTACATCAGTCAATCCAGAGACTTCACATATCCCCCTCCTAATATCCCCCTTCTAACAACCTCTGAGTCTAACCCCTAAACAACAAAATCCATGCTTTTATTTACTTCTACTGAGACTCCATTTCAGAATTGTCTTTGTGGTATTTTTCCTTGCTGAAGAAAGTCAATAAAACTCCCATTGGTTATGTATTAACAGGTTTCTTTACTTAAGGAGGGAGAGAATGTTCCAGTTTGGAGATTCAACAAGATGCAGCTGAGACCCCTCAACTCGGTCTGCTTAAGCACTTATCTTTCAAGGCCATTTGCACCTGGCAAGCTCAAGTTTTCTGGTAGTCAGTGGCGAGTCACATGTTCTGTCTGAGCTCTGATTTTGTAGAAGACAAAAAGTTTCTAGAACACTGAGTTTATTTTATTCGGTGAAAATTAGATTTTACCCATTGCAGTCCTTATTTACCTAAAGAGACTTGTCTTTGTGGTAGGCAAGCTCTACATTGGCCATAGTGATCCTATGATACCTTCTGGTATTTGTGGAGTCCCATTCCATGGAATGTGGGCTGGGCATGGTGGCTTGATTCTAATCAACATAATATGGAAAAGTAATAAGATGTTACTTCCAAAAATAGGTTATAAAAAAATTGTTACTTATTGGGTGGGGAGAGAAGAAGAGAGAGAGGAGAGACAGGTCTCTCACTTAATTCAAAGTGAAGCCAGGTGCTGTGTTTTGACCTGGCCTGTGAGGAGGCACAGGTGGCAAGGATCTGGTGCCTCCAGCCAATAGCCTGTGAGGGCTTAAAGGTTGAGTGAGCTTGGGAGTGGGTCCTTGCCCATTTGAGCTTTGAGATGGCTGCAGCTTCAGCAGAAAACTCCACTGCAACCTTGTGAAAGAACCTGAATGAGAGGCTAAGCTATATCTGGATTTCTGACTCACAAAAACTGTAAGATATTGTTTGTTGTTTTAAGCTGCTGGTTTTGGGGGTGGGTGGGTAACTTGTTATGCATTAATAGATAAATTATACAGCCGTTGTACCTGAAAGTGGAGTGTCACATATAAAACTCTAAATTGTGGAAGTGGTTTGGGAACTGGGTAATGGGCTTTGAAAAGAGGGTTACTGAAAGGTCAAACTACCTTGAGCTCATTTTAGTAGACATATGTATTTTGAAGATACCCCCAGTGAGGTTTCAAAGGGAGATGGGAAACACGCTATTGGAAAGTATAGGAGGTGGGGTTGGGGAGTCCTTGTTTTAGCAGTGGGAAGCTTGACAACTCTATGGCCTGTAGGGACATGGAAAGTAGAAAATATGCCTTATGAACTGGGTGATCTAGCTACAGAGACTTCCAAGCAACGTGCTGAAGGTGCCGCCTGGTTTCTTTTTGCTGCTATAATAAAATGGGAGAGAGAGAATTGAGGGAAGGGATGTTAAAGGGAGCCAGGCGTTGATGTTTTTGAAAATTCTCAACCTCTTCCAAAAGGCAGGTGATACTAAAATTATGAAATGTGTTCTGAGCATAAATTGAATCCAAGATGCTGTCCAGAAAACATAGTTTAGAGATAGGACCAAGGGTGTGATTCTAAAATCTTTTGTTAAGAGCCCCATCTGATTAAAGGAGGTGCCCTAGAGTACTGTTCCATCATGCAAAAGGCCCTACGGAGAGATTATGTGTGTGCCTCACAGGTTCTCTCAATAAAAAACTAAAACAAGACAGCACCGGGCTTCCCAGGTGGCGCAGTGGTTGGGAGTCCGCCTGCCAATGTAGGGGACGCGGGTTCGTGCCCGGGTCCGGGAGGATCCCACATGCCGCGGAGCGGCTGGGCCCGTGAGCCATGGCCGCTGGGCCTGCGCGTCCGGAGCCTGTGCTCCGCAGTGGGAGAGGCCACAACGGTGAGAGACCCGCGTACCGCAAAAAAACGGCCCCCAAGCAACTCTTATCTTGAAGACGTTTATGAATATAACTTTTGTCTAATGGAGTGAACCTCGATGAGATTCACAGATGGCTCAAAAATTTTTTGAATGAATTATATCAATAGAACCACTGCTGGCTTAGACTGAGAGCAACAGACACAGTACAAATAAAAAGAAAGAGTTGGGGCCCTACATTTTAGGCCCAAATTTCTTACCACACTCTCCATAGAGTTGGAGACACAACAGGACTAGGAACCAATATCAGGCCTCTTCTTTCTGGTTCACTTATTTTCTTTCTAGTTTATTATAAATTATTAACCTACCCACAGGGAATTTGCCTTCCTCAAGGAAGTCTTGTTGTGGTAAATGACACCTACACCCCAGTAGAGTATTATTGTTATGTGAACATCAAACCTTTGCTTGTTTCCCTCACTGTAACCTATCCTGAGTCTGCAGTGTAATTGTCAGAGACTTAAGAAATCCAAGATCCCTGAGCCCTTTTTGGACAATGTCTCATTGAGGTGTGTGCCCAGGAACTTACAAAGTGAAACCACTATAGATTGTTCTGAAGAATTACTCACGGGGTATACTGACAGACTTCTATGCACATCACCTGGGTGATAAGTTTCTACAATGAGGATTATACCACTGGAAAGAATGATCATTAATCTTAAGTTTTAAATCATACTTTCACAACTTCAATGCTCAAAAGACAAGTCTAAACTATTTGGCCTCAGTGATAATAGAAAATCTAGTAGCTTTAGACTTTCTATTAACCTGTACCATTCCCAACAGTTTGTGCTGCATTTGGATAAATCCACTCCTCTGAACTGGAGGAGTTGGCCACTTGACTCTCCAAGGTAGATACTGATACTTCTTGGTCATCTTTCTTATCCTGAGTTCAGTAATTTCTGCACATGGCTTTGAAGCATTCTACAAAATCCAACCATCATTCTTCTTTTCTATTTTGTGTACATCTCCCGTCTTAAATACTGTTGTGTAGCCACTGTCATATCAGATGATCTGACAACTCATCCTTTAACAAAAGAAGCAAAAGATCATACCCTGGTTTGACTCTTAAACTAAGATGATGACATCAGATTATCACAATGCTGTAGATCTGAAATGAGGCTGCTTTTTTGGTCAACCCTTTGGACTAGCCAGAAGATGGCCCAAAGCTAGTGTGACTTAGAACTAGAACCACCAGCACCCCCCGTAAATAGCTATGAAATGAGAACCACAGAGTATCATACGACTTACATATGACTTGCAGTTTAACTCAGAACCTCTCACCTAGTTGTGTTAAGTCCTTGTTTTAAGAAATCAACCAACTCAAAGGCTCACTCCTTCTTATATCCCAACCTAAGGATTTCTGTCCAATCCATAAGCAATATAAAGTTGTGCATTCACTTCCTGTGATGAAATGTCAATTCACAGTTAATTCCTTACATTCTGTCTTGCTGAAATGAATAAACCCGATTTGCTTATATCATAACAGATTTCTTTATTTAAGAAGGTTTCCCACCCTGTGTCACTAGAAATATCTAAAGTTAACTTACTTTCTTACTTTGTCATTGTCTAAATTATGCTTTTGAAAGTTTTTATGCATCAGTGATTGTCATTAGATAGGATTGTAATTTTTCTTGGCATTTTGTTTATAAAGAAGCTTGGAAGGAGTGATGACATCAAGGATTGTGAATAAACATACCTTGACATTTAAAAATTTAAAAATAAAAACTTTCGGGCTTCCCTGGTGGTGCAGTGGTTGAGAGTCCGCCTGCCGATGCAGGGGACGTGGGTTCGTGCCCTGGTCTGGGAAGATCCCACATGCCACGGAGCGGCTGAGCCCGTGAGCCATGGCCACTGAGCCTGCGCGTCCGGAGCCTGTGCTCCACAATGGGAGAGTCCACAACAGTGAGAGGCAAAAAATAAAAACTTTCTTTAAAACTTCTATCTTTAATTTATTTTTAATTCTGTCACTAGTGCTAAATAGTTACTTGCAGTAATTTCCCCCCTAATCCTGAATATTTTAAGATTGTATAGATAAGACCTATGTTTGTAATAGATTCACCTATGGTATAGTTCAAGGATCTAACCTCTGATATTGAATAAATGCCACTGTACCACATAATCTTTTTTTTAAACATCTTTATTGGAGTATAACTGCTTTACAATGGTGTGTTAGTTTCTGCTGTATAACAAAGTGAATCAGCTATACATATACATACATCCCCATATCTCCTCCCTCTTGCATCTCCCTCCCACCCTCCCTATCCCACCCCTCTAGGTGGTCACAAAGCACCGAGCTGATCTCCCTGTGCTATGCAGCTGCTTCCCACTATACCACATAATCTTAAATGTGATTTAACCTTTCAAAATATGAGTGCCTGATGTGGGTCTAGCACTTCTCTATATCTGGTGAGTGGTTTAAGAGAAATGTAGGTAGCTTTTCCTTCAAGATTACCATTTTGTTAAGAATACAAAACAAAGACATGAGAAACGGTGACACGTTTTGGATTTTCATTTGCTCTAGAGCATGTTCAAGGTGGAAGAGCTATTTAAGCATGTGATGATGACTCGCCAAAATTGAACCATAACAGTGCCAGTAGAGTTCGTTCTTTTGATATTCACCTCTTCATTACTAGTTTGATTATATCTGATTTGGAGGTATAAGGAGTATTCAAAATTGGTGAAATTTTCAGTTTTTACATAATAACAAAATGATTATGCTTCTTTTATGAAAGTTTAACTTGATTCCTTTCAAAGCATTGATCTTCCATTTTATAAATTCTGTTCTCCCTGGATAGCCTCTTCCTTCTTTAAGTGTACTGGCATACCATCAGATCAGAAATCCTTGCCATATAGAATCCCAGGCCTCCATTTCAGATTCATTTTTCATCTCTTGCTAATACTAATTTCCTGCTTACTTCCTGCTGGGGATGTTCCTTGACAATATGGTGGTGTTAAAAAAAAAAAAAAGTATTAACATTCTAATATAGGTGTAGATGTAAGCATTTAAGAATCCTTTCACATAAGCACTTTGGGAAGGTAATGAACAAAGAGCTAGAAAAAAATAGTAATTGTGAGGAAAGTTAAATATACTGTGTAATTAGGTCACTTTGTATTCTACTTTAAGTTCAGATAGACCAGAGAACATTTGTATGATGAATTAATGCTGTCCTGTCAAATGCATACCAAACCCCCAGGGAAGCCTGATTATGTCGCCTGAGAGCATATGCTAAGAGGCCAATTGCCCCCTTTCTCTGGTTATAATCATCATTAATGATAATGGACATTCTGTTCTGGGACTGAGGTAAGGGCATACTCTGTTACTGACCGTTGATGCTATTGAAAATAATAGACATTTATATGGGAGAATTTAGGAGCATCTTGGGGAAGGTGGCTAGGGAAGGTCAATCCAGCATAACAGAAATAGCACCCCTCCATTCAAAGGCATTTGGCTGGACCTTGAGTCAGAGGAGGGAAGATGTGTTTGACAGATGTGACATCTCCCACTTCCATATTACTCAGCCGTGTGCTTTCAGTATACTCTCTTTCCATGGAAATTAGTTTTTTGTGTTCATTCATCTGTCCTAGCTAGAAAGGTGAGGTGAATAACAGTTTTGCAAAGTCTTCAATTGCGAGGAAATGTAGGGGACAAGCTGGAGAATTAGAAACACTTTGTCTTGCGTGGTGTGTTCAGTTTTGCCTGACGAGGTGTCTTATGGCTCCAGAAGACCCAGAACTGAGCGGTGTCAGATGATAGCTGGAAGAATGTTTACACAATCACCGAGCTGAGGAGGAAAAAAAAATGAATGTTGTAGCTGGACAGAGAACTGAAATCAGAGACATAGGGAAAAAGGCCCACAATTCAAACTGAAAGGGAGAAGAAAAGGCATAAGTGGAGAGACATTATCAGGATCAATAGCACAAATGACTGAGAAAATGGAAAGACGAGTGAGCGATGGAACAGGTAAGATTAGACAGTTTGTGCTCCAAGCATCCAGTAGGTCATTTCTATGAAGTTTTTTAAAAAATTAATTATTTTTTATTTTTGGCTGTGTTGGGTCTTCGTTTCTGTGCGAGGGCTTTCTCTAGTTGTGGCAAATGGGGGCCACTCTTCATCGTGGTGCGTGGGCCCCTCACTATCACAGCCTCCCTTGTTGCGGAGCACAGGCTCCAGACGCGCAGGCTCAGTAGTTGTGGTTCACGGGCCCAGTTGCTCCGCGGCATGTGGGATCTTCCCAGACCAGGGCTCGAACCTGTGTCCCCTACATTGGCAGGCAGACCCTCAACCACTGCGCCACCAGGGAAGCCCCTCTGTGAAGCTTTTAGGACATAAAATTTGATGGGTGTGTGAGTGAAGGAGACCCCCCAAATAAGAGTGGTGGAAACAGGTTAGAACTGTATTTCTCTTTTAAATAGAAGTCTGGGTTTGCACTCCAAAGCTTATATGGTATAATATGGTGTTGGGGCATAGGATTCTTCTTGTGTCTTGTGTTCTCCCTGGTGATATGATCATGTCCTCTGTGTTCCTAGCAGAGGAAGACATAAAGATAAAGGGCACATGCAATATTTCTTAAGGAAAAGTTTATTAAAATGTTTAAAAGTTTATTAAACATTTCTGCTTATCTCCCATTGGCCAGACCATAGTCATATATGGCCATGCCTAGCAAAAAATGGCTCTGAGAAATGTACTCTTATTCTGGGAAACTGAGTGTCAAGTTAAAATGGGAGAGAGAGTTTTCTTTTAGTGAAGAATAAAGTGAGAATAGATATTACAAAGTAATTAACTCTGATACAGAGTTAAACTGAACGCACTATAACCGTATCACCTGGCAAGTTGCCCACTGACTCATAGCCTACCCAGGCAGTGGCAAGTGGAATGCTTCAGTTATTTGGCATTCTTTCTGTCTTTGAGAAGGAGTTGGAAATCAGAGTTCAAATGAGGATGAGAGAATTCAAGGCAAAATCAGGGAGCTCTTGATATCATGGTAAAGTTCTGTCTTTTTAGTAAACTAGCTTCTAATGGTCAAGCATTCAGGAGACTCTTAACTGCTCTGAAACGTTCTAGGACTTTAAATTATTGGGACCAGCCCTCTATTTCAATCTGTATGCAACAAAGATCACAGTGGGAGAGAACTTGAACCCATCTCTCATGTGGTGTTCACATGTGTACAGATCCATCTGAGAAACTCGGTTTTCCCTGAGGAGACTGAATCCGAGTAAAAGAAAATGAGGCCTCTAAGAGAATATCATCATGAGTTAAAGAATCTGGAAAAATGGACTAGCTTTAACAGCAGAGCTTAGAAAAATGGTTCCAAATAGAGTGTGAGACATGTCAGACCAACTCCTTCCTTCCCACCTGCAGTGTGCCAGTGCTTGCTGGTGAAGAATGAGTGGGCTTTGGTCTAAGGGGAAGATCTCTGCCCTAGGGCTCACTTTTTTAAGCTCCCCTGACAGCACTGGCCATATGAAGTGCAGGGTGCTTGCTCTCTGTAAAGGGAGACGGGAACTGAAAATTAACAATGTGGAGAAGGTCAAAGCCCTGCCGGTGAAATGAGCAAAAATCCATTAGAAATGAGATCTCGAGTGATAAGAGCAGGGGAGATCAGAGTGGAAGGGCTATGGATGTAACAGGTTTGAGAATCACAATCATTCCTCGCAACCCTAGATTCCAAGAAGGAGAATTTGGGAATGAGATGCCAGGAAAATTCCAGACTTCTGAATTATTGGCCTGGATTCAAAGCTTTGATGATTGCACAGTGTTCTAAATGTGACAAATTTGTCTTCATTGGTGTGACACAACAAAAATAATACAGATGGAAACAAGAATGGGGAAAAGAGTGATATTCCAGAATTCAGGTGTGTACAGAGTCAGGATCTGGGTGGGAAGCAAGAGCGTATGAGTATTTTAGACTAAACTCTTGATGCCTCGACTAGAAGTTTAAAGTGCATGCTAGAACAGTCTTCTCTGCCAATGCCATCCTGGTTTCCTGTTCAGTATACTGCAGTATTCACTGATGAAGAAAGTAGGAAGGCTATGAAACGCTCAAAATACAGCTCAAACCTAAATTCTTATAGAACACAAACCATGCATGCATGGTTTACTGGGATCACAGAGTGGAAGTTCCTTAGTCAGATACATACTGAGGCTTAGGCCTATTTGAATATGGAGGATTAGTGGGTTGGTCACACAGAAATTTCATGAAAAAAAAAGACAAATGAATGGATCTCAAAATATGCAGTGGATCATAAGAAAAAGTTTCCTGTGTTTATGAGGAAAAAGATGGATAAGAAATGTGATTGATAAGAAATGACAAACACTGTCTGACCTCTCTTATTTCACTTAGCATAATGCCCTTGAAGTCCATCCATGTAGTCAAAAATGGCAAGATTCCATTCCTTTTAATGGCTGAATAATATTCCATTATATATAATGGAATAAATATATACACATATATTTATAATAAATATACCATAATGTCTATATCTGTTCATTCATCAATGGACACTTAGGTTGTTTCCATCTTGGCTGTTGTAAATAGTGCTGCAATGAACATGGTGCATATACATTTTTGAGTTAATGTTTTCATTTTCTTTGGATAAATACCCAGAAGTGTAATTGCTTCTTTTCTTTGAATAAATACCCAGAAGTGGAATTGCTTCTGGAATATGGTAATTTATTTTTAATTTTTTGAGGAACCTCCATACTGTGTTCCATAGTGGCTGCACCCATTTACATTCCCACAGTGTACAGGGTTCCCTTTTGTCCACATCCTCACCAACATTTGTTATTTGTAGTTGTTTGTGATGGCCATTCTAAAAGGTGTGAGGTGATTTCTCATTGTGGCTTTGATTTGCATTTCCCTGATGCTGACTGATGTTGAGCATCTTTTCGTGTACCTATTGGTCATCTGTATGTGTTCTTTGAAAAAAAATGTCTATTCAGATATTCAGCCCATTTTTTAATCAGACTGTTTTTTCATTGTTGAGTTGTAGGAGTTCTTTATATATTTTGGATATTAGCCCCTTATCATATAAATTAATTTGCAAATATTTTCTCCCATTCAGTAGGTTGCCTTTTCATTTTGTTGATGGTTTCTGTTGCTGTTCAGAAGCTTTTCAGTTTGATGTAGTCCCACTTTATTTTTGCGTTTGTTGCCTTTGCTTCTGGTGTCAGATTCAAAAAATCATCACCAAGATCTATGCCAAGGAGTTACCATCTTTTTTTTCTTCTAGTAGTTTTAAGGTTTCGGGTTTTACATTGAAGTCATTAATCCATTTTGAGTTAATTTTTGTGTACGGTATAAGATAGTGGTCCAGTTTCATTCTTTTCCATGTGGCCGTCCAATTTTTCCAAAACTGTTTAATGAAGACATTATCATGTCCTCATTGTATATTCTTGGCACCTTAGTCATACATGGGTTTATTTCTAAGCTCTCTATTCTGTTCTGTTGATCTATGTTCCTGTTTTTATGCCAATACCATACTGTTTAAATTACTGTAGTTTGTAATATGGCTTGAAATTGGGGAATGTGATGCTCCCAGCTTTGTTCTTTCTCAAATTTGCTTTTGGTATTTAGGGTTTCTTGTGGTTTCATACAAATTTTACGATTGTTTGTTCCAGTTCTATGAAAAACGCCATTGGTATTTTGGTAGGGATTGATTTGAATCTGTAGATGGCTTTGGGAAGTATAGACATTTTTTAAAAATTAACTTTTCTAATTTGTAAGCACCGAATATCTTTCCATTTATTTGTTTATTCAGTTTCTTTCATCAGTGTCCTACAGTTTGCAATATGCAGGTCTTTAATCTCCGTGGTTAAATTTATTCCTAGATATTTTATTGTTTTTGATGTAGTTGTAAATGGAATTGTATTCTTTATTTCTCTTTATGATAGTTCATTATTAGTGTATAGAAACACAATAGATTTTTTTAATATTGATTTTTCTGGGCTTCCCTGGTGGCGCAGTGGTTGAGAGTCTGCCTGCCAATGCAGGGGACACGGGTTCGAGCCCTGGTCTGAGAAGATCCCACATGCCGCGGAGCAACTAGGCCTACTGAGCCTGCGCCTCTGGAGCCTGTGCTCCACAATAAGAGAGGCCGCGATAGTGAGAGGCCCGTGCACCGCGATGAAGAGTGGCCCCCGCTTGCCACAACTAGAGAAAGCCCTCTCACAGAAACGAAGACCCAACACAGCCAAAAATAAATAAATAAGTAAATAAATAAATAAAAAGCCAAGCATTTGAAGCCCTTTAAAAAAGTATTGATTTTTCTATCCTGAAACTTTACTGAATTCATTTATTCTAATAGTTTTTTTGATAGAGTCTTTATGTTTTCCTATATACAATACCATGTCATATGCAAATACTGGCAGTTTTACCTCTGCCTTTCCAATTTGAATGTCTTTTATTTCTTTTCCTTGCCTATTTGCTCTGGCTAGGACTTCCAATACTATGTTAAACAAAAGTGACGAGAGTGGGCATCCTTTTTTTGTTCCTAATCTTGGAGGAAAAGCTTTCATCTTTTCACCATTGAGTATGATGTTAGCTGTGGGTTTGTCATATATGGCCTTCATTTTGTTGACCTAAGTTTCTACTATACCCACTTTCTAGAGAACACCGAACACCGAATTTTGTCAAATGTTTTTTCTGCATCTGTTGAGATGAACATATGATTTTTATCCTTAATTTTGATAATGTGGTATATCACATTGACTAACTGTGGATGTTGAACTATCCTTGCATCCCTAGAATAAATCTAGCTTGCTCACGGTGTCTGATCATTTCAGTGTATTGTTGAATTCAGTTTGCTCGTATTTTGCTCATATTTTCTTGAGGAATCTTACATCTATATTAGGGATATTGGCCTGCAATTTTCTTCTGACATCTTTGTCTGGTTTTGGTATCAGGGTAAGTCTGGCCTCATAATATGAATTTGGAAGAGTTCCCTCTTCTGTTTTTTGGAAGAGTTTGAAAAAGATTGGTATTAATTCTTTGAATGTTTGGTAGAACTCACCAGTGAAGCCATCTTGTCCTGGGAGGGTTTTCATGACTGATTCAATATCCTAACTAGTAATCAGTTTGTTCAGATTTTCTATTTCTTTATGATTTAGTCTTGGTAGGTTGTATGTTCGTAGAAATTTATCCATTTCTTCTAGGTTGTCCAGTTTGTTGGTGTATAATTGTTCAGAGTAGTCTCTTATGGTCCTTTGTATTTCCATGGTATCAGTTTTAATATCTCCTCTTTCATTTCTGATTTTATTCGAGTACTCCCTTTTTTCTTGGTGAGTCTAGCTAGAGGTTTGTCAGTTTTGTTTATCTCTTCAAAGAACCAGCTCTGTTTCATTGATCTTCTCTATTGTCCCTTTAGTTTCTATTTCATATATTTCTGCTCTAATCATTGTTATTTCTTTCTTCTACTAACTTACTAACTTTGGGCTTTATTTGTTTTTTTTTTTTTTTTCTAGTTCCTTGAGATATGAAGTTTGATGATTTGAAACTTTTCTTATTTCTTGAGGTTGGCATTTATTGCTATGAACGTCCCTCTAAGAACTGCTTTTGTTGCAACCCATAAATCTGATATGTTACATTCCTTTTTAATTTTTCTCAAGGTATTTTTATTACCTTTTATTTCTTCTGATCCATTGGTTGTTCAGTAGCATTTTGTTTAATTTCCACATATCTGTGAATTTTCAAGTTTTCTTTGTGTAATTTCTAGTTTCATGCCGTTGTGGTCCAAAAAGATGCTTGATGTGATTTCACCCCTTTTAAATTTATTAAGACGTGTTGTGCCCTAACAGATGTCTTGGAAAATGTTCCATGTGCACTTGAGAATAATGTGTATTCTATTGCATTTGGATTGAATTCTCTATAAATATCTGTTGAGTTCATCTGATCTAATGTGTTGTTTAAGACCAAGGTTTTCTTATTGATTTTTCTGTCTACATAATCTGTTCATTGGTGTCAGTGGGGTATTAAAGTTCCCTATTACTATTTTCGTTGAATTTTATTTATTTTTATATACAGCAGATTCTTATTAGTTATCCATTTTATACAAATTAGTGTCTATACGTCAATCCCAATCTTCCAATTCTTCACACCACCCCACCCCCGTTCCACTTTCCCCCTTGGTGTCCATACGTTTGTTCTCTGCATCTGTGTCTCTATTTCTGCCATGCAGACTGGTTCATCTGTACTATTTTTCTAGGTTGCATGTATATGCGTTAATATACAATATTTGTTTTTCTCTCTCTGACATACTTCACTCTGTATGACAGACTCTAGGTCCATCCGTGTCTCTACAAATGACTCATTTTCGTTGGGTTATATGGCTGAGTAATATTCCATTGTATATATGTACCACATCTTCTTTATCCATTCATCTGTCAATGACACTTAGGTTGCTTCCATGACCTGGCTATTGTAAATAGTGCTGCAGTGAACATTAGGGTGCATGTGTCTTTGTGAATTATGGTTTTCTCTGGGTATATGCCCAGTAGTGGGATTGCTGGATCATATGGTAATTCTATTTTTAGTTTTTTAAGGAACCTCCATACTGTTCTCCATAGTGCCTGTATCAATTTACATTCCCACCAACAGTACAAGAGGGTTCCCTTTTCTCCACAACCTCTCCATCATTTGTTTTTTGTTTTTTTCTTTAATATTCACCTACATTTTATTATGGCACTTTCATTATTTCATTAATTTTTTTTACATTTTTTTTTTACATCTTTATTGGGCTATAATTGCTTTACAATGGTGTGTTAGTTTCTGCTTTATAACAAAGTGAATCAGTTATACATATACACATATGTTCCCATATCTCTTCCCTCTTGCGTCTCCCTCCCTCCCACCCTCCCTATCCCACCCCTCTAGGTGGTCACAAAGCACCGAGCTGATCTCCCTGTGTTATGCAGCTGCTTCCCACTTGCTATCTATTTTACGTTTGGTAGTGTATATATGTCCATGCCACTCTCTCACTTTGTCACAGCTTACCTGTCCCCCTCCCCACATCCTCAAGTCCATTCTCTAGTGGGTCTGTGTCTTTATTCCTGTCTTACCCCTAGGTTCTTCATGACTTTTTTTTTTTTTTTACTTAAATTCCGTATATATGTGTTAGCATACAGTATTTGTCTTTCTCTTTCTGACTTACTTCACTCTGTATGACAGACTCTAGGTCTGTCCACCTCATTACAAATAGCTCAATATCGTTTCTTTTTCTGGTTGAGTAACATTCCATTGTATATATGTGCCACATCTTCTTTATCCATTCATCTGATGATGGACACTTAGGTTGTTTCCGTCTCTGGGCTATTGTAAATAGAGCTGCAATGAACATTTTGGTACATGACTCTTTTTGAATTATGGTTTTCTCAGGGTATATGCCCAGTAGTGGGATTGCTGGGTCATATGGTAGTTCTATTTGTAGTTTTTTAAGGAACCTCCATACTGTTCTCCATAGTGGCTGTATCAATTTACATTCCCACCAACAGTGCAAGAGGGTTCCCTTTTCTCCACACCCTCTCCATCATTTGTTGTTTGTAGATTTTCTGATGATGCCATTCTAATTGGTGTCAGGTGATACCTCATTGTAGTTTTGATTTGCATTTCTCTAATAATTAGTGATGTTGAGCAGTTTTTCATGTGCTTCTTGGCCAACTGTATATCTTCTTTGGAGAAATGTCTATTCCGGTCTTCTGCCATTTTTGGATTGGGTTGTTCATTGTTTTAATATTGAGCTGCATGAGCTGTTTATATATTTTGGAGATTAATCCTTTGTCCATTGATTCATATGCAAATATTTTCTCCCATTCTGAGGGTCGTCTTTTCATCTTGTTTGTACTTTCCTTTGCTTTGCAAAAGGTTTGAGGTTTCATTAGGTCTGATTTGTTTATTTTTTGTTTTTATTTCCATTACTCTAGGAGGTGGATCAAAAAAGATCTTGCTGTCATGTCAAAGAGTGTTCTTGTGTTATCCTCTAAGAGTTTTATAGTGTCCGGTCTTATATTTAGATCTCTAATCCATTTTGAGTTTATTTTTGTGTATGGTATTAGGGAGTGTTCTAATTTCATTCTTGTACATGTAGCTGTCCAGTTTTCTCAGCACCACTTATTGAATAGACTGTCTTTTCCCATTGTATTTCCTTGCCTCCTTTGTCATAGATTAGTTGACCATAGGTGTGTGGGTTTATCTCTGGGCTTTCTATCCTGTTCCATTTATCTATATTTCTGTTTTTGTGCCAGTACCATATTGTCTTGATTTCTGTAGCTTTGTAGTATAGTCTGAAGTCAGGGAGTCTGATTCCTCCAGCTCCATTTTTTTCCCTCCAGACTGCTTTGGGTATTCGGGGTCTTCTGTGTCTCCATACAAATTTTCAGATTTTTTGTTTTAATTCTCTAAAAAATGCCATTGGTAATTTGATAGGGATTGCATTCAATCTGTAGATTGCTTTGGGTAGTATAGTCATTTTCACAATGTTGATTCTTCCAGTCCAAGAACATGGTATATCTCTCCATCTGTTTCTGTCATCTTTAATTTCTTTCATCAGTGTCTTATAGTTTTCTGCATACGGGTCTTTTGTCTCCCTAGGTATGTTTATTCCTAGGTATTTTATTCTTTTTGTTGCAGTGGTAAATGGGAGTGTTTCCTTATTTTGTCCTTCAGATTTTTCATCATTTGTGTATAGGAATGCAAGAGATTTCTGTGCATTAATTTTGTATCCTGCAGCTTTACCAAATTCACTGATTAGCTCTAGTAGTTTTCTGGTGGCATCTTTAGGATTCTCTATGTATAGTACGATGTCATCTGCAAACAGTGACAGTTTTACTTCTTTTCGAATTTGTATTCCTTTTATTTCTTTTTCTCCTCTAATTGCCATGGCTAGAACTTGCAAAACTATGTTGAATAATAGTGGCGAGAGTGGATATCCTTGTTTTGTTCCTGATCTTAGAGGAAATGCTTTCAGTTTTTCACCATTGAGAATGATGTTGCCTGTGGGTTTGTCATATATAGCCTTTATTATGTTGAGGCAGGTTCCCTCTATGCCCACCTTCTGGAGAGTTTTTATCATAAATGGGTGTGGAATTTTGTCAAAAGCTTTTTCTGCATCTATTGAGATGATCATACGGTTTTTCTTCAACTTGTTAATATGGTGTATCACATTGATTAATTTGAGTATATTTAAGAATCCTTGCATCCCTGGGATAAATCTCACTTGATCATGGTGTATGATCCTTTTAATGTGCTGTTGGATTCTGTTTGCTAGTATTTTGTTGAGGATTTTTGCATCTATATTCATCAGTGACATTGGTCTGTAATTTTCTTTTTTTGTAATATCTCTGTCTGGTTTTGGTATCAGGGTGATATTGGGCTCATAGAATGAGTTTGGGAGTGTTCCTTCCTCTGCAATTTTTTGGAAGAGTTTGAAAAGGATGGGTGTTAGCTCTTTAAATGTTTGATAGAATTCCCCTATGAAACCATCTTGTCCTGGACTTTTGTTTGTTAGAAGATGTTTAATCACAGATTCAATTTCATTACTTGTGATTGGTCTGTTCATATTTTCTATTTTTCCTGGTTCAGTCTTGGAAGGTTATACCTTTCTAAGAATTTGTCCATTTCTTCCAGGTTGTCCATTTTATTCGCATAGAGTTGCTTGTAGTAGTCTCTTAGGATGCTTTGTATTTCTGCAGTGTCTGTTGTAACTTCCCCTTTCTCATTTTTAATTTACTGATTTGAGTCCTCCTTCTTTTCCTTGATGGGTCTGGCTAACAGTTTATCAATTTTGTTTACCTTCTCAAAGAACAAGCTTTTATTGATGTTTGCTACTGTTTTCTTTGTTTCTATTTCATTTATTTCTGCTCTGATCTTTATGATTTCTTTCTTTTTACTAACTTCGGGTTTTGTTTGTTCTTCTTTCTCTAGTTCCTTTAGGTGTAAGGTTAGATTGCTTATTTGAGATTTTTCTTGTTTCTTGAGGTAGGCTTGTGTTGCTATAAACTTCCCTGTTAGAATTGCTTTTGCTGCATCCCATAGGTTTTGGATTGTTGTGTTTTCATTGTCATTTGTTTCTAGGTATTTTTTGATTTCCACTTTGATTTCTTCAGTGATCTCTTGGTTATTTAGTAACGTATTATTTATCCTCCATGTGTTTGTTTTTTATGTTTTGTTCCCTGTAATTGGTTTCTAATCTCATAGTGTTGTGGTCAGAGAAGGTGCTTGATATGATTTCAGTTTTCTTAGTGTTATTGAAGCTTGATTTGTGACCCAAGATGTGATTTATCCTGGAGAATGTTCCATGCACCCTTGAGAAGAAAGTGTAATCTGCTGTTTTTGGATGGAATGTCCTATAAATATCAATTAAATCTATCTGGTCTATTGTGTCATTTAAACCTTCTGTTTCCTCATTTATTTTCATTTTGGGTGATCTGTCCATTGGTGTGAGGTGTTAAACTCCCCCGCTATTACTGTGTTACTGTCGATTTCCTCTTTTATAGCTGTTAGCAGTTCCATTGGTGTGAGGTGTTAAACTCCCCCGCTATTACTGTGTTACTGTCGATTTCCTCTTTTATAGCTGTTAGCAGTTCCATTGGTGTGAGGTGTTAAACTCCCCCGCTATTACTGTGTTACTGTCGATTTCCTCTTTTATAGCTGTTAGCAGTTGCCTTATGCATTGAGGTGCTCCTATGTTGAGTGCGTATATATTTATAATTGTTATATCTTCTTCTTGGGTTGATCCCTTGATCATTATGTAGTGTCCTTCCTCATCTCTTATAACATTCTTTATTTTAAAGTTTATTTTATCTGCTATGAGTATTGCTACTCCAGCTTTCTTTTGATTTCCATTTACATGGAATATCTTTTTCAGTTCCCTCACTTTCAGTCTGTATCTGTCCCTAGGTCTTAAGTGGGTTTCTTGTAGACAGCATATATATGGGTCTTGTTTTTGTATCCCTTCAATAAGCCTGTGTCTTTTGGTTGGCACATTTAATCCATTCACATTTAAGGTAATTATTGATATGTATGTTCCTATGACCATTTTCTTAATTGTTATGAATTTGTTCTTGTAGGTCCCTTCTCTTGTATTTACCACTTAGAGATGTTCCTTTAGCATTTGTTCTAGAGCTGGTTTGGTGCTGCTGAATTCTCTTAGCTTTTGCTTGCCTGTAAAGCCTTTGATTCATCTGTTTAATCTGAATGAGATCCTTGCTGGGTAGGATTATCTTGGTTGTAGGTTCTTCCCTTTCATCACTTTAAATAGATCATGCCACTCCCTTCTGGCTTGTAGAGTTTCTGCTGAGAAATCAGCTGTTAACCTTATGGGAGTTCCCTTGTATGTTATTTCTCGTTTTTCCCTTGCTGTGTTCAATAATTTTTCTTTGTCTTTAATTTTTGCCAGTGTGATTACTATGTGTCTTGGCATGTTTCTCCTTGGGTTTATCCTATATTGGACTCTCTGTGCTTCCTGGAGTTGGGTGGACTTCGGTGGCTATTTCCTTTCCCATGTTAGGGACATTTTCGACTATAATCTCTTCAAATATTTTCTCGGGTCCTATCTCTCTTCTCCTTCTGTGACCCCTGTAATGCAAATGTTGTTGTGTTTAATGTTGTCCCAGAGGTCCCTTAGGCTGTCTTCATTTCTTTTCATTCTTTTTTCTTTGCTCTGTTCCATAGCAGTGAATTCTACCATTCTGTCTTCCAGGTCACTTATCCGTTCTTCTGCCTCAGTTATTCTGCTATTGATTCCTTCTAATGTAGTGTTCATTTCAGTTATAGTATTGTTCATCTCTGTTTATTCTTTAATTCTTCTAGGTGTTTGTTAAACATTTCTTGCATCTTCTCGATCTTTGCCTCTATTTTTTTTCTGAGGTCCTGGATCATCATCACTATCATTATTCTGAATTCCTTTTCTTGAAGGTTGCCTATCTCCACTTCATTTAGTTGTTTTTCTGGGGTTTTATCTTGTTTCGTCATCTGGTACATAGCCCTCTGCGTTTTCAGCTTGTTTGTCTTTCTGTGAATGTGGTTTTTGTTCTCAGGCTGCAATATTGTAGTTTTTCTTGCTTCTGCTGTTGCCCTCTGGTAGGTGAGGCTATCTAAGAGGCTTGTGCAAGTTTTCTGGTGGGAGGGAATGATGGTGGGTAGAGCTGGGTGTTGCTCTGGTGGGCAGAGCTCAGTAAAACTTTAGTCCACTTGTCTGCTGATGGGTGGGGCTGGGTT
This sequence comes from Phocoena phocoena, assembly GCF_963924675.1. Taxonomy (NCBI): domain Eukaryota; kingdom Metazoa; phylum Chordata; class Mammalia; order Artiodactyla; family Phocoenidae; genus Phocoena; species Phocoena phocoena. The sequence continues at coordinate 49,142,906 of NC_089232.1, forward strand.
CCCTCCTTGTTGGTTGTTTGGCCTGAGGCAACCCAACACTGGAGGCTACCCAGCTGTTTGGTGGGGCTAATGGTGGACTCTGGGATGGCTCAAGCCAAGGAGTACTTCCCAGAACTTCTGCTGCCAGTGTCCTTGTCCTCATGGTGAGCCACAGCCACCCCCCACCTCTGCAGGAGACCCTCCAACACTAGCAAGTAAGTCTGGTTCTGTCTACTGTGGGGTCACTGCTCCTTCTCCTTGTCCCGATGTGTACACTACTTTGTGTGTGCCCTCCAGGAGTGGTGTCTCTGTTTCCCCCAGTCCTATCGAAGTCCTGCAATCAATTCCCACTAGGCTTCAAAGTCTGATTCTCTCAGAATTCCTCCTCCCGTTGCCGGACCCCCAGGTTGGGAAGCCTGACGTGGGGCTCAGAACCTTCACTCCAGTGGGTGGACTTCTGTGGTGTAAGTGTTCTCCAGTTTGTGAATCATCCACCCACTAGTTATGGGAATTGATTGTATTGTGATTGCCCCTTCCTACCGTCTCATTGTGGCTTCTCCTTTGTCTTTGAATGTGGGGGGTCTTTTTTGTGAGTTCCAGGGTCTTCCTGTCGATGATTGTTCAGCAGTTAGTTGTGATTCCAGTGCTTCTGCAAGAGGGAGTGAACGCACGTCCTTCTACTCCACCATCTTGAACCAGTCTCCCCCCCATTACTATTGTATTGCTGTCTTTTTGTCTCTTTAGGTCTGTTACTGTTTGCTTTATATATTTAGCTGCTTCTATGTTGGGTGCATAAATATTTACAAATGTTATATCTTCTTGTTGGATTGATCCCTTTATTATGTAATGCCTTGCTTTTTCTCCTTTTGCAGTCTTTGTTTTAAAGTCTGTTTTATCTAAGTATATCTGCTCCAGCTATCTTTTGGTTTCCATTTGTGTGGAATCTATTTTTCATAAAAAGATTAATTAAGTTCAAAGTAATGAATAATAAAGATGCTAAATGACAGGACAGGAGTGGATAAACACAGTGAAAACTTCAACAAAGAGATTGGAAATATAAGAAAGTACCAAATAAAAGTCAGAGTCAAAAAATACCAGAACTGAATTGAAAAATATACTGGAAGGATTGACAACAGAGGAGAGGAAGAAGAATCAGTCAACTCAAAGACAAAGCAGTGGAACTCAACCAATCAGAGTGACAAAATGAAAAAGGAATTTTAAAAAGTGAAGATAGCTTAAGGGACTTATGCAATGACATCAAACTGGCTAGCGTTTGTATCATGGGGCTCCCAGAAGGAGATTTTTTTCTCATTTTCATTTCAATAATTATATATATTTTTATCTTTAGAAGCTTTATTTCTAGGGTTCTAATGTACTTGTTCATTACCTGACATGTTCCACTGCATGCTCACTGACTTGTTTGATTGCGTCTTAGCAGGTTCATACATATCTGGTCTAGGCTATTTGACATTTCTAATATGCAGTCCTTGGAGGACTACATATACTGCTTTTTTTTCCGGCTGACTTTTATTCACAGTGGTGGCTTTTTTCTCATGTACTTGTTTGTCTAAGCTCATTGTCTTATTTTCATTGCAGTCTGATGGGCACATATTAGGAAACATTTCCCTTTACAACAATTCTTCTCAAACTATAATATGCATAAAAATCACCCAAGTAACTTATTAAAATACAGTTCATAATTCAATAGTTTTGGGTTGGGGTCTGAGAGCCTGGGTTTCTACTCTGCTCCCAGATGATAATATTGCTGTTTGTCCATAGAACACATTTTGAATAGCATGGGCCTAGAAGAATTGCTCAAGTTTCTGCTGGTGGTCAGAAACTTCTACCCAGAAACTGGGGTCACATCAACCTCCAACACCCTTGACTTGAAAGAGTACTGGAAGTTGCCCTACCACACAATTAGCTCAAAGCTCAATATCCTGATAGCATTTAGGTTGCTGGTATTTGCTCTCTGGGACATCCTGCATCTCCTACCTGCAAATCTGTCCCTAGCTCCATGCCCCTCTCACACTATTGAATGTTTTTTAAGAGGGCATATTAAGAGTTACTCCTGTTAGACCAGTGATACCACAAAATATGTCCCCTACTCAATACATGGTGTCTTGCTGCAGGTAGGTCCCTAGAGTACCCAGTTAGTTATAATGCCAGAAACAAAAGTTTTATTTACTTTTTAAAAACTTAAAAAAATAGTTTGTAACAGAACACTAGCTACGTGTTGTCATGAAAGTCAGTGGAGATAATAGAGTTGGAAGAGCACTGATAATAATAAAGGGTTATAGAAATATAAAAATATAAATTGATATGTTTCTTGATTATCTGTGATTCTCTGCAATGGACAAAGTATGCAGTGCTGTCATAAGGCAAAATGGTGCTTGATCATTTTATCTCATTTACCATATTTGAACTGAGACATTTACTTTGGATCTTTGTTTCTCTTATCAACTTTGCTTGTATTTAAGCTATTATTACAGTGACCTCAACTTATCTTACCATAAATTTTTTTCCAACAGTTTTTCACCATTTCATAGAAATAGAGCTCATGCTACTAGTAGGATGCAAATCCAGACAGGCTGGATTGTGTTTTGTAATGAAATATGGCCATAGCACTGAGTTGGGATAATTTATATTTGGCAGTACCTCCAGTTCAAAAATTCCTACTTGTGCCTGCTTTAAAGAATTTGTTAACTGATAACACTTCCCACTATCCTGGGGCAAAGCAAGGTCATATTCAATTATAGAACAGGTAAGTTAAGGTGTTCACAATTCAAACTGGTAGCTCACCAAAGCTTCAAAGTAATATTCCAGATATAAGAGCTTGTTTTTAGCAGCTAACTAGCAGACCTTATAATGCATGCCAGGTGTGGTACCCTCTGCTCTCCAATCTACCCAGTCATTAAACCTTTGCTGAGAGCACATTTCTCTCCACTAGAATTTTCCTAGGGGCTCCATCCAGGTGCATGAAATAGTTAGGAGGACCACACATACATTTGCATTAAAATTAGATTCTGATTTGCATATCATTTACATACACAGACTGTGCCATCTATTCTTGTTTTTTTTTTTTTGCGGTACGCGAGCCTCTCACTGCTGCGGCCTCTCCCGTTGCGGAGCACAGGCTCTGGACGCGCAGGCCCAGCGGCCATGGCTCACGGGCCCAGCTGCTCCGCGGCATGTGGGACCCTCCCGGACCGGGGCACGAACCCACATCCCCTGCATCGGCAGGAGGACTCTCAACTACTGCACCACCATGGAAGTCCCGCCATCTATTCTTAGGTAGCTTTTTGCAAACATTATTTATTGTTACCATTAAGGTTGACACTACTTGAATTTTCTTCTTTACTTTCATCCTCACCCAGTCTCTGACCCCAGATCTTGACATCGAAGAAATACACAAAGATGATGCTGATATAGAGAGAACACAAAAGCTTTCTGCTGGGTTGTGGTGTGAAGAACACAAACAAGACATATTTCAAGGAATCTTTCATCTTTAGATCCAAATTATACATTGCTTTTTCTTTTTCAAGAGCAAGAGGTAGAATTGAGATTTTTTTATTTTTATTTTTTAATTTTTAAATTTTTTTGTGGTATGTGGGCTTCTCACTGTTGTGGCCTCTCCCGTTGCGGAGCACAGGCTCTGGATGCGCAGGCTCAGCGGCCATGGCTCACGGGCCCAGCCGCTCCGCAGCATGCGGGATCCTCCTGGACCGGGGCATGAACCTGTGTCCCCTGCATCGGCAGGTGGACTCTCAACTACTGCGCCACCAGGGAAGCCCCAAGATTTATTTTTGATGGAGAGAAAAAGGTGCAAGAATGTTAGTATTTTAAGTATATAAACTTAAAACACTTGGTGGAGTGATTCATTTATTTAACAAATAATTATTGAGTACTAATGTTCCAGGGCTTTACTAGGTATTGGGCATTCAGCAGTGAATAAAACATAATAAAAAAAGAAACCTGTTCTCATAGGGTTTACATCTAGTTGTTAAGAATTGGATTGGGAGAGAAACGGATTTATTGGTAGATAAACCAATAAATGAGTAATAAAATATGTTTACAATTGTCATCAATTCTAGAGATAAAAATAAGGTAGGGAAGGGGGCATAAGGAATGCAGGATTTCAGAATAAGGAGCCTACAATTTCAAATAGGGTGGTAAGAGAAGATATCTTGGAGAACTTTTTATTTCAGTAAAGACCTAAAGGAGCTAGGAAAGAAAGCCATGCTGGCATCCAAGGGAACACTAGTATCTTTAGGAATTACCTGAAGACCTTACTAAAATGCAAATTCCTGGGCTTATACCTCTTAGTCATCTAAGTTTTATTAAGTACCCCAAGAGATTCCAGTGCAAAAGGTTCTCATGCAACAAAATTAAAAGGAAGGTGTAGGCATTTCCCATATGTCCCCTGCCTCCACACATGTACAGCTTTCCTCATTTTGAACATCCCACACCAGAGTGGTACATTTGTTACAACTGATGAACCTACATTGACACATCATTATCACCCAAGGTCCATAGTTTACATTGCAGTTCACTCTTGCTGTTGTATACTCTATGGGTTTGGACAAATTTATTTTTCTTATTATTTTTCTAGATTTATTCACATATAATTGGCATATGACATTGTGTGAGTTTAAGATGTACAATGTGATGATTTGATGAACATATGTATTACAAAATAATTATCACAATAAGGTTAGTTAACACATGCCTCAGCCCACTAAATTATGGTTGTTTTTTTTTTGTGTGTGTGGTGCAAACATTTAAGATTTACTATCTTGGCAACTTTCAAGTATATAGTACAGTATTGGTAACTATAGTCACCATGCTGAAGCTTAAATCCCTAGAACTTATTCATCTTATAACAGGAAGTTTGTACCCTTTGACCAACATCTCCCCAGTTCCCCTACCCACTGGTAAAACCACTTGTTGTATTGGTCTCAGCATATCGATTGCTAGCCTGAGGCACTCGCCTGGGCCCATACTACTTGTGGAGAGCCCCACAGACATCTCCCCAACCAGAGTCAAAGTTGTGGCTGAATCACCTCTTGTGGTGTTATTATTGCAGAAATCACCTCAGCAACAACCATCACGGAACTGAAGAACAGTATTTATTACTCACATGTCCTGGAGAATATACAGCACACCAAACGGCCCCACGATGAAGTTGCAAATAGAGAGAGAGGGAGGAAGTATGAACCTGGGACTCTGTCTTTATTAGAGTCTGAAGATGAGGTGTCTAGCGTTTCATGAGTTCACTCTTTATCGGTGAATTAAAAACATAAGAGCAGGAATTAGGACACAGAAAAGGAAAATGGAGTCACCCAAGCAGTCTGCTATCTATTATACATTACCCAGGGCTTTCTAAAAGGTTAACCTTAGAGAAACTTCATGGAAGGGAGTAGCCTGCTTTCTCAAAACGACATTCCTTAGTCTTGAACTGCACCAGGTTTTTACAGTATCCTACCTGGATCCCAAAGCTCCCAAAAAAGCACACTTGTTCATGGAAGGATGACAGTTATTTTTGTTGAGAAAGAATATAAATGGGGGTCACATTACTTGGCCATCTTTCTGATCTGGACAAGTTTATAATGACATATATTCAGTACTGTAGTATCATAAAGAATTTTTTATGGCCCTAAAAGTCACTTGAGCTCTGGTTATTCATCCGTCCCAACCCCCTAGCAACTACTCATCCTTTTATTATATCCATAGTTTTATTTTTCCTAGAATATCATATAGTTAGAATCATACAGGATGTAATCTTTTGAGATAGGCTTCTTTCACTTAGTAATTTGCATTTAAGTTTCCTCCAAGTTTTTTCCTGGCTTGATATCTTTTTTTTTTTTAGTGCTGAATAACATTTTATTGATTAGATATGTCATGGTTTATTTATCAATTTACCTCTATGGAAGGACATCTTGGTTGTTTCCAAGATTTGCAATTATGAATAAAGCTACTATAAACATCCATGATCAGGTTTTGTGTCGATAGAAATTTTCACCTCCTCTGGGTAAATACAAAGGAGCATGACTGCTAGATCTTATTGTAAAAGTATGTTATGTTTACTTTTGTAAAAAACCACCAAACTCACTTCCAAAGTGGCTGTACCATTTGCATTCCCAATAGCAGTGAATGAGAGCTCCTGTGTGCGACATCCTCACCAGCATTTGGTTTGTCAGGGTTTTGGATTTTGACCATTCTAATAGTTGTGTAGTGGTATTGCATTGTTATTTTAATATGATGTGGAGCATCTTTTCCTGCATGCTTATTTGCCATTTGTATATTTTCTTTGAGGTAGCTGTTAAGCTCTTTGACCCATTTTTAAATTGGTTTGTTTATCTATTGTTGAGTTTAAAGTATTCTTTAAATTTTTTTTTAACAGTCCTTTATCAAATGTCTTTTGCAAATATTTTCTTCCAGTCTAAGGCTTCTCTTCTTATACTTGTGATATTTTCTTTTACAGAGCAGAAGTTTTTAATTTTAATGAAGTCCAGCTTAATTATTTCTATCATGGATTGTGACTTTGGTGTTATATCTAAAAAGCCTTTGTCATACCTAAGGTCACCTAGGTTTTCTCCTGTGTTGTCTTCTAGTTTTATAGCTTGAGGTTTTACATTTTAGTCTGTGATTCATTTTGATTTGATTTTAGTCAAGCGTGTAAGGTTTGTGTCCATGTTCATTTCGTTGGTTTTTTTCCCAACAAACATCATTTGTTGAAAAGACTATCTTTGTTCAATCATATTGCCTTTGTTTCTTTGCCAAAGATCAGTTGACTCTATTTACATGGGTCTGTTTCTGGGCTTTATTTTGTTCCATTGATCTATTAGTCTATTCTTTCTACAATACCAGACTCTTTTGGTTACTGTGGCTGTATAGTGACTCTGACTTTAAGTCAGGCAGCATCAGTCTTCCAACTTTATTCTTCCCATTCAATATTGAGTTGACTATGCTGGGTCTTTTGCCTCTCCATATAAACTTTAGAATCAATTTGTCAATATCCATAGAATAATTTGCTGGGATTTTGATTGGAATTGCATTGAGTCTATGAACAAATTGGGAACAAACTGACATCTTGACAATATTGAGCCTGCCTATGTATGAACACAGGATATCTCTCTACTTACTTAGTTCTCCTTTGCTATTTCATATAGATATTGTATGTATTTCACTAGATTTATACCTAAGTATTTCATCTTTTAGGTACTAATATAAATGGTGATGTGTTTTTAATTTCAAATTTCATTTGTTCATTGCTGGTGTATTTGAAAATAACTGACTTTTGTATACTAGCCATATATAATGAAACCTTGCTATAATCGCTTTTTTTTTTTTTTTTTTTTGCGGTACATGGGCCTCTCACTGTTGTGGCCTCTCCCATTGTAGAGCACAGGCTCTGGACACGCAGGCTCAGTGGCCATGGCTCACGAGCCCAGCCGCTCCGCGGCACGTGGGATCTTCCTGGACCGGGGCACGAACCCGTGTCCCCTTCATCGACAGGTGGACTCTCAACCACTGCGCCACCAGGGAAGCCTTATAATCGCTTATTTGATGCAGGAGGTTTTTTGATATTTTAATATTTTCTACATAAACGATCATTTCATTAGTCAGTTTGCAGTTTTATTTCTTCCTTTTCAGTGTGTATATCTTTTATTTCCTTTTCTTGGCTTATTGCATTAGCTACCATTTTCAATACAGTGTTGACAAGAAGTAGTGAAAGGAGACACCCTTGCCTTGTTCTTTTTATCATACTGGATAAGCTTCTGGTTTCTCACCATTAAGATTGATACTAGCTGTAGGTTTTTGTAGATGTTCATTATCAGGTTGAGGAAATTCCCCTCTCTACCTAGTTTGTTGAGAGTTTTTTAAATGATTGGTGTTGGATATTGTCAAATGCTTTTTCTGCATCTATTGATAATATCATATGATTTTTCGTTTTTAGCCTGTTGATGTGATCAGTTACATTAATTGATTTAAATTTTTTTTATTGAAGTATAATTGATTTATAATGTTTTAGGTATAAAAAAATAAAATCAGTTAGATAGAATATATATATATATATAATTTTTCAGATTCTTTTCCATTATAGATTATTACAAGATACTGAATATAGTTCCCTGTGCTATATAGTAGGTCCTTGTTGCTTATTTATTTTATATATAGTACTGTGTATCTGTTAATCCCAAATTCCAAATTTATTCCTCCTGTCCTTTTCCCTTTGGTAACCATAAGTTTGTTTTCTATGCCTATTTTGTAAATAAGTTCATTTGTATCCTTTTTTTTTTAGATTACATATATAAGTGATATCATATGATATGTTTCTTTGACTCAGTCTCATAATCTCTAGGTCCAACCATGTTGCTGAAAATGGCATTATTCATTATGTTTCACGTCTGAGTAATATTCCATTGTGTATGTATACCACATCTTCTTTATCCATTCCTCTGTTGGTGGACAGATAGGTTGCTTCCATGTCTTGGCTATTGTAAATAGTGCTGCCCTGAACATTGGGGTGCATGTATCTTTTGGAATTAGAGTTTTTGTCTTTTCTGGATATACATCCAGGAGTGGGATTGCTGGATCATATGGTAGCTATATTTTTAGTTTTTCAAGAAATTTCCATACTGTTTCCATAGTGGTTGTACCAATTTACATTCCCACCAACAGTGTAGGGGGTTCCTTTTGTCCATACCCTCTCCAGCACTTATTGCATGTAGACTTTTTTTTTTTTTTTTTTTTTTTTGCGGTACGTGAGCCTCTCACTGTTGTGGCCTCTCCCATTGCAGAGCACAGGCTCCAGACGCGCAGGCTCAGCAGCCATGGCCCACGGGCCCAGCCGCTCCACGGCATGTGGGATCTTCCTGGACCGGGGGAAGAACCCGTGTCCCCTGCATCAGCAGGTGGACTCTCAACCACTGTGCTACCAGGGAAGCCCCTTGCTTGTAGACTTTTTGATGATGTCCATTCTGACTGGTGTGAAGTGATAACTCATTGTAGTTTTGATTTGTATTTTTCTGATAATTAGTGATGTTGAGCATTTTTCATGTGCTTTTTGGCCATCTGTATGTCTTCTTTGGAGAAATGTTTATTTAGATCTTCTGGCCATTTTTTCATTGAGGTGTTTTTTTTTGTTGTTTGTTTCTTTCTTTTTTGACATAGAGCTGCATGAGCTGTTGTATATTTTGGAGATTAATCCTTTGTCAGTTATTCATTTGCATATATTTTCTCCCATTCTATATAAGTTGCCTTTTCAGTTTGTTTATGGTTTCTTTCACTGTGCAGCAGCTTTTAAGTTTAATTAGGTCTATTTCTATATTTTTGTTTTTCTTAACATTACTGTAGGAGATGGATCCAAAAAAATACTGCTGCAATTTATTTTTTTTAAAACCATAGAAACAGGAGCTTTATTCTCTAATGTGCATTACACAGTCAAGGGAATGGTTTCTCTTTCAGGCATCTGACTCTTATCAAAAGAAAATCCATCCTAGTTGCATCCATGTTGCTGCAAATGGCATTGTTTTGTTCTTTTTTATGGCTGAGTAGTATTCCATTGTAGGTATGTACCACATATTCTTTACCCATTCATGTATCGATGGACATTTAGGTTGTTTCCATGTTCTTTATTTTTTATATGATTTGTAAGTGACGTTTAATTTTCTTCTTTTTTTTTTTTTAAATCTTTACTGGAGTGTAATTGCTTTACAATGTATTAGTTTCTGCTTTATAACAATGTGAATCAGTTATACATATACATATGTTCCCATATCTCTTCCCTCTTGCGTCTCCCTCCCTCCCACCCTCCCTATCCCACCCCTCTAGGTGATCACAGAGCACCGAGCTGATCTCCCTGTGCTATGCGGCTGCTTCCCACTAGCTATCTAGTTTACATTTGGTAGTGTGTATATGTCCATGCCACTCTCTCACTTTGTCACAGCTTACCCGTCCCCCTCCCATATCCTCAAGTCCATTCTCTAGTAGGTCTGTGTCTTTATTCCCATCTTGCCCCTAGGTCCTTCATGACCATTTTCTTTTCTTAGATTCCATATATATGTGTTAGAATACGGTATTTGTTTCTCTCTTTCTGACTTACTTCACTCTGTATGACAGACTCTAGGTCCATGCACCTCACTACAAATAACTCAATTTTATTTCTTTTTATGGCTGAGTAATATTCCATTGTATACATGTGCCACATCTTCTTTATCCATTCATCTGTCGATGGACACTTAGGTTGCTTCCATGTCCTGGATTGTAAATAGTGCTGCAATGAAAATTTTGGTACATGACTCTTTTTGAATTATGGTTTTCTCAGGGTATATGCCCAGTAGTGGGATTGCTGGGTTGTATGGCAGTTCTATTTTTAGTTTTTTAAGGAACCTCCATACTGTTTTCCATAGTGGCTGTATCAATTTATATTCCCACCAACAGTGCAAGAGGACTCCCTTTTCTCCACACCCTCTCCAGCAGTTATTGCTTGTAGATATTTTGATGATGGCCATTCTGACTGGTGTGAGATGATATCTCATTGTAGTTTTGATTTGCATTTCTTTAATAATTAATGATGTTGAGCATTCTCTCATGTGTTTCCTGGCAATCTGTATATATTCTTTGGAGAAACGTCTATTTAGGTCTCCTGCCCATTTTTTCATTGGGTTGTTTGTTTTTTTTGATATTGAGCCACATGAGCTGCTTGTAAATTTTGGAGATTAATCCTTTGTCAGTTGCTCCATTTGCAAGTATTTTCTACCATTCTGAGGGTTGTCTTTTGGTCCTGTTTATGGTTTCCTTTGCTGTGCAAAAGCTTTTAAGTTGCATTAGGTCCCATTTGTTTATTTTTGTTTTTATTTCCATTTCTCTAGGAGGTGGGTCAAAAAGGAACTTGCTGTGATTTATGTCATAGAGTGTTCTGCCTATGTTTTCCTCTAAGAGTTTGATAGTGTCTGGCCTTACATTTAGGTCTTTAATCCATTTTGAGTTTATTTTTGTGTATGGTGTTATGGAGTGTTGTAATTTCATACTTTTACATGTAGCTGTCCAGTTTTCCCAGCACCACTTCTTGAAAAGGCTTTCTTTTCCCCACTGTATATTCTTGCCACCTTGATCAAAGATGAGGTGACCATATGTGCATGGGTTTATCTCTGGGCTTTATATCCTGTTCCATTGATCTATATTTCTGTTTTTGTGCCAGTACTATACTGTATTGATTACTGTAGCTTTGTAGTATAGTCTAAAGTCAGGGAACCTGATTCCTCCAGCTCTGTTTTTCTTTCACAAGATTGCTTTGGCTATTCGGGGTCTTTTTTACTTCCATACAAACTGTGAAATATTTTGTTCTAATTCTGTGAAAAATGCCAGTGGTAGTTTGATAGGGATTGCATTGAATCTGTAGATTGCTTTGATAGTAGAGTCATTTTCACAATAGTGATTTTTCCAATCCAAGAACATGGTATACCTCTCCATCTGTTGGTATCATCTTTAGTTGCTTTCATCAGTGTCTTACAATTTCCTGCATACAGGTCTTTTGTCTCCTTAGGTAGGTTTATTCCTAGATATTTTATTGCCTTGGTAAATGGGAGTATTTTCTTAATTTCAATTTCATATTTTTCATCATTAGTGTATAGGAATGCTAGACATTTCGGTGCATTAATTTTGTATCCTGCTACTTTACCAAATTCATTGATTAGCTGTAGTAGTTTTCAGGTAGTATATTTAGGATTCTCTATGTATAGTATCATGTCATCTGCAAACAATGACAGCTTTACTTCTTCTTTTCCAATTTGGATTCCTTTTATTTCTTGTTCTTCTCTGATTGCTGTGACTAAGACTTCCAAAACTATGTTGAATAATAGTGGTGAGAGTGGGCAACCTTGTCTTGTTACTGATCTTAGAGGAATTGGTTTCAGTTTTTCACCATTGAGCACGATGTTGGCTGTGGGTTTGTCATATATGCCCTTTATTATGTTGAGAAAAGTTCCCTCTGTGCCTACTTTCTGCAGAATTTTTATCATAAATGGGTGTTGAATTTGGTCGAAAGCTTTCTCTGCATCTATTGAGATCATATGGTTTTTCTCCTTCAGTTTGTTAATATGGTGTATCACATTGATTGATTTGTGTATATTGAAGCATCCTTGCATTCCTGGGATAAACCCCACTTGATCATGGTGTATGATCTTTTAATGTGCTGTTGGATTCTGTTTGCTAGTATTTTGTGGAGGATTTTTGCATCTATGTTCATCAGTGATACTGGCCTGTAGTTTTCTTTCTTTGTGACAACTTTGTCTGGTTTTGGTATCAGGGTGATGGTGGCCTCGTAGAATGAGTTTGGGAGTGATCCTCTGTCTGCTATATTTTGGAAGAGTTTGGGATGGATAGGTGTTAGCTCTTCTCTAAATGTTTGATAGAATTCACCTGTGAAGCCATCTGGTCCTGGGGTTTTTTTTTTTGTTGGAAAATTTTTAATCACAGTTTCAGTGCTTGTGATTGGTCTGTTCATATTTTCTATTTCTTTCTGGTTCAGTCTCGGAAGGTTGTGCATTTCTAAGAATTTGTCCATTTCTTCCAGATTGTCCATTTAATTGGCATATATTTGCTTGTATTAATGTCTCGTGATCCTTTTTATTTCTGCAGTGTCTGTTGTAACGTCTTGTTCATTTCTGATTTTATTGATTTGAGTCTTCTACCTCTTTTTTTTGATGAGTCTGGCTAATGGTTTATCAATTTTGTTTATCTTCTCAAAGAACCAACTTTTAGTTTTATTGAGCTTTGTTATCATTTCCTTCATTTCTTTTTCATTTATTTCTGGTCTGATGTTTATGATTTCTTTCCTTCTGCTAACTTTGGGGTTTTTTGTTCTTTCTCTAATTGCTTTAGGTGTAAGGTTAAGTTGTTTATTTGAGATGTTTCTTGTTTCTTAAGGTAGGCTTGTATTGCTATAAACTTCCCTCTTAGAACTTCTTTTGCTGCATTAGGTAGGTTTTTGGTCATCGTGTTTTCATTATTATTTGTTTCTAGGTATTTTTTGATTTTCTCTTTGATTTCTTCAGTGATCTGTTGGTTATAAAGTAGTGTATTGTTTAGCCTCCATTTGTTTGTTTCTTTTTTTTTTAAACATCTTTATTTGGGTATAATTGCTTTACAATGGTGTGTTAGTTTCTGCTTTATAACAAAGTGAATCAGCTATACATATACATATGTTCCCATATGTCTTCCCTCTTGCGTCTCCCTCCCTCCCACTCTCCCCATCCCACCCTTCCAGGCTGTCACAAAGCACCGAGCTAATATCCCTGTGCCTTGCGGCTGCTTCCCCCCAGCTATCTACCTTACTACGTTTGTTAGTGTGTATATGTCCATGACTCTCTCTCGCCCTGTCAAAACTCACCCTTCCCCCTCCCCATATCCTCAAGTCCGTTCTCCAGTAGGTCTGCGTCTTTATTCCTGTCTTACCCCTAGGTTCTTCATGACATTTTTTTCCCTTAAATTCCATATATATGTGTTAGCATACGGTATTTGTCTTTTTCTTTCTGACTTACTTCACTCTGTATGACAGACTCTAGGTCTATCCATCTCATTACAAATAGCTCAATTTCATTTCTTTTTAAGGCTGAGTAATATTCCATTGTGTATATGTGCCACATCTTCTTTATCCATTCATCCGATGATGGGCGCTTAGGTTATTTCCATCTCCGGGCTATTGTAAATAGAGCTGCAATGAACATTTTGGTGCATGACTCTTTTTGAATTTTGGTTTTCTCAGGGTATATGCCCAGTAGTGGGATTGCTGGGTCATATGGTAATTCTATTTGTAGTTTTTTAAGGAACCTCCATACTGTTCTCCATAGTGGCTGAACCATTTCACATTCCCACCAGCAGTGCAAGAGTGTCCCCTTTTCTCCACACCCTCTCCAGCATTTATTGTTTCTAGATTTTTTGATGATGGCCATTCTGACTGGTGTGAGATGATATCTCATTGTAGTTTTGATTTGCATTTCTCTAATGATTAATGATGTTGAGCATTCTTTCATGTGTTTGTTGGCATTCTGTATATCTTCTTTGGAGAAATGTCTATTTAGGTCTTCTGACCATTTTTGGATGGGGTTGTTTGTTTTTTTGTTATTGAGCTGCATGAGCTGCTTGTAAATTTTGGAGATTAATCCTTTGTCAGTTGCTTCATTTGCAAATATTTTCTCCCATTCTGAGGGTTGTCTTTTGGTCTTGGTTATGGTTTCCTTTGCTGTGCAAAAGCTTTGAAGTTTCATTAGGTCCCATTTGTTTATTTTTGTTTTTATTTCCATTACTCTAGGAGGTGGGTCAGAAAGGATCTTGCTGTGATTTATGTCATAGAGTGTTCTTCCTATGTTTTCTTCTAAGAGTTTGATAGTTTCTGGCCTTACATTTAGGTCTTTAATCCATTTTGAGCTTATTTTTGTGTATGGTGTTAGGGAGTGATCTAATCTCATACTTTTACATGTACCTGTCCAGTTTTCCCAGCACCATTTATTGAAGAGGCTGTCCTTTCTCCACTGTACATTCCTGCCTCCTTTATCAAAGATAAGGTGTCCATATGTGCGTGCGTTTATCTCTGGGCTTTCTATCCTGTTCCACTGATCTATCTTTCTGTTTTTGTGCCAGTACCATACTGTCTTGATTACTGTTGCTTTGTAATATAGTCTGAAGTCAGGGAGCCTGATTCCTCCAGCTCCTTTTTTCGTTCTCAAGATTGCTTTCGCTATTCGGGGTCTTTTGTGTTTCTATACAAATTGCGAAATTTTTTGTTCTAGTTCTGTGAAAAATGCCAGTGGTAGTTTGATAGGGATTGCATTGAATCTGTAGATTGCTTTGGGTAGTAGAGTCATTTTCACAATGTTGATTCTTCCCATCCAAGAACATGGTATATCTCTCCATCTATTTGTATCATCTTTAATTTCTTTCATCAGTGTCTTATAATTTTCGGCATACAGGTCTTTCATATCCTTAGGTAGGTTTATTCCTAGATATTTTATTCTTTTTGTTGCAATGGTAAATGGGAGTGTTTTCTTGATTTCACTTTCAGATTTTTCATCATTAGTATATAGGAATGCCAGAGATTTCTGTGCATTAATTTTGTATCCTGCTACTTTACCAAATTCATTGATTAGCTCTAGTAGTTTTCTGGTAGCATCTTTAGGATTCTCTATGTATAGTATCATGTCATCTGCAAACAGTGACAGCTTTACTTCTTCTTTTCCGATTTGGATTCCTTTTATTTCCTTTTCTTCTCTGATTGCTGTGGCTAAAACTTCCAAAACTATGTTGAATAAGAGTGGTGAGAGTGGGCAACCTTGTCTTGTTCCTGATCTTAGTGGAAATGCTTTCAGTTTTTCACCATTGAGGATGATGTTTGCTGTGGGCTTGTCATATATGGCCTTTATTATGTTGAGGAAAGTTCCCTCTATGCCTACTCTCTGGAGGGTTTTTATCATAAATGGGTGTTGAATTTTGTCGAAAGCTTTCTCTGCATCTATTGAGATGATCATATGGTTTTTCTCCTTCAATTTGTTAATATGGTTTATCACATTGATAGATTTGCGTATATTGAAGAATCCTTGCATTCCTGGAATAAACCCCACTTGATCATGGTGTATGATCCTTTTAATGTGCTGTTGGATTCTGTTTGCTAGTATTTTGTTGAGGATTTTTGCATCTATGTTCATCAGTGATATTGCCCTGTAGTTTTCTTTCTTTGTGACATCCTTGTCTGGTTTTGGTATCAAGGTGATGGTGGCCTCGTAGAAGGAATTTGGGAGTGTTCCTCCCTCTGCTATATTTTGGAAGAGTTCGAGAAGGATAGGTGTTAGCTCTTCTCTAAACGTTTGATAGAATTCACCTGTGAAGCCATCTGGTCCTGGGCTTTTGTTTGTTGGAAGGTTTTTAATCACATTTTCAATTTCAGTGCTTGTGATTGGTCTGTTCATATTTTCTATTTCTTCCTGATTCAGTCTTGGCAGGTTGTGCATTTCTAAGAATTTGTCCATTTCTTCCAGATTGTCCATTTTATTGGCATAGAGTTGCTTGTAGTAATCTCTCATGATTTTTTTTATTTCTGCAGTGTCAGTTGTTACTTCTCCTTTTTCATTTCTAATTCTATTGATTTGAGTCTTCTCCCTTTTTTTCTTGATGAGTCTGGCTAGCGGTTTATCTATTTTGTTTATCTTCTCAAAGAACCAGCTTTTAGTTTTATTGATCTTTGCTATCGTCTCCTTCATTTCTTTTTCATTTATTTCTGATCTGATTTTTATGATTTCTTTCCTTCTGCTAGCTTTGGGGTTTTTTTGTTCTTCTTTCTCTAATTGCTTGAGGTGCAAGGTTAGGTTGTTTATTCGAGATGTTTCCTGCTTCTTAAGGTGGGCTTGTATTGCTATAAACTTCCCCCTTAGAACTGCTTTTGCTGCATCCCATAGGTTTTGGGTCGTTGTGTCTCCATTGTCATTTGTTTCTAGGTATTTTTTTATTTCCTCTTTGATTTCTTCAGTGATCACTTCATTATTAAGTAGTGTATTGTTTAGTCTCCATGTGTTTGTATTTTTTACAGATCTTTTCCTGTAATTGATATCTAGTCTCATGGCGTTGTGGTCGGAAAAGATACTTGATACAATTTCAGTTTTCTTAAATTTACCAAGGCTTGATTTGTGACCCAAGATATGATCTATCCTGGAGAATGTTCCATGAGCAGTTGAGAAAAATGTGTATTCTGTTGTTTTTGGATGGAGTGTCCTATAAATATCAATTAAGTCCATCTTGTTTAATGTATCATTTAAAGCTTGTGTTTCCTTATTTATTTTCATTTTGGATGATCTGTCCATGGGTGAAAGTGGGGTGTTAAAGTCCCCTACTATGAATGTGTTACTGTTGATCTCCCCTTTTATGGTTGTTAGTATTTGCCTTATGTATTGAGGTGCTCCTATGTTGGGTGCATAAATATTTACAATTGTTATATCTTCTTCTTGGATCGATCCCTTGATCATTATGTAGTGTCCTTCTTTGTCCCTTTTAATAGTCCTTATTTTAAAGTCTATTTTGTCTGATATGAGAATTGCTACTCCAGCTTTTTTTTGGTTTCCATTTGCATGGAATATCTTTTTCCATCCCCTTACTTTCAGTCTGTATGTGTCTCTAGTTCTGAAGTGGGTCTCTTGTAGACAGCATATATAAGGGTCTTGTTTTTGTATCCATTCAGCCAATCTGTGTCTTTTGGTGGGAGCATTTAGTCCATTTACATTTAAGGTAATTATTGCTATGTATGTTCCTATTTCCATTTTATATATTGTTTTGGGTTCGCTACTATAGGTCATTTCCTTCTCTTGTGTTTCGTGTCTAGAGAAGTTCCTTTAGCATTTGTTCTAGAGCTGGTTTGGTGGTGCTGAACTCTCTCAGCTTTTGCTTGTCTGTAAAGGTTTTAATTTCTCCATCAAATGTGAATGAGATCCTTGCTGGGTAGAGTAGTCTTGGTTTCAGGCTATTCTCCTTCATCACTTTCAGTATGTCCTGCCACTCCCTTCTGGCTTGTAGGGTTTCTGCTGAGAGATCAGCTGTTAACCTTATGGGGATTCCCTTGTGTGTTATTTGTTGTTTTTCCCTTGCTGCTTTTAATATGCTTTCTTTGTATTTAATTTTTGACAGTTTGATTAATATGTGTCTTGGCGTGTTTCTCCTTGTATTTATCCTGTATGGGACCCTCTGTGCTTCCTGGGCTTGATTAACTATTTCCTTTCCCATATTAGGGAAGTTTTCAACTATAATCTCTTCAAATATTTTCTCAGTCCCTTTCTTTCTTTCTTCTTCTTCTGGAACCCCTATAATTCGAATGTTGGTGCGTTTCTGGTTGTCCCAGAGGTCTCTGAGACTGTCCTCAGTTCTTTTCATTCTTTTTTCTTTATTCTGCTCTGCAGTAGTTATTTCCACTACTTTATCTTCCAGGTCACTTATCCGTTCTTCTGCCTCAGTTATTCTGCTATTGATCCTATCTAGAGTGACTTTAATTTCATTTATTGCATTGTTCATCGTTGCTTGTTTCATCTTTAGTTCTTGTAGGTCCTTGTTAACTGTTTCTTGCATTTTGTCCATTCTACTTCCAAGATTTCGGATCATCCTTACTATCATTATTCTGAATTCTTTTTCAGGTAGATTGCCTATTTCCTCTTCATTTGTTAGGTCTGGTGGGTTTTTATCTTGCTCCTTCATCTGCTGTGTGTTTTTCTGTCTTCTCATTTTGCTTATCTTACTGTGTTTGGGGTCTCCTTTTTGCAGGCTGCAGGTTCGTAGTTCCCGTTGTTTTTGATGTCTGTCTCCAGTGGCTAAGGTTGTTTCAGTGGGTTGTGTAGGCTTCCTGGTGGAGGGGACTAGTGCCTGTGTTGTGCTGGATGAGGCTGGATCTTGTCTCTCTAGTGGGCAGGTTCACGTCTGGTGGTGTGTTTTGGGGTGTCTGTGGCCTTATTATGATTTTAGGCAGCCTCTCTGCTAATGGGTGGGGTTGTGTTCCTGTTTTGCTAGTTGTTTGGCATAGGTTGTCCAGCACTGTGGCTTGCTGGTCGTTGAGTGAAGCTGGGTGCTGGTGTTAAGATGGAGGTCTCTGGGAGATTTCCGCTGTTTAATATTATGTGGAGCTGGGAGGTCTCTTGTTGAGCAGTGACCTGAAGTTGGCTCTCCTACTTCAGAGGCAGAGCCCTGACTCCTGGCTGGAGAACCAAGAGCCTTTCATCCACACGGCTCAGAATAAAAGGGAGAAAAAGTAGAGAGAATTAGTAGAAGTATGAGGAAAGAAAGAAGGAAAGGAGGAAAGGAAGGAAGGAAGAAAGAAGCAAAGAAGGAAAGAAAGGAGGGAGGGAGGGAGGGAGGGAGGAAGGAAGGAAGGAGGGAAAGAAGGAAAAAAAGACAGAAAGAAAGATGATACAGTAAAAATAAAATAAATTATAATATAGTTATTGAATTAAAAAATATTTAGAAAAAAAAAAAAGGGACAGATAGAACCTTAGGACAAATGTTGGAAGCAAAGCTATACAGAGAAAATCTTACACAGAAGCATACACATACACCTTCACAAAAAGAGGTAAAGGGGGAGAAATCATAAATCCTGCTCCCTGAGACCACCTCCTCAATTTGGGGTGATTCGTTGTCTAAAGGAGAGAGGGAAGGAAGGAAAGAAATAAAGAACGAAGGTAAAGTATAATAAAGTTATTACAATTAAACTTAATTATTAAGAAAAAGAATTTTTAAAAAAAAGTCATGGACGGATAGAGCCCTAGGACAAATGGTGGAAGTTAGAGTATACAGACTAGATGTCACACAGGAGCATACACGTACACCTTCACAAAAAGAGGAAAAAGGAAAAAAATCATAGATTTCGCTCCTAAATTCCACCTCTTCAATTTGGGATCATTCCTTGTCTATTCAGGTATTCCACAGATGCAGGGTATATCAAGTTGATTGTGGAGCTTTAATCCGCTGCTTCTGTGGCTGCTGGGAGAGATTTCCCTTTCTCTTCTTTGTTCTCACAGCTCACAGGAGCTCAGCTTTGGATTTGGCCCTGCCTCTGCGTGTAGGTCGCTGGAGGGCGTCTGTTTTTTCGCTCAGACAGGACGGGGTTAAAGGAGCCGCTGATTCGGGGCCTCCGGCTCACTCAGGCCGGGGGTTGGGGGATTGCGGAAGGAGGGGCACTGCGTGCGGGGCCGGCCTGCGGCGGCAGAGGCAGCGTGACGTTGCGGCAGAGGCCGGCGTGACGTTGCACCAGCCTGAGGCCCGCCGTGCGCTGTCCCGGGGAAGTTGTCCCTGGATCCCGGGGACCTGGCAGTGGCGGGCTGCACAGGCTCCGCGGAAGAGGGGTGTGGAGAGTGACCTGTGCTCGCACACAGGCCCCTTGTTGGCGGCAGCAGCAGCCTTAGCGTCTCCCGCCTGTCTCTGGGGTCCGCGGTTTTAGCCGCGGCTCGCGCCCGTCTCTGGGGTTTGCGCTTTCAGCCGCGGCTCGCGCCCGTCTCGGGGGCTCGCGCCCTCAGCCGCGGCTCGCGCCCGTCTCTGGGGTTCGCGCTTTTAGCCGCGGCTCGCGCCCGTCTCTGGAGTTCCTTTAAGCAGTGCTCTTAAACCCCTCTCCTCGCGCACCAGGAGACAAAGAGGGAAGAAAAAGTCTCTTGCCTCTTCGGCCGGTGCAGGCTTTTCCCCGAACTCCCTCCCGGCTAGTCGTGGTGCACTAACCCCTTCAGGCTATGTTCAAGCCGCCAACCCCAGTCCTCTCCCTGCGCTCCGTCCAAAACCGAAACCCGAGCCTCAGCTCGCAGCCCCGCCCGCCCCGGCGGGTGAGCAGACAAGCCTCTCGGGTTGGTGAGTGCCGGTCGGCACCGATCGTCTGTGCAGGAATCTCCCCGCTTTGCCCTCCGCACCCGTCGCTGTGCACTACTCCGCGGTCCCGAAACTCCCCCCTCTGCCTCCCGCAGTCTCCGCCCGCGGAGGGGCTTCCTAGTGTGTGGAAACTTTTCCTCCTTCACAGCTCCCTCCCACTGGTGCAGGTGCCGTCCTTATTCTTTTGTGTCTGTTTTTTCTTTTGCCCTACCCAGGTACGTGGGGAGTTTCTTGCCTTTTGGGAGGTCTGAGGTCTTCTGCCAGCCTTCAGTAGGAGTTCTGTAGGAGTTGTTCCACGTGTGGATGTATTTCTGGTTTATCCGTGGGGAGGAAGGCGATCTCCGCGTCTTACTCTTCCGCCATCTTCAAGGTCCCCCCTATTTTACTTTTATCTCTGGAAATATTTTTGCTGGATATGGAATTCTTGGTTGATAGTTCTTTTCTTTTAACACTTCAAAAATACTGTACCTTTTCCTTTTGTCTGTATAGTTTCTTATAAGAAATCCAAAGCCATTTGAATCATTGTTCCCCTCTAGATAATATGTCATTTTAAGAAAAAATTGCCTTCATGATTTTTTTTTCTTTGTCTTTAGTTTTCAGCGGTTTTATTATGTGTTTGTGTATGGATTACTTTGAGTTTATCCATTTTGGGACTCACTCTACTTAAATCAGTAGGTTCACATCTTTCACTGAATTGTGAAGTTTTCACTCATTATTTCCTCACTTTTTTTTCTGCACTGCACGTTTTTTCTTTCTATCTTAGACTACAGTGATATGGATAGTAGGCTGTTACTGTTTCACGGGACCATTCTTTTTGATTGGTTTCCTTTCAGTTGTTCTGAATGAATAATTTTTATTGACCTATCTTCTAGTTCACAAAGTCTTTCCTCTACCTCTCAATTCTTGCTATTGAAAATGACCATTAAAAAAATTCAGTATTTGTTTTTTGCAGTTCTTAAAATTCTCTTTGATTATTCTTTATAGTTTCTTTCTTTGCTGAAATTTCTAGATTTTTTTGTTTGAAGAGCATTCACTCTAAAATATTGAAGCATATCTGTAATAGCTACTTTAAATTCTTCAGATAATTCCAACATCTGTGTATTCTTAGTGTTGCCATCTATTATTTGTTTGCCAAGTAATTTTAGGTTGTCTCCTGAACATTTTGAATATTGTTTTATGAAACTCTAGGTCTTATTTAAATCCTACAGGGAATGTTAACTTTAAATTTATTTTTACCTTTCAGCAGGCACTTGACCTATTTAGGTTCAGGCCACAGCTTTTGACTATTCTTTTGTGTGGTGTGGTTTCAATGTCAGTTCTACTTTCAAAGGTTTTGCAATGTTCAGTATATCTGTTCCATGAGTGGACCACTCAGTGGCTAGTCTGGGACCTGGGTGGTGATCTGTCCCATTGTTCAGTTCTCAAAGACTATGGAGTGCTTTTAAGATCTGATCCATGCATGTTCAGCTTGGGAGTCACTTTCATGAATCTCTTTTTCTTCCTCCTCATACTTTTTGATTCTTTGAGCCTCCTCTTTTCTGTGCTCCAGCTAGAAAGCTGGAAGTTTATTTACCCTCATATGCCACACATTTCCCATGGTTGTCTCTGCGCCTGAGACAGAGATACTGCCTCCAAAAGGCAATGGAGTTTTGTCTCATTCTCTTTGGAAAACAGCTTTTCCTATAAAGGAAGGTCATGCTTGCTCAGAATTTTGGCCTCCATAGGCTCCTGTTTCTGCCACTGTTGGTGCCACCATTGCCAGATTGGTTTGGGGCTGGAGTGTAAGAATGGAGAAAAAGATATGAAAAATGGAGGTGTTTCAGTCATTTGTTTTGACCATTAGGAGGTACTTTGTTTGAGCCAGAAGTAGAGAACTTCTGGAGCTCTTTCTGTCTTTTTGGGGTGTGTTCAGTTGAGATCATGGATATTAAAGACAGAAAAAAAGATACACTAACCAATAGTTTGGTAGTACTTCAAATTCTAATCTTCTTCCCATTGTACTATTATTTAATTCCACATATCTTAAATAGCTGTTCTGTGCATTCTGTCCAGTTTTCATAACTGTATTTTGAGGGAGAGACAGGATGAAATGTGCTTACTTCTTCTTACCCAGAAACAAAGTCTCATGGAAAAAAAAATTTTAAGGTAGGTGTTTAAGTGCTGTTGGTATCTTATTTTTATATACCTTATAACCATTTTTAAAGGAGCTGTTGGAAGAAAAGGCATGAAGGATTTCTTAAAAAAATTTTTTTTTTATTTGTGGAGTTTACATGTCACTCTTTTTATTTTTTTAACATCTTTATTAGTATTGATCAGTTTTTCTCTGCTGCTCTGAATTCTTTCATGCTGTAAAATCAGCAAAAATAGATTGATTATTTGAGGGGTAATCACGCAAATACTTGGCTTCTTTTTAGATTTAGCTCATCACTCTTAACTAAAAAGCCCAGCATTATCTACTACTCTCATGTGTTTAAAATTATTCCTATCAAAATGGGTTAGAGATAGTCACAGAAACTTCAAGATGCATGTCAACAGAAGAACATTTAACTCTTTAGAGCCTATGTTCAGTTTAATGTTAAAATCTTCATCTATTTTATGATGACAATTAGCCCAGTGCGTGCCACAGTGCATGACATAAAACAAATATTTAAAACATATTTGCTCAAATTTTTGAAAGAATAAACCAGTGCATTCAATTCGTAAAGCACACATTAAATGTTTTTTGTGCACAAGACACTATGATGAATGGAAATAAAAAGATGACCAAGATATGCCTCTGACAACCAGAAACTCTCAGTGGGAAAGCCAGATGTGCAAAAAACTTATTATAGGGAAGAATGAAACAAATGAAAAAGAGATATGTCAGGAAACTTTATCAGAAGGAAAAATAAAATATGAGTAGATATAAAAATATTTTTGTTAAATCAAATGAAAATACCACACACAATCTTTCTGATTAAAGTCAGTGTAATCCATGGGAAGAACACTTAACTGGAGTCAGGAAACATGGATTCCTTTCACTAGTTCTGCTAGTATCTGTGTCTCTGATCTTACAGTCCATCGACTATCTCGATTGTCTTCACCGTATCTTAAAAACAAGGGACTTAGCTAATGCTTATGGTCACTCATAGCACACAATTTATTTTATTGTTTTATGTAAAAATTCTCTATCAAGAATTAATACTGTTATTTTGTAACTTTCACTTCAGATTTTTTTTTTAAGATAATATAAAAAATCACAAGTAGAGTTAGATCCTCCAATGCCTCCATCTCTAATAGTAGTTACTTTTTTTTTCAGAAACTTGCTACTTAATTTTACTGTGGTAATCACTTCACAATACATAGGTATATCAGGTCATCACATCGTACACCTTAAATTTACACAATGTTTTTTGTCAATTATACCTCAATAGAACTGGGGGATAAAAAAGAAACTCTGCTTTAGCCAGCTCTCAGAGCTGGTACTTTCCGTTCTTTGCTACTTTCCTTTCATTGACTTTCTTTGAATTTCCTGAGAATATCGTATGGTTTATGTCTCTGAGATCTTTCTCATTCTTTTCCGTTCACCTGGGATACTCTCTCCAGGGACATGTCCATACCAATCTTGTGTCTAATTAGCTCCTCTTTGAATACGGAAGGTATATTATCTTCTCCAAAACATTTTCCTGATGTCCCTATCTTTATCTAATGAGATGCCAAGGATATCTCTACTAAGGAGTTACTACTTTGAAGTTGGTTTATATATTTTTGGTCCAGTTTTTAATGTTTTGACTACCTGTTTTGTGTCCACATTGTTTTTATATTTTATATAATATTTCATTATACTGTGAATGTCTTTCAGTAGCTTGATTTTTGGAGGAACGGAACTTAATCTTTTCACTTAAATGTATGTATTAGAGATTTATTCTTGTAGATAATTATAATCAAAATAATTTATTGAATACTAATATGTTATAAGAATATCATAATATACCTGTCCACCACCTTTGGATTTTCACCCCCCTCCCCAGTATTTTTTAATAGAAATTATGCATATATCCTTCCTTGGGCCCATATGACGGATTGTCAAATACATATCTAGAACTAAAATTGGTGGATCCTAGTATAAGTATATTTTGAAGTTCATTAAACATTGGTAAACTGCTTTCCAAAGTGATTTTATTGTCAATGTTTGAGAATTCTGATTTCTCCACATACTCTCTGATTCTTGTTATCTGACTTTTATAATTTTGGGGGTGTGAAATACTATATTATATCCTAGAGTTTTGGGGTAAACATCTTTCATAATGCTGGGCAAATCCTCTACTATTCTGGTTTGCTAAGAATTAGTTGTTATTTGATAGGTTTTTGGTTGTTTGTATAGTTCATAATAATGTTTCTGTCATAATTTTGTTGACCTATATTACATTGTTATGCCAGTGAGAAATAGGGTGCCATGGTTTGCTTTGGACAGTATTTGTACCCACTTTCCCAGTCTAATTAATAGCACCCCGTTTCACCCACAGGAGTGTCTTAATTTGAATGATAATAAAATCAAAATAAAAATTTTTTATCAAAAATTTTTGAAACTACTGATACGATCATGGTTTTTTAATCTTCCATTAATGTGCTTAAACAGATTATATTATTAAATACTCTGAAATTAAACAATTCTTATATTTCTGAAATAATCTTTACTGTGTTTAAGGACATATCAGACATTATTAGATTTAGATTGCTAATATGTTATTTAGAATTTTTGCATTTATATTCATCAGTGAGGTTTATTTCTAAAATTCTTGTCTAGGACCTAAATTTCGGAGGTCTCATTAAAAAAAAATAAGAGTTTTGCTTCTCTGTTTTCAGAGAAGTTTTGAAGCTAGGGTTTCTGTTGTTTTCTAAATTGAAGGTATAATTTATCAATACATTTTAATAATGGTAATAACCAAGAGCATAAAAAAGATTGTAGATATTTTACTTACCTTTGCTGAACCTCAGTTTCCTTAATGGTGATACTAACCACATCTGCTTTATATGTTTCCTATGAGGACCAAATTACATAACATGAAAAGCACACATTTGGTTTAAATGTTAATTAAAATTTAAAAATTTAGAATGGTAACAGATTGTTGAGGATTTTTATTGAATGGCTATAAGATAATGACATTAAAGCATAGGAGTTTGGACATAACCAATCAGTGGAAATAATCCAGAAACTAAGATGGACGACAGAAACGCTGTTGTTTAACCAGTGTTCAACCAGCCTCTCGCATCCAGAGGCTTTTATGAAAGGGCACTGGTGTAGGTTTTATGTTTATATCCAGGCATGAGTTTGTATGCCCAAAGTCAATTTAACTATAATTCGGATTGATTTTAGATACAGCACTGTTTATTCTAGTCATAGGCCTTTCTATATTATACTTGCCAGAGGCAAAAAACTTTGGGATGTTGGATTTCATGTCAAGCCAAATGATTTTAATTTGTTAACATTTTGAAGCAGCAAAAACAAAATGCTGACTGAGAAACAAAATGCCCCCAGGAGATATAACAACTCCATTAAATAAATTTTATATGGTCACCCAGGATGCATCTGGACCATCTTATCCTCTCTCCAATTGCTATGTGCTGAGAAAGTACAAACGGAAATAGTTTCCTAAACAGAAACGTATCATGGTATCTAAGTCACACATTATGTTCAAAAAACTATTGGGAATTTAGAGATAGTTATTGTCAATAGCCATAGATTCCAAGTCAAGAGAATCTGTAGTCTTCTGCCTCTGTCAAATTTGGCAACTTTACTCTGTCTGCCTTATTTTACAAATATGTGAAAGTGTCCATGTATATCAGACAACTACTTTTCTTCATAAGATTACTATGGAGATCAAATATCAGTGTCTCTGTTGTACAACAAAGGGATTAAAGTATTGTATTAGTTAAGATATTAATTACAAAGACTGTGACTGATAAGCCTCAAATTTTCAGTGGCTTAGTTCAAGAAATTTTTAAAGTTTTTATCTTGCTGGAGTGACTATTATTCAAATTAAGACACTTGTGTGAGTGAAAGGGAATGCTATTAATTAGACTGGGAAAGTGGGCACAGAGACTGTCCACAGCAAATCTGGGCACCCTGTTTCTCACTCTCATAACAGTCTAATACAGGTATTTCTGGTCAGGTGGCTTTTTTTCCAGTAGTGAACAAGAGGCTAAGTTCCTTTTAGATTTTGGCTGTGTCATCTTCCACCTATGGATTACAAAACCATTCTAATGGCAGTCATATGCTAGTAAACGATGTCTCCAAAGAAGAAGAAGAAGAAGAAAAAAAAAGCCAGCCCTAATGTGTAGCATTTGCTGATTGCTTTGGTGTAAATATTCTCATGATGGTAAATTTCAAACTGCCAACAATTTAACAACTGGCTCAAAAACATCATTGGATATTTAAGAATGGGCTTTTGTGGGCTGTAGAATCCAGCTCCAGAGTGTAACTGACAAGGTGTCTTCTTCATTCCACTCAGCTGGTATGGAAAGAAAGCATAGAAAATTATGTGTGGGAGATTTTTTATGGGCCAGACCTTGAACGTGAGCTTATTATAATCACTTGCAATCCTCTGGTTAGAATTCAGTCACATGCAATGACCGTGACTGTGGTCTGCGTACCCAGGAGGATGCAGAACCCGGTCACATAAACAGCAAGCCTGCCTCTGCCACAGCTAGATGATCTCCAGGACTACTTCTTGTTGTTAAATACTATAAAAACAGGACTATGAAGCTCCAGTTTTCTGTCCCCTAATAATGCAAACACTTGATCTTATATGTACTTGGGGTGGGGGTGGGGGAGGATTGAGTGATCATCTGTAATTGAAAATACAGAATGTGAACTGAACATGTTGCTGTGTAGTAATTTTAGAAATAGTTGTCTTTAATTATGGCTTGATAGAATTACCCTATATGTATTTTCCATAAAAGAGCTATTTAATAGTTTCTATTAAATATTGAAACACTGTCTTCAAATCTAGAAATCAAGATGTGTTCGAAGTGCATTTTTAACTTTGAAATTTGTTCACATCTAGTGTCTCCTACTTGAATCACTTTGTGGTAAGGATTGAATTGACATTATCTGAAGTAAAAAAAAAAAAACAAAGTTTCACTGGTAGCTCTACTAAAGTACTAAAGTGGCAGTAGTGAGCAAGGTGAGTAAAATAAAGCTACCTCTCATTCTGATAAAGTTTCCGTGTGTCAGTTTCAAAAATGAACTCGTTAATTTTGTAGCTAGATCTCCACTGATTTTGTCTTAGGATATGAGAGTGTGTATAATAAATTACATAAAACTCCTCTTTTGTTCAACTTGAATTTTAATCAATATTGATCAAACTCCTTTGAGTGTGGAAGTACGTATTGAATTGATGGAAGTAAGACAATTCAATATCAAATCCAGCCATAATGGTATCATTATTCTTTCTCCCAAACTCATTTTCAGGACATACTTTTTCTCATACAGTGAAATTCATTTGGATTTTTTTTCCTGATAACTGGTTAATTTGGTAGACAGTGTTATGAAATGAAAGTGTTAAAGTACAAAGAAGTATTTTCAGGTTATACGTCGGCCTGAAATTTGTCCCTTGCACAGCTTGTACAATATTTAACACATGAGTCTACATTCCATGAAGCCATTTACTTCCTTAATGTTTATGATCTGTGTGGTGTAGAAACCAGCTTCCAGCAATAGGGAATACTGGGTAACAATCACTAACCTAAAACCAAAATGTCTGAGCTTGAAGCCTGACTGCCACTTAGTAGCTCTGTAATTTGGAGCAAGTCATTTTAATTTTCCTGTGACTCAGTCTCTCTTCTGTGAAATGGAGGCTGTAAAATTTGAGTCTGTGCTTCAAAGCTTTGTTATGAGAATTAAATGAGTCAACATATAAAAAATACTTTAGAATAATAGTACGTGGTGGGTGTTTTACAAACATTATTAGTATAATTGTATCTATTATTTCTTGGTGAGATTATAGTCAATTTTATATTTTCTTCAAAGTGTCTCTATTTTCTTTATTTTTTTCTAAAGTAAACATTTGCCCAGTTAGAAACAAGCAAAACCAAATGTTTTGATAATACTCTTTTTCATCTGAGGAGTTGAGATGATTTTGCTAATTTTAATCCCCAAGAGGTGAGCCACATTTAATCTAAATAATTAGTGTCATATAGTATAATGATTTTTCAAAGTTCAAATTTTGTGATAATAAAAAGTCAACAACTGCAAAATTAATTCCTGAATTGAGTACTAAGAAAAGTTTATAATTGACCCTTTTTACACCTTCAAGGGAAGTCACATGAACTGTTTTTTTTCTGTATTTTTACCTTTCTTCTGTTCAAGAATTTCCTTTGTCCTGTGAATTTTAAGGTACTTTTACAAGAAAGCAATTTTTAGTTATTATTAAAACAAATACTCTATTGGGTATTAGTTGGGTTTAGCTTTGTTTTTAGAAAGAACTTAAAATTTTGAATCTGTCACTGTGACCTATCACTTTCTTGTTATTCAGTTCCCTGGGGTCTCAACTGTAAACAACGCTGAAGTCTAAAAAATATAGACACAAAGTAATTTGTTTTCTTTATGTGGGAAAACTCAACCTTGATGGACACAAAGGCTTTTGATGCCTCTTGTATTTCTCTCAGATGTGATTGTCCGTAGCATATCATAGCCTTGCTTAGAAGCCTGAGTTTCTGGCCTCATTCTGCGAGCTATATATGTGTAATTTTTTTCTGTAAGAAAATGATCATTTAAAATCATAGTTTGAGAATTTTTAGTTCTTTATTTTTCACTTAGATTTAATATTAGTGTCTGATTGATACTGTTACTGACCACTTTTACATTTACATGCTATGTCTTAGAAAAATATAAATTTTAGTCTAGTGTCTGCCATTCATTAGCTTTATAAGCTTAGTTATGTCTAACTGCTCCAGTAAACTAGAATGTTATAGTTAGATGGGCTTGTTCCCTTCTTTCTGTAACAATCTATAGCTTATGAAATGTAACAACTCCCAGGATCCTTTTTGAAATGAGATAATCAAACCCCATGGCCTAGAATGTGGCCAGTGAGACTACAGACCAAGAAATCAAGTCTATGGAATTGGCAGCAAACATTGAACAGATGAAGTGCTATAGCAATATTAGATCAAAGCCAGAAGGATAGTGTCCTTGCTTATAGAAGTGTCCTGGGAACAGATAACGCATATGACAATATTTTGGAAATTCTAGAGTAGCACGCTGATGGAAGGTGATAGCATTGTTGTTGCACGACAGTATTATGGGGTGCGGTAGGGCTGAGAGGAACTTAGCAACTTGCTAAGAGAGGCAGTTCATGTTTTGGTTAAGAACATGAGCTCTAGAGCTAGACTGCTTGGGGTTGGACTCCTGGAACCACCATTTACTAGCCGGATGATCTGGGCAAGTTACTTCATATTCCTGTGGTACAGGTTCCCCACTACTATAAATACTACTTTCTTCATAAGGGTTGTTGTGAGGATTAAATATTCCGTCTATAAGGTAATTTAAAAGGTTCCCTGAGGCACTGTAATTACTTTGTAATAGTTGTTGCTATTATTTTTATCAAGTCAAACTCCGGATTATTACAATTGGAAAATGTGGAATTGCAATGTTTTTCCCTATAGTCACTGAATAATTATTAATTTTAATAATAAGGATATTAAACCTTCATAGTTGCATTTGCAGCAAAATTTTCGGTCATCAGTGATTTGCTTTTTAACTTAAAAACTTTATGTAGTCAAAATTATTGCTCTTTTCTAAAGGAATGTTTAAAGATGAAAAGAAAAAGCCCTTAAAATCACACCAACAGAATTTCATCTTTGTGTATTTCCTCCTTTCACATAAAATCTATATTTCTCTTTAATCTTCATAATCATCCCCTGCAGGGGCACCAACGTATTGTTTCATGTTGACATTGAGTCTTGTAATTGATTTCTTTCTTTGCTTTGATCTCTTAAAATCAGAGGTGAAGTGTGTGGCCCAGCTTTGGCACATATGCACACTACTTCTTTTAGAACTAAATTTGTGTTACTGATTAGTCATTACTGTATTTTTGTCATCTTGTGTTGTAATTCTTTCACTCCTATGATTAATGCTGTAATAAACTCACTTCATAGTTTTCTTCTTCAATGAATCCTCTTAATAATAAAGCCCAATAATGAAACTGATAAGCAAGAAGCTGCCCTGTGTAAAGCAGGAATAGAATCCCAAACTCCCCACACACACCCTTTCATCCTTTCTCTGGCATCTTTGGCAGAGGCCCAGATTCTGGAAACATTATTAAACCTAAACCCTTTATAGTTCACTTCCATAGGTTCTAAATGTGTTCCTGGTTCAAATAAGACCATCAGAGACTTCAGTACTCTTGTCATTGTTTGGTCCCCTGGTAGAATTGTTTCACTGAGCTACACTTTAGAATACGACTCTGGATTTGCAGTATTTGCTCTAAGTGTACTGTTAAAGGACTTTTCAAGTTCATTAAGGAGAATCACTTTTAGGAGGCTCCATGGGAGAAATTTTTCTCAAACTTTAATACTGGCAGGGAACAATGAACTTTATTCTATCCATCGGTGTTTTATATTAGGGACACTGAATCTTGTTTTCTCTCTTCCCTTTGATCTGTGCTTAGAGTTGAATTTGTGACCCAGCTCTAACCATTATACACAATACTTCTTTGTATAGTAGATTTATAGAAACTTTCTTATACTACTCTAGTTTTTTACTTCGTCTTGAGTTCTTCATCTCTCTTGGAAACAACATATATGATTACTTACTGGTTTAAGTTCCCTGTAGTGAAATTACTGTGTGTACGTGTGTGTGTGTGTGTGTGTGGTGTGTATGTGTGTGTGTGTGTGTGGTGTGTGTGTGTGTGTATAAATGTTCTTGTAACCTTTTATATTGACTGTAGCCTTTGATTTGATAGAAGAATTTCCACCTTGCCTCACAGCTAACTTTATTACTAATTGTTCATGAATTAATTTCATAAAAATGAACCTAACACATCCAAGATGAACAATGCCTACCTCATGACCGTTGTGAACATTAAACAAGAGGATTTATGTGCAGTATGTCTAATATCTCTTGGTAAATACTACAGATGCATTAATAAGTATTCGCCATTAGAGTATTTTCTCGCCAGCCACATTACTGGTGCCTTTAGTTTCCATGTAATAAAACACATTAAAGGTTACATTTGCAGCAAATGCCTCAGCAATAGAAAACTTATTTTTCTTTACTAATTTTGTCACCAATGTCCTAGAGCCCTTGGGCAAGTAATAGTTTCCTGTGGTGCACACTTTAGCCAACTGGATTTATTCACACAAACCTTCCTCTGCCTATGCTGTAATTGTCCTTGTAAAATGGTCAAGAGCTATGGTTGAAAAAAATTAATGGCCGTTAACCAAAACACAACAGGTTCTCAAATACATAAGCTTTGTAGGGCTTTGCTGCAGGTAATGAATGAAATTACTACACTGTTTATTTTCAACCAATAATTAGTTTTCAGTTGTAAAAGGTAGGAGTTACTGCCAGGGCTTTTATTTATTGGGTTGACTTCATTCCACTTGAGGATAATGTAATGTTTACATGGAGTACCTGTGGTTTACTGTGAGGATTACTTTCGCACTCACATAGCTCTAAATGGTAAAGTAACACAGGTAGAGGCTATTAACGTGCGGCCAAACTAACTGTCCACAAATGCAAAAGCAGTTTTAATTTTGTAGTAACAGATTGAGCAATAAAGATGCGTCATCATTGTCTGAAACTGTGTTCTCCACCGTATGTGAAATAATTCTATTCCAGTTTTATTTGTAAGAAAGAGAAAAGAAATGAAAAGAGTCCACTTGTTATTCATCCCAACTTTAGAAAATGAATGTGTCTTTGGCTCACTATACTTTAGTTTTTAATTGCCTATTTGACAGTAATCCTGTTTCCATAACACAGTGTCTGTATTTCATGTTTTATTTGAAATATGTGCTCTTTTTTCAAGATAACAGCATTTAGCTGTTTTTGTTTATAGATCTTACTTTGTGTCATAGCATTGTTTGTCTCTTAGTAAAAAATCACTGTTAAAAGAGGATTTTTAGGATTGTTCCATTCTTGTGAAATGGTTATGCCCTTTGCCCATTATTTTTGAAGAAAGTCCAACTGAAAAGTAAGGATAGAGTCAATACATTTTTTTACAAATCTAGTTTATATGTGTACTCCTCAGACCAACCTCCAAAAAAAAAAACCCACCAACTTACCTCTAATGCTTTTGACTGGAGGTCATCCATTTTCTTTTCATCTCACTGAAAGTTTCAATTTGATCTCATGAAATTATAAAAATAACCCAGACATATTAATCATAAGAATGTCAGTACATATCAGACAAAATAGGCTTTAAAACAAAGACTGTAACAAGAGACAAAGAGTATATTACATTATGATCAAGGGATCAGTCCAAAAAGAAGATACAGCAATTATAAATATATGTGCACCCAACATAGGAGCACTTAAACACATAAAGCAAATATTAATGGACATAAAGGGAGAAATTGACAGTAACACAATAATAGTAGGGAATGTTAACACCCCACTTACCATCAAAGGACTGATCATTCAGACACAAAAGTAGCAAGAAAGTCCTGGCTTTAAAAGATACATTAGACCAAAGGGACTTCATAGATATATTTTTTACATCTATATACCTATGTATATAGATCTAGATAATATTCCATCCAAAAGCTGCAGAATATACATTCTCTTCAAGTGCACATGGAAATTCTCCAGGATAGATGATATGCTAGATCACAAAACAAGTCTCAGTAAATTAAAAAAAAAAAAAAAACTGAAATCAAATCAAGTGTCTTTTCCAACCACAGCATAAGATTAGAAATGAACTACAAGACAAAAAAAATGCAAAAAAACCCAAACAAACAAACAAACAAAAAAACCACATGGAGATAAATAATATGCTACAAAATGACTAATGGATCATGGAAGAAATCAAGTACCTGGAGACAGATGATATGGAGTATTTTTCCTATGCTTACTGGTCAATTTATATTTACTTTTCTGAAACATTTATTCAAGTTTCATGACCATTTGATAATCCAGTTGTTTTCCTTATGTTATTGATTCATAGGAGTTCATTGTACATTCTGAATACGCTGTAAATCCGTTGTAAAATACGAATTTTGAAAATATTTTTTCCAAGCCTTTGATCTGACTTATTAACAGCAGCTTTTGATGAATGGAAGTTCTTAACTTCGATAAAATTCAGTCCTTCCCTTATTATTTTTTGATTAGTGCTTTTTGTGTCCAAGACATTTTTGCATACTGTAGAATATGAAGTTTTTCTTTCATGATTCACTCTAGACGCTTTTATATTTTTTGCTTTTCTGTGTAGGTCTGTGAATCATCTCAGATAAATTATTGTGGTAAATGTGAGTTTGGGGTTAAGACTCTTTTTCATCTTCCAGACTCTTACCCTGCACTATTTGCTGAAATGACTTTCTTTCTCCATTGAGTTGTACTGATACCTTTTTGACAACCCGTTGACCATATATGTATTCATCTATTTCTGGATTTCCTATTTTATTCCATTGATCTGTACATCTATTGTTATGTCAGTACCACACAGTCTTGATTAATGCAGCTTTGTAGTACATCTCGAAAACAGGTATGCAT
The DNA here is from genome assembly GCF_963924675.1 of Phocoena phocoena. Classification (NCBI taxonomy): domain Eukaryota; kingdom Metazoa; phylum Chordata; class Mammalia; order Artiodactyla; family Phocoenidae; genus Phocoena; species Phocoena phocoena. Next base: position 49,176,957 of record NC_089232.1, read on the forward strand.
GTCCTCCAATTTTGTTAATCTTTTTCAGAATATTTAGGCTATTCTAGGTTCCATTTCCACATATATTTTAGATTCAGTTTACCAATTTCTATAAAAAGATAACTGGAATTTTTATTGTATTGCATTCAATATGCAAGTCAAATAGGGGAGAATTGAACATAATATCTTCAAATTAATGAATATTGAATATCTTTCCAGTTATTCTGGGTTTTAAAATGCTCTCCAAGTAATGTTTTGTTTTCAGTGTAGGGATCTTGCACTGCTTATGTGAATGTTTTTCTGAGTATCTTACAGGTGTACAAATATAAATGGTATTATTTCATTTTCCAATTGGTTGCTGCTGGTCATAAAAATACAATTGATTTTTGTGTATTAACCTTGTATCCTTTCATCTTGCTAAATTAACTTACTAATCCTACTAGCTTTAAAATAGATTCCGTAGAATTTCTATGTAAACAATATGTTGTTTCTAAAAAAAGGCAGTTTGCATCTTAATTAGCTGTCTATAAACTTTTTGCCTTTTCGCCTTGTCTTATTGTACTTGCTGAAACTTCCAGTACAATGTTGATTAGAACTTGTAAGAACACATCTTTGCCTTGTGGAAAGCGTTCAGTATTTTACCATGAAGTGAGATGTTAGTTGTGAGGTTTTCATAGATATCCTTTTTTATCAGATTAAGGATGTTTCCTTCCATTTCTAATTTACTGAGAATTTTTAAAAAAATCAAATAGATGAATAAACTTTTTCAAATGCTTTTTCTGTATATATCATGATTTTTGTCTTTTATTCTGTTACTGTGGTAAATTACATTGATGGAATTTCAAATATTGAAACAGCCTGGTATACCTGAAGTAAACTCCTCTTGGTCATGATGTATTACCTTTTCTTTATATGTTGTTGGGTTGGAGTTGTGAATATTGTTTTAAGATATTTACATCTACAGTCTGGAGAAATGTTTGGTTTGCAATTTTCTTACATTATCTTTGTACATTTTTTTTAGTATCAAGGATATGCTGGCTTCATAGTGTAATATTCCCTCCTCTTACATTCTGAATTTGTATAAGATTTTTATTTCTTCCTTAACTGTTTGATAGCATTACCAATAAAGGTAAATTTATATTTTGCTCTGCATAGTAACTTTTCATTAATGAGTTTCTTACGTTCATTTAATGATTTTTCTCCCTGTGACCTCTAATAGAAATTATCAGGATAATTCAGTTGGCAAATTATAATGTATTTAATTATAATTAAGATATCTACTGTGGCTGTCTTCAACTCTTGTTTATTTTTCTATTGCCATTTAATCTTTCACGTAATTTTCTGAACCTTCCATATGTAAACTTCTTCATGGTAAGGGTCTGTGTTCTATGCCTTGTATTATTCAGAATTCCTGTGCTTATGGCATTTTGAGCACTTTGCAAATCCTTACTCACTTGATCTTCTGTCAAACCTCTAAAGAAAAATGTCCTTTATTTGTCTTTAGTTAATTCATTCAAATGTCAAGGGAGTCCCCTTAGTTTCGGTATTATTAAATTTGCTGATTAGCAAATCTCTGTTCTTCATTAAAATAGATTTTATCTCAATGCAGTTCTCATTCTACAATAAACATTTAAAGTATCATCAGCTTCCTTAGGTAGATAACTTCTGCAAATTCACAATTCTTAAACTTAATTTTTGTCATTCATTAATTGTTATAGAAGTAAATGATTGAAAGAAAAAAAGAACCATCCCTGTCAATCAGCCCTTTTATTCCTCACTGGATGACTTATAGAAAATTATACTTAAGATAATAAAATATATAAAACATAAATAACATATAAAATATAAATAAATAAAATATACTTAAGATGGTGAAATGTGATATAAATATTAAAAATGGACCTTGAAGAAATAAAAATTACAGAATGAAAATATAAAGTTTTTAAATTGTGAACTCAAATATATGTAAATGCCAGTTGGAAAAACAAAATTCCATTCCCTTACTTGGAACAATTCAGAAATGGTCAGGTAGCCCAATTCTAGCCAATGAGATGCTAGAAGATATTTGCAAAAGTTTGGTAGAATCATTTGTACTGTTAAGGGATAGCTTTCAGGGAGCATGTACAGCTATCCTTATAGATATAAAGAAGACAACATGTAAACCTTCCTTTTCCTCAGAGCTACTTTAAGACCATTAAGTGAAACAGTTTTACACTGAAATGACTGCTGTGGTTAGCAGAGGGGAGTGATAACTAAAGCCTGGGTTCTCGATGATATTATTGAATCTCTCAGTCAACTAATCCTAAAAACTGCCCTATCTTTGGACATTATTATTTGGGTCAATTAATTACATTGCTGTTTAAGTTAGATCGTTCTTGCAGATAAAAATATTCCCAATGTTATGACTTCATAATCCAGAAAATATCAAAAAATACATTGGGTGTATGTGTGTGTGTGTAGTTTTTTAGATTGAGGGGGTTTCACTTTTCTAAGTGACAACACTTAGGCAGCAATAGAGTGGAAACCACTAGAAAGTGTACATGACATAGGGATAGAATTTAGAGAAATATGGAAGATTTTTAAAGACCGAACAAACTGTGGTTTGGGTATTATATTTAGGGAGGAAGCCAGACTGAAAAAGATCAAGGAGAAAACTGTCTCAGAGGAAGTGGGTAGATGATATCAGACTCGTTTCAATGTGGATATGAGTTGCAGATTAATTATCTTAAGTGCAAACTTTATAATTCTTTTTCTTATAAAATTTCCTATGTGGCCAAATCCAAAAGAAAAAAATATTAATTACTAAGTGGATGTGGTATTATATCAATAATTGCTATTTACCTAAGTAGGACATACATAGTTGAGCACAGTTTAAGTCATCAATAATTGTTATTTGGTTCTTTTTCTTTTAACATCTTTATTGGAGTATAATTGCTTTATAATGCTGTCTTAGTTTCTGCTTTATAACAAAGTGAATCAGCTGTACGTACACACATATCCCCATATACCCTCCCTCTTGCATCTCCCTCCCATCCCACCCCTCTAGGTGAACACAAACCACCGAGCTGATCTCCCTGTGCTATGCAGCTGCTTCCCACTAGCTATTTTACATTTGGTAGTGTATATATGTCCATGTCACTCTCTCACTTCATCCCAGTTTACCTTTTCCCCTCCCCGTGTCCTTTCCCCCTCCCCATGTCCCCCAAGTCGATTGTCTAGTAGGTCTGCGTCTTTATTCCCATCTTGCCCCTAGGTTCTTCATGACCATTTAAAAAAATTTTTTTAGATTACATATATATGTGTTAGCATACGGTATTTGTTTTTCTCTTTCTGACTTACATCACTCTGTATGACAGACTCTACGTCCATCCACCTCACTACAAATAACTCAATTTTGTTTCTTTATATGGCTGAGTAATATTCCATTGTATATATGTGCCACATCTTCTTTATCCATTCATCTGGCAATGGACACTTAAGTTGCTTCCATGTCCTGGCTATTGGAAATAGAACTGCAATAAACATTGTGGTACATGACTCTTTTGAATTATGGTTTTCTCAGGGTATATGCCTACCTGGGATTGCTGGGTCATATGGTAGTTCTATTTTTAGTTTTTTAAGGATCCTCCATACTGTTCTCCATAGTGGCTGTATCAATTTACATTCCCACCAACAGTGCGACAGGGTTCCCTTTTCTCCACACCTTCTCCAGCATTTATTGTTTGTAGATTTTTTGATGATGTTCTGACTGGTGTGAGGTGATACCTCATTGTACTTTTGATTTGCATTTCTCTAATGATTAGTGATGTTGAGCATTGTTTCATGTATTTGTTGGCAATCTGTATATCGTCTTTGGAGAAATGTCTATTTAGGTCTTCTGCCCATTTGTGGATTAGGTTGTTTGTTTTTATGATACTGAGCTGCATGAGCTGCTTGTAAATTTTGGAGATTAATGCTTTGTCAGTTGCTTCAATTGCAAATATTTTCTCCCATTCTGAGGGTTGTCTTTTCATCTTGTTTATGGTTTCCTTTGCTGTGCAAAAGCTTTTAAGTTTCATTAGATCCCACTTGTTTATTTTTGTTTTTATTTCCATTTCTCTAGCAGTTGGGTCAAAAAGGATCTTGCTGTGATTTATGTCATGGAGTGTTCTGCCTGTGTTTTCCTCTAAGTGTTTGATAGTGTCTGGCCTTACATTTAGGTCTTTAATCCATTTTGATTTTATTTTTGTGTATAGTGTTAAGGAGTGTTTTAATTTCATTCTTTTATGTGTAGCTGTCCAGTTTTCCCAGCACCACTTATTGAAGAGGCTGTCTTTCCTCCATTGTATATTCTCACCTCCTTTATCAAAGATAAGGTGACTGTATGTACGTGGGTTTATCTCTGGGCTTTCTATCCTGTTCCATTGATCTATATTTCTGTTTTTGTGCCAGTACTATACTGTCTTGATTACTGTAGCTTTGTAGTATAGTCTGAAGTCAGGGAACCTGATTCCTCCAGCTCTGCTTTTCTTTCTCAAGATTGCTTTGGCTATTCGGGGTCTTTTTTGCTTCCATACAAATTGTGAAATATTTTGTTCTAATTCTGTGAAAAATGCCAATGGTAGTTTGATAAGGATTGCATTGAATCTGTAGATTGCTTTGATAGTAGAGTCATTTTCACAATAGTGATTCTTCTAATCCAAGAACATGATATTACTCTCCATGTGTTGGTATCATCTTTAATTGCTTTCATCAGTGTCTTACAAATTTCTGCATACAGGTCTTTTGTCTCCTTAGGTAGGTTTATTCCTAGATATTTTATTCTTTATCTTGCAGTGGTAAATGGGAGTGTTTTCTTAATTTCACTTTCAGATTTTTCATCATTAGTGTATAGGAATGCTAGAGATTTCTGTGCATTAATTTTGTATCCTGCTACTTTACCAAATTCATTGATTAGCTGTAGTAGTTTTCAGGTAGTATATTTAGGATTCTCTATGTATAGTATCATGTCATCTGCAAACAATGACAGCTTTACTTCTTCTTTTCCAATTTGGATTCCTTTTATTTTTCTTCTCTGATTGCTGTGGCTAAAACTTCCAAAACTATGTTGAATAATAGTGGTGAGAGTGGGCAACCTTGTCTTGTTCCTGATCTTAGTGGAAATGCTTTCAGTTTTTCACCACTGAGGACAATGTTGGCTGTGGGTTTGTCATATATGGCCTTTATTATGTTGAGGAAAGTTCCCTCTATGCCTACTTTCTGCAGGGTTTTTATCATAAATGCGTGTTGACTTTTGTCAAAAGCTTTTTGTGCATCTATTGAGATGATCATATGGTTTCTTTTTTTCAATTTGTTAATATGGTGTATCACATTGAGTGATTTGTGTATATTGAAGCATCCTTGCATTCCTGGGATAAACCCCACCTGTTCATGGTTTATGATCCTTTTAATGTGCTGTTGGATTCTGTTTGCTAGTATTTAGTTGAGGATTTTTGCATCTATATTTATCAGTGATAATTGCCCTATAGTTTTCTTTTTTGTCACATCTTTGTCTTGTTTTGGTATCAGGGTGATGGTGGCCTCATAGAATGTGTTTGGGGGTGTTCCTCCCTCTGGTATATTTTGGAAGAGTTTGAGAAAGGTAGGTGTTTGCTCTTTTCTAATTGTTTGATAGAATTTGCCTGTGAAGCCATCTGATCCTGGGCTTTTGTTTATTGGAAGACTTTTAATCAGAGTTTCAATTTCAGTGATTGTGATTTGTCTGTTTATATTTTCTATTTCTTCCTGGTTCAGGCTCGGAGGGTTGTGCTTTTCTAAGAATTTGTTCATTTCTTCCAAGTTGTCAATTTTATTGGCATATAGTTGCTTGTAGTAATCTCTCATGATCCTTTGTATTTCTGCAGTGTAAGTTGTTTCTTGTCCTTTTTCATTTCTAATTCTGTTGATTTGAGTCTTGTCCCTTTTTTTCTTGATGAGTGCAGCTAAAGGTTTATCAATTTTGTTTATCTTCTCAAAGAACCAGCTTTTAGTTTTATTGATCTTTACTATAGTTTCCTTCATTTCTTTTTCATTTATTTCTGATCTGATCTTTATGATTTCTTTCCTTCTGCTCACTTTGGGGTTTTTTGGTTCTTCTTTCCCTAATTGCTTTAGGTGTATGGTTAGGTTGTTTATTTGAGATGTTTCTTGTTTATTGAGGTAGAATTTATTGCTATAAACCTCCCTCTTAGAACTGCTTTTGCTGCATCCCATAGGTTTTGGGCCATCATGTTTTCATTGTCATTTGTTTCTAGGTAGTTTTTGATTTCCTCTTTGATTTCTTCAGTGATCTCTTGGTTATTTAGTACTGTATTGTTTAACCTCCCTGTGTTTGTAATTTTTACAGATTTTTTCCTGTAATTGATATCTTGTCTCCTAGCATTGTGGTTTGAAAAGATAGTTGATGCCATTTCAGTTTTCTTAAATTTAGCAAGGCTTAATCTGTTACCCAAGATATGATCTATCCTGGAGAATGTTCCATGACCACTTGAGAATAATATGTATTCTGTTGTTTTGGGATGGAATGTCCTATAAATATCAATTAACTCTATCTTGTTTAATGTATCATTTAAAGCTTGTGTTTCCTTATTTATTTTCATTTTGGATGATCTGTCCATTGGTGAAAGTGGGCTGTTAATGTCCCCTACTGTGATTATGTTACTCTTGATTTCCCCTTTTATGGCTGTTAGGATTTGCCTTATGTACTGAGTGTTCCTATATATCGGTGCATAAATATTTACAGTTGTTAAATCTTCTTGGATTGATCCCTTGATCATTATGTAGTGTCCTTCTTTGTCTCTTCTAATAGTATTTATTTTAAAGTCTACTTTGTCTCATATGTGAATTGCTACTTCAGCTTTCTTCTGATTTCCATTTGCATGGAATATCTTTTTCCATCCCCTCACTTTCAGTCTGTATGTGTCCCTAGGTCTGAAGTGGGACTGTAGACAGCATATGTACAGGCCTTTTTTTTGTATCCATTTAGCCAGTCTATGTGTTTTGTTTGGAGCGTTTAATCCATTTGCATTTGAGGTTGCTACCGATATGTATGTTCCTATTACCACTTTCTTAATTGTTTTGTGTTTGTTATTGTAGGTCTTTTCCTTCTCTTGTGTTTCTTGCCTAGAGAAGTTCTTTAGCATTTGTTTTAAAGCTTGTTTGGTGGTGCTGAATTTTCTTAGCTTTTTTTTTCTGTAAATGTTTTAATTTCTCTGTCAAATCTGAATGAGATCCTTGCTGGGTAGAGTTATCTTGGTTGTAGGTTTTTCTCTTTCATCACTTTAAATATGTCCTGCCATTCCCTTCTGGCTTGCAGAGTTTCTGCTGAGAGATCAGCTGTTAACCTTATGGGGGTTCCTTGTATGTTATATGTTGTTTTTCCCTTGCTGCTTTTAGTATTTTTTCTTTGTATTTAATTTTTGATAGTTTGATTAATATGTGTCTTGGCGTGTTTCTCCTTGGATTTATCCTGTATGGGAATCTCTGCGTTTCCTGTACTTGACTATTTCCTTTCCCATATTAGGGAAGTTTTCAACTATAATCTCTTCAAATATTTTCTCAGTCCCTTTCTTTTTTTCTTCTTCTTGGACCCCTATAATTCGAATGTTGGTGTGTTTAATGTTGTCCCAGAGGTCTCTGAGTTTGTCTTCAATTCTTTTCATTGTTTTTTCCTCTGCACTGTGGTAGTTATTTCTACTATTTTGTCTTCCAGGTCACTTATGCATTCTTTTGCCTCAGTTATTCTGCTATTGATTCTTTCTAGAGAATTTTTAATTTCATTGATTGTGTTGTTCATCATTGTTTGTTTGCTCTTTAGTTTTTCTAAGTCCTTGTTAAACATTTCTTGTATTTTCTCCATACTATTTCCAAGTTGTGGGTCATCTTTACTGTCATTACTCTGAATTCTTTTTCTGGTAGGCTTCCTATTTCCTCTTCACTTGTTTGGTCTGGTGGGTTTTTACCTTCTTCATCTGCTGTGTATTTCTCTGTCTTCTCATTTTGCCTAACTTACTGTGTTTGGCATCCCCTATTCGCAGGCTGCAGGTTTGTAGTTCCCGTTGTTTTTGTTGTCTGTCCCCAGTGGCTAAGGTTGGTTCAGTGGGTTGTGTAGGCTTCCTGATGGAGGGGATGGGTGCCTGTGTTCTCGTGGTTGTGGCTGGATCTTGCCTTTCTGGTGGGCAGGACTGTGTCTGGTGTTCTGTTTTGGGAGTCTGTGACCTTTTCATGATTTTAGGCAGCCACTGTGCTAATGGGTGGGGTTGTTTTCCTGTCTTTGTGGTTGTTTGGCATAGGGTGTCCAGCCCTGTAGCTTGCTGGTCGTTGAGTGGAGCTGGCTCTTAGTGTTGAGGTGGAGATCTCTGGGAGAGCTTTTGCCATTTGATATTACATGGAGTCGGGAGGTCTCTGGTTCATCAGTGTCTTGAACTCAGCTCTCCCACCTCATAGGCTTATGCTTGACCCCTGGCCGGAGCACTGAGACCCTGTCAGCCACACACCTCAGAAGAAAAGGGAGAAAAAAAAAGAAAAAAGTAAAATAAAATTATTAAAATAAAAAAATTAAAAAGTAATAAAATAAAAGAAAAAAATGAAAGAAGAGAGCAACCAAACCTAATATGAATCCACCAGTGATAACAAGCACTAAAAACCATCCAAAAAAAAGAAATAAAAATGTACAGACAGAAGTGTAGGACAAATGGTAAAAGCAAAGCTATACAGACAAAATCACCCAAAGAAGCATACACATACGCACTCACAAAAAGAGGAAAAAAAAAAAATATATATATATATAAAAACCAAAAAAAAAGAGAGCAACTAAATCAGTAAACAAACCTACCAGTATTAATAAGTGCTAAATACTAAACTAAGGTGAACTTAAAACCAGAAACAAATTAGATGCAGAAGCAAACCCCAAGTCTACAATTGTTCTCAAAGTCCACCGCCTCAATTTTAGGATGATTCGTGGTCTATTCAGGCATTCCACAGATGCAGGGAACATCAAGTTGATTGTGGAGATTTAATCCACTGCTCCTGTGGCTGCTGGGGAAAATTTCCCTTTCTCTTCTTTGTTCGCACAGCTCCTGGGGTTCAGCTTTGGATTTGGCCCTGCCTCTGCGTGTAGGTAGCATGAGGGCATCTCTTCGCCACCCAGACAGGATGAGGTTAAAGTAGCAGCTGATTAGGGGGCTCTGGTTCACTTAGGCCAGGAGGAGGGAGGGGTAAGGAATGCGGGGCGAGCCTGCGGTGGCAGAGGCCAGTGTGACGTTGCAACAGCCTGAGGCACACCATGTGTTTTCCCAGGGATAGTTGTCCCTGGATCATCGGACCCTGGCCATGGCGGGCTGCACAGGCTCCCAGGAGGGGAGGTGAGGACAGTTACCTGTGCTTGCACACAGGCTTTTTGGTGGCTGCAGCAGCATCCTTAGTGTCTCATGCCCATCTCTGGTGTCTGCGTAGATAGCCATGGCTCGTGCCTGTCTCTGGAGCTTGTTTAGGCGGTGCTCTGAATCCCCTCTCCTCACACCCCGCCCCCCCCAACAATGGTCTCTTGCCTCTTAGGCAGTTACAAGCTTTTTTCCGGACTCCCTCCCTGCTAGCCGTGGTGCACTAACCCCGTTCAGGCTGTGTTCAAACAGCCAACCCCAGTCCTCTCCCTGGAATCTGACCTCCGAAGCCCGAGCCTCAGCTTCCAGTCCCCACCTGCCCCAGCGGGTGAGCAAACAAGCCTCTCGGGCTGGTGAGTGCCGGTCGGCACCGATCAACTGTGTGGGAATCTCTCCACTTTGCCCTCTGCACCCCTGTTGTTCTACTCTCTTCCATGGTTTTGAAGCTTCCTCCTGATCATCCGCTGTCTCCACCAGTGGAGGGGCTTCCTAGTGTGTGGAAACCTTTCCTCCTTCACAGCTTCCTCCCACTGGTGCAGGTCCTGTCCCTATTCTTTTGTCTCTGTTTATTCTTTTTTCTTTTGCCCTACCCAGGTACGTGGGGAGTTTCTTGCCTTTAGGGAGGTCTGAGGTCTTCTGCCAGTGTTCAGTAGGTGTTCTGTAGGAGTTGTTCCACGTGTAGATGTATTTCTGATGTATTTGTGGGGAGGAAGGTGATCTCCACGTCTTACTCCTCTGCCATCTTGAAAGTTCCCTGGTTCTTATTTTTACCTTTTTTTCTTGAGTGTCATGTGGCTCTGGATGTTGTATAATTTTGATGAACACGAAAATCAGATCTTAACAAGTTTGACCACAAGGAAAGCCTTTCATTTACCTTCCTGTGATAAGTATTTGGGAGGTAAACAGAAATTTACATATATATGTATTATATGTGTATATATATCTTTATATATTACATGTATATATATACATATATGTAATATATATACATAAATTTATGTGTGTATATACATATATTTAATTATAGTTAATCTATTTAATCAACCTTTAAAATATTAAGAATTTTCAAAAATGAAAGCATTAAGTTACCAAGGCCTGCTAGGATTTGAAGAAAAGGATCTGGGATATATCCTGCATACTTGATGTCTACTGTATCTAATCCACAGTAGCTAATGTATTTTCAGTGTATTATAACTGCATTTCTCAAGTGTGATATCCATAACCATACTCAACTCTGTTCTTTTCCGTAATGGCATTTTCCTTTGTCTCATTTTTTCTTAGTATTTATTGCAATGATAAAGTTTGGAAAGAATTTTAAGTGGCCATTCCCATTACTGTTTTTTCTTTAAGGCTATAGGATTTCTTATTTTTTCAAAAGAGGAGAATCACGGGAATGGATTTTCAAGTTACTGAAAACTGGGCATATAATTGGTGCAAAATTTATACCCATTGTTTGTTTTCCAGGAATGTTATGACACAGACGGGCCATCTTGTTTGTCACAATAAGTCAAGACATTTCCACTACTGTTTCTTTCCATTGTTTCTCCTCAGTTAGTAGAGTCTAGACTGTAGAAGCTTGGCAAACTCTGTTTCTGCTACCAATTTCACCTGTCATCTGTCACCTCTCTGTGTGTGCTTGAACGAAATTAATGGAGAAGAGAAAGTGGTACAGTTTAGGCCACCTTATCCTAATCTTTCCAGTGTTTATCACTGCAGGTAAAAGACAGCCTGCAGGCTTTTATTTACTAGATTTTTAAGGTAAATGTTATTTGATGAATTTTCATAAATATCCAATTTATAAAAAATACTTTCCTACTTCAAAAATAAATGGAACGGTAATGACAATAATCCACCACCAAATATAAAATGGGGTCAAAGCTGACAGCTTAATATATAATAAAACAGAATTTGTGTTTTCTGGGTCAGGAAAACAGAGTGCAGAGAGAATTCAACTACATTTTAAAAATACTTCACTGCAAATGTGCCTTCAAATCTGTGCCAGTTGTTCTTGGATCATCAGTGTTGTTCTGCAGTTATTTTCCTAAAAGAAGGAAAAGAGCTTGTTTGTGGAAAAGGAGTATTAGCAGATTCAATTAATTAGGGAGATGTCGAGTGGGTATAAATGGTTAAATATTACAATGTGTGATTAGGATTTTTGTATCATTATTTTGTACCTGTTTATTTCACTGTTTTAGGCTCTGCAGCTGTCAAAAAAATGTAACATGCCTCAGAGAGGACCTGTGAAAGATACTTCAGGGAATCGACACTGGGCTAGAATAAGGATGTGTGGACTCAGTTTCTTCTCTCCCACACTGTCCTTAACCTCTGTGATTCCACAGTGCTTAGTGTCCAAATGAGATTAACAACCTTCAGATGCCGAGAGACTTTACAGAAGTTCTTCGAGACCTATGATAGAAGACATAAAAACAAGTCAGGATTATAGCTTTGTGATATAGAGTTGGTAGGATGTTATGTAAGTAGAAGGAAGTTATGAGCCTCAAAGCTAATTTAATATTTACCCATAGTTTATGACATAATTGCAAAACCCCTGCTGCAATTGAGAATAAGAATTACTAGGTAGAGATTATCTTCCCCTTTTCCAGGCTGCTCCCCAACTGGAACTTGAAGTAAAGGAGACCAGAAAGATTTCAGTGCCTATGAGATAAATAAAGAATATACAAATACAATTCGATAAAAGACTAGGCTCTGTGGTGGGCATAAAGTGATGGAGGTTGATACCCACACTGGATCAATAGAAAGCTCCAAAGATCAAGGGTACCTACCCTAGTAAAATGTGGCACTAGTTGGCGTATACTCAGTGTTTAACATTTAACAAAAACTAAGAAGAAGCATCAAAGTTCATATATGATGACAGTAACATAATGGTGATAACACAGCTCTCTAAATGCACCATGTGAACCTCTAAGCCCTTTTGTTTTACTTCTTATTTGGTTTTCATAACTCTGTGATGTAGGTATTAACTGTATCCTTCTTTAAAAATGGGGAAACTGAGGTATAGCAAAGTTAAATAATTTACCCATGACCACACTGCTAGCAAGTGGTAGAGTCAGCATTTGAATGCCACTGCCTGTTTCCCTGTCCCCAAGATGGCATGCTGCCTCAGATGACCCCACTTCCACACACATGCTCCTGTTCTCACGCCACAGAGGAATGGACAGACAGAACATAAAACCCTGCTTACAGGCTGTAGCTCAGAGAGCAAAGCAAAGAGGTCTCTGAAGGGAATAACAGAAATGTCTCCCACAGAACATGACAGCCAACACAAGCCTGGACAGAGCTGTGAAGCATGAGCAAAATGAAGAAAACTGGCATGAAATTGTGCAGAGATGTGACCAGAGAGGAAATAAGGAAAGGGGTAGGGAGGAAGAAGTGGAGAGGGGTTATTTGTTAGGATTAGTTTCAGCTGCAATCAAAAGAAACTCCAAGCTTAAACAAGGTTTTTAATAATTATTTCTTTCTCACGTTAGAAGAGTCTCTAGATAGATGTTCAGTGTTTTTTTAGGGCTGCTAACAGTATAATCGGAGATCCTGGTTTCAACATGTAGTTACAACTCCAAAATGGCCATTCAAGTTCCAGGCTTGTATCCACATTTTAGGAGTTAGAAAAAGGGAAGGAGTAAAGGGGGCATATTCCACCTCTTAAAGGATGCTTCACATAAGTTAAAGACATTTCTAATTACTTTTGGATGGCCAGAACATAACCTCATAGCCATACCTAACTCCAAAGGAGGCTAGAAAAGTAACCTTCAGTCCAGCAGCCGTGTGCCTAAAATTGGGCTTTTATTACTTAGGGAGAATATTGGGAGACAGCTGGTAGTTTCTACATGGGAAGAAAGGGAAAAAAAAACCCCATAGTATCTACAATCTAGGAAAAGAACACAATTTGGAATAACACACACCCAAGACATTCAAGATATTGCTCCACAAGTGCTCCATGATATTGAACAAGTTAGTAAAAATATTAGTTTACTAAAATGAGATACTCACTTCAGAATGAAATTACAGAAGAAATTGCAGAGCTAAGGAAGTCAAACTAATAGATAAACTGGCAAGAAATAATGGACTAGATAGATCTGCAAAAGCATTAATAGCATTTAAGAAAGATTTCAGATAATCACAAAAACGTTGAGGAAAATAACCAATAAATAAATAAATTGGAGAGAATATAACAGATATGAAAGAAGCAGTACATATCCAACATGAGGATAGCTTGTGTCTCTGGAATAGAAAGTCCAACGGATAGAACAAATAGTACCTTAAAATATAAGATTCCCCTAAAATGAAACAAGTTGAGAATGTAATATTGAAAAGATGTCATCTAATACAGGAAAAAAATGGTACAAAATAACTGGCACTAATGTACATTCTCATTATCATGAATGAATCTTTCAGTCCTCTATGGAGTATTGAAAGAAAAAAAAAAAAACAGGGATTAAGTTGGCTTCAGATGAATCCGCCACATCATTCAGTGACAGAATATAATGAGAAGTATCTAGTTAGCTTATGGAAAATAAAGTGTGATCCAAAAAAGAGTATACTTAACCAGAGAAATGGTTCAAATACAAAGTCAATAGAGAAACATCCTTAAACATAAAAGAACCCAGGAAATATAGCACCAATGCTCTTTTCTCAAAACAAATCAAGAAAAGGAATCCAACCCATTAAAAGATGAAAATTTTAAAATGAGAAATGGAAAGCTGGTAGCTAATAGTCAGCATTGAATGTATTTAAACATTAAAACTGAAGAACCATGAGAACTATGGTTATAGAATAGAATCTAAATATTAAATGCCAGGGCTTCCCTGGTGGCGCAGTGGTTGAGAGTCCGCCTGCCGATGCGGGGGACACGGGTTCATGCCCTGGTCTGGGAAGATCCCACATGCCGCGGAGCGGCTGGGCCCGTGAGCCATGGCCGCTGGGCCTGCACGTCCAGAGCCTGTGCTCTGCAATGGGAGAGGCCACAACAGTGAGAGGCCCACGTACCGCAAAAAATAAATAAATAAAAAAATAAATATTAAACTTCAGATAATATAAAATCAATAGTATAACTCATAAAACATGGGAAGCAAAACAAAAGTATAAATTATATCATCAGAGCAAGGACTATATTGAGACCGCTAAATTTGAAACATATATCAAAAAAAGACTTTATCTTTGTAATGATTTTAATAATCTCTCTAATCTTTATGGTACTTTGAAAAATAGTAGCTATCATGGTAAAGGAACATTTATCCCATGTTAAACAATGTGTTGAGTTTCACTTTATTTTCCCATTATTTCCTTAAAATTTAATAATTTGAGTCAGAAATAGCATTCTCTTGCCCTAAATATATATCTATACCTATATATATATTTATTTGCAAGGAAAGTTACCTAGAAAGTTGATTATTTAATAATTTTTATGGGTGATAGGATTTGGGGTAATATTTTCTTGGTACAATACGTTAAACATTGCTCGAATTATTATTTGTATGAATCACTTAAGGCAACAAATCATTATTTTTTAAAAGAAATAGGATGGTCAATGAAGGCCTCCCTGATATGGAAGACATTTAAGAAAATTTCTGAAGGAAGTCAGGAAGCAAAATCACAGATGCCCAGGGAGGAATATACTGGACATATCTGAGGGATTTCTAGAAAGCTGCTGTGATACAGTAGATTCAACCAAGTACAGAGCAGTAGAAACTGAGATTATGCGGTGTTTTGTAAATCCTCATAAGGTCATGGGCTTTTATTCTGAGTGATATGGGAATCGTGGAGATTTTTTTAACACAGGAATTGTATGGTCTGGCTTACATGTTTTAAAGGTTTTCTAGATTTCTTTGTAGAGGATATACTGTAGAATGACGAGAATGCTAGGAATGAGACAAGACAGGAGGTTAATGAATAATCCAGGTGAAAGATACTGCAACTTGAATCACAAGGGTAGAGGTGGAAGAGAAGATAAATGGTTAGATTCTGGATGTATTCTTTTTTTTTTTTTTTTTTTTTTTTGCGGTACGTGGGCATCTCACTGTTGTGGCCTCTCCCGTTGTGGAGCACAGGCTCCGAAAGCGCAGGCTCAGCGGCCATGGATCATGGGCCCAGCTGCTCCGCGCACGTGGGATCTTCCCAGACCGGGGCACGAACCCCGTGTCCCCTGCATCGGCAGGCGGACCCTCAACCACTGCGCCACCAGGGAAGTGCCTGGATGTATTCTTAAGGGAGCTCTAATGTGAAGTGCCAGTGGGCTGGGTCTTAAATGTGAGAGAAAATGGATAAAATAACAGCATGAATTTTGGCTGAAGTAACTAAAAGAATGCTACTGCCATTTACTCAGGGAAGCTAGAAGATGGAACAATATAAATTGTTGAACATTATAAATTCAGTTTTAGAACATATAAGTTTGAAATTTCTCTTTGATATCTAAGTGGGGAGGTTGAATAGCTAATTAGATATAGGAGGATGTAACTTCTGGAAGAGTTCTGGGTTAAAGCTGAACATTTCCAAATCATCAGTATAGTAATGGTATTTAAATCCAAGAGATTGAATGAAACAATTAAGTGTGTCAATAGAGAAGTTCAAGGAGCAGCCCGGGTGTAGTACAGAGAGTATAGCATTAGCAAAGCAGACTTAAGGTGGAGGCCTAAAGTGAGGTGTTAGAGGAATCTAGAGAGTGGTTTCCTAGACATCAAATTATCAAAGAATTTTATGATGGGGGAAGTAAGCAACTGTGTCAGGTGGTGTAAAGAAATTCAGAAAAATGGGGACAGAGAATTGGACATTGAATATAGCAATTTGGAGATGATGAGTGACTTCTACATGAAATGATTTGATAGAATAATGGGAAATAAAGCCTGCTTGGAATATGCATACAAGAGAAAAGAGAATGTAATTCTGAAGTACATATATTTTAAATTAGGTCTTTGGTTATTTCCCTCCATTTTCTCTCTTCTGTCTTAAATTCCTACTTTGCGGATAATTTATCTTTCCTATTATATATTCTACTTTTAAATTTTATCTATTTACTTGGAATTTTACTCAATTTTATTGTCTAACACTTCTGTTGAGAATTTCATCTACCCTGTAATGGCATTTTGTTTGTTTCCAAAGCTCTGTATATTTCACTATTTTAAAAAATATAACCTTATTAATCATTACAGTATCTTACCTTTTTTGTCTTATCTTTCATTCCTTCCATGGTCTATATCTCTTCAAGTTGCTTTTTTCCTTTTTTCTGTGATTTGGTTCCTGTTTTTTTCATGTCAAAGTCTTTTCCCATATGTTAGGTAAATAAATATGCTCATATTTTAGGGCCCTAAAAATTTTATTGTAAGTTACTTGCCTGAGAGTGGGGTCAACTGAGGATTTTGCTGTAGGATGATCTGGCTGTACAGTTTTGTGTGGGCATCCTGCATATCTTTAGGTCTTTTTTCTAGAGCTAGTTAGATTTCTCACACACACACACAATCTTTCATATTCCTGCTTGAAGTTTGAAAAATATTGTCAGAATTCTGGGACAAAATTTGAGAAAAGAAACAAATTTCATTTAGTATGTAAATTTAGTTTAACTTAATTTCCCTGTTTTCACAATGTACAGCAAACCACAGTTGTGCTTGGTGTATTTCTGTCCAGGGATTATCTTTGGAGATCTATATTATCTTTTTTAAAATAATTTTTTTATTATTGAGGTGAAAATTCACATAACATAAAATTAACCATTTTAAAGTGAACAATTTGGTGGTGTTTAGCACATTTGCAATATTGTGTAATTGCTATCTCTGTATAACAAAACATTTTCATCACCCCCAAAGAAAAGCCAGTACCAATGAAGCATTTCCCCCTCCCTCTAGCCTGTAGCAACCACTGATCTGCTTCTGTCTCTATGGATGTGGCTATTCTGAATATTTTCTAGAAATGGAATCATACAATAAGTAACTTTTTAAAAATTAATTTTTATTTAAGTATAGTTGATTTACAATATTAGTTTCAGGTGTACAGCATAATGTTTCAGTATTTTTATAGATTATACTCCATTAAATAAATGTTCTTGCAAGTAATGGCTATAATTTCCTGTGCTATAAAATATATTTTTGTCACATCTATTTTATAAATAGTAGTTTGTATCTCTTAATCTCATATCCCTAATTTTCCCCTCCTCCTTTCCCCCTCCCCTCTGGTAACCACTAGTTTATTTTCTATATCTGTGAGTCTATTTCCTATTTCTGTTGTGCTATATACATTCCTTTGCATTATTTTTTAGATTCCACATATAAGTGATATCACACCGTAGTTGTCTTTGAATTATTTTACTAAGCATAATATTCCCTAGGTCCATCCACATTGTTGCAAATGGTAGAATTTTTTTCTTTTTTACAGCATATATATACCGTATCTTCTTTATACATTCATCAGTTGATGGACACTTGGGTTGCTTCCATATTTGGTTATTGTAAATAGTGCTGCTAGGAATATTGGGGTGGTTGTATATTTTCAAATTAGTGTTTTTGTATTTCCTGGGTATACACCCAGGAGTGGAATTGCTGGATTATATGATAGTTCTATTATTAATTTTTTGAGGAATCTCCATAATGTTTTCCATAGTGACCCCAGCAATTTACATTCTCACCAACACTGTACATTGGTTTCCTTTTCTCCACATACTCTCCAGCATTTGTTATTTTGTTCTTTTTGATGATAGCCATTCTGACAGGTGTGAGGTGATAACTCATTGTTTTGATTTGCCTTTCTCTAATAATTAGTGATGTTGAGCCTCTTTTCATGTGCCTGTTAGCCTTCTTCAGAAAAATGTCCATTCAGGTTTTCTGTCCATTTTTTCATTGGGTAATTGCTTTTTTTGATATTGAGTTGTATGAGCTGTTTATATATATTGGATGGACAAATTTCTAGAGATGTACAACCTGCCAAGACTGAATCAATAAGAAACAGGCAATTTGAACATATAGATCACTAATAGTGAAATTGAATTTGTAATTTAAAAAACTCCCAGCAGACAAAAGTCCAGGACTAGACAGCTTCATAGGGGAATGCTATCAAAAATATAAAAAAGAACTAGTACCTATCCTTCTCAAACTATTCCAAAAAATTTGAAGAAGAAGGAAAGCTCCCAAATTTGTTCTATGAGACCACCATTACCTTGATACCAAAACCAGACAAAGACACCACACAAAAAAAGAAAATTACAGACACATGGCTTTGACAAATATAGACCCAAAAATCCTAAACAAAATATTCACAAACTGAATCCAGCAATATGTAAAAAGAATGATACACCATAATCAAGTTGTATTTATTACAGGGATGCAAGGATGGTTCAACATTTGCAAATCAATCAATGTGATATACCACATTAACAAATGGATAAAAATCACAAGGTCATCTCAATAGATGCAGAAAAAGATTTTGACAAAGCTCAACATCCATTCATAATAAAAACTCTCATTAAAGTGGGCATAGAAGGAACATATCTCAACATAATAAAGACCATTTATGACAATCACACAGCTAACACTATACTCAATGGTGAAAAGCTGAAAGCTCTTCTTTTAAATTCATGAACAAGACAAGGATGACAACTCTTGCCACTTCTATTTAATATAGTACTGGAAGTCCTAGCCACAGCAATCAGACAAGAAAAAGAAATAAAAGGCATCCAAATTGATAAGGAAGAAGTAAAATTATCACAATTTGCAGATGACATGATACTTTATATAGAAAATCCTAAACATGCCACCAAAAAACTACTAAAGCTCATCAGTAAATTCAGGAGAGTTGCAGGATACAAGATTAATATATAGAAATCTGTTGCTTTTCTGTACACTGATAATGAACTATCAGAAAGAGAAAGTTTAAAAAAAATCCCATTTAAAATTGCATCCAAAAGAATAAAGTACCAGGAATAAACTTAACCAAGGCAGTGAAAGACCTGTACTCTGAAAACTGTAAAACACCGAGGAAGGAAATTGAAGATGATACAAAGAAATGGAAAGATATCCCATGCTCTTGGATTGGAGGAATTAATATTGTTAAAATAGCCATACTACCCAAATAAATCTACATATTTAATGCAATACCTATCAAAATACCCATGACATTTTTCACAGAACTAGAACAAATAATCCTCAAATTCACATGCAGGTACCAAAGATCCTGAATTGCAAAAGCAATCTTGAGAAAGAAAAGCAAAGCTGGAAGTATCTCTTGCTCAGACTTCAAACTATGCTATGGTATCAAAACAGCATGGTACGGGCACAGAAACAGACACATAAATCAATGGGACAGAATAGAAATCCCAGAAATAAACCCACACACCTATGGTCAATTAATCTATGATAAAGGAGGTAGGAATATGGAAAAGACAGTCTCTTCAATAAGTGGTGCTGGGAAAACTGGACATCTCTTTATAAAACAATAAGTTTAGAACATTTCCTCATACCATATACAAAAAGAAACTCAAAATAGATTAAAGACATAAACGTAAGACCTGAAACCATAAAACTCTAGAAGAGAACATACATAGAACACTCTTTGACATAAATGAGAGCAGTATTTTTTTGGATCTGTCTCCTAAGGCATAAAAATAAAAGCAAAAGTAAACATGCTTAATTAAACGCCTTTGCACAGCAAAGGAAACTATCAACAAAACCAAAAGACAGCTGACAGAATGGGAGAAAATATTTGCAGATAATAAGTGACTTTTTTTGCCTGGGTTTTTTCACTTAGCATAATGTTTTCAAGGTTCATCCATGTTGTGCCATTATCAATACTTCATCTGTTTTTATGGCTGAATAATATTCCAATGTGTGTATATACTAAAATTTGTTTACTCATTTATCTGTTGACAGGCATTTGGTTGTTTCTACCTTTCATCTATTGTGAATAACATTAATATATTATTCCACTTAGTATAATACCCTCTAAGTCCATCCATGTTATGGCAAGTGGTACAACTTCATTCTTTTTATGGCTGAGTAATATTCCATACCATATCTTCTTCATACATTCATCTATCAATGAACATTTAGGTTGCTTCCATATTTTGACAGTTGGAAATAATGCTGCAATGAGCATAGGATTTGAATAAGAGTTTTTCTTTCTTTTTGAATAAGTGTTTTTGTTTTCTTCTAGTAAATACCCAGAAGTGCAATTGGTGGATCATATGATAGTTCTATTTTTAATTTTTTGAAAAATCTCCATAGTGGTTGCACCAATTTGCATTTCCACCAGCAGTGCACATGGATGCCTTTTTTCCCATATCCTTGCTAACACTTGTTATTTGTTATGTTTTTGATGCTAGCACATTCTGAGATGATATCTAATTATAGTTTTTATTTCCATTTCCTTGATGATTAATGATGTTGAGCATTTTTTCATGTATCTGTTGTTTGGAAAAATGTCTATTCAGGCCATCTGCCCATTTTTAATCAATTGTTTGTTTTTTCATGAGTTTTGTGGTTTCTTTATATAATTCAGATATTAACCACTTATTAGATATATCATTTGCAAATGTTTTCTCCCTATCAATAGGTTGCCTTTTTGTTTTGTTGATGGTTTCCTTCACTGTACAGAAGCTTTTTAGTTTGATGTAGTCCCATATGTTTATTTTTGCTTTTGTCTCCCTTGCCTGGGCTGAGAGATCAAAAAAATCATTCCAAGGTTGATGTCGAAGAGCATACCACCTAAGTTTTTTTGTTTTTTTCATGAGTTTTATTGTTTCAGGTTTTCCATTTAAGTATTTAATCCATATTGAGTGGTTATTTTTTTTTCTGTACATGGTATGAGAAAAAGGTTCAAATTCATTTGTTTGCATGTAGCTGTCCAGCTTTCTCAACACAATTTATTAAAGCTGTTGTCTTTTCCCAATTGTATATTCTTGACTAATTTGTTGAAGATTAATTGACCATGTAAGGGTGGGTTTATTTCTGGGCTCTCCATTCTGTTCCATTGATCTATGTGTCTTTTTTTGTGCCAGTACCATACTGTTTTGATTACTGTAGCTATGTAATATAGTTTGGCCTAGGAGTGTGATACCTCCAGCTTTGTTTTCCTTTCTCAAGATTACTTCGACTATTTGGGGTCTTTCTAGTTACATACAATTTTAAGATTATATGTTGAAAAACACCATTGTTATTTTGATAGAGATTGTATTGAATGTGTAGACTGCATTGAGTAGTATGGATATTGTAACAATATTTGTTCCTCCAATTCATGAGTACAGTATATCTTTCCGTTTGTGTCATCTTCAAGTTTTTTCATCAATGTGTTATAGTTTTCAGAGTACAAATCTTTTACCTTCCTGGTTAGATTTATTCCTAGGTATTTTATTCATTTTGATACAATTTTCTTCATTTGTCTTTCTCATAGATTGTTATTAGTGTTTAGAAATGCTATGTATATTAATTTTTTACCCTACAAATTCGCTAAAATCATTTATTCTAATAGTTTTTTTTTTTTAAATGAAGTCTATAGGGTTTCTATGTATAGTATCAAGTCATCTGCAAACAGTGGCAGTTTTACTTCTGCCTTTCCCATTTGGATTTTTTTTGTTTCTTTTCCTTATATGATTGCTCTAGCTAGGAATTCCAATACTAAGTTAAATAAAAGTAACAAGAGTGGGCATCCTTATCTTGTTCCTCATCTTAGAGGAAATGCAATCGTATCATTGAGTATGATGTTGGCTATGGGTTTATCATATATAGCCTTTATTATGTTGAGGTATATTCCCCCATGCCCACTTTATTGAGAATTTTTATCATGAATCATTGTTGAATTTTGTCAAAATCTTTTTTCTGCATCTATTGAGATGATAATATGGTTTTTATTCTTCAATTTGTTAATGTGGTGTATCACATTGCTTGATTTGCCGATATTGAAACATTCTTTCATGCTGGAATAAATATCACTTGATCACGGTATATGATCCTTTTAATGTATTGTTAAATTTGGTTTGCTAAAATTTTGTTGAGGATATTTACATCTGTGTTCATCAGAGATACTGGTCTGTAGTCTTTTTTATAGTTTCAGTGTCTGGTTTGGTTATCAGGGTGATGCTGACCACATAGAATGAGTTTGGAAATATTCCTTCCTCTTCAATTTTCTGGAATAGTTTGAGAAGGATAGTTATTAAGTCTTCTTTGAAATGTTTGGTAGAACTCACCTGTGAACACATGTAGTTGTAGACTTTTGTGTGTCAGGAACTTTTTAAAATTATTTATTTAGTTTCATTACTAGTAACTGGTCTATGCAGATTTTTCATTCCTTCATGAGTCAGTCTTGGAAGATTGTATATTTCTAGGAATTTGTCCATTTTTTCTAGGTAATCCAATTTGTTGGCATATAATTTTTTGTAGTAATCTCTTACAATATTGATATCTATTGTATTGGTTGTAACTTCTCTTTCAGTTCTGATTTTATTTGGGTGCTCTCTTTCTCTCTGTTTCTTTTTGTTGTTGTTGTTGTTTCTTAATGAGTCTGGCTAAAGGTTTATTGATTTTGTTCTTTCAACAACTATCTCTTAGTTTCATTGATCTTTTCTATTTTTTTAATCTTTATTTCATTTATTTCCACTGTGATCATTAATATTTCCTTCCCTCTACTAACTTTGAGTTTCGTTTGTTGCTCTCATTCTAGTTCCTTAGGTGTAAGTTTAGATTGTTCATTTGAGATTTTTCTTGTTTCCTGAGTTAGGCCTGTATTGCTATAAATTTCCATCTTAGAAATGTCTTTGTCATGTCCCATTATCTTGGAATGTTGTATTTCCATTTTCATTTGTCCATGGTATTTTTTTTTTTTTTTTTTTTTTTGCCATACACGGGCCTCTCACTGTTGTGGCCTCTGCGCAGGCTCAGCAGCCATGGCTCACGGGCCCAGCTGCTCTGCGGCATGTGGGATCTTCCCGGACTGGGGCACAAACCCACGTCCCTTGCATCAGCAGGCGGACTCTCAACCACTGCGCCACCAGGGAAGCCCTGTCCATGGTATTTTAAAATTTTCTCTTTGATTTCCTCAGTGATCCTTTGGCTTTAGTAGCATGTTGTTTAGACTCCACATGTTTGTGGGTTTTTTTGTAGTTGATTTCTAGTCTCATACCATTGTGGTTAGAAAAGATGCTTGGTATGATTTCGTTCTTAAGTTTTTTGAGCTTGTTTTGTGGCCTAGCACGTGATTTATCCTGGAGAATGTCCCATGTGTGCTTGAAAAGAATGTTATTCTGCTGGTTTTGGATGAAGTGTTCTGTACAGATCTATTAAATCCAAGTGATCGAACATATCATTTAAGGCTAGTGCTTCTTATTTGTTTTCTGTCTGGATGATCTGTCCATTTACCTCAGTGGGGTGTTAATGTCTCCTACTATTATTGCATTACTGTCAATTTCTCCCTTTGTTTGTCAATATTTGGTTTATGTATTTATGTGCTCCAATGTTGGGTGCATATATATTTACAAGTGTTATATCTTCTTTTTGGATTGATCCCTTTATCATTATGTAATGTCCTTCTTTGTTTTTTGTTATCTTTGTTTTAAAGTCTGTTTTATCTGATATAAGTATTACTACCCCAGCTTTCTTTTTGTTTCAATTTGCATGGAATATTCTTTCCATCCCTTCATTTCCAGCCTGTGTGTGTCTTTAGATATGAAGTGAGTCTTTTGAGGAAGCATATAGATGGATATTTTTTAATCTGTTTTTCCACCCTGTGTATTTTGATTGTGGCCTTAGCCCATTTATATTTGCATTGAAGTAATAATTGATAGGCATGTAGTCTTTGCCATTTTGTTAATTGTTTTTTCATTTTTGTTTTTCTTCTTTATTCCTTTCTTCTTCTCTTGCTCTCTTCCCTCATGGTTTGATGAATTTTTCAATGTTTGTTTTTCTTTTTCATGTATCAATTATCAGTTTTTTCATTTGTATTTACTGTGAGATTCTTATATAACAACCTATGTGTATAGAAGTCTGTTTTAAGCTAATTGTCACTTAAGTTTGAGCATGTTCTAAAAACACTACATTTTTATCTCCCCCAAATATGTGTTTGACATCATCTTTTACATCTTTTTATTTTGTGTATCCCTTAACTGATTATGTAGATGTATATGATTTTACTAGCTTTGTCTTTTAATCTTCATACTAGGTATAAAGGTGCTTGATCCACTCACTACTTTTACCATGTTTTTCCCTTTACTGTTGAGACATTTTCTTTCACAATTTTCATATTTCTAGTTATGGGCTTTTCTGTTTTGTT
Source organism: Phocoena phocoena (assembly GCF_963924675.1). Classification (NCBI taxonomy): domain Eukaryota; kingdom Metazoa; phylum Chordata; class Mammalia; order Artiodactyla; family Phocoenidae; genus Phocoena; species Phocoena phocoena. The sequence continues at coordinate 49,201,589 of NC_089232.1, forward strand.
TAAGGGAGTCCCTATAACATTTTTTGTAATGTCAGTTTAGTAGTGATGAACACCTTTACCTGTTTCTTATCTAGGAAACTCTCTCTCCTTCAGTTCTGAATGATAAACTTGCTGGATAGTGTATTGGTTGAAAGTATTTTCCCTTCAGTTCTTTAAATATATTGCTTTACTCCCTTCTGGTGTCTAAAATTTCTGCTGAAAATTCAGCTGATCGTCTTGTGGGGGTGCCTCTATATGTAACTAGTTGTTTTTCCCTTGCTGCTTTTAAGATTCTCTCTCTTTTGGGATTCCCTGGTGGCACAGTGGTTGAGAGTCCACCTGCTGATGCAGGGGACACGGGTTCGTGCCCCAGTCCAGGAAGATCCCACATGCCGCGGAGTGGCTAGACCCGTGAGCCATGGCCACTGAACCTGCGCGTCTGGAGCCTGTGCTCCGCAACAGGAGAGGCCACGACAGTGAGAGGCCCACATACAGCAAAAAAAAAAAAAAAAAGATTCTCTCTTTTTAAAAAATTTTTTATTGGAGTATAGTTGATTTACAATGTTGTGTTAGTTTCAGGTGTACAAAAAAAGTGAATCTGTTATGCATATATCCACTCTTTTTCTGACTCTTTTCCTATATAGGCCATTACAGAGTATTGAGTAGTGTTCCCTGTGCTATACAGTAGGTCTTTATTAGTTATCTATTTTATGTATAGTAGTGTGTATATGTCAATCCCAATCATCCAATTTATCCCTCCCCCCTGACCCCCTGGTAACCATAAATTTATTTTCTACATCTGTAACTCTATTTCTATTCTATAGAAAAGTTCATTTGTACACTTTTTTTTAGATTCCACATATAAGCAATGTCATATGATTTTTGTCTTTCTCTGTCTGACTTCACTCAGTATGACAATCTCTAGGTCCATTCATGGTGCTGCAAATGGCATTATTTTCTTATTTTTAATGGCTGAGTAATATTCCATTGTGTATATGTACCACATCCCAATGAAAAATGGGTGGAAGATCTAAATAGACATTTCTCCAAAGAAGATATACAGATGGCCAAAAATCACATGAAAAGATGCTCAACATCACTAATTATTAGAGAAATAAAGATCAAAACTACAATGAGTTATCACCTCATACTGGTCAGAATGGCTGTCATTAAAAAGTCTACAAACGATAAGTGCTGGAGCGGGTGTGCAGAAAAGGGAACCCTCCTACACTGTTGGTGGGAATGTAAACTGGTACAGCCACTATGGAGAACAGTATGAAGGTTCCTTAATAAACTAAAAATACAGCTACCATATGATCCAGCAATCCTACTCCTGGGCATATATCCAGAGAAAACCATAATTCAAAAAGTTGCATACACCCCAATATTCATTGCAGTACTATTTACAATAGCCAGGACATGGAAGCAGCCTAAATTCCCATCAACAGAGGAAAGGATAAAGATTCTCTCTTTATCTTTAACTTCTAACATTTTAATTATAATGTGTCTTGGTGTAGGTCTCCTTGAGTTCTCTTGTTTGATACTCTCTGTACTTTCTGGACTTGGATGTCTGTTTCCTTTGCCTGATTAATAAGTTTTCAGTCATTATTTCTTCAAATAGGTTTTCTAATCTTTTCTCTCTCTCTTGTCCTTCTGGAACTCCCTATAATGAGAATTTTAGTATGCTTGATGTTTTTCCAGAGGTCCATAAACCAGCAGTCCCCAACCCCTGGGCTGTGGACTGGTATTGGTCCGTGGCCTGTTAGGAACCAGGCCACACAGCAGGAGGTGAGCAGCAGGCAAGCGAGTGAAGTTTCATTTGCCTCTCCCCATTGCTTGCATTACTGTCTGAACCACCACTCGCACTACTTCCGGAACCATCACGCACATTACCACCTGAACAATCCCCCCATTGCTCTCATTACCACTGGAACAATCCCCACCCCCATCCTTGGAAAAACTGTCTTCCACAGAACTTCTCCCTGCTGCCAGAAAAGTTGGGGACCGCTGCCATAAACTATCCTCATTTTTTTGTTTTCATTTCCTTTTTGTTCTTTGCTATTTTGGGGTGATTTCCACTAGCTTGTCTTCCAGATAGGTGATCCTTTTTTCTGCATCATCTAATCTATGTTGGTTTCCTCTAGTGTTTTTTATTTCGTTATTTTATTCTTAAGCCCTGATTGATTCTTTTTTATGTTTTCCATCTTTTTGTTGAAGTTTTCACTGTGTTCTTCCAATCTTCTCCTGAATTCACTGAGTATCTTTATAACCACTAATTTGAACCTCTTCTCTGGGAGATTGCTTATCTCTGTTTCATTTAGTTCTTTTCCTGAATTTTTCTCTTGTCCCTTCGCTTATCTCTGTTTCATTTAGTTCTTTTCCTGAATTTTTCTCTTGTCCCTTCACTTGGAACATATTCCTTTGTTTCCTTATTTTGCCTAACTCTGCTTTTGTTTCTATGTATGTAGTAGATCAGGTATGTCTCCCAGTCTTGAAGGAGTGGCTTTGTGTAGAAGGTGTCCTGTGGGACCCAGTAGTGTTGTCTCCCTAGCCAGGTGCTCAGGGGTATCCCTAGTGTTGGCTGTGTATGTCTTCATGTTCTGATTGGGTCATGATTGCTGTGGGCATGCTGGTGTTCAGGGCTGGCCTGGTTCAACTTTTGTGGGCCCTCTGCTGTGCAGGCCAGACCCCAGGGTAGGAGTTGCTTTGAGGAGATGCCAGTGCTGGCAGAGGATGTTGTCTGCTGGGTCTGGCAAGGCAGGGGACCACTTTGGAGATGCTCTGGGGCCAGCTGTGGGAGTCTGCTGGGACTGGCGGGGTGGAGTGGTGCTTTGGATGGGCTTTGGTGCCAGCCAAGGGTGCCTACTGGGTCTGGAAAAAAGGGGAACCACTTTGGAGGAGCATCAGCTTTACTGGGTCCACAGGTAAACCTGGGGCTGGGTGAGTGGTGCTATTAGGTTAGAGGGGGAGAGTCAGAAATGACTCTTGCTAGTGCTGTACCAGTTAGGTAGAGTGTAAGCCATAAATAGACAAAACAAAACAATCAAACCAAAAAAATCTGGTGCCCACTAGCCCCCTTTCTGTACCCAGAGAAAGTTCCAAGGGATCCTTGCCCCTTAGGCACACACTCTAAAATAAGTCAGTGAATTTCTTTCATATATGTCCCAGGTTTTTTTCAGGCTGCTGTCTCTGCACTGGGACTCAGAGTGAGTGAGTTTTTGCATGAGTCCTTTAAGAGCAAAGTCTCATTTTCCTACAAAACTCTGGCTCTCCTGGTTTTCAAAGCCAGATGTTATGGGGTTTCATCTTCCCAGAGCAGCTCTCCTGGGCTGGGAAGACTGATTTGGGTTTTGGAGCTGTTGGTCCTCAGGGGGAGCCTTTGAAGCTATGATCTCCTTCCCAGGTGTAGGTCACCATGCCAAGGTGGGTCCTAGCCAGACTGCATCTCTGTGCCTCCTATATTTTAAGGAACATTTTTCCTTTTTTTTCTTTAGTTGTGGAAAAGCCTTTCTGCTGGTCTTCAGGTCATTCTCAGAGATAGTTTCTCTATATGTAGTTGTAATTTTGGTGTCTGCCTGGGAGGAGGCAAGCCCAGGATCTTCCTACTCTGCCATCTCATCCCAACCCCTAAATTTCATTCTTGAGTTAAAGTTTCAAATGTAAACCACATTACCTATCCCTCTGGAATCAGTATTTTTTTAAACTTTTTATTTTATATTCAAGTATAGCTGATTAACAATGTTGTGTTAGTTTCAGGTGTACAACAAAGTGACTCAGTTGTACATATACATGTATCTATTCTTTTTCAAATTCTTTTACCAGTTAGGTTGTTACAGAATATTAAGCAGAGTTCCCTGTGCTATACAGTTGGTGCTTGTTGGTTATCCATTTAAAATATAGCAGTGTGTACATGTCAGTATTGCTGACATCAGCTGGAAACAAAGAGAAAGCCTCAAGAATATACAGACCCTCAGTGCAAAGTTGCAATTTTCTTCCCCTATTGAAAACCCTCATGAAGCATTTTTTCTTATTAATTGGGCAGTATGTTGCATTTTGTTTACATGAAAGAAACCCTTCTAATAGATGTTGTGTTGTGCAGAACTTCCTATTATCACCAAGGAAAACTCTCAACACAATGGTGAAAGCTTACTAGAAGTCAAACAGATGAGTTTGGCTCCACTGTTGAACTTCTGTGATTCTTCTTGAAAGAGGGCCAGAGTACTTACATTACTTTGGAAGCCCCACTTGAAGCTGGATATGATTTTCAAAGAAAAGATCACTATACAGATAGTTACACTTAAATATTAGTGATACCAGATCTTGCATCAAAATAAAATTGAAAAAATTATTTTTACTTTTGTAGACAAATACACAAATATACATATGTATCTAATTTTCCTAACATATCTGAGATATACATAGAAGGAATACCTAAAAAATACATAAATATGACAAAAGACATTGTCCTAGGTGATTTTTTTTTTTTTTTTTTTGCAGTACGCGGGCCTCTCACTGTTGTGGCCTCTCCCATTGCGGAGCACAGGCTCCGGATGCACAGGCTCAGCGGCCATGGCTCACGGGCCCAGCCGCTCCGCGGCATGTGGGATCTTCCCAGACCAGGGCACGAACCCGTGTCCCTTGCATCGGCAGGCGGACTCTCAACCACTGCGCCACCAGGGAAGCCCTGGAGGTATGTTTTAATGCCATGGCCCAGAACACATACATTACAGCTAGGCTCTGATGACATGAAATGCAATTTTGAAACAAGATCCAAAGAAAATGAGAACTAGTTTAAACCTAGGTAGCTTGTTTGTTTGTTATTGTTTTTCTTTTTTTTTAAACCAAGGCTTTTGAAAAAGGATTTCTTGTCATTGTGCCTTAAATAGAGCAACCAAGAAAGCTGTGAGTACCTAGTTCTATGAATAAGAATATAATTATTTTAAGCTGGTTTTATGTTTCTTCACAAGAGTGACCTGCTATAACCTGATAATTCAACTATTTATTTACCCTGAGGAAATGTTTGCAAATATGCACCAGGAAACACATACAAGAATGGTCATAGAATTAGAATTAGTGACAAAGAACTGAAAAGAGCTCAAGTATTCATGTTCAGACGAATCAATAAATAACTTGTGTTTTTATGCAACAGAATACTATACAGCAGTGAAAATGAAGGGACTACAGATGCATTCATCTACATAGATGAAGTATTTTGTTAAGTGAAGGAGAAAGTTCCAGAGGATCTATAAAATATGGCATTGTTTTTATTGATAATAATGCTCTAGAACAATTGAAAGCAAAGTAGTGTTTAGGCAGTTAATTTTATTTTTCCCTAGTGACTTAGCCAGGAAGAGTGAGAATTTCTCCAATTATGAGGAAGAAGAGATATAATTGAAGTAAGTCAACATTTTGACTTGTAAGTCTTCTTGATAGTGAATTATCCTCTTCAAAATCTGGGAAATTAAAGCATTGATTCTTCATGAGGTAAATTGGAGAAATAACTGTCATCCAAGAAGAAGAGAACACTGGAGAACTACATGGCTAATTATGATCTGGTAACTTCTCTTGGAAGTTTTTTCTAACTGCATAAGGCTGAAAACTCACTGAACTCTGGACACAGTAGGGGAGAATGAGTGATCTGCAAAAATAGGAGATTTAAGGAAGAAAAGTATACTTAAAATATGATGGAGGGAAAAGAACCAGAAATGTCCTCCTAAGGCTGGAAACAAAAGCACTAACAATCAAAGGGAATGCAAACCAATACTAGTTAACACATTGATCAAACTGGCAAATATTACATTAGACTATACATTTTAATACTGTGTATTCATCTACATCGTTAGAAGAGTGTTAAATTGATACACATCTCTAGGAAAATATTTGAGTTTGCAACAATGATATTAAAAACATTCATATCCTATCATTAGTAATTCTAATTTTTAATCATAGATGTAATTCCAAGGTTGTTTATTACATTATTATCAATGATGTAAAAAATTAGGAAAAGCATGATTGTCTGGTAATAGTATAGGTAACAATTATGATGATATATCTGGATTATAAAATATTATCTATCATCTTTTAAAATTTCTGAAAAATATTGAAAGCACACAAACATGTTACTGATATAACTAGAAATTGATACTATAAATAAGAAATTGAACTATAATCTTGGCATGATGTCAACTGTATAAATATATAAGAACATAATCAGGAAAAGAGTTTTCCTGCAGGTATTGATATTATTGGTAAATTTCATCTTATTTATATTTTCAAGGTTTTCTAACTTATCTGAAGTGAGTAGTTAAAAAAATATTCTTAAGTAATAAGAAACCAACAAACTTTAAAAAATGATGTGTGGAAGCCTTACAAAATTTTCCTTTCAACTGTTTCAGCTAAGCCTTCACTGTGGCGGAAAGAATACACTCTAAGCACCAGGAGATGTAATTTCGCCACTAACTAACCACCTTTGTTAGAAAATCTCTTTGAGCCTATTTCTTTTGTCTTTAAAGTGTCCAGCCTATCTCAGAGGGTTTTTCTGAGGATCAAATGGAATAATGTATTTGTAATTTCTTTAAAAGTACAAAGTGCTATATTAAGGCTGTTGAGATAGATCATTCCCTTCCCCAAAAGTGATTGGAAAATCATAGGCAGCTTTTCTCCCTACACTTGTCAGAAAAATCACACATTGTACTTTGGTAAAGAGTAGAAGTGTGATTCACATATCTTGTCTGGAATGAAATGAACATTAGTCATTCAAATGGGCAAAGTGGACCGAGAATCCAGAGAGCCAAATATAAAATTTCTTTAATTCTCCAGAATCAAACAGGTAGCTAAATGCTATTACTTGACTTAGTATTCCAGGATGGAAGTCCAGTAGGGAGGTGTGTAACCCAGGTTGAAATGTGACAACTGAAAGAAGAGACAATGGAGGGGAACAAGAAAACACTATGAACGCTTAAAACTTGGGCCATACTAACGTGATGAAATAAACACCTTGGCTCTTGACTTAGTTTTAACTTTTTTTAATGGCACCTTAAAAATAATGATTTGGTTGGAATATCATGGGTGGAGTAGAAAAGTGTTATTACTAGAAAGAGGGCCTTGTGAAATTTTGAGGTTTGTATTATTGTGACAGAGAGAAGGAAGCAAAAGTCTAAACGTAGAAGACCTGGTTTGTGGCACTGGCTCTGGCTTTTACTGACTGACTGACTTTGGGCAAATCCACTTCTCTGCGCCTGGATTCCCTTACTTTGAAATGGGTAACAAATAATAATGTCCCAGACAAATTTAAGGGTTTTTATAAGTATCAAATATACAAAGTGAAATTAGTTTCAAATAATTAGGCTGTAATGCGTTCTACACATGTAAAGTGTCATTGAGAAAATAGATATACTTTTAAAAATAGATATACTTTTTAAAAATAGTTATACCTTTTTAATACTTTTTTGGAATACTGTTTGTGAATTAAATTTTATAGAGGCAATACAATTTTAAATGCCTTAGGAGGATATGCTATTTAGAGGCATCTTACAGGAAATTGTTTTGTGAAACTAATAATTACCCAGCTTTTCATATACTAGATTCCTTTAAAGTCAGGCATATTCAAAGTTACAAAATATGAAACATTTTGTACCATAACAGCAATACAAATTAGTAGTTTTAAGAATTTTACCTTAGAAAATGAGAACCTTTTCCACTTAGTTTTTGACTTCTCACACTTTGTCCAAGATAGTCAAAATCATTCATTTGGTTTAGATTTTATCATATTTTGTGAATAAGGTGACAAGCATTTAGGATATTCCACAGGGACAAAGTGAAAGATAGTGGGAAATACCAAGTTAATAGAACACTTTAACCATATAACAATCATCTTGTGTGTTTCGTTTGCTGATGTTTATTTTGGGAAGTTTTAGAGTGTGTGCCCCGTGTTTCTCATATGGTCTACTAGGTTCAATGAAGTAGATATTTAATAAACATTAATTTTAATATTCTCAGTAGTTAAATTGTTATTGTGAAATTGTATAATTACTCAACATCCCATTTCATTCCTCGAAGAAGAGTTCATTCTGTCCCTAGATAGTTTTCTCTTGTATATTTTATTCTTAATCAAAAATGTAACAGTTGAAAACCTAATTTGTTTTTGTTTTCCAATACGTAAATCAGAAAAGTGAAATTTAACTATTTTTCCGGTAGCCTTCTTTGTGGCTGTGCTTGCAAATGGTGAGCTTCTATAAGATCATTCTATGAAGTTGCTCTCTGGTCCCAACCTCTAAGCTTGGCTCTCAGATTCCTCACACATTTCTGAGCTGCTGGTTGGAAGTTAAGATGACATATATACATTTCCATGAAATAAATTACTGGCTAGACTAGATATGTTCTAATGTATATGATATATCCCACATGAAAAATAAATGCTTATACTCTGCTGAGATCTGTCTGGATGCAAAATGAGCACGAAAGAAACTCACACCCACTCCCATGATCAAGATTGTTTTTTTTTTTCAGTGTTCAGGAAGCACAGATTGTGCTATTTTTGAAACTAAAGTACTGCATAGGGTACTATTTATTTTCACACAATTTGGATGACCTAGCAAAAATCACTGAAACCTTTGGGTTAGGTGTTTTTTGCTTGATTTCTGCACAGGCTATTATGGGCTTGAATAATTTTCAGAAGTGAAAATTTTCACATATCCTGTAACTGAATCTTATGAACACTCAGGAAATTCTTTTGACCTCTGTTTTTTTTCTTTTTTTTTTTTTTTTTCCATTCCTTTGACATACTGATGTTTGTGTTATAGGTAACAATCAGTAGTCTAAAAGTAAATCTAACTGTGTGTTTAGGGCAAATTTTCATTGAGGAAGAGGAGAGTAAATACCTAAGAGGCTATATAATATTGGGATACAAAAGCAAATATAATGAATAGCATTTTGTGGCAGGCTTTGCTCATGCTTGGTTCTCAGTGAATGTTGAGCTGAAATAGTTTCTGCCGAAAAATAGTCAACTATTAGAGACTGACAGAAAAAAAGAGAAACTGTTGGAAGCAAATCACATATATGGAAGAGCTGGTCAAGAAGCACAGGTAAAAGTTATAAGATAAACACATCAACATGATAGTAATGAAAATGTGACGTCCCAGGGATCCTTAGGTGAAGAAAGTTTGAGAACAAGTGTAGTAGATGGTTATTCAAGGTCTATTTCTTTTCTGTTTGTTGGTTGGTTCAGAGGGTGGGTTTTGAAGTATAAGAAGGAAGAAGTTTCTCAGAACCGCTTTCCTTTTTTTGACCTTTTAATATACAAAATGTTTTTTGTATATCCGCAAGCACATATACATACATATATGCATAAAGATTGATTTTTCCTTTAGGGAACAGGCAAAGTACAAAAAACTGCCCTGAGTATCTGAGCTGTTAGCATATAAAATGGATATTCCACCAAGTGCTTCTGTCACGAGGCCCCACTGATCTGAATGAACTAGCCGACTGGAGTTTCTCACCTCTCCTGTCTGGTCCATTGATTTCAGCCTGGATGTATTGATCCCAGACTTTCTAGGTGGTTCACAAACAGTTCAGGTTAAATTAACTTGAGGACAATGTTTGAAAATGCAGAATTACTCTCACTGTTTGATGCCTGTTATTAAGCATTGTTTCCAGAAGATCAATCTTTTAATTACATTGTGCCTCCCTGCTGGCGGCTCTCAGTAACATGAAGTGTGATTGGAAAAATAAAGAGAAGGAAAAAAAAAAAAAAATCCCTTCTAGCACATTGCCTCTGCAAAAGTGACATCTCCAGGATATTGAATAGAGTCTGGTCGTTATCAGTTTATCTAAGGTTGATCCTAAAATCTCTATCAAACATTCACCTCGTGAATTCACATTTGGTAGGAAGAACATGTACTACTTATATGCTCTCATCTATTGTGTGTTTGTTGTGTAATGGGAATTGTGTTAAGCGTGCTAAGTGTTATATACTATGCGGTTCGCTCTGTCATCCTTTCCTGTTTTATTTTAGTTTCCTTCTTTTATTGAGACATAATTGACATACAGCACTGTATAAATTTAAGGTATACAGCAGAATGATTTGACTTATATATCCTTCCCTATTTTAGAAGTGAGGAAACTAAGGCTCAGTGATATTGGGTACTTTGTCTATGGCCTTATAACAGTAAGTGGCAGAGTTATGTTAAATTTAGTTCTGTCCTACTTCAAAGGTAATGATATTAACTCCTATGCTATTTTTTATATAAAATATTTTTCTTTAAATAGCTTAAAGCACTGCCGTATTTTTCACCTTTTGTAGTTTGTCTCTATTTCGGGTAGGTAGAAAGGGGCAGGAATCATCCTTGGCACTTTGCAGATGAAAAAAACAGAAGCATAGAAAAATTGAGTGCCTTTTCCAAAGTACATAAGAGAGGAAGAGAATTAAATGTATATGTCTCCTCATTGTGAATGTCTTTTTATTTATGAGATACTATATTAAAGATGCTGCAAATTCTTTGCAAATCTCTCCATTGTAAGGTGGAGTCTAATTCCCGTCTCCTTCGATCTGGGTGACTTACTTGACCAATCTAATGCAGCGGAAGTAGTGTTCTCATATTTCTGAGGCTTTGTAAAAAGCTCAGAAGCTTCTGCCCAGCCTTAGTCCAATCACTCTGGGGGAAACCAGCTGCTTTGTAGGAAGTTACTCTGAGACCACCATTCTGTGAAGAAGCCAAAGTTAACGACTTGGGGAGGCCAAAAGGACAGGATAAAAGAACCTGGCCAGAATCAGCTATTGTAATCATCTCATCCCAGGTACCAGACAAGTGAAAGAAGAAGTTGTTTTAGCCTCAGGGGCTGCAATGTGGAGAAGAATCAAGGGACCCAGACCACAGCCAGGAGCAAAACCCCAGAGATATATTACCTCAGGAGAGCTGTCCCAGACATATCCAGCCATTTGTGCCATTCTATTTAGGTCCCAGTGAGCACAAAGAGAGTGCACAGTGGACAAGGTGCTCCAAGGAATGCTAGAATGTAACGGTGCCCTGCAATCTATCAGGTTTAGTTTATCTACCCCACAGTTGAGGTGCTTTATTATGGGCTTTAAAGGATTAGCTCGTGACCTATAATAGTAGCCACATATTTCCAGCAAGGCATTATCTTGAGACTTTGAGGGCCATGTCCCCAAGCAGATTTGAAAGTCAATTACAGGCTTTTGGTTTCCTGTGAAATTAAATAAGGGACACTGGTTCCTAGGGAATTTTAACTTCTCATCAGACTCTCCTTTTATGATTTGGACTTGTCTGAATGTGGGGACCTTAAAAAAATCATAAAATTCATGTGAGATGATGAACTTAGATATATTTTGAGAAGAGACATATGAATGCATGAATATGAACGAAGTTCTGATGATGGAATGTATATATTACACATTGCTCTATCTACAAGGAAGTTTTAATACTCTAAGTACAAATAGTGTGGTTTGCGGTGCATTTACTCTGCATAACCCTGACCCTGCTCCCTTTGAATTGTATTGCTATTTTTTAGGAATTACTTAGGCTATTCAGATATTATGGTGGGGAGGGGTGCACTTCCATCTAAGAGAGTCTGGGAGGTAACCCTCTTCCTAATGACAAATGTGAACAGATATTCCAGGCAAGCTTGATTTCATACTTCTAAGTATCTGTCATCAACGCACAGACTTATGAGATCACCCACAGGGTAATATCCAGCTGCGGAAGCTCCAAAATATATTTATCTCTCGTCCATTAAATTCCTAACCTTTGAAATGTCTAGGACCTATATTTTTCTCAGATTGGAGAAAGGGCTAAAGAGTAGCTCCATGTTATACAAAAGGAAAGAAGAAAGACATGATACATTTTCACCTTTGTTATCTCTTAATGCTGATTCCAGTTCCACTCAAATATAAGCTGGGATGAAATAGCACGTTATAAAAAGCAGTAATGTCACTGGAAGCAGAAAAATAGACAAGGCAGAATTTTTCAGGACATTCCTTTGGAGACTTTGACCTATATGAAATCAAATTCTAGCTTCTCTTTTTTCTTTCTGAGGAGTTTGGGTAGCAACTTTTGGTTTACTTTTGTTACCTATTATCCTCCCAAAATGCCTGCTAGCCATTTATCAAAAATCTACCTGGCTTTAGCTGAAGTGAGAACAATACTTGAAGGATTTTGAAATACTGAATCTATATTAGGCCTCTGAAAAGTTGCTGGCAAGTACCATAGACAAGTGTTCCTAAGAATATTTTAGATTAGCTAACTTTTCAAAGTTGCCTGATAGATCCCATGTCAATTCACTCTAGCGTTCCTAAGGATTCACAAGTGTATCGAGCACTGAGAGTGGGAAATATGTGGCCAAGTAGAGTGATGGAAGGAAAGATGCTTACTTGCTACATATTAGCTTCATATTATAATCATTTCAATCAGAAGTTGAAAACGAACTGGCCTGTCACACAACACCACACAGCTAAATAAACATTTTCATTCTCTACCCCACAAGTCAGGAACTACATTTAAGAATACTCGGGCTAAACAGGACCTGAAAGAATCTTCAAACCAACTGGTTCTTTAAATATAGGCTATTTATTTGTCTCAGAGGATGTCCATAAGGGTAAGCTAGTCCAAAACACCTGATGCTCAAAATGTTCATTTAGGACGTTTTTCAAATTCTGATTTAAATGTACATTCAAGACCTCAGAAATAAGCATATATAACATAGCCACAGTTACTGATGTAGGCAGACATCAATATTTTAAAGAGGTTTTCCTTTTGAATGGGTGATGGAAAATATTTATAGGTAGAATAATTGGTCATTGGGATCTGATTTGAAAACAACTGGATTATCACCAGGCAGTACTATAATTTCTGGTTGAGTTAAAAGCCGGTCTGTTTCTCTTGTCCTGAGAACAGTGACCAAAATCTCTAACATGTCCTATAATTCCTTGTAAGGTCTGAGACATGTCCTTCTTTCCCTCCTCCATTTCTAAGACTTTAACCTTCTTTCTCTGTACCTGCACCCCCTAACCTTATTTTAGTCCTTGTGATGCTTCATTCACTATCCTGAAACAGCCAGTTCCATATTGTTTCAGCCTCAGTCAAGTTAAATTTGTCATGTTAAATTTCACTGTTCCCATATAATATTTATTGATTCTTTGCCTCTTATCTTTTGTCACCCTCCCCCCTGCTATTTATATTAAAATATAGGAGCAAGATAAACACTGTATTACAGAAATATAGGTCATGATAATATTCTAGAGTAAGTGATATCAACATTGTTATGTGGTAAACTCAGTCTTCAGGGAAGCTCATAAAAAGATGTTGTGGAATTATCTTTTCTGTACAGGTTAGGTCAGAGAATGAGTTATTTGAAGTTACATAAAGTATTTTTCTGCATGGCAAGGTGACCCACTGGGACAAATCATACACAGTATAGGTATGATAATTCCCAATACTTAGTCTGTCATTAATCAGTTAGCTAGTTGTAAAGTGGAGGCAGATCACTGTGTGATACACATGCTATTTTTTAAAAATTTATTTTATTTTGTTTTTGGCTGCGTTGCGTCTTCGTTGCTGCGCGTGGGTTTTTCTCTAGCTGCGGCGAGCTGGGGCTACTCTTTGTTGCGGCGCGCTGGCCTCTCATTGCAGTGGCTTCTCTTGTTGCAGAGCGTGGGCTGTAGGCGCGTGGGCTTCAGTAGTTGTGGCACGTGGACTCCGTAGTTGTGGCTTGCGTGCTGTAGAGTGCAGGCTCAGTAGTTGTGGTGCACGGGCTTAGTTGCTCCGCGGCATGTGGGATCTTCCCAGACCAGGGCTCGAACCTGTGTCCCCTGCATTGGCAGGTGGATTCTTCACCACTGTGCCACCAGGGAAGCCTCACATGCTATTTTTGATATGGGAACCCCTACTGTTACGGAAGATAATTGTAAGACATACAGAAACGAACATTTACAATTCGAATGGTTAGACACTTATGGGAAATTACTGGAATTTCATTGATGGGAGTGATATAAAATTACTTTATGAATAAATTTAAGTTAGAGAGTGAGTCGATCTAAAGGAAAAAGCAAACAATATAGTAAGTGGCAAGAGATATGGCAAAAGGTGTAAAAATGGGTTGTGGATAACTGAAATATTAATCTTTTCACCTTTTTCTTTGTCCCAAGTACAAGGGAATACACCTTTTCACCTTGGTCATTGCCAATCTTTGCTCAACCAGCTTAAATGTCCACTGTCAGTCCAAAACTGAGCTATTTCTTTTAACTTTCTTGGTAATCAGACATCTAAAATTATCTTATGTTTGGACATATCATGTTTATCCTTGAATCCAGATTGACATTTTTATCTTTGAATGTGGTTGGATTCGTCCCCTTCTTCCAAGTGAGAAATCATGCAAGAAGTGGTGGATTAGTCAATCTGTCAATCTCAGACCTTCTGAGACAGAAGGGTCTCTTACATAAAATTTAAAATTTGTATACGTAGTCCAAAGGATTGTATGTGTGTGTGTGTGTTGAGAAAGACACTGATGATAACAATAGCTAATATTTATTGAGATTCTGGTACAAAAGGTGGGGAAATAAGGAAGTGGGACAGAGGATGGATAAGGAGTAGGTAAGCAGTGGCTGGAGGTATATACTAGAAGCTAAAAACAGGCTAGAGAATCAGGCCAGTCAGAAGAGAGTTCCAGTGAATGGTAATTGTCTGGACTCATGTTTGAGACCAAGGTTCTGTGCTCAAGACAACTTTTTGTATGTCCCAGTGCACACTAGTATAGGGACTGTGTTTACTTAAAATGAGTGCACTAGGTAAAAAAGCCTGGAATTTAAGTGAGTGACAGTCCTATGGACTCTCTCACAGGATATCTCTACCCTAAACCCTCTCTATCCTTGTGGTTGGCTCCTGAAGTCTGCTACTTGGAGCTGCCCTTTTTATAGACTCCTCCATCTGGACTTGTCATTCACATCCATCTATCTCAATGTCCTCAAGTCATATTGTTTGGTCTCACTTGCTTTCATAGGGCCAAACTTTTTGCACTTTCCTTCAGCTCACTCCGTATCATCCTTCCAGTCCTATTAATGGCCATTGTTTCTAAAGAAAATGCCAAACTTCTTATATGGCTACAGTAATCAAGATTGTGTAGCATTGGCTAAGGGTTAGACATGGGGATCAGTGCAACGAACTAGATAACCCACAAATAGATTCATACAAACACACACAAGTGGTTTTTGACAAAAATGCACATGTAATTCAATGGAGGAAAAATACCATTTTCAAGAAATGATATTGAAGCAATTAGACATCTATAATCAAAAAACATGAAGCTTGACCTGAGTCCCACACCTTATACGAAAATTAACTCAGAATGGGTCACGGACATAACTGTATAGCTTTATGTTGTATATTTATCAGAAAATCTTTGTGATCAAAAAGTAGGCAGAAATTCTTAGAGTTCTACCACAAACATGTTCCATAAAAGGAAAAATTGATAAATCAGATTTCATCAAAATTTAAAAGTTTTGCTCTGTAAAAGACCCTGTTAGAAAAATGAAAAGGCAAGATACAGAGTGGGAAAATGTACTTGTAAACCTCATACCCAAAAAAGGACTAGTATCTAGAATATATAGAGTCAACAGTAGATGAATAGTCTAATTGGAATATGGGCAAAACAAATGAAGAGACATTTCACTGAAGAGAAAATACAGATGGCAAATAAGCACATGAATAGATGTTCAACATCATTAGCCATTAGGGAAATGCAAATTAAAACCACAATGCGCTATCACTAATATCCATCAAAATGACTAAAATAAAAATATGGGAACATGTGTATATGTATAACTGATTCACTTTGTTATAAAGCAGAAACTAACACACCATTGTAAAGCAATTATACGCCAATAAAGATGTAAAAAAAAAAATGACAACATTAAATGCTGGTGAGGATGCAAAGAAACTGTATCGCTTACACATTGCTGGTGGGAATGTAGAATGGCAGAGCCATTCTGGAAAAGATTGGCATTTTCTCTGAAAGTAAACAGGCACCTACTATATGACACAGCAATTACACTCCTGAACATTTATTCCAGAAATATAAAAACTTAGGCTCACACAAAAACCTATACATACATTTTTATGGCAGTTTTACTGACAGTAACCACTAACTGGAAACTACCCAGATGTCCTTCAGTAGGTGACTAAATGATCGTAGCACCTCCATACCATGGAATACTACTTGACAACAAAAGGAACATACTATCAATATACCCAACAATCCATAGAATTATGCAGAATTAAAAATAATCCCCAAAGATTCCTATATGATTCAATTTACATAATATTCTTGAAATGACAAAATTATAGAAACAGATTAGGGATATGGGAAGGAAAAGGGAAGTTAGTGTGGTTATAAAAGGGTAACAGGAGGAAGTATTGTGGTGATAGAAACGTACTGCCAGTATTCTGATTGAGGTATTGTACTATGGGAGTTACGCTGGGAGATGTTACCACTGGGAGAAATTGAATAAAATATACACAGGACCTCTTTATATTATTTCTTATAATTACATGTGAATCCATAATTATCTCAAAAAAATTTTAATCATCTAGATACAGTGTAGAATATTGTTCTAGGAAAGCAGGACTGTAGTAAGATGAGGTGATGAACTAACAGAGGGAAGGAATGGATGTGGTTTGAGCTAAATCAGTGGCAATGGTATTTGTGAGGACTGTATCAGTTTGAAACATAGGAGGTGGTAAGAAATCAATAGTACTTCCTGAATATTTGGATGTGAGAGTAAAGGAAAAGAAGGTGTTATGGACGAAGTCTAAATTTGGGGTTCGGATAGTTGGCTGGATAGTGTTGATATTCACTGAAATGGTTAATTTAAGAACAGAAGTAGGTTCATGGCAAAGGGAGGAGGAGAAGCCAAGCAAAAAAGGATATGGCCAGAGAGAGTATGAAGACGATGATGCTACAGTCTCTACTATTTCAGGAAGGAGGATGGTCCATTATATTTATCGCAAACTATCTGTAACTGATGCTGATATCCACTCAGCTTTGTTTGTTTTCATTACAAGCTGTATTACCTAAACAGTCGATGTTTGCAATGGGTGTGAAAACTTTATGCATCTTATTGTTTCGAAGATCTAATTTTATTTGACATGAACTAATGAGAGCTATGAATTGTATTTTACTGAAAGAATCCGGTTTTGATGTGAATAATCATCCTCACTTTACCTATTTTGCTAATATGCATTTTATATATTATGCTTTCATTAGGCACACATAATATTAATTTGACCGTTTGGAAAACGTATATGTGTGTTTCATTCCTGGCACACCAGGGGCAATCATACACTACCCACACCTCCCCCCCCCCCGCCCCCCAACAGTTCATCTTCTAAGCATGTCTCTTGCTGTAGGGGAGGAATTCCACCTTACACCATCAGACCTTGGCTAACTGCCCTCAATCTCATGCAACAGAACACCTAGTGCCTAAATATTCTAGTTCATTTCATTAGTGTGCAGTGCGAGAAGGAGTGAGTGTCTGGAAATTGAAGCTCTCTCCGAAAGGCATAATTTTCCATTAATTTCAGATGAGAGCTTACTGGCTCTCAACTAAAATATGCTGCTGTGTTCTTTAAACCTAGAGAAAAATAAGGGTAAGACTTTAAACTGGGGGAGTTAGTAGAGATTATCCGGGCAGCTAACCTATTCTTGGGTCAAAGTCATATATACTCTGAAGTTTTTTAAAAATATGAAATTACATCATTTGTAAAGCAGAGAGCTAAACATTACTGCTTGTATTTCACATTGTATTTTCTCCCTCTGCTGGCCAAGTGCTACAGCAACATCGAAATAAGAAGAAAGATGTTTTCCTCTGCATTGTATAATTAATTACACGCTAAAACTTGAAATATAGAGAGAAAGTGTCATAAAATATGTTGTATATTTTCCTCACCCTGGGTTCCCTCAAGCATTCTCTACACTCTCCCCTAAAAGAGAAACAAACCCAAAACACTCTGCCCTCAGGAAAGATTTATATTAGTAATGCCTACTTTGGTGTAATATGAAGCCAGTAGGCCCCCTGGAAGAGTTGATTCAATTTCACAAACGTTTATTGGGTCTACATGTGGCAGGTGTCCTACTAGTTGCTGGGAACACAAAAATGAATAAAGCATTGTCCTACTCTATCCCTCAGGAACTCAAAGTCTAGCAGGGAAGGGAGATCCATACACAGTTAAAATTCAACATAAATGCTGCAAGACAGAATTGTATAGAGTCAGGAAATTACAGATGAAGGAGGAATTTGTACCTTAAGAGTCATGGAAAGCTACAGGGAAAACAAAAAACAGGTCTGAAGCTTAAAGGATTTTGCCACATGCATTCCACTCAGGAGGGTCCTTTGGGATAATGAAACAGCATGGGCAGAGGTACAGCGGGTGAAATCTTCCTTTTAGTGTAATGATGACTAGGTGTGTGGCAGAGAGTTAGGGTTTGTAGGTCAAATGGCTGGAACAGAGGCCAGAAAGTTAGGTTTGGATCAGAAATTTCGGACCCAAGATAGATATTCTAAGGAGTTGAAGTCCTGCCTTATAGCAAATAAGAGACCACCCTTATTTTTAAGCAAGCACTTAACATGATTACCTTAGTATATTTGCATTTGTGGCTTGATTTGGTTTATTATGAAGGAATTTACAGCATCATTAAGGAGGAGGGGAAGAGTTTCTATGACAGGCTGTTTCCTGTACCACCACTAATCATAACAGGTTGGAAGCTGGGGTCCGGTAGCATTTAAGGCTGAGATTCAGATCTTGGCTGCTTTCTTCTCCATTTATTTACATTCAGTCTTTTGGTGACTTAAGGAAAGAAATTCATGTCAATTTGACAGCAGGAGTGAGGGAGATGGAAGGCATAATATCTCACAGTAACTCCATAAATACCTAATGTACAAGTAAATATTTTCTTTTTAAAAATGAAAGTATGTTATTTCTAATTTTCTGAAGGACAGTTTCAGATTGGTTGATGTGTAAGTAACATGATTTGCTTTGGATTGCAAGATCTCAATTTGCTTCAGAAGTTGCACTTTTTTTTCTGTGTTGTATTAAAAAAAGTAAATCTGCAACATGCAGATGGAAATGAAGGCGAAGCATCTAAGCTGCTGCTAAATTAATGTTCTATCTCTGAACATTGACTCAATGTCACATTTCCAAAATGTGAAGGTATTTATTTAGTGGCTCTGCTCTACTCTGTTTTCCTCTTTTGCTTCCATCTTTCCCTCCCTTCCTCCTTTCTTTCCTTTCCCCCTCTTTTCCATAGCTAACTGGCTATGATTCCATGGTTAAATTAGTATTATTAAGAGGATCAAAACATCTGTGAAGAAACGTCTCCTAGATAGGCCTTCAGAGAATAGAAGGTGATGCATTGGAGGAAAAGGTTTGCCTCCTTTTCCAGAGCCAGGTTTGGGCTCAAGAAAGTCACGTGACTATCCTTGGTCTCAATGATCTCACCCATGAAGAGAAGGGTTAGATGATCACTGAAGTCTCCCCCATTTCTAAAATTCTGTGTTTTTGACATCCAAGCAGAATGACCAAGCTTAGCCCTAAGAGATTACCTCATTCTGTGTCCCCAGGTCCCAGACTGGGGAAGTTCTACAGGTCTTCCTCAGACAATGGCATGGCATGTGAGCTCCTCTCAAACTTTCCTAGAGCCCAGGCAGGAGTACCAACAGAGGCCAGCAAAACGTAAGTCCGAATATTTAAAAGTTACAAAGCAATCTGTTAAATAAACCAGATCTTATACTGCTACCTCAATGACAACAACAGAAAAGCTTCAAAATGACAAGATATTTAAAAAGGAGTAAAGTTACGCTTATTCGAGTGCCTATAATTTGGCATTAAAATATTAAAAGTGATGAACTTAATTACCATTGGGACATGTCTGGGTGTTTTGGGATGGCAACGCTTGGGTGAGTTAAAAAAAATTAATAAATTAGTACATCTTTATTTTAGTAAACTTATTTATCTTTAATTTCAACAGAATGATTGATTTTGTTGTTAAAATCAGGATTTTCACATAATTTATGTTCTAATAACACTAGTAATACAAAGGATAAAAAATAAGATGTATTCAACGTGTATAAAGTTTAAATATGTTTACAGCAGTAGTGTAAAGTCAAAGTAAAAGATTGAAAAAGTAAAGTTGTTTTCAGGGTTTTGAGGGTTTCTTCTTCTGTGGTATTAAAAATGTTTATTAAAATAATTGTTATAAGCAATTTTAATCAAATTATATCAGTAAGAATGGGATTTTTTCTTAAACTTTTTGAAGTAGCAATTAAACCTTATTCACTTTTAAATACAAATAACGAGATTTTCAATTCTAGTGTTCAGTGCTCATGTAATCGACGATGGAAGAAATCAGTATTAGGTTTATGCTCGTTACCTCTGTCCCACATATATACGTATTTGAGTATATGATTTATTTCATATTGAGAAATGGTTCTCAGCCTCCCTTGTAACTGTTAGGAATAGTACCCTACTACAAGAATATTCAGAACCACCAGTTGGAAAACCCCAAAGTGATGCAAGGAAAAGGATGCTTGGCAATGCTGGGAAATAGTACTTGGTTAAGCAAAAGATCTGTTACATTTGTGCAATCTGAGAGGAGGTCCTTAAGGGGTTAATTCGTTTGATTTTTCTTCTTAACCTAAGCACTTCTACACTCCAAGTAGGCAGCAGCATGACCCATAAACCTTTATGGCATTTGGATGAGTTGCCTTTTTTTTTTTTCCTGAACAGTGTTAGTTATAAGAATTAACGTTTGGAATTATAGATTGTGCTATGCCAGATTTAAGCACCAAGTTCTAAGTGATATATGGCCCTATGTATCTTTAGCACATTTTTGTGAGCATGTATTTACAATATGTGGGTCCCCTAAAGCATAGGGCCCAAGTCACCAGAGCCTGTAACCAGATCTAAGGGTGGGACTACCAGCATGGTACAGGGGAATCTTGTATATTAAGTGTTTATATTCCCATCAGTGTCAGTCACATTCTCCTCTACTCTCTAGCATCAACACTTATCTTCTGAGTGCATGAGATTTTTGAAATCACTTCCTGAGTTGAAAAATTCTGGCATGGTCCTCTCTCCTTGTGTCTTTGGTTGAGTGAGAAAAACAAATCGGGGGCAAAGAGGGAGGTTGCTGTGTAAAGTACTTAATGCTACAGGGTAAGGGGTTTTATTAACATGGGGTAGCTATTTTTATTTATGTTTTATAATTTATTAAAATACAAATTTTTAAAATTAATGCTTGTATGAGTTAGAATGAATTTTAAAGAAATTTGTTGTTGGAGAATGGGCCATTTTATAACAATGAGTCTTCCCTGAGACTGAAAACAGTCAGAGAAGATATATGACAAGGTACATCTTTGATATTAAATGATAGAAAGCCATTAAAAAATGATTAAAAGGTTAGAGAACACTAACATTGAGAAGAAGTAATATTCAGAGCAATTAATATACCTGATATGGCAAGTCAGTCAGAGGAGAAAAACCTCCAAAATTGAGTGGGGAACTGAATTTTGGATGAAACGGAACATTTTTTATCCATATTAGCCAGAGGAAACATGTTATTATACTTACTATGGCAGAAACTGCCATACTTAGGAGTTAGTTTCTGCTGTGTTTTGTAGCTGAAGTTTGAACCAGTAACTGACAGTGCCAAGATTATTAAAAACAAAAAAACAAGTTAGAACTGGAAGAGATTTAAAGATATACAGTATAGTTTCTTTGGTTTCCACTTTAAGCACTTCTACTCTAACAGGGTTGAATTCATTATAATTTAGTTTATTTGATTGAGATGCATTATTTTTATAAATTTTGTTCCAACTGGTAATTTAGATTCAGAAACCTAGGTATTTTACTTATGCTTTTATGTTAATAAATAGATTCATTTTTATAAACTAAATATTTGAACTTCAAATTTGTGTAATCTTGAAACCTAATGCATCTGGTGACGGTTGTCCTGTCTTTTACTCTTTGTTTTAAAGTAACTGGTATTTGTTCTCCCCCAGCAGCAGTAAAATCTCAGAGCACAGAAAATACTCTGCAGCTGAGATGTGAAAAGTTAGTTAAGAATTACTCTCAGTTCTTAAATGTAAGAAGTGGCAGCAAGTATGTTTATGAGGAAATTGAGAAGGCAAATTTTTTTTATATTTTAATTTTATTGGAGTATAGTTGATTTACAATGTTGTGTTAGTTTCAGGTGAACAGCAATGTGATTCAGTTATACATATACCCATATTCATTCTTTTTTTAGATTCTTTTCTCATATAGGTTATCACAGAATATTGAGTAGAGTTCCCTGTGCTACACAGTAGGTCCTTGTTGGTTATCTATCTTATATATAGTAGTGTGTGTGTATGTTCATCCCAAGCTCCTAATTTATCTGTCCCCCCACATTTCCCCTTTGGTAACCATGTTTGTTTTTGATATCTGTAAGTCTGTTTTGTAAATAACTTCATTTGTATATTAAAAAAAAATTAGATTCCACATATGAATGATATCATATGATGTTTGTATTTGTCTGACTTACTTCACTTAGTATGATCATCTCTAGGTCCATCCATGTTGCTGCAAATGGCATTATTTCATTCTTTTTTATGGCTGAGTAATATTCCATTGTATGTACCACATCTTTATCCACTCATCTGTTGATGGACATTTAGGTTGCTTCCATGTCTTGGCTATTGTAAATGGTGCTGCAGTGAACATTGGGGTGCACGTATTTTTTTCGAATTATGGTTTTCTCTGGATATATGCCCAGGGGTCGGATTGCTGGATCATATGGTAGTTCTATGTTTAGGTTTTTAAGGAAACTGCATACTGTTCTCCGTAGTGGTTGTACCAATTTACATCCCCACCAACAGTGTAGGAGGGTTCCCTTTTCTCCACACCCTTTCCAGCATTTATTGTTTGTAGACTTTTTGATGATGGCCATTCTGACCAGTATGAAGTGATACTTCATTGTAGTTTTGATTTGCATTTCTCCGATAATTAGTGATGTTGAGCATCTTTTCATGTGCTCTTTGGCCATTTGTATGTCTTCTTTAGACCTATTTAGACCTTCTGCCCATTTTTTATTGGGTTGTTTGTTTTTTTGACATGGAGCTGCATGAGCTGTTTGTATATTTTAGAGATTAATCCCTTGTCAGTTGCTTCATTTGCAAATATTTTCTGCCGTTCTGTGGGTTGTCTTTTCATTTTGTTTATCATTCCCTTTGCTGTGGAGAAGCTTTTAAGTTTAATTGGGTTCCATTTGTTTATTTTTGTTTTAATTTTCATTACTCTAGGAGGTGGATCAAAAAAGATATTGCTGCGATTTATGTCAAGGGGTGTTTGGCCTGTGTTTTCCTCTAAGAGTTTATAATGTCTGGCCTTAAATTTAGGTCTTTGATTCGTTTCAAGTTTATTTTTGTGTACGGTGTGAGAGAGTGTTCTAATTTCATTCTTTTACATGTAACTGTTCAGTTTTCCCAGCACCACTTATTGAAGAGAATGTCTTTTCTCCATTGTATATTCTTGAAAAGGGAAATTTTGTAAAACTCCAGAGCTGGTTGAGGTTTTAGCAGAGATGACTGATATCCCAAATAATCAAAGAGAAGAAAAAGATGATAAACAGCATCTCAGAATATTATTTATCAAGAATCCAGTGACAGTTTGATAGACAAATATTAGGCACCAAAATTTTATGAGGCAAGGTTGGCTTAGGTCTAAACCTCAGGAAGGGTCTCATTACCTTTTCCCTTGTGTGGAGTGAAGCAGGGAGTGAACCTGGCTTTATTTTCAGGGTAAACTCCTCATCAGCCTAAGACCTGTATGCATGGCTAAAGGGCATAACAAATGCTTGAGTATTTAACGTGAGACTATTTTCTTCTAAACCTCACCAATCCCGTTCTTTGCCTATTCTTTTTAGTCTCTGTATACCATTACCATTAGTCCAATTACCAAGCTTGTCCCAAAAGTCTAGAGTTATTCTGTTTACTTCCTTTTCCTCACACTCCACAACCAAGCAATTCTTCTGGTAATTGGTAAAAGCTCCCCCAATCCACCCTTCTCTCTTTACCTTCCCTGCTTCTGCCTTAATTCAGGTCCTTTCCCTCATTCATTAGACAGCATTTATTGAGGACCTACTCTGTGGCAAGCATCATATTAGGTACTGGGCATGCAAAGATGCATGAATCACAGCCCCTGCACTTGTCAGTCCAAAAATCTCCAGCTCACTTATTTAGAACAAAATATAAAAGGATACAGATGAAACGAAGGAAAGGAGGAAGCTTATGTTATTAGTGAGATGGCTGTTGATTTCCCAAAGGCTTATGGAGATGGTGTCCTAATTAGTTTATTTCTGCAGTATCTTACCTCAGGATGTTCTCCAGAGTGCAACTGTAGTGCCTCTCTAAGATGCACGTCTCCTCGTGGCAGTCTCTTCAGTGGGTCCCTACACCTAAAAGACAAAGCACAAGTTACTAAGCAAGATGACATAAAGCTCTCCCATGTCTTGTCAAGGGTTCCTTCTCTATTCTTAACTCCTGCCCCCACTAGTCTACACCTTCAGTCTTATACCTTCTGCTTTAATAATATGCAGTTTGTCACCTTCTCCATGTCTCCACACTTTCGTACAACGTTGTTTCCCCTCTTTGAATGTCCATTTCTTGTCCCTTTCTACAGACCTTTTGTGACCCAACTTGCAACCCTCCTTCTGTCTTTTCCCACATGCTGAGAACGGTGAAACCCCCTTACTCAAATACTTGTCCCATCCAGGGCAATTCGGAACATTTCACATGCCTCACTCACCCATTTGGCACATTTCTTCATTCATTCTTTAAAACCTTTCCAGGACTTCGGGCAACACCAAGAACATAACAGACACTTTATGCAAGTGTGTGGCTGCAATAATACATGAATGAAGAAATTTTAGAACATCTGGAAATTTTAAATGTCTCCTATACAATATTTGCTTCTGATTTAGAAAGAAGGGTAATTCTTTACATGTAATATTTTTGTTGAAAAGCTATTATTTATGGCAATATTATTTGTTAATCATGTTTTTTTAGCTTACCTATAATTTTGATTTCTGACATTTTGTGTTGCCTATAAACTGTTGGCAGGTATATCCATTATAATGAGCTAAATTGAAATAGAAGCATAAAGCTAGTACACAATTTAGATATTAGGATATTAATGCAAACTCATCCTGAGCTATACCACAGGAAAGTCTCAAACAATATTGTGGATAATGTAAGAATGCCAAACAAGGCATTGTTTCTGAGTGAAGAAAACCAAAATAATTGTGAAACTGCCCAGAAGGAAAAGGCTGGGCTGATGCCCACATTGGTTGCCGCCTTTAAACTCTTCATAAGTAACGAGAAGAGGACATGTGTTGGAAGTGTACTTCCAACCTACTTAGTTATGTTTCTGATAAAAGTAAAAATCCTAGACTTGATGCAAAACAAACTGGAGCACTGTGACATAGGAACTAGATGCAGATCATTGAGACAGGACTAGTCAGGGTCCAGTCAGGTGGTAGAAGCCACACCAATGATTTAAAAAGATTCTAAGATAGAAAATTTAATATACAAAAGAATTAACTTGGCATAAAATTGCTAACTAAGAAACAGATGAGAAACAAAACAGAACCCCTCTAAATTATCAGGAAACAGGTATCAGCACTGGAGAATAAAGGGATGACCTTAGAATAGTACAAAGCCTAAAAATTTAGAAGAGCATCCTCATGGGACTGAGACCCGGACCTCTTGGCAATCACCTGCTGCTGTGGAAAAACTGCTGTTGGTGGGATAAAGAAGTATTTCTGGGGTGACAGTGACATGAACTACAAGCAAACAGGAAGTAAACAAGGAATAACTAAGTCCTTTCTCTCTACTGCAGCCTTGCAGATTCCCTCCATTGTCCCCTTTTGGCTGAGCCTGATGGGAAGCCAGATGTCAAAGCAAAACTATGTTTGCAGAGTCCTGGTCCAGCATCAGGAAGCTGCATTTAGAAATGTGGGTTTGGAGCTGCAGAGTAATAGCCTAATACCTGGCATGACAGTCACTGGTGGGAGGACAGACAGGGTTCAGAAAGAATACATGTTAACATAACTCACAGTCTTGGGAGTGTGGCTAAGTGGGGCCCCTCTCTTTCTGCCCAGTGGCTGCCCTCACTAATCCGCAGTGAACAGCATGTCCCTGCCCTCTGCAGCCCAGGCTGGGTCTGAGGATTGGATCCAGATTCACTTTACCTTACTGATAGCTAGCTCTCTGGAGCATGTTGGCGTAACACATACCGTGCACTTCTTATATTTCTGAGACAAAGAAATAATCCTGGCTTTGCAGAGGTGCCAGAGAAGTGACTTTGAGAACCAAGTCAATCCTGACTTGCTGTAAATTCAAAACTTGTAGAACACTAAATGAATAAAAACAACAACAAAAAAGAAAAGTTAACATAAGTTAATCACTATCAAATGTGTTCCTGTCTTGCAAAAATATTAACAATGATCATCATCTTCTCCTAGGGATAGGAAAGGGGGAACATACACACATAAGTCCCCAAAGAAAAATTTAACACTCTATGCTGACAAACCAGTTAATGGATAGATAATTTACAGATAGAAAAGAATGGAAGGCTTTTAAACCCCATCTCCACAGTGTCACTTAAAAAAAAAAAATCACTGTATTTCTCCACCTTTGTGTATTTCTTGTTATTTGAGGTTAAGAATCACCTAGCTAAGAATGAAATTGAGGGCTTCTCTGGTGGCGCAGTGGTTGAGAGTCCACCTGCCGATGCAGGGGACACGGGTTCATGCCCCGGTCTGGGTAGATCCCACATGCCGCGGAGCAGCTGGGCCCGTGAGCCATGGCCGCTGAGCCTGCGCGTCCGGAGCCTGTGCTCCGCAACGGGAGAGGCCGCAACAGTGAGAGGCCCGCGTACCGCAAAAAAAAAAAAAAAAAAAAAAAAAGGAAGAACCAAATCGATACCTGTCTTACAAGCCAACTTTGAGTACTGCTAATGCTTCTACAAGCCTCCTTGAAGCTAGTTAAAACTGACAGGTAGTCAGGAAAATTAGTACAAGCTCACTGTCATTGAGACAGGAAGAAAGGAAATAAACCAGATACAGCAAATAAAGCAAAGCAAATAAACCAGATAAATGATACCATGCTAATGCTTAGAGATCTACAGTTAAAGCCATTTAAAGGTTTTTACTCTGATCACAACTTACCCTTCCAGTTTCATCTCAACGGCATGCTTCCAAGGACCTCTATAAGCCAGCACACTGGATGACTCCCTGTGTTAAGATTAAAATGTTCTTCCTATTCCCTGTGCCCTGAAAGTCTCCCCAGCCTTCCTCCTTCCTACCTGGTGAAATCCTTTGGAAACTTTATCAATACTCCCTTTGAATCAACTTCTTTATGAAGTTCAATATTGTTTTCTTTCATTTCCTCCCTTGTTCTTTAATAAGATCTATGTAGCATTTACATCATAGTAATTAGAGTCATTATATTTCTCATACCTAAGATGTCATTGATAATAATTTGTCCCATTACTTTCTAAACCAGAAAGAAAGAGAAATGGCTCACATTAAACTCTGGGGCCATCAATTTTATGAAGCATCTCGACTTTAGAGGTGACAGAGTATAAATGAAAGGTGTGTTTTAGAATTAACGAAATTAGGTAGTTGTGTATAGGACTGTCTTTCTTGCTACATTGCTGAATTCTGAGCTCCATGAGAGCAGGACATGTGACTTAATATTGTGTCCCTAATGTCAAGGTTACTGTTTGACACATAACATATTCTTCAGTAAATGCTTGCTAAATGTGCCCAAAAAATAAAGATGCAAAATGAAACTGTATCATTAGCAACGTTTAGTCCAGACTTTGTTCTATGATCACAACTGATGATATGTAGGATACAAATAAGGGATACAGAATTATAAGATACAAACTTTCTTTTGGCAAAACTTCATGACTTTTATCTAGGGCTAGTTGTATTCAATATTTGCAGGATGACTAGGCATTTGTCTATGTGCTTTAATTTTAATACACATGGGAAGGCACTGCTCCTGAATCAACCATTTGTTGCCTGAAAATCCTACCTTCAGGTAATCCTTCCCTTATAACAAAATGTACAGTTTCCTGAGGGGGGATCTCGTTAAGCTTTATCGGACAGCATCATTATGTTAGTTCACTTGGTCCCTCTTCAACAGCAACAAATAATAACCAATTTAAAAATAGTTCTGATAAAATAGGGTCCTTCAAGTTTATTTTAGCACTGACCAAGAAAGATTTGGAAAAGAGATTTTAGAGTTAAGGACTACAGGAGGACAGAGGGTTAGCCATTCAAGAGGCAGAAGTGAACGCTGGCAGGAACAAAAGACATGGCCCAAGTGAGAAGCTCTGCTCGAATGCAATGTTATCTTTCTCGGAAACAATGCTTTTATTTCTATTCCATTCTATAGGCCTTTTCTTTATTTATGTTACTTGCTTCTATTCAATATTCCTGCCATTTACAACATTTATTTATCTTATTTCAATGCGTGTTGTATTGTGATGTTCATTTAGACCTTTTCTTTTCAATGCCTCTCCTCCCTTCCCCTCTGCATCACCATTCCTCAAGCTTCTGTATGTTTTCTTTCCCTCATATTAGTTTCCTAGATCAAGAACTCTATTTGGGAATGAAGTGCGTATCCATCCCAGAATGCACATATCCCTGGAATTTTTCAGCTTTTCCTCAGCCTGAGCCCTGTTATTCTTGTTCCCTGGGTCAGCTTGAGCTCCACTGGTTCTAATTTAAGTGATGCAGGGCACAACCTCTCAAGTCAAACTCTGTCCTCTATAAAATGTGGGTTTTTTTTTTCTTTTTCCCAACATATCTGTGGGTTTTATTTTTATTTTTTTCTCCTTTAGTCTTTACAGATATGACTGAGTAATTGGACTCAATATGCCCTTCCATGTCATATAATTGGCTTGAAACATCATTTCTGCACCTGTGTGTTTTGTTTCTCCTCTCCATATCTAAAGCGCTTAAATAAAAAATACCCCGTTGTTTATCTCTGGCAGCCCTATATAGCAGCCCGAACCTCTCTACTTAGGGAAAAGAGACCTGACAGATGCCTCACATGTGGCCAGGGGAACACACCTGTCTGTATCACCAATAATAATACCTTGTGTTATATGACACTTTGAATTTTTCTAAATGCCTTTATTTCTATTTTTCATTTTCACCTCTTTCTTAGTTGAAATTTATGACATTTCTAGTGCCTTTTTAGTCATTGATTTTTGTCTTTTCTAGCAGTCATTTCATTTCTGAGTAGCATTCATATAGTTTTTATCACTATAATTCTGCATTATCAAACCAGTAATTTTGAGAATTTTTTTTTTATTCTGAACTATATTTCTTTCAAAACATACTCCATTACTCCACCTCTAAAATTCTGTTTAATCTTTGGAAGCTGAATTACTGCCAACATGTCTTTCAGAGTTATCCCCGGTAATTTTAAAATCATAGTTCCCCCAACGTGATCACTAGGTAAAATGCTCTGACTTCTCTCCTTGAATTCTTCTCTTGACAAGGCACCATCATCATTCAGATAATTGTTAAGTTCTTTCTCTGCTGTCTTCCTCTCAGAGACTG
The DNA here is from genome assembly GCF_963924675.1 of Phocoena phocoena. Classification (NCBI taxonomy): domain Eukaryota; kingdom Metazoa; phylum Chordata; class Mammalia; order Artiodactyla; family Phocoenidae; genus Phocoena; species Phocoena phocoena. The sequence continues at coordinate 49,231,247 of NC_089232.1, forward strand.
CTTCTGTTCACCTCTCCTCACCCAAGTCTGACATTTCTCTCATACAATGTTTGGGAATCAACAGCTCTCAGGCTAATTCTGGGAAGCCTTTTGAACATTCCTTCTTTTTTTCCTTTTCTGTGCCCCTCAATTTCCCCCTTACTCAGAGTTAATAATTCACTTTCTGTGGTAGGTAGAATTTTAGCATGGCCTCAAAGACCCCCAGTAGCTGGTGTGCTTGCCATGTACACGTTTCTGCTCTTCAGTGTGATAGACCTGTGACTATGATGGGATAGGGTAGAAGACACTGGGCAGCCCCCAGAAGATGAGAATGACCCCCAGCTGACAGTCAGCAAGGAAACCGGACCTCAGTCCCACAAGTGCAAGGTACTGACTTTGCCAACAACCACTTGAGCTAGAAAAAGGAATCTGAACTCTAGATGAGAACCCAGTCTGGCTCCCACCTTGATTTCAGCCTTGTGAGACCCTGGGCAGGACACTCAGCTCTGTCATGACCAGATTTCTGACCTAAAGAAAAGGCTAAGATATTGATAGTTTGTTACACAACAATAGGGAAAAAAAAAAAGGTATGTTCTTTCTGTCTTCCTCATTTGCTGACCATCTCCTTGCGACTGGAATTCCCACTTGTCCAAAGTACAATTTCTTAGAGACAAAATACCTCAAATCCTACCAAAGTTTGACCTCTCCTTTGGGCCTGTTTGCGTTTCTCCACTCTGATCCTTACTCTTGATTTTACTTAAGTCTATTCCTCTTCATCTCCAGGAATGTTTTTGCTTTGTTTTTTGTGATTTCCAAAGTGACAGACTTAATCTATTCCATTTATTTGTTGAATTCAACAGCAAGCCTGCTGTAATGCATACTTTCTGACGCTCCAGTGAAACAGACTGATTCATTTATTCACTCATTCACCGACTTTTTCATTCAACAGTTAGAATGTCAACCTAGGACACAGACTTCAGTTCTAGAAACCTCATGTTATGGTGGAGATAATGTGGTTGTAGAATCAAACAATACATTAAATAGAACATTAAAAGTTATGTAAGTTTAAGCCATTACTCTTTGGAATAAGATATAAATATACACACACACAAAGAACATAGTTTAAGGCATTTATAGGACAAATTAGCAAATCAGTTTAAGAGAAATTTTGAAAAAGAATATGAATCAGTGCATATTTTATCCCTCAATGTATCAACTGGTGTTTTGCTTTTCTTTGAAGCAGTCATTCACTGCAACTGTTATATAAACAACGTGTCAGGTATTTGGGAATGGCTAGTAAGGGGGAGCCAGGATTGAAAGGACACAATCTTCCCTCTAAAAACATACCCTCTATTTTCTGCATAATGACTACATCGCCTGTCCTCATGTGTGATTTTATAGAGCACCAGGCCTTACGCAGGTGGACACATATTTTATACATGTACAACAGTCCAGGCACAGACCATGAGCTGAGAATTAGCATGGTAGCAGCAGTCATTGTGCATTTTCTGTCAACAACACAATTTGACCTGCAGCACCGGTGTAGGCAGAGGGTGTGTAAATGACCATAGCCCAAGGACATGCAGTTAAACAAGAAGTTAGCAGAATGGGTATCAGTGAATTGGGGTGAGAAACTGCAGCCTGAGCAGAAAACAAATACATTTCCTACGAAGAGTGTGAATTTTCCACGGAAATGAGAAAAGAGAATTCCTAAGAGAACTTATTTTCCTTGTCTATTTATTTGTGCCCTGTAGGAAGATGATAATGGGAAATATTTTAATAACATTGTAGGCTTTAACAAAGGCAGTGCTATTTTTGAATGATAATTTTTTTTAGAATCATAAACATAATCCACATCTCACTTTCAGGATATGTGCATCATCCTGAAATCAGTCTGAACACGATATTTAAATGTCTTTGAGCTCAGGGTGTGCAGCAAGAAAGCAGTAGAGCAAAGTCCAGACGTTTGTGCCCTGTGGTGTAAACTGACTCATGTGACGTCTGTGAGAACGTGTGAAATCACTAGACAAGAAAAGGTCATTTTGTGCGGCACGTGTATCCTAGGTAACAGTTTTTATCTAAATCTTCTTTCCTTAATTGTTCTGCCTTGCTAATTCCTTCTTCCCCTTCCAACCTAGTATGTTACCAGTGAAACTGTTGCATGAACAATTTCTTTTAGGCAATCCTAAAGTCTAAAAGTATATTTCAAATATTGGTATAATAAAAATCCGTGATAAATGTTTAAAGAGTACTAGTTGATGAATCATTCGATACAACCAAGTTTCAGTATCAAAAAAATTTTTACAACCTCCTGAAATTGGATGTAATTAGGATCTGCCCCATTAAAATTTAAGGCACTGTTGTCAGACTCTGCACAGTTGTCCTTCTTTTAAAGTAGATCTCAGTCTGTTTACTCAGTGAAGCTGGTTATTAACTTCTCATAAGTAAACAGACTAAAAATCTCCACAGAGATGCAATCAGAATGGGAGCTGAAAAGTCCTAACCCTGTTAAAATAGCTGCAATGTAAAAAAGCAGAACATTAAATGGAATAACTTCACAGAGAAAAGCTAATGATTGAACTGGGAATGACATGCCTTATCAATTTTGATTTATATAGTATCAATTTTTAGTGTATATGTTCTTTAATTTAGTTGTACTTGGTATTAAAAGTGACCTTAGATTTCATGTTTTACCCAACACTTTAAAATATTCTCACGCATAATCGTGTATACACACATGTCCACATTCACATAATAATGTTGGACACATATAAATCTCTGATTATACACTCCTCAGGAAATTTCATCCTTCTTCCTATTCAACTGACATATAATTGAATGATTTCCAAATGTATTTCTCTAGACCAGAACTTTTGTTGAATCTCCAAACTTGGCTATCTTGCATCCTATTAAATATTTGCAGCTAAGTGCCCCACAAATACCTGAAAACACATCAAGCCCCATAACAAGTTCATGGCACCCTCAAGTCAACCTGTCTTCTGGTATACTTCAGTCAGTGAATGCTACCATCAACAACAGTGTTTCTCAGGACAGAAATTTAAGAGTATCTTAGAAACACTCACTATTAAAACCTCCATGCCTATCAGTCACCAAATTCTGACAATTTTCCCTCTGAGTTCTTCTCAAATGCATCCTTCCCATCCTTATTTTGAATTCCTTAATTTCAAGCTCTCTCCATGTTTTGACAGACTATTTCCATAGATTCCTTACAAACCTTCCTCCTTCTAGGCCAGGTTTCATTCAGATACTCTCCATGAAGTATGCTCTCATTAAAAGAAAATCTTATGTGTCAAAAAAAAAAAGAGTAAGGAATCTTTAATATCTACACAATAAAATTTAGACTCATTAGGATGGCATATATACTTTTTTCTTCATAATTTCTCTGTAATTCCGTGTTCAACTTCAGCTCCCAGCATTCCCTACACAGTAGGGAACACAGTAAGGAGCCACGAATAAGGAGTCACAGCCACTAAGCAACAACAACATCTAGAAAGGACAAACTAAAAATAATTGGCAAAATAGTAGATGTAAACCCAACTATATAAAATTAAATTAAAATGCAAAAAAAAACCCCTCCAATTATAAAGCAAAGAATGTAAGTCTGGATGAAAAAGGAAGACTTGATTATAAGTCATCTATAAGACACATATTAAATATAAAGATGCAGAACATTTCAAAGGAAGGGATAGAAAAATGATATGTCAGGCAACCAGCAAAAGAATTTGCATAGCATGGCCATACTAATATACATCAGCATTAGTATCTCCATACTAATATTAGATGAAATCTCAGCACAGAGTATTTCCAAAGATAAAGGGAGACATTTCATGATAAAAGGGCAATTAGGAAGACATAATAATCTTAAATGTGCATGCAACTAATAAGCGAGCTCCAAAATACATGAAGTGACAACAGACAAAACTAAAGAGAGAAAAAGACAAACTAACAGTGATATTTGCATATTTTAATACTCTTCTGTTAATAATGATTAGAAAATTTGACCAAAAATAGGAAAAGATCTATCTAGAAGATCTATTTAGAAGATCTAAGTAACACTATAAACTAACTTCATATAATTGACATTTGCAGACAGCTTAAAAAAAATAGGAGTAAAAAATTTTTTAACTGTCCATGGAATATTTTCTAAGATCATATGCTTGATCATAAACAAGTCTCAATATATTTCAAAAGAATGAATCTACAGAGTGTGTTCTCTGACCGTGATATAATTAAATAGATATCAACTAGTCACTATAAAATTACCAAATATTTGAAAATTAAACAGTACACTTTTGAATAATCCAAAGAAGTCTCAAGGGAAACTTAAAAATATTTAAAACTCAGTAACAAAATAACGTATCCAAATTTGTGGGGATGCTGCTAAAGAAGTGTTTTGAAGGATGTTTAGAAATTTAAATGCCTATAGAGAGAAAGAAAAGGGAAGGAGGGAGGGAGGGAGGAAAGTTCACAATTTAAGTTTCCACCTTAAAAAGTGTTTTAGTCTACTCCGGCCACCCTAACAAAATACCATAGGAAGGGTGGCTTAAGCAGCAGAAATTTATTTTCTCACAGTTCTAGAGGGAAGAAGTCCAAGGTCGTGGTGCCCTCATGGTTAGTTTCTCTTGAGAGCTCTCTTCCCGGCTTATAGATGGCCACCTTCTCTCTGTCCTCATGTAGCTGGAATAGATAGAACAAGCTCTCTCCTGTCTCTTCTTATACAGGCACTAATCTCATCTCGAGGGCTCCACCCTCATGACCTTATCTAAACCCCCATCTCCAAATACCATCACATTGGAAAAGAGGGATTCATGTATGAATTTAGGAGAACACAATTCAGTTCATAGCAAGTTAGTGTTTCATGTTTCAAAATTTACAGGTTTTAAAGAGAAGATAACTTTCAGAAACTTGCATAGTTTACAAATATTAACGAATCCCTACCCAATACTATGCTTACTAATTTCAACCTAAAATCAACCTTGAATAACCCAGTCCCCTAACACTGTAAGTACCCTGACTACTTCTCCCCTTTTAAGACCCCACTCAGACTCTGTGAAGATGGTGTTCTCCCATGTTCAGTAAATTTACTGAACTCAGCTTTGTAAAATCAACATGTTGCCTTGGTGGTCTTTGAAGGGAAATTCTAACATTAAATAAATTTATAACAGATATAATAATAAAAATAAAAGAGAAATCTCTTGCCTAAAGATTAATTAAATGCATAACCTCATTACACCTTGATTGGTACTCTGATTGCCATGCTTAATTAAAGAGTTGGGGCATAAGGCCCAAATATGTATATGTGTGTGTATATATATATATATATATATATATATATATATATATATACACACACACACAGTTGACCTGCCTACTGTCACAGAAATGGATGGTTATTAATTTTATTTGAAAAAAATCTCAGTCCCTGAAGTTCATAAAAGCATTTTTAGTATATAATCATTCACAGAAGTTTTCCAAGGACTTCTTAAGGTAGTTAAGATGGTCCCAACTATACTTATGGGATATCTTAACATAGACTGTAATGGACTCTAGTGTCGATGAGTCTTTAAAATGGACTAACTCTGTTCTGGCTCCAGAGCTGTATTCCTAAGAAGCCTACAGAGAGCTCTTTTGAGTTTTCTCAGCACATTATAATCATTATCAAGTTAATTTGTGTGACATTCCAGTGAGAGAAGTAAATACTGCTACCCTTCTTTAACAAATGAGGAAAGTGAGACATAACAGAGGTCAAGTTTCATTTCTAATCTGCTGTACGAATTAAAAGTTTTTTTCTATGCCTCATCCCCAGCCATCTTAAGAGTAGATAGATTCTTGCTCTTGTAATATTGTCATTTGTTCCAAATCACTAGTGTCTAAACACAGAAGAGAGGTTCATAATGTTTAGAACATCAGTTCATCAGTGGGAATAATCCCATTAATGGGATTTTAATATGTTTTATCTGTAGAGATCAATACAAACCCTAGTTTGCTATTTCAGCATAAAATATAAACAAACTGCTCAGTACACATAATGGCTCCCGTAGTAGCAAAACAGTTCATCATCTAAGAAAACAAAAGGTCCCTCCATTAAAATACTCCAACAGTTGCCAGTTAGACTTTATAAGAATACCAGCTTCTAATTACAACTTCATACCATAAAAAAAAAAAATTTCCCTCATTTCCTTTTTTCCATTCTTGTAACAAAACAGCAATCATAGAAATTAGGTTGGCATGGAGAATATCCAGACAAGAACTTGATATTGCTCTGATCAACCATATTTATCTGATAAACCAATATTGCTCTGATAAACCAACATCAAAATAAAATATTTTGTGCATTTTACACACATCTCATTTACTATTTATAACAATCCAAATCAAAATAGAGAAGATATTATTCTCCCTGTATACAAACAAGGAAACTAAAACACAAAGTGCTGATGCTACTTTCCTGAAACAAGTAAGTGATAGTAGGGTAAGAACCCATACCTTTGACTTTAAGTCAGTGTCTCCAACACATTACTGCATCTTGTGGTGTCTAGCCTATTCTTTCCAGAGTCCAACGGCCACAATTCTCAGTAAAACTTGTCTTGGTAACAACAAGGCTACGATCACTATAATATCAGTAGGATACGTTAGCTTAAAAGCAAAACTTTGAAAAGACTATTGCCACATTAAAGAAATGTCTTATATATAAATAAATGTCAAATTGAAAGTTTTAGGTCACTTAATACCCTCTAGGTGTACTTAATGGTACCATAATGGCCTATTTCTAAAGGTATAATTTTGATGCCTAGGAATAGAGTTTTTTCTTCTGGATTCTAAACAGATTTCCAGAAAGGTTATATAATTCTCTTTAAAACGTTCACATGATTTTATATTCTAATATATATTTCTATGTTTCAATTTTAGCAAAATGGGTCATCCTTATTAATATCTGAAGCAAGATATTACCAGTTTCTTTATTGCACTCCTTTAAAATACATTTTAGTTATATTCTATTATCATAAACTCTTAGTAATAGTAGAGGAATTCATGATATCACATTTCTAAAGTACATCTGAACAAGCTCTTCTTCATCAGACAAAACGATTTTGAGTAATGAATGGGGTACACTTTTCAAAGGTACTCAATTTTGAGAAATTTTTCATAACTAAGGTACAAAGCAATTAAAAGCATATCATTTAGTAAGTGGTATATTTGAATTATTAAACATGCCTCTTACCTGAAGTCTCCTGGAGTGTGTTCCACATATAAATAAGGCTGAGGAATTAAGTTTAGGTACAGGAAAATAAAGTTTAGAGATTAAATATATGACCAAAATATTTTTAAGTGTAACAGGGAAAAGAAAATATTCTAACAATGAGGAAAATAGATGGCTTTTTACCTTAGCTAAAAGGTTAATAAATAAAAGCTCATAAGAACAGATTAGCAAAGAATGCATTGCCCATTGAAGGAAACCTCAGATGAGGATAAGAACAAAATAGTTAAAATTTATTGAATATACTGATCTTTGTGCTTAGAATTTTACATAAACCATCTCATTTAATCCTGACACAAATTCTGTGAGGTAGACAGTATTACTAAGATCCATTTTATATGTGAGAAAATACAATGGAGTTTGTATTAGGCTGCTAGGGCTGCCATAACAAAGCATCATAGGCTGGGTGGCTTAAACAACAGAAATTTATCATTTCACATTTCTGGAGGTTAGAAGTACATAATCAAGGTGTCAGAATTGGTGTTCCTCACTCATTTTTGGTAGCTGACAACAGATAATTTTTTTTAACAGAAAACATGATTTTTCTGTAGAAAAATTCTAAGTGACTGTACTAGAAAATGGAAGGCATGCTTTGGCCTTTGATTAAAATCTTCATGCGTAAAATTTACACACTAATAGTGAATCAGAACAAAGCCAATAGCCTAACCCAATGGCAAAACCCTGTTACATTAGTTTATCTGAGATTGTTGCTTTCTTTCCATTCCCTCCTACCCTCCCTCCTTTCCTTTCTTTATTTTCCTTTCTTTCCTCTTAAACATTTTTCTTTGTCTCCTTTTTAGTTTGATGTATGTACTGGGAAGATTAGCATATGACAATCCATCTAAGGAGATTTACACAAATTATTCATTCTACCTTAAGGCAAATGTAGTGATTTTTGATACAATTTTGTACCTTTTATTCTGCTTTAAATAAGGAAAGCCCAGCGACGTTAATTGGAAGAAGGACCATAATATATTAACAACCCTGTATTCTTTTAAGAAGGAAAAGCGGTAATGGTAATATGGCAGGAGCTGAGAAGGTCAGGCTTGATCAGGTTTTCTATGTGATCTCCAGAAGAGTGGTTTCAGTAGATCAATGCTGCTAGTATAACTCTTGGGTAGGACTTGGCAGGACGAGGGCCTGAAGAGATGGGAAGATCTCAGTTCATGGAGGATCCTGAATGGCATGTGGAAGAGTTTGAATTCTATATAAGATGGGAACAAGGAAAAGTTTAACATGGGGAAGAAATAATATCAAATTTCAATTTCAGAAAAGTTCCCTTTGGTAAGAATATGAAGAATACATTGGAGAGATAGTAGCCTATTTAAGAAAAAATTACTTCAGACTAGGTAACGGGAAAATAATGACCTAGTAAGACAACAGTGGTAAGAAGGAAGAGAAAATGGTAGAATTGGGAATTAAGTATTCTTCCTGCTTTCTGCAGCACCTTACACAATATCTGCCAATAAATGCCCTTGAATAAATGCAGCAAAATGTCTAGGATTTGGATAAGATGCTGGGGGGCGGGGGAAAGGTAGTAAAGAGTTTCAAATAGGGCTGTCTTTAATCTAACCTCTTTTCCTGAACAAGATTTGGGTTTCAGCATCTCATTTATGAAGTTGTATGGACCTTTCCCACAAATACCATTTGCTAAAGTGCAGATGAGCAATTATCTTTTTGCTCTTACTTTAACCTAGTTATGTAAAGAATTTGACAGCTCAGGCAAGAAATATTAAGACCAAAAATCTAGCATGAGATTACGTAGTCTGTCTCCTTTTGCTCATCCCAAATCATAGATGTGACCTGGTAAAATTAAACCATCAATGCCTGATCTGAAACAGGTGTTCTTAACAGGGTGTCTTCCATCTCTGCCAACTAGACCACAAGTTTTAGTTTCTCCTGGAACCTGGAAAATAGACTGTGCCTTTGTCCTGCGCTTCTTTGCTCTATTTTTTCTTACCCTTTTCTTTATTTTAAAATCATATATTGATCTAATAGGCGGAAGTACAGCTTTAATTTTGTTCTTGACTACCTAAATAGACCTTGCTGCTTGTTTAGTTCCTGTTTAACTGAAAAGGAAAGCTTCATTCAACACTATCTCTACCATCACAGCAATGATAATGTGACCACTGCACACTGCTTTATGTTTTCATTATTTTCTCTGCACATAAATAAGGTGTCAAGAGTTTTAATACTTCACGAACAATATTCTGTAAATTATAGTAATATACTGTACTTCTTTGACCTTTTCAATATTGTGTGATTTGGTTGGCTGACCTCTCTATTTATAGCTCTGCTGAGTAGAGGGGAAGGAATGGATATCCTGCCGCTAATGAAAATATCGTATATTGAAAGAGTCAAATGATGATACTGTCTTGGTACAGATGACTGTATTTCACAAGATATACAGCATTAGGCATTGTAATTGTGATAAGTCATTCTCTTGACAGAAGGTATAATGAGATTAGAAAACTGCCAAAATTAATTCATTTACTGACAGGGTTTGTACCCAGGCTAAGAAGAGTGTGAATTTTTAAACAAAATCTCCTTAGAACCTGAACTTTGAAGTCACATTCCTTTTATTTCTCTACAGATACTTAAGATGGGATGTTTGGTACTTACATTAGTTAAGAATGGTTACGAGTGATGATGGAGAATTTTCTTTTACAGCCTTAAAGAACAATGATCAAATTACACTTTCTCTTTCATTTGGAAATTTTGGCACAGTTTTGCCTTTTGGGAATAAGGAATGCATTCTTTAGGCTTCATAGTAAATGGTTTTAATGATAGAGATAATATAAAATATTTGAAGAGAATTATTCATATTATTGTCTTTTGGCTCTATGCATATGCCGACTTGTGTTATATTGCTTGCCGAAAAAAATATTTAGGGCATTTCTAACTTTCATGAGCTATTCATTAAGCAAATCAGTATTGTTGCCATTCAACTTCTCTTGGACTATGCCTTTACCTTACAGGAAAGGGGAGGGATACATAAGCCAATTTTATCACAACAGAGAGCGTTTCTTCTTTGTCAATTTGTGTAGCTCCTTTGCCATCATTTAAAAGTAACTTTTGCCTTGAGAACATGTGGAAGAGAAGTTGAGCTCTCTTGCAGTCCTTGTTAATTTGTCATGATATAGTAATGCATGCAGGAGGAATCCTAATTAACGTGATGACTTGGCTTATTTCACAGGCATCTGAACTCTGCCCCCAAGACATCAGTGCATCATCTATAGTCCAAGCTTTGAGAAAAATGGCCCTGCATGCCTCATTCTGTTCTCAGTAGTTTTTTTTTTTTCTTCTTCCTTTTTTCTTTTCTGTGCATTGTAAATGAAGAGCTTTCACTTCAAGGAGACCTGCAACCTCCCCATCTGAAAAGCAGTAGAGATCTGCTCTGCTGTTCATTTTCAATTAGTGTCTTGGATTTACTCATTTGAACAGCTTTTGGAAAGCCATTATGTGTTAAAGGATTTTAGACAGGTTAGGTATGATTTATAACGTAAGGTGGAATTAGACAGGTTTGGTTTGATTAAACAGCACATCTGTTGGGGTGGTGGTGGAAAGATTCATGAAGTAAAATCAAGTCAAAGAGAGAAAAATGAAACGGCTGTGTGTAGCATGAAAGAGGATATATGTGATTGGAGATACTTAATCATATATGCGACTCTATCGACCCGATTTCCTAATGTATGCTCAGATATTTCCCGAACTTTGTCTCATTTTATCCTCACAATGATTCTCCAAGATAATCCTGCTCTTCCCATCCACAGAAGAGGAAACTGAGCTTCCTTTTTTTTTTTTTTCCTTTCTTTTATTAACATCTTTACTGGAGTATAACTGCTTTACAATGGTGTGTCAGTTTCTGCTTTACAGCACAGTGAATCAGCTATACCTATACATATATCCCCGTATCTCCTCCCTCTTGCATCTCCCTCCCACCCTCCCTATCCCACCCCTCTAGGTGGTCACAAAGCACCGAGCTGATCTCCATGTGCTATGCGGCTGCTTCCCACTAGCTGTCTGTTTTACATTTGGTAGCGTATATATGTCCATGCTACTATCTCACTTTGTCCCAGCTTACCCCTCCCCCTCCCCGTGTCCTCAAGTCCATTCTCTACGTCTGTGTCTTTCTTCCTTTCCTGCCCCTAGGTTCTTCAGAACCTTTTTTTTTTTTTTAGATTCCATATATATGTGTTAGCATACAGTATTTGTTTTCCTCTTTCTGACTTGCTTCACTCTGTATGACAGACTCTAGGTCCATTACCTCACTACAAATAACTCAATTTCATTTCTTTTATGGCTGAGTAATATTCCATTGTATATATGTGCTACATCTTTATCCATTCATCTGTTGGTGGACACTTAGGTTGCTTCCATGTCCTGGTTATTGTAAATAGAGCTGCAGTGAACACTGTGGTACATGACTCTTTTGGAATTATGGTTTTCTCAGGGTGTATGCCCAGTAGTAGGATTGCTGGGTCATATGGTAGTTCTATTTTTAGGTTTTTAAGGAACCTCCATGCTGTTCTCCATAGTAGCTGTATCAGTTTACATTCCCACCAACAGTGCAAGAGGGTTCCCTTTTCTCCACACCCTCTCCAGCATTTATTGTTTGTAGATTTTTTGATGATGGCCGTTCTGACTGGTGTGAGGTGATACCTCATTGTAGTTTTGATTTGCATTTCTCTAATGATTAGTGATGTTCAGAATCCTTTCATGTTTCTGTTGGCAATCTGTATATCTTCTTTGGAGAAATGTCTATTTAGGTCTTCTGCCCATTTTTGGATTCAGTTGTTTGTTTTTTCGGTTGGTTGTTTTTTTGATATTGAGCTGCATGAGCTGCTTGTAAATTTTGGAGATTAATCCTTTGTCAGTTGCTTCATTTGCAAATGTTTTCTCCCATTCTGAGGGCTGTATTTTCATCTTGTTTATGGTTTCCTTTGCTGTGCAAAAGCTTCTAAGTTTCATTAGGTAACACTTGTTTATTTTTGTATTTATTTCAATTTCTCTAGCAGGTGGGTCAAAAAGGATCTTGCTGTGATTTATGTCATAGAGTGTTCTGCCTACGTTTTCCTCTGTTTTATAAGTGTCTGGCCTTACATTTAGGTCTCTAATCAATTTCGAGTTTATTTTTGTGTATGGTGTTAGGCAGTGTTCTAATTTCATTCTTTTATATGTACCTGTCCAGTTTTCCCAGCACCACTTATTGAAGAGGCTGTCTTTTCTCCATAGTGCATTCTTGCCTCCTTTATCAAAAATAAGGTGACCATATGTGTGTGGGTTTATCTCTGGGCTTTCTGTCCTGTTCAGTTGATCTATATTTCTGTTTTTGTGCCAGTACCATACTTTTTTTTGAATTTTATTTATTTTTTTATACAGCAGGTTCTTATTAGTCATGAATTATATACACATCACTGTATACATGTCAATCTCAATCGCCCAATTCAGCACACCACCACCACCACCACCCTGCCGCCTTGCCCGCTTGGTGTCCATATGTTTGTTCTCTACATCTGTGTCTCAATTTCTGCCCTGCAAACTGGTTCCTCTGCACCGTTTTTCTAGGTTCCACATATATATAACACATATATGTGTTAATATACGATATGTCTTTCTCTCTTTCTCTTACTTCACTCTGTATGACAGTCTCTAGATGCATCCACGTCTCAACAAAGGACCCAATTTCGTTCCTTTTTATAGCTGAGTAATATTCCATTCTTTATATGTACCACTTCTTCTTTACCCATTCGTCTGTTGATAGGCATTTAGGTTGCTTCCATGGCCCAGCTATTGTAAATAGTGCTGCAATGAACATTGGGGTGCATGTGTCTTTTTGAATTATGGTTTTCTCTGGGTATATGCCCAGTAGTGGGATTCCTGGGTCACATGGTAATTCTATTTTTAGTTTTTTAAGGAACCTCCATACTGTTCTCCATAGTGGCTGTATCAATTTGCGTTCCCACCAGTAGTGCAAGAGGGTTCCCTTTTCTCCACACCCTCTCCAGCATTTGTTGTTTCTAGATTTTATGATGATGCCCATTCTAACAGATGTGAGGTGATACCTCATTGTAGTTTTGATTTGCATTTCTCTAATAGTTAGTGATGTTGAACAGCTTTTCATGTGCTTCTTGGCCATCTGTATGTCTTCTTCGGAGAAATGGCTATATAGGTCTTCTGCCCATTTTTGGACAGGGTCGTTTGTCTTTTTAATATTGAGCTGCATGAGCTGTTCATATGTTTTGGAGATTAATCCTTTGTCCGTTGATTCGTATGCAAATGTTTTCTCCCATTCTGGGGGTTGTCTTGTATATGTCTTGTCTTGTTTATGTGGGTTTATCTCTGGGCTTTCTATCCTGTTCCATTGAAATATGTCTCTGTTTTTGTGCCAGTACCATATTGTCTTGATTACTGTAGCTTTATAGTATAGTCTGAAGTCAGGGAGTCTGATTCCTCCAGCTCCGTTTTTTTCCCTCAAGACTGCTTTGGCTATTCAGGGTCTTTTGTGTCTCCATACAAATTTTAAGATTTTTTGTTCTAGTTCTGTAAAAAATGCCATTGGTAATTTGATGGGGATTGCATTGAATCTGTAGATTGCTTTGGGTAGTATAGTCATTTTCACAATATTGATCTTCCAATCCAAGAACATGGTATATCTCTCCATTTGTTGGTATCATCTTTAATTTCTTTCATCGGTGTCTTATAGTTTTCTGCATACAGGTCTTCTGTCTCCCTAGGTAGGTTTATTCCCAGGTATTTTATTCTTTTTGTTGCAATGGTAAATGGGAGTGTTTTCTTAATTTCTCTTTCAGATTTTTCATCATTAGTTTATAGGAATGCAGGAGATTTCTGTGCATTAATTTTGTATCCTGCTACTTTACCAAATTCATTGATTAGCTTTAGTAGTTTTCTGGTGGCATTTTTAGGATTCTCTATGTATAGTATCATGTCATCTGCAAACAGTGACAGTTTTACTTCTTCTTTTCCAATTTGTATTCCTTTTATTTCTTTTTCTTCTCTGATTGCTGTGGCTAGGACTTCCAAAACTATGTTGAATAATGTGGTGAGAGTGGACATCCTTCTCTTGTTACTAATCTTAGAGGAAATGCTTTCAGTTTTTCTCTATGGGTGAATGATGTTTGCTGTGGGTTTGTTGTGTATGGCCTTTATTATGTTGAGGTAGGTTCCCTCTGTGCCCAGTTTCTGGAGAGTTTTTATCATAAATGGGTGTCGAATTTTGTCAAAAGCTCTTTCTGCATCTATTGAGATGATCATATGGTTTTTCTTCTTCAATTTGTTAATATGCTATAATCACATTGATTGATTTGCATATATTGAAGAATCCTTGCATCCCTGGGGTAAATCCCACTTGATCATGGTGCATGATCCCTTTAATGTGTTGTTGGATTCTGTTTGCTAGTATTCTGTGGAGGATTTTTGCATCTGTATTCATCAGTGATATTGGTCTGTAATTTTCTTTTTTTGTAGTCTCTTTGTCTGATTTTGGTATCAGGGTGATGGTGGCCTCAAAGAATGAGTTTGGGAGTGTTCCTCCCTCTGCAGTTTTCTGGAACAGTTTGAGAAAGATGGGTGTTACCTCTTCTCTAAATGTTTGATAGAATGCACCTGTGAAGACATCTGGTCCTGGATTTTTGTTTGTTAGAAGATTTTTAATCACAGTTTTAATTTCATTTCTTGTGATTGGTCTGTTCATATTTTCTATTTCTTCCTGGTTCAGTCTTGGAAGGTTATACCTTTCTAAGAATTTGTCCATTTATTCCAGGTTGTCCATTTTATTGGCATAGAACTGTTGTAGTAGTCTCTTAGGATGCTTTGTGTTTCTGCGGTGTCTGCTGTAACTTCTCCTTTTTCATTTCTAAGTTTATTGATTTGAGTCCTCTCCCTCTTTTTCTTGATGAGTCTGTCTAATGGTTTATCAATTTTGTTTATCTTCTCAAAGAATCAGCTTTTAGTTTTATTGATCTTTGCTATTTTCTTTGTTTCTATTTCATTTATTTTTGCTCTGATCTTTATGATTTCTTCCCTTCTGAGAACTTTGGGTTTTGTTTGTTCTTCTTTCTCTAGTTCCTTTAGGTGTAAGGTTAGATTGTTTATTTGAGATTTTTCTTGTTTCTTGAGGTAGTCTTGTATAGCTATAAACTTCCCTCTTAGAACTGCTTTTGCTGCATCCCATAGGTTTTGGATCGTAGTGTTTTTATTGTAAGTTGTCTCTAGGTATTTTTTTACTTCCTCTTTGACTTCTTCAATGATCTCTTGGTCATTTAGTAATGTATTGTTTAGCCTCCATGTGTTTGTGTTTTTTACATTGTTTCCCTGTAATTCATTTCTAATCTCGTAATGTTATGGTCAGAAAAGATGCTTGATATGATTTCAATTTTCTAAAATTTACTGAGGCTTGATTTGTGACCCAAGATGTGATGTACCCTGGAGAATGTTCCATGCGCACTTGAGAAGAAAGTGTAATCTGCTGTATTTGGATGGAATGTCCTATAAATATCATTTAAGTCTATCTGGTCTATTGTGTCATTTAAAGCTTCTGTTTCCTTATTTACTTTCATTTTAGATGATGTGTCCATTGGTGTAAATGAGGTGTTAGTCCCCCACTATTATTGTGTTACTGTCGATTTCCTCTTTTATAACTGTTAGCAGTTGCCTTATGCGTTGAGGTGCTCCTATGTTGGATGCATATATGTTTATAATTGTTATATCTTCTTCTTTGATTGATTGATTGATCATTATGTAGTGTCCTTCCTTGTCTCTTGTAACATTCTTCATTTTAAATTCTCTTTTATATGGTATGAGTATAGCTACTCCAGCTTTCTTTTGATTTCCATTTGCATGGAATATCTTTTTCCATCCCTTCACTTTGTCTGAATGTGTCCCTAAATCTGAAGTGGGTATCTTGTAGAGAGCATATAGATGGGTCTTGTTTTTGTATACAGTCAGCAAGCCTGTGTCTTTTGCTTGGACCATTTAATCCATTCACGTTTAAGGTAATTATCGATATGTATGTTCCTATGACCATTTTCTTAATTGGTTTGGGTTTGTTTTTTGTTTTGTTTTTTTTTTTTTTTGCGGTACGCGGGCCTCTCACTGTTGTGGCCTCTCCCATCGCGGAGCACAGGCTCCGGACGCGCAGGCCCAGTGGCCATGGCTCACGGGCCCAGCCGCTCCGCGGCATGTGGGATCTTCCCGGACCGGGACACGAACCCGCGTCCCCTGCATCGGCAGGCGGACTCTCAACCACTGCGCCACCAGGGAAGCCCTGGGTTTGTTTTTATAGGTCCTTTTCTTCTCTTGTGTTTCCCACTTAGAGAAGTTCCTTTAGCATTTGTTGTAGAGCTGATTTGGTGGTGCTGAATTCTCTTAGCTTTTGCTTGTCTGTAAAGCTTTTGATTTCTCCATCAAATCTGAATGAGATCCTTGCTGGGTAGAGTAATCTTGGTCGTAGGTTCGTCCCTTTCATCACTCTAAGTATATCATCCCACTCCCTTCTGGCTTGTAGAGTTTCTGCTGAGAAATCAGCTGTTAATCTTATGGGAATTCCCTTGTATGTTATTTGTCGCTTTTCCCTTGCTGCTTTCAATAATTTTTCTTTGTCTTTAATTTTTGCCAATTTGATTACTATGTGTCTCGGCATGTTTCTCTTTGGTTTTATCCTGTGTGGGACTCTCTGCACTTCCAGGACTTGGGTGGCTATCTCCTTTCCCATGTTAGGGGATTTTTTGAGTATAAGCTCTTCAAATATTTTCTCAGGTCCTTTCTCTCTCTCTTCTCCTTCTGGGACCCCTATAATGCGAATGTTGTTGCATTTAATGTTGTCCCAGAGGTCTCTTAGGCTGTCTTCATTTCTTTTCATTCATTTTTCTTTATTCTGTTCTGTAGCAAAGAATTCCACCATCTCTCTTTCTGGTCACTCATCTGTTCTTCTGCCTCAATTATTCTGCTATTGATTCCTTCTGGTGTAGTTTTCATTTCAGTTATTGTGTTGTTTATCTCTGTTTGTTTGTTCTTTAATTCTTGTAGGAATTTGTTAAACATTTCTTGCATCTTCTCGATCTTTGCCTCTATTCTTTTTCCAAGGTCCTGGATCATCTTCACTATCATTATTCTGAATTCTTTTTCTTGAAGGTTGCCTATCTCCACTTCATTTAGTTGTTTTTCTGGGGTTTTATCTTGTTTCTTCATCTGGCACATAGCCCTCTGCCTTTTCATCTTTTGTCTATCTTTCCGTGAATGTGGCTTTTGTTTCACAGGCTGTAGGACTGTAGTTCTTGCTTCTGCTGTCTGCCCTCTCTCAACAGCTTTTTTGAAGATGCAGGCTAATTTTTTGTAGACTGTCCCTCAGTTTGAGTTTGTGTATTATTTCCTTTTTTCAGCTTTGGTTTTAAAGATTCAGCAGATGCAAGAAACTGAGTCTTCATCGCGAGTCTCTGCTCTGCCATTTTCTGTACTGTCTTGAATACTGTAGCTTTGTAGTATACTCTGAAGTCCAGGAGCCTGATTTCTACAGCTCCATTTTTGTTTCTCAAGGTTGCTTTGGCTATTTGGGGTCTTTTGTGTTTCCATACAAATTGTGAAATTTTTTGTTCTAGTTCTGTGAAAATGCCACTGGTAGTTTGATAGGGATTGCAAAGGATCTGTAGATTGCTTTGCATAGTGTAGTCATTTTCACAATGTTGATTCTTCCAATCCAAGAACTTGGTATATCTGTCCATCTGTTTGGATCATCTTTAATTTCCTTCATCAGTGTCTTATAGTTTTTTGCATACAGGACTTTTGTCTCCTTAGGTAGGTTTATTCCAAGGTATTTGATTCCTTTTGTTGCAGTGGTAAATGGGAGTGTTTCTTTCACTTCTTTCTCATATTTTTCATCATTAGTGTATAGGAATGCGGATGATTTCTGTGCATTAATTTTGTATCCTGTTACTTTAACAAATTCATTGATTAGCTCTAGTAGTTTCCTGGTAGCATGTTTAGGATCCTCTGTGTATACTTTCAGGTCATCTGCAAACAGTGACAGCTCTACTTCTTCTTTTGCAATTTAGATTCCTTTTATTTCTTTTTCTTCTCTGATACTGTGGCTAAAACTTCGAAAACTATGTTCAATAATAGTGGTGAGAGTGGACAACCTTGTCTTGTTCTGATCTTAGTGGAAACAGTTTCAGTTTTTCACCATTGAGAATGATGTTGGCTGTGGGTTTGTCATATATGGCCTTTATTATGTTGAGGTAAGTTCCCTCTATGCCTACTTTCTGGAGGTTTTTTATCATAAGTGGGTGTTGAATTTTGTCAAAATCTTTTCCTGCACCTATTGAGATGATCATACGGTTTTTCCCCTTCAATTTTTTTTTTTTTGCTGGACGCAGGCCTCTCACTGTTGTGGCCTCTCCCGTTGTGGAGTACAGGCTCTGGATGCACAGGCTCAGCAGCCATGGCTCACAGGCCTAGTCATTCTGCGGCATGTGGGGTTTTCCTAGACCGGGGCACGAACCCGTGTCCCCTGCATCGGCAGGCGGACTCTCAACCACTGCACCACCAGGGAAGCCCTCTCCTTCAGTTTGGTATGGTTTATCACATTGAATAATTTGCCTGTATTGAAGAATCCTTACATTCCTGGGATACACCACACTTGATCATGTTGTATGACCCTTTAATGTGCTGTTGGATTCTGTTTGCTAGTATTTTGTGGAGGATTTTTGCATCTATGTTCATCAGTGATATTGGCCTGTAGTTTTCTTATTTTGTGACATCTTTGTCTGGTTTTGGTGTCAGGGTGATGGTGGCCTCATAGAATGATATTCCCTCTGCTATATTTTGGAAGATTTTGAGAAGGATAGGTGTTAGCTCTTTTCTAAATGTTTGATAGAATTCTCCTGTGAAGCCATCTGGTCTTGGGCTTTTGTTTGTTGGAAGATTTTTAATCACAGTCTCAATTTCAGCGCTTGTGATTAGTCTGTTTATATTTTCTGTTTCTTCCTGGTTCAGTCTCGGAAGGTTGTGCTTTTCTAAGAATTTGTCCATTTCTTCCAGGTTGTCCATTGTACTGGTATATATTTGCTTGTAGTAATCTCTCATGTATTTCTGCAGTGTCAATTGTTACTTCTCCTTTTTCATTTCTAATTCTATTGATTTGAGTCTTCTCCCTTTTTTCTTGATGAGTCTGCCTAATGGTTTATCAATTTTGTTTATCTTCTCAAAGAAGCAGCTTTTAGTTTTATTGATCTTTGCTATTGTTTCCTTCATTTCTTTTTCATTTTTTTCTGATCTGATCTTTATGATTTACTTCCTTCTGCTAACTTTGGTTTTTTTTTTCTTCTTTCTCGAATTGCTTTAGGTGTAAGGTTTATTTATTTTTTTTCTCCTTTCTCAAATTGCTTTAGATGTAAGGTTTATTTGATACGTTTCTTGTTTCTTGAGGTAGGCTTGTATTGCTATAAACTTCCCTCTTAGAACTGCTTTTGCATCCCATAGGTTTTTGGGCTGTCGTGTTTTCATTGTCATTTGTTTCTAGGTATTTTTTGATTTCCTCTTTGATTTCTTCAGTGAGCTCTTGGTTATTTAGTAGTGTATTGTTTAGCCTCCATGTGTTTGTATTTTTTCCTGAGTTTTCCTGTAATTGATATCTAATTTTATAGTGTTGTGGTCGGAAAAGATACTTGCTATGATTTCAGTTTTCTTAAATTTACCGAGGCTTGTTTTGTGACCCAAGATATGATCTATCCTGGAGAATGTTCCATGAGCACTTGAGAAGAAAGTTTATTCTGTTGTTTTTGGATGGAATGTCCTATAAGTATCAATGAAGTCCACCTTTTTTAATGTGTCATTTAAAGCTTGTGTTTGCTTATTTATTTTCATTTTGGATGATCTGTCCATTGGTGAAAGTGTGGTGTTGAAGTCCCATACTATGATTGTGTACTGTCGATTTCCCCTTTTATGGCTGTTAGCATTTGCCTTATGTATTGAGGTGCTCCTATGTTGGGTGCGTAAACATTTACAATTTTTATATCTTCTTGTTGGATTGATCCGTTGATCATTAGGTAGTGTCCTCCTTTGTCTCTTGTAATAGTCTTTATTTTAACGTCTATTTTGTCTGATATGAGAATTGCTACTCCAGCTTTCTTTTGATTTCCATTTTCATGGTATATCTTTTTCCATCCCTTCACTTTCAGTCTGCATGTGTCCCTACGTCTGAAGTGGGTCTCTTGTAGACAGCATATATGAGTCTTGTTTTTGCATCCATTCAGCCAGTCTATGTCTTTTGGTTGGAGCATTTAATCCATTTACATATAAGGTAGTTATCAATATGTATGTTCCTATTACCATTTTCTTAACTGTTTGGAGTTTGTTATTGTAGGTCTTTTCTTTCTTGTGTGTTTCCTGCCTAGCGAAGTTCCTTTAGCATTTGCTGTAAAGCTGGTTTTGTGGTGCTGAATTCTCTTAGCCTTTTCTTGTCTGTAAAGGTTTTAATTTCTCTGTCAAATCTGAATGAGATGCTTGCTGGGTAGAGTAATCTTGGTTGCATGCTTTTCCCTTTCCTCACTTTATATATGTCCTGCCACTCCCTTCTGACTTGCAGAGTTTCTGCTAAAAGATCAGCTGTTAACCTTATGGGGATTCTCTTGTATGTTATTTGTTGCTTTTCCCTTGCTGCTTTTAATATTTTTTGTTTGTATTTAATTTTTGATAGTTTGATTAATATGTGTCTTGGTGTGTTTCTCTGTGGATTTATCTTGTATGGGACTCTCTGTGCTTCCTGGACTTGATTGACTCTTTCCTTTCCCATATTAGGGAAGTATTCCACTATAATTTCCTCAGATATTTTCTCAGTCCCTTTCATTTTCTCTTCTTCTTCTGGGACCCATATAATCTGTATGTTGGTGCATTTAATGTTGTCCCAGAGGTCTCTGAGACTGTCCTCAATTCTTTTCATTCTTTTTCTTTGTTCTGCTCTGTGGTAGTTATATTAACTATTTTATCTTCCAGGTCACGTATCCGTTCTTCTCTCTCAGTTATTATGCTATTGATTTCTTCTAGAGAATTTTTAGTTTCATATATTGTGGTGTTCATCATTGTTTCTTTGCTCTTTAGTTCTTCTAAGTCCTTGTTTAACATTTCTTGTATTTTCTCCATTCTATTTACAAGATTTTGATCATCTTTACTATCATTACTCTGAATTCTTTTTCATGTAGACTGCCTATTTCCTCTTCATTTGTTTGGTCTGGTGGGTTTTTACCTTGCTCCTTCATATGCTGTGTGTTTCTCTGTCTTCTCATTTTGCTTGACTTACTGTGTTGGGTTCTCCTTTTCACAGGCTGCAAGTTCGTAGTTTCCGTTGTTTTTGGTGTCTGTCCCCAGTGGCTATGGTTGGTTCAGTGGGTTGCGTAGGCTTCCTGGTGGCGGGGACTGGTGCCTGTGTTCTGGTGGATGAAGCTGGATCTTGTTTCTCTGGTGGGCAGGACCGAGTCCAATGGTGTGTTTTGGGATGTCTGTGACCTTATGATTTTAGGCAGGCTCTTTGCTAATGGGTGGGGTTGTGTTCTTGTCTTGCTAGTTGTTTGGCATAGTGTGTCCAGCACTGTAGCTTGCTGGTCATTGAGTAGGTCTTAGCATTGAGATGGAGATCTCTGGGAGAGCTTTTGCCATTTGATATTACATGGAGCCGGGAGGTCTCTGGTGGACCAGTGTCCTGAACTGGGCTCTCCCACCTCAGAGGCACAGGCCTATTACCCGACCGGAGCACTCTTACCCTGTCAGCCACACAGCTTTTCGGAAGTCTGAGGTCTGCCAGTGTTCAGTAGGTGTTCTGTAAGAGTTATTCCACATGTAGATGTATTTCTGATGTATTTGTGGGGAGGAAGGTAATCTCCATGTCTTACTCCTCCACCATCTTGAAGGTCTTATTTTGTTGTGCTTGGCAGACACTGTGGGTTTAGAAATGGAAGGTTCGTGGCAACCCTGACTGGAGCAAGTCTATGAAACTGAGGTTCTAAGAAGTTAAATGACTTACTCAAGGACAAACAGCTAGGTTGAGACAGAGCCATGAATCAAACCCAGATTATTGTTGTTTTCTTCTTGTTTCTGAAGTCCACACTCTTTGTATTTCTCTATAGTGTTCTTCCAAGTTGTTAGTCTGTTTCTCTCAGGCTGCTCACGCATGGCAGTGTCTCAGGTCTTACCTGAAATGCTGAAGACCTTTCAATCTGCCCCAGTCCAGAGAAACCAGTAAGAATTCCTGCTTATAGCATAGGTTGTCCAGAACCTGATGACAGACTTTTGGATAATAAATCAGTCAAGATCTACCTGTTCACCACCTAATATCCAGGTGTCCCTTCCTTCAACTAGTCATCACAGGTAGACACCCACCTGACAAATCCTTATTAATGTTCATATGTATTATTTATCCTTTGCCTTGCTCCGGAAATGATTTCACTTGGCTTATCCACTGAATGCTATCAGATAAGGGTTTATTTAGTTATCCCTCTTAGAAATACTAATACTTTCATTTAGATACAAAAGAATTTTGGTCCTTACTAGTTACCTAATTAAAATAATATACCAGTATAGATTTGCATAAACTGTGAGGAAGAAAAGACTGATATTTTTAGTCAATAAAGCATTCCTGACAATACATAGGCAGCTAATTACCTTGCCTGTCCTCATAACTGGTTTTGCACAGTTAACAAAGACAGTGAATTTTCATTTAACATCAAGTGCAGGTCCCAGATTAGAAGGACAACTGGACTAATCCAGATTAGCTGATCCTTTTATCTCAACTGCCAACATGGTCCTCTGTTGTTGGTTATGAGAGGAAACTCACAATCCCTCTAAGAGAATTTACTGACTATCAAAATGATATCCAAGGAAGATCGATATCTTCCTTCCTTCTTCAAGGAAGATGCTCATCTTCAAAAAGGCCTTGCCAGGGCTTCCCTGGTGGTGCAGTGGTTAGGAATCTGCCTGCCAATGCAGGGGAGATGGGTTTGAGCCCTGGTCCCTGAAGATCCCACATGTCACGGAGCAGCTAAGCCTGTGTGCCACAACTACTGAGCCTGAGAGCCGCAACCTCTAAAGCCCATGCACCTGGAGCCTGTGCTCCGCAACAAGAGAAGCCACCACAATGAGAGGCTCACGCACTGCAATGAAGAGTAGCCCCTGCTCACTGCAACTAGAGAAAACCCACACACAGCAATGAAGACCCAAAGCAGCCAAAACTAAATAAAATGAAATAAATTAATTTTAAAAAAAGGTCTTGTCAAATTAGCTTTGGATATCCAACTTCAAAACATTTTTCAAAGGAAAACAAATAGTATAATTACCATATTTGCTTCAAGTATGCAGCTTCTAAAATTGAGAGAGAAAGTAAACATGATTATGCTTTGTTTATTTTATTTCTCTACTGTCATTGATTCCTACACACACCTAGGACATTATTCAGATTTTTGGTTTCTCAAGAATTTCACAGAATTAAATATTGTTTAAGGTAAGTAGGCTATTAACCAAAGATGATAAAGTTGGTTTAGTGTTATATGAATAAATTCCACTCTGCTACAACAATATTTGACCTGTGTGTTGTCGAATCAAGTTACAGTAAATAACAGCAAAGCACAGCAAAATCATTGCCTATATTATCTTTACATTAACACATAGAACAGTTATTTTTCAAATGATCATTTGTAAAATTTTAGCAACATGTGTTGGTGCTATTTTAATTCTACATGGGGAAAGTGACTGAGAAGGATGCATGCTTCTTGTCTTTAGGTGTAAGTTGGTTTGGAGAGAAAAAAATAACAAGACTAAGACAATGTTTGTTCTAAAGGCAGGGTCCTGGGAGGCTGGGCAGGTTATTGAAACATTGTGATGTCCACTTGGCTAAAGCATTAAAGAAAATCTCCCAGATCTGAGTTCCCATACTTTCTGCCAGGTGTTTCTCTTGGAGGATATTCATCAGCTAGGAGCCCCAAACACTGAATTATTCAGTAGAAACTCAGGCAGCTCTTGCTTCCCTGGTGAGCATATAGAGCATTGTATCTCCCTTTGTCTGTCTTTGGGCTTCCTTGATTATGGGCTCTGTTTAAAGAAAACAGCCCTATGCATTTGACTTCTGCTGGAACTTGGTGGAGAGATAACATATAACATGGTTTTGTTTTGTTTTAACTGATTTGGCACCCTTAGTGGTGCCCACTAGCCACATTAAGGGTAAGTATCAGTCAGTAGTAGTTTTATGGTAACCGACGCCTGTCAGGATCTGTAACTTCACCACAGAAAAAATCTCTCTGGGTTGAACTTTTATATGCAAAATCTCAGTCTTAAGGGAGAGAGGAAGAGTAGAGGGATAAAAATGTATTCAGGAATTTTACAGGAACTCTGTATGTGCAAGATGATTCCAGCCACATTCTTCTCCAAAGCCACTCAAGACAACTTTATGGTCATAACCTTTTATTTTAACTTAGGGAATTCATAAGAGAGGAACTCAGTATTCTTGTATATCAGGATGTATCTGATATACAAGAAATAACTATTGTGAATAAGGAGAGTTTAAGAAATGAAATTTGAATTATTTTATCAATTTCATTATTTTATCCCAGATTCTCCCTTCTCAGGGTCAACAGCTGGCAAATTTATAGATCAGTCGATAGTATTTTTGTGTTAAATAGTTTGATGCTTGCTTAAGTACCTAGGTTTTACTCTTTCCCTTAAAAAGTTTATATTCTATCTAGAGTGATAAATTACAAAATATAGAAAAAAATACCCCAAAGTTGATAATATGCTATAAATCACTTTTTTCCCCAGTTCTGACTTTACTGTTTCCTCTTGAGATCTCAAAATTCTACTCCATTTCTTCCTCCAGTTTCTTCACAAACTACCTTGCTCACTTCTCTGATTCCAGGGACTCAAATGTTGACAAGTCTTAGAAAAGACAAACAGCGCCATTTTAAGCAAATAAAATTATTAATAACAAGCCCCCATAGGAGTGTCTAGCATATAATACATTCTCCTTAAATGGCACATATGTGTGTTTGTATTATTATTCTATCATTTTTATTACCAAAAAACCCCGAAACAAAACCAAAAGGAAATCCTTGAGTTAGCATTGTTCAGGACTAGAGTGTGTGAATGTTTTGTTAATCAATGATGAAACCAAAAGAATCGGGCATCTGCTCTGGGCAGAAGTGCCCTAGTCATTCAGGGTTTATATAGTCTTAATTATGGTATGTCTACCCAAAGGCTCAGTCTCTATTTCCTACACCAGTGCTGGCCAGGACAAGAATAACAGTAGAAGCTCCATTCTCAAAGGATTGTCTAGAATTTGTCTAGAATCCTTTACTTCAGTCCCCATTCTGGACATTTAAGAGGGTATGGACCACTCACATAATCACCCAAGCACAACTTTCCTGTCTCCTACGCTGGCATATCCCTTCTCTTTACTGCTAAGCACTTGGTATCCTCATTAGGAATGAAGGTCCACCACTGACCCCTAATTGGAATCTTGCCTAGTTCTTGCCAGCACCCTTTCTCTCTCCCATTTTCCTGCTCTCTCTGGGTTTTTTCCTCCAAATACTAGAGACATCTCCAAATATATTGCTACCTACTTCACATTCCATATTATCTTTAAGCTGATAACTGTCTTGATTCCTCTGTAAAAAGGGACCTCCTGAGTATCATCTCAGGTCTGAGCAAGCTATAGTTGGCCATGCCTGTTTAGACATTGAAAAGCAAGTTGTTTTCCACTCTGCATAGCAATTGGTCCTGTAAATGGGTGGGAAATTTTAGCCCTGGTTCAAGCTTTGTCCCCTTCCCTAACAGTCAGGAACCAGTCTTAGAATTTCCTTTATTATTGGGCAGAGACAGATCCCTGTTTTGTGGAATTTGAAGCTTGTAAAATGTGGGAGTGTTACCAAATTAAGTTGTATGGACCCTACTGAGGCCTTAGCCCAACCAGCCAAGGCTCTCTGCCTCGGTGGGGAGCGTTCCTTTTTCTGTTCGGGTTCGAGTAGGGGATAACAGAACTGAAGCTGAGATTGACACAGCACAAGCACTATTCAGTGGCCAAAGAATGGAGAAGTGGGAACTAAGTTCACAGATCAACTTCTCACCCACATGGTGAGAATGATTTAATGTTAAAGAGTAAAGACAAAGAAAGGAGGAATGAGGCTAATGATGGGGAGGCATATGTATTAGTCTACTGGAGAAGGGGAAGGGCTTTTTCAAGGAAGTGGGGTGCCAACACTTTTCATCCTTTTTTGGTCCTTAATGTCTGGTTATGGCTGCTGGTAGGTGTGTCATTTAATAAGCTAATGTAGTAAAATCAACGTCTAATGGGACTCAGGGTCTATTGGAGGTCAGATTCTTCGCCATCTTGGTTCTAGCTGGTTCCATCTGTTTTTTGTCTGTTTGTAGCTTCCTTTCTTATCTCTGGACCCTTTAACTTAAAGAGTTACGTCAACTCCTGCTAAAGGTGGGGGCATTGGCAGGTTTTGCGCAAAGACCTGAAGCAGCTCTGGCAACAGGAGGGAACTTTTTTTAGAACAAGAACACACAATTATAATTGCAAAATCTAGTTTAGGGCCTTAGGAGAGCCCCATGAAAGTGAGGGCCTCAACCTGAAGTTTAAGCTTCGTTAGCTTCATGGTAAGTATGTTTGTGCCCCTGGGAATTAAGGAGGCAATTAACGACACCACATATTTCTATCCTAGAAAAGTGTAATGAACAAAAATATAGTTTATTCAGCTAAAATAATTTTTTAAGTTTTTACTTGGAAATAATTATAGGCTTACAAAAAAGTTGCAAAAATAGTACATATAGTTAGTTTCTGTATGTGCTTCACCCAGCTTCCTCTGTTAGTATTTTACATAGCATGATACATTATCCAAACTATGTTAACACTGGTACACTATTATTAACTAAAATATCGACTTTATTATTCAGTTTTCACCAGTTCTTCTCACTAAAGTCCTTTATCTGTTCCAGGAGCCAATCCAGGGTAGCACAGTACATTTCATTGTGATGTCTTCTTAGTCTCTCCCAACCTATGACATTTTCAGTCTTTCCTTGTCTTTCATGACCTTTGAAGAGTACTAGGCAATTGTTTTATAGAATGTTTCTTGATTTAGGTTTTTCTAATATTTTCTAATTATTGGTTGGAGGATTTGCATTTTTAGCAAGAATATCACGTAAGTGATATGCCCTTCTTAATGCATCATATCAAGAAGTACATGATGTTGATTTGTCTTACTACTTGGTGATGTTAACACTGACATCTTGGTTAGGATACTGTCTTCTGAGTTTCTCCATGGTAAATTTACTATTTTTTCCCCTTTAATATTAATAAAACCTGCAAATATTCCACTTTTTTTCAAACTTTTGCCCACTAATTTTAGCATCTATCTGGATTATTTTATTAGAAGTGCTCTGGAGTTCGAATGGTGGTTTGCTATTTTCCTCATTTCTTCTGCATTTATTAATTAGAATTCTTCTATAAGACACCAATAATTACTGGAGGCAAGACCCACCACTTATTTATTTGTTCAATTACTTATTACACTATGGACTCATGGATATTTATTTTACTCTATGGGTTATAATCTAGCATTATTATTTATTTTGTTGCTCAGATTACTGCAGCTTTGGCCATTGGGAGCTCTTTCAGTTTGGCTCCTCTGTCAAAAGCAATTTTGAAATAATTTCTCTCTCGTGTTTTTCAAGCACTTTGAAGACACTGACTCCACAATCAAATTTCTTAAACTCTGTGTTCCCGCCTACTGAATGATCTTACACAGAATGGTTAGTCTCATACCTGAGCACTGTTTCAATCCTTCTAGCCCCTTGTGTCTTCCTCTATGCTTCCTGCAGTCCTGCTTTGTACTGTACTTGACTCTTCATCACAAAAGCCCAAGGATAGTCACTGATGGTAGCCTTGGAAGGTGCGAAGAATAGAGGAGACTAGGCTGGCCAGGCATTCTCTTTTCTGCCAGACAAAGGGGAAAGAGTAACTAATTGTTATCCAGCCCATATGCACATACCAGAACTACTAATAAGTTCTTAACACACTATTTTCTTCACCTCTCATCACTTGCCTTATTGCCTATTTTAGAAATGAAGAAACTGAATTTAAGTGACTTGTCCAAACTAGCACTGCTAGTAAGTACTCTACATGATGATATGTCTCAAAGAGTTGGGCCAAGACTACTTTAGCTCATGTGGGTTGTAAAGAATGACTATACTGGAAA
Source organism: Phocoena phocoena (assembly GCF_963924675.1). NCBI lineage: Eukaryota > Metazoa > Chordata > Mammalia > Artiodactyla > Phocoenidae > Phocoena > Phocoena phocoena. The sequence continues at coordinate 49,259,756 of NC_089232.1, forward strand.
CAGAAACTAGGGAAGGAGAATTACAGATGGACAACTTCATAAAAATAGGGAATGATTTTAAAGAGATTGCCCCAATATCTGAAATTTTTACATCAAAAAAATTATTTTTCTAGTAACAGGTTTTGTGAGATACACTTTTAAGCATAAAAGCACAGAGTGAATAAATAGATTCCAAAAAGTCAAGAAGACCAATCCTTAAAACTGTCTTTAGAGGGAGAATTCCATGTCCTTTCAATTCTAAGCAGGACTGAAAATGTGACAGATTTTGATTAAGATGAGTTTTGATGTTTTGTCAGGGAGAGAGACAGCTCAGGACTTTTTGGGTTGGGGATATCTAATGCTTCTTTGCAACAATGATGAAAATAAAGCCCTTGATTTTTGAGATCGCTCACTCCAAATTTTACGAAATGACAGATCACCTAGTACTCCATTTCTTTCAAGGGACATAATTACAATTGTTCTATCCTTAATTACTTTAATCATGATTTATTTGAATATGTTGTGAACATACAGTGATTTATGCTTATTTATCATAATGGTTTTTGAGGCAAGCCTAAAATATATATATATATATACACATCTAAAAATATATATATATATACACATAATGTATGTTTACATTTTGTAGAGTAAAATATTCAGATGTGTTTTATGCATAAATGATTTTGAGACCATTGCTTGTATTTCATTCCCTTTCAAAACTCGTCCTATGCATATTACTTGTAAAGAGTGGATGGTGTTGACACTTTTCCATAGGCTATCAACTTGGGAAGGTTGAAAATGGTAAAGTTTCCTTAGGGGACTATCAAAGTTCAGACAAAAATATTATAGAAATGAAGAAAAAAATGATGTGCAATGATACTCTCTTACATAAAATTGACAGGAGAGATGTCTGAGATGCAGTGTACCACATCATAAGGTGTATATGTGTGATGCCTATATGTGTGGGAATTCTGTTATAGGTTCTGAAATGAAGGGAAATAATCCCTGTCTTCTTTGGCTCCCTAGAATGCTGCATAGAAATATAATATAATATATAATCTCCATAGAAATATATCACTTTCCAAAGTCTACAGCCAGATTTCAGAAGAGTGTTAATTAAGTTGGATAGGTCTGTGAGGGATTTATGTAAGAAAAGCATTTAAATGCATCTTAAGGAATAAGATAAAGACTTGGACACTTTGAAATGATTGTGTGGAAGTGAAGAGCAGGTAAGATTTTCAGGCAGGAAAAGCAACTTACAAGTGGGAAAACATGAGACATATATAAGGAGTAGAGGGCAGTATAATGAGAAGTAAGGTCAGAAAAGTAGTATCTAATTAGAACACCAAACTAAGAAATTTGCATTTTATTCTACAAGCAGAAAAAAGTCATTGAGATTTTTTTTTTGAATAGTGGAATGACATGATCAGAAGTATACCATAAAAATGTGAATTTGACACTAAGATAGATTGGAGACAGAAGACATCGTAAGGAGGGAGAACAGTTAGGAAGTTAGTTTATGTAAGAGGTAATAAATATTTTAAATATTAGTTAAGGGAATGGGCAAGATGTATGAGAACAGTACCAGTAAGTTAAAATCTGCAGGGACAAATTATTTGTGAGTTAGTAAGTTGTGGTTTTTATATTTTTTATTTTTTAATTTAAAGAAACTAGTAAAGTTATTTTTTTTTCACACTGACAGGAAAAGTTGAACCTATCAAACAAGCTGTCAAAGAATCTAAAAGCCTTTCATGCAGTTTTTACAGATAATTTAAAATATATTTAACAACCATATTTTACAAATGGATAAAAATCAATTGCTCATTAAAAGGACACTAAAATTGACTTGAATATCCAACCCATATTGATATTTTTTATTCTGAATCTCTCATATGTGATACTTATTCTTTATCTTATTCATTTGCTATTTTAGCATGTATTTAGATGTAAAGGTTTACTCAAATGTTAATTATATCACTGACTTAATTTAACTTTTGTATTTGTTTATCATATATCTACAATTATATTGTAAGATAATATTTTCAAGAGAGGAAAGAAACAATCTTTATACTTTTAATTTCCCCATGGCACCTGAAAGAGTTGGTTAACTATAGTAGGTAAGTTAACATGTGCTTATTGTGATAGACTGGGCCAAAGATTGGGTTAATATTGAAGAGCAAGGAACTTTTTTCAGTGTAGTAGGTGTAACAGCAGCAATTATATCAGATACTTTTCTTTGAAATTGTGCCAAACTTTGAGTGTTGATGTTTGCAAAAAATGCAGTTTTATTTCCAAAGAAATCTTCATTCTCTTTTTTGAAATAGAATTCATGAGAGAAACTTGAGGTGTGTGTTTTCATTTTTGAGTATAATTATGTGGGTCAAGAGTGATGACTCATGACAAGTCAAATGGAAGGCTAACATTTTAAAACTCCTTACAATAAAAGTGAGTTTTCTAAGAGTTCTGCAGGAGGAATGTTAGCTATCAGGATCAAACTTCTTAACGTTAGGAAGGTAAAACATGTAAAAGCATATGCATATAAAAAGCATATGCAAGCACATTCCTACTAAACTCTATTGCCATATGTATCTACATTCCTTAATATATATATATATATATATATATATATATATATATATATATATAGGACAGTAGAAATTTACATATATATATAAAATTTTCTACTGTCCTATCTCCTTGTGGCTCTGGAGATACAAAAAAACAAAATAACACAGATCTTACGTTTTAGATGGGAGGACTTTATTAAACCACTTGGTTTGAAATAGCTACAAGATAAACCTCCTTGGGTACAAGCAATGGTCTCAAAACCATTTTTCCATAAAAATGCATATATATCCATTCCTTAGGAGAAGGCAATTCAATGTCACTCTTCCCTCTCCCCATAAAAAACATTCATTGAATAGCACCAACACAGGCATCTGCCCCCCAAGTTAGTTTGCAGTCAACTGTCATCGCTCTGACCTCCAAGACATTGCAGGAGATGTTCTTGGCTTCTGTTTACATATTAAACAAACTAAATAAATATTAAGCACAGCATAAGAAAAACTATTCCCTTACAAACCTGGAACAAAAGAAGCTTGTATTCCACAGATTTACCATATAAAAAAATTGTACGAGATGCTGTTGGATTTATGTATATAAGTCACTGTTGCTCTTTCCGAAGAGCTTCCAAAGTAGCAGAGAGAAAGAATGTATGTAAACCACTGTGATATAAAGCAGAACCTGCTGATATCACTTCATGTGATTAGAAGGGATAATAAATGCTATAACATTTCAAAGAAGGAAAGTTAAATATTAGGAGATTGGGAACTACAGGTTCCTAATATTTCAAGGCTAATTCACAAATATGAAATAATCTGATCAAACCTTGAGTTTTGAAGGAGCTAGACCTACTGTGCTACATTCCAAGCAGTCACAGATTTAGATTTTAATTAATTTCTTTGGGCCTCAACTACAACTGGTGCCACACTCCAAAATTCAATTTTGACCTCGATTACCAGCCTCACTTCCTGATTCTCGCGTGCATCCTTGGCTTGCCGCACCAGCTTGATGCCCTATTTAGTCCCCTCCTTTGACCCTGGATCCTGTTTCTAATGACTTTTCGCCTTATAATACTTATCGTTGAATTACTTCTCCTTCTCACGGTCCTATTGCCTTTTGTCAGACTCATAAATATGTTGGAATGGCGTATATTTTATTTAAGTAATGCTAAATTGATTACTTTGTTGAGAAGAGAAAAAGTTGTGTAGTTGGGTAGTAAGGAAACAAGATTGAAAAATTAAGGAAAAACAGTAGAGGAGACCAAATCATATGGATTTCATTCGATAGGTCATGATTACCCCAATTTTATGTCATGCTTTCCTACAACCTATACTATATTTTTACTCATTTTTCCTTTAAATTGACTCATTTAAACATTTTTGTGTTCATCCTAAGCAACATTAGTCACATAATCATTGTTTAAGTAAAATTTTTATTCCCATTATGATAAATACATGACTATTTATTTTTCCATTTTTAACCAATGTTATGTGTTTTATTCTTTGGTAAATACAGTTATAATTAATGGGCAGCTATTAAAGCTTTAGCCAGATAATTTTAGCAAGATTAACCTTATGGTGTTATATAGAATGATTGGAGTTGGGAAAATAGAAGATTAAGGTAAACATATAGTTATGAGTTAATAAAGACCTGTATTAGAGTTTTCACTCTAATACAGAGAGAATAAAAAGAGGTGTGATAGGGAATCAGTAGGTCTTACTGGTAAGTTGAAGTGGCTGGCAAGTTTAAAGGGTTAAAATAATGCCAAATCTTGAGTCTTAATGCCTTGAAAGATGACGGTACAATCAATAAAAATGGGATTATCTGAAGAAAGCACTGGTTTGTGAGTAAAGATGATTAGTTTAGTTTTGGAGTTATTAAACAAAGGATCTGGTAGACAGAATGTTGGAAGTTAAGGACTAGGGTTCCTGACTGATGTTTACCTGGGTGTCAGTTGCCTGGTGATGCTGATTGTAACCATGGGAATGGCTGAGGTCTCTGAGGGGGAGTATGGAGAAAGAAAATAGCAGATGATTGAAGAGGGAGCCTTGAAGGGAGGTTTTTATTTATTGTGTGGAAGGAAGAACAAGAGGCAGCAATGGCGACAGTGAAGTAATGATCCATCATGTAAGGGAAGAATCAGTGTAGTGTGTTTCTATGCACATTGAGGAAGAATATAGTATCTATAAATGGATACTATTTAGTTATATTTAGTCATGGCTACAAATAATATTATTTTGTGAAAATGTTCAGAATGCTTTTGAACAAATTGAGCATCAGGAAGGGAAAGAAAGAGATCTTGTGAGAATGTTCAGACTTGATCAAACACAGAATCTAGAAGAGTTGGTAACAGGCAGTGGGTGATAAGGATATCTGAGAGCAAGTAGCCTGATGAAGGGACTGTGGTTCAGGTAGAGAATAATGCTGAGTGGCACAGGGAAGAGCTTGGCTTCAGTCGGAGAGGACACAGGATGATGGGACTGTAATCAAGGTCGGCCACTTTCTTGGGGGGAGTAGATAGAGATTCAGTTACCAATGTTAGTGAACAAGATTGAGGCTTGGTCAAAGGAACAGGCTGAGTTCCAGCTCTTAAAACTGAAAAATGAGGAAAAGACTATCAGCAAGTTTGACTTAAGACTGGCCACCTGGGATCCTGAAATAGGACTTTTTTTTTTCCACTAAAGAAATTTCCCAGAACCTAGAATGGGATTTAGAAGACAGCTAAGAATCACGTATCACATGACTTTATGTGGGGCGAGGGGCGGTGCGTGGGGCATGCTGCATAAACCGGAGGCCCCTCTGGAAATTCATTATTTAATCCTCATTACAGCTTGAAGGTGTATAGTTAGTATCAAAACCAGAATTAGAAATTGCATTTTGAAATTCTTTTTACAGGGTTTTCATGAGCATAGTGAGGTCAAGGAAAATAAGGAAGACCATTCATTAATGATGGTAACTCCTGTTGATGATCTCGGGAGAGTAGATTTATGGGAACCCAGACAGGAAACTTCACAGAAGTTCAGAGAAATGAGGGTGTTAGGGTCCCCCCCATGGGGACTAAACATGCTAATACATTAATGGATAGTGAATAAGCATTTCTAGAATGTTCTTGCAACCCACATAAAAAGGGGTTTTGGGTAATGCCAGTACTGTTTATTTAAAGTTTAAAATAGCACCGATAGAATCATTTCCAGAAAAAACACTAACTTGAACATATCCTCCCCTTCCAGGGACTCTTTGGATCTGAGTGGCCAATCTATGGTATTTTTCCCTGAGGTGTCACTGTTGTTCCATTACTAGTGTCCGTGCATAGTGTATTAATGAAGGGGCCAGAAGATAAACTGACGAAACTTAAACAGTTTCTCTGGACTTTGTTGTTTAGTGAAAGTTCTTTTCCTTCCAGGAAGAGCGTTGCCCTCCCAATCACTAGAACAAGAGCTGTGCCATAGTGTTTTTTCTTCTTGCCTTGAGTTAATTACAGAACAAGGGGGAAGTATGCTGCCTTTTGGAGTCCCTCCCTGAGTCTTACGTAAGGTAATGTAATAAAGGAGCACATTGTACTTTTTGGACTCCTCTCTTATAAAGAACCGTGTAATGGAAAGGTCCTCAAGTCCTCCAAGATCTAGCTTGTCCTTAGTGACCCCAGAGCCCATCTGTAGAGGCCAGGCTAAACCCCCTGCTTCTAGAATACCAGCGTTCCTATCCTGATCTTTTACCAGGAATTTTGATCCCAAATTACGTATGTTAACCTGCTTAGTTCCCTCAACTCTTCTAGTTTCCACCTGTGTCACGCAACTGCTAAAAACCCATTATTGGCAAGAGGAGTTGGTGTAAAAGTTACAATTTCCTAACACCTCTAATTCTTGCACCCCTAATTAGCCACCAACTGAGCTACTTAAAAATGGTGCAAGGTGAGTTTGGACCAATTTTATGTAGAACACAAAATACAGGTATGAACTCATGTATGTTTTCTAATATAACTGGGAACAAAGAATGACAGGCAATAAGTTACTTATCTTGCCACTTTGGTGCCCTTGTGGTTGTATAGGAACTAGATTACTAACATCGCTTAAAATATCGTGAATTTTGACCATGAAAACAAACTGCTTTTGAATTCTCCCATCACTGGGATATTGGTTCTGCCTTGGTGTTGAGTCAGTTAAAGACACACAGTGACAAGGAGATTTGATAGAGTGCCAAAGCCATGCTGAATTTCTTTCTTTTAATTGTATTCCATATTCCCCTTTTATGAGTATACCCATATAAAATGGTACATAATATTTAATGAATACAGGACTATAAGATCTTCTGGATTTAAATTCTAAGTATGCACATGAATGGAGTTCAATAAAATTATTTTATTGGTGCAAAAGAATGCACTCACAGATGCTTCCCTACTTTTTTGCAGTTTAATTTTTTGAACACAGAATCTGCTAAGGGAACAGAGTAATTAATGTTGCCTGTCTCACAAGCAAAGTCTACTTGCCAAATTTACAGCTAAAAATGCAGCTCCAATCAGTCTTACTGTGCCTTAACATCATGTTTTTCATCCCTGTCTCATTCTTTTGTTGATTAAATAAGATTTGTTATTTTCTGCCTCGCCATTCAAAGAGCTCACAAAACTTCGCTCGTACAAAATTCAAAGGCTTTGTACTGCTTTTTTATTGAAAAAGAATCAATTTAGTAAGAGATTATGTGCAGAGAGTAATAGTCTAATCAGAGACCTGAAGGTTTTGAAATATTGTTATATTTCTGTTTCAAGTTATTCCTCTTATCAATCTTTTTTTTCCACTTTAAACTGTGATCAGAGTAGAGAATGCCTTTAGAAGTGGCTTAAATGACAGGAGATGATCGCTGAGAAATGCAAAGGTTGATAAACAGCGTTTGTGCAGATGGATTAACTACGAAGTAAAAGTCCATTAATGCATTTTAATAATACATATTCGATTATGACTCACCTGGGCCAGACCATCTAGTCATTAAATGACGAGAGCAGCATGTGTATTTGCTCCTTTAACAGACAGCACACATACCCTCTTCAACTGCTCTATTCAAACAATACCACGTGGTCATGTGTCAAAGCTTGTTTTCAAGTCCCTCTCCTCCTCCTTATTTACTTTGGGGTCCAGGCTACCCAATGTTGTCTGACCTTCAACTTTTTCTAAGAGCTCTTGCCTGAACTTAAAATTTTAATTTATTTGACCCACCGAAGCCCATATTCAGTGCTGTGGATCAAGATTTCATTTTTAAATAGAATATCTCCTGGAGATAGAGAAGTAAAATAGATATAAATGCTCCTTGAAACCAGAAGATGTAGTCCTTTGAATGTTTTGTGAGAAAAAAACCCATTTCATGTATCATTTGCATTTAGCTAAAAGCATTTTGCTTAAATGCCTGAAAGTATCTAGGGTGAAATCAGTATGCAAATCTTCTCAGAAACACTAGTTATATAAAACTAGCAGTGAAATGAATTCTCCTCTAGCTGTTTGATCCGTTGGGTCAGTTGAGCACACTCAGTGTAGTACGTAGAGGTATAGCCATCATGCTTCATCTGACAAGTGGTGTATTCAACAAAGAGAACTGGTGCGTGAGCTTAGAGGTGGGTATGACCTTGCATGGTCTGGCAGCTGGATCAGACCTTCACTCGAAGTGTTGTATAGTCATGAGTTGCATCACAGGCGTCTCTAAGAGGTACTAATGCAGAGGAGAAGTTGACACCTAGTGAATTTCTTTGTCTATTGCTTGGAATTTCCGCAAGCTTATTACTTAGTAGAATACCCTTCCTTTGTTCTGTTTTTGGTGGAGGAAGGATGAAAAGTACTCCTTTCTGTAACTTAATAATTGTAGGGAATGGAGACATAGCATCTGCTTCTACCTTGGGCCTTTGTGAAAAACACTGTGTGTGCCATTCCTTTTACTATTCAAAACCAGCTTAGGTATTTCTTCCTGACTCTTCCATTCCTTTATTACTCATTACTTCCTCCCTACACTTGTTTAGTGTCTGGTATCTTTGCTCTTTTCCTTTGTGGTGTGCCTGTTCCTTGGCCCCAAAGACAGATTTGGTGTCCCTGGGTTTACACTTGAATTCTCTGCTGAATGAACTTTATACTCGCCTTTTGCTTCAAGCAGTTCAACATTCCTGCCCCAAGAGCTAACCCCTCTTTAAAACTGCTTAGCTAGAACTCCAACTGAGACATTCCAGCCTTCCTTTAATGTAGGGGTCGGCAAACTATAGCCTTTGGTCCAAAAGTGGGCCACAGCCTGTTACTGTAAATAAAGATTTTATTGGAACATAGCCATGCCCGTCCGTTTACATGTTGTCTCTGCCTAATATTATACTATAATGGCAGAACTGAGTAGCGGCAACAGACCAAACGGTCCATAAAACTTCTTTACAAAAAAAGCGTGCCAACCCCCGTTCTATAGAGTTTGGACAGGAAGGCAAAGGACTGAATTTTTCCCCCTCAGTCCAGGTAGTTGTATCATGTTTCCTCTTGTATATTGGAGGCCATTCCCAGGCCAGAAATGAACTCTAAGTTTTCTTAAAATAATTATTAGATAATGCATATAGTTCTCTAGGTCATAATTGTATTCCCCTTGTCTGGTACTTACATATATTGTGCTTCTTTTTTTTCCCAAGAGAAATATTAGTTATTATTTTTAGCATCAAGTATAAGAATTCCCCAGGGCAGTGGTTCCTAGGTCACCTGGGGTACTTTTTGAAACTCTTGTTTCTGGTCTCTCCCCACCGCCACCCCCAAGCCCCACTCTCGCACTACCCCCGCCCCATCTCTCACCAAAGGATCTGAAGGATCTGGAGTAGGACCTGAGTCTTTGTTCTGTTTTGTTTTGATCTTTTTAAAATTTATTTTTACTGAAGTATAGGTGAATTACAAGTTTATGTAATTACTGCTGTACAGCAAAGTGATTCAGGTATACATATATACATTCTTTTTTTTTTTTTTTTGTGGTACGCGGGCCTCTCACTGCTGTGGCCTCTCCCGTTGCTGAGCACAGGCTCCGGACGCGCAGGCTCAGCAGCCATGGCTCGCGGGCCCAGCCGCTCTGCGGCATGTGGGATCTTCCCGGACCGGGGCACGAACCTGTGTCCCCTGCATCGGCAGGCGGACTCTCAACCACTGCGCCACCAGGGAAGCCCCATATATACATTCTTTTTTCATATTCTTTTCCATTATGGTTTATCACAGGATACTGAATATAGTTCCCTGTGCTCTACAGTAGGACCTTGTTTATCCATTGTATATATACCAGTTTGCATCTGCTAATCCCAAACTCCTAATCCAACCCTTTCCCAGCCCCCTCCCCCTTGGCAAACACCAGTCTATTTTCCTTGTCCCTGATTCTGTTTCACAGATACGTTCATTTGTGTTATATTTCAGACTCCACATATAAGTGATATCATATGTAATTTGTCTTGCTCTTTCTGACTTACTTCACTTAGTATGATAATCTCTAGTTGTATCCATGTTGCTGCAAATGGCATTATTTCATTGTTTTTATGGTTGGGTAGTATTCTATTGTATATGTGTACCACATCTTCTTTACGTACTCATCTGTCGATGGACATTTAGGTTGTTTCCATGTCTTGGCTATCGTGAATAGTGCTGCTATGAACATAGGGGCATGTTTCTTTTTGAATTATAGTTTTGTCTGGATATATGCCCAGGAGTGGGATTGCTGGATCATATGGTAGTTCTATTTTCAGTTTTCTGGGGGAATCTCCATACTGTTTTCCACAGTGGCTGCACCAAATCACATTCCCACCAATAGTGTAGAAGAGCTCCCTTTTCTCCACATCCTCTCCAGCATTTGTTATTTGTAGACGTTTTAATGATGGTCGTTGTGACCAGTGTGAGGTGGTATGTCATTATAGTTTTGATTTTCATTTCTCTAATAATTAGCGATGTTGAGTATCTTTTCCTGTGCCTATTGGCATCTGTATTACTTCTTTGGAGAGATGTCTATTTAGGTCTTCTGCTCATTTTTCGATTGGGCTGTTTGTTTTTTGTTGTCGAGTTGTATGACCTGTTAGTATATTTTGGAAATTAAGCCCTTATCAGATGCATCGTTTGCAAATATTTTCTCCCATTCTCTAGGTTGTCTTTTCATTTGTTTATTGTTTCCTTTGCTGTGTAAAAGCTTATAAGTTTGATTAGGTCCCGTTTGTTTATTTTTGTTTTAATTTCTATTGCCTTGGGAGACCCACCTAAGAAAACATTTGTATGATTTATGTCAGAGAATGTTTTGCCTATGTTTTCTTCTAGGAGTTTTATGGTGTCATGCCTTATGTTTAAGTCTTTAAGCCGCTTTGAGTTTATTTTGGTGTATGGTGAGAAGGTGTGTTCTAACTTCATTGATTTACATGTGTCTGTCCAACTTTCCCAGCACCACTTGCTGAAGAGACTGTCTTTTTCCCATTGTATCAATATACTCGCCTCCTTTGTCTAAGATTAATTGTAGTGTGTGGGTTTACTTCTGGGCTGTCTATTCTGTTCCATTGATTCATATGTCTTTTTTTTTTTTTTTGCACCAATACAACAATATTTTGATTACTTTAGCTTTGTAGTATTGTCTGAAGTCTGGGATGGTTATGCCTCCTGTTTTGTGCTTTTTCTTCAGGATTGCTTTGGCAATTCTGGGTCTCTTATGGTTCCTTATGAATTTTAGGATTATTTGTTCTACTTCTGTGAAAGAGGTCATGGGTAATTCGATAGGGATCCCATTAAATCTGTAGATTGCTTTGGGTTGTGTGGCCATTTTAACAATGTTAAGTCTTCCAATCCAAGAGCATGGGATATCTTTCCATTTCTTTGAAACATCTTCAGTTTCCTTTATTAATGTTTTATAGTTCTCAGCATATAAGTCTTTCACCTCCTTCGTTAGGTTTATTCCTAAGTATATTATTTTTGGAATTGCAATTTTAAAAGATTTTTTTTTTTAACATTCCCTTTCTGATATTTCATTATTGGTGAAAAGAAAGGCAACTGATTTCTGTATGTTAACCTTGTATCCTGCTACCTTGCTGAATTCATTTATCAGTTCTAGCAGTTTCTGTGTGGAGTCTGTAGGGTTTTCTATATATAGTATCATCTGCATATGATGACAGTTTTACCTCTTCCCTTACAATTTGGATACCTCGTATTTCTTTTTCTTGTCTGATTGCTGTGGCTAGAACTTCCAATACTATGTTGAAGAGAAGTGGTAAAAGTGTCTTGTTCTAGATTTTAGTGGGAAGGTTTTCACCTTTTCACCATTTAGTATTATATTAGCTGTGGGTTTGTCATATATAGCTTTTACTATTTTGAAATATGTTCCCTCTATACCAACTTCGGTAAGAGTTTTTATCATGAATGGATATTGAATTTTGTCAAATGCTTTTTCTAAATCTATTGAGATGATCATATGGTTTGGTCTTTTCTTTTGTTTATGTGGTGTATCACATTGATTGATCTGCATATGTTGAACCATCCTTGTGAACTTGGGATAAATCCCACTTGGTCACGGTGTATGATTTTTTTGTTTTTTTCTAATTAAGTTGTTGGGTTTTTTTCACACACACACACTGTATTTTATTTTTACAAGAGATAAATAAACTGACACCAAGCATTGTAAATGGATGACCACAACAAAAGCAACAATGATTGCAATGAACAAACATGAAACACACTCATACTATATCATAATATTGACATTCACTCCAGTAATCCTCCACTGTAACAGCTCCTTTACTTTGCAGTGAAAATTGGTTTGTATATTTTTTGCCTCTGAGTCCTTGTGGGATTTCTCTTTTTCCAAACAGAAAGTCACAAAAATTATAATCATCCTTATCAGTTCACTCAGTCCCATGTAATTAATATTTTTTTCATCTTGATCTTTTGTTAGCACTTTTATGAATTCATCAGTTTTCCATTAGAGTTCTGAAAATGATTATTCACTCAGTTCAGCAGTATAGTCAGTTACCAGAAACCTGTACTTGTCAGAGTCTTTTCCTTGAATTCCTTGAAGATGAAACTCTTTTATAGGAACATTTTTGCAAAAGCATCAGACTACACTCAGAACTGTCTGTAAATGACAAAAGACTTAAAAATGACCACGGTTAGAGATTTGATGAAAGTTCATAATAATGCAATTGACAAGGAAATTTAGTTATTTCTGAGATATACATTTTAAAGTAATGACTTCAGACTATACTACAAAGCTACAGTAATCAAGACAGTATGGTACTGGCACAAAAACAGAAACATAGATCAATGAAACAGGATAGAAAGCCCAGAGATAAACCCATGCACATATGGTCACCTTATCTTTGATAAAGGAGGCAGGAATGTACAGTGGAGAAAGGACAGCCTCTTCAATAAGTGGTGCTGGGAAAACTGGACAGGTACATTTAAAAGTATGAGATTAGATCATTCCCTAACACCATACACAAAAATAAGCTCAAAATGGATTAAAGACCTAAATGTAAGGCCGGAAACTGTCAAACTCTTAGAGGAAAACATAGGCAGAACACTCTATGACATAAATCACAGCAAGATCCTTTTTGACCCACCTCCAAAGAAATGGAAATAAAAACAAAAATAAACAAATGGGACTTAATGAACGTCAAAGCTTTTGCACAGCAAAGGAAACCATAAACAAGACCAAAAGACAACCCTCAGAATGGGAGAAAATATTTGCAAATGAAGCAACTGACATAGGATTAACCTCCAAAATTTATAAGCGGCTCATGCAGCTCAATAACAAAAAACCAAACAACCCAATCCAAAAATGGGAAGAAGACCTAAATAGACATTTCTCCAAAGAAGATATAGAGACTGCCAACAAAGACATGAAAGAATGCTCAACATCACTAATCATTAGAGAAATGCAAATCAAAACTACGATGAGATATCATCTCACACCAGTCAGAATGGCCATCATCAAAAAATCTAGAAATAATAAATGCTGGAGAGGGTGTGAAGAAACGGGAACACGCTTGCACTGTTGGTGGGAATGTGAATTGGTTCAGCCACTATGGAGAACAGTATGGAGGCTCCTTAAAAAACTACAAATAGAACTACCATATGATCCAGCAATCCCACTACTGGGCATGTACCCTGAGAAAACCAAAATTCAAAAAGAGTCATGTACCAAAATGTTCATTGCAGCTCTATTTACAATAGCCAGGACATGGAAGCAACCTAAGTGTCCATCGACAGATAAATGGATAAAGAAGATGTGGCACATATATACAATGGAATATTAGCCCTAAAAAGAAACGAAATTGAGCTATTTGTAATGAGGTGAATAGACCTAGAGTCTGTCATACAGAGTGAAGTAAGTCAGAAAGAGAGAGACAAATAATGTATGCTAACAAATATATATGGAATTTAAGAAAAAAAAATGTCATAAAGAACCTAGGGGTAAGACAGGAATAAAGACACAGACCTACTAGAAAATGGACTTGACGATATGGGGAGGGGGAAGGGTAAGCTGTGACAAAGTGAGAGAGAGGCATGGACATATATACACTACCAAACGTAAGGTAGATAGGTAGGGGGAAGCAGCCGCATAGCACAGGGAGATCAGCTCGGTGCTTTGTGATTGCCTGGAGGGGTGGGATAGGGAGGGTGGGAGGGAGGGAGACGCAAAAGGGAAGAGATACGGGAACATATATCTATATCTATATATATATAACTGATTCATTTTGTTGTAAAGCAGAAACTAACACACCATTGTAAAGCAATTATACTCCAATAAAGATGTTAAAAAAATTAAAAATAAAGTAATAACTAGCAATATGACTTATAACATTATACCAGAGCATATAACATTTTTGGAAATTTCATGTAATGTCTGAAGCATTTATATTAACATGTTTCCATACAAATAACCCAAAGAAAGTTTAGTATTCGTTGGTTTTTTGTTTATTTGTTTGTTTTATTATACTGCAGGTTCTAATTAGTCATCAGTTTTATACACATCAGTGTATACATGTCAATCCCAATTGCCCAATTCAGCACACCACCATCCCCACTCCACTGCGGTTTTCACCCCTTGGTGTCCATACGTTTGTTCTCTACATATGTGTCTCAACTTCTGCCCTGCAAACCAGTTCATCGGTACCATTTTTCTAGGTTCCACATACATGCATTAATATACGATATTTGTTTTTCTCCTTCTGACTTGCTTCACTCTGTATGACAGTCTCTAGATGCATCCACGTCTCTACAAATGACTCAATTTCGTTCATTTTTATGGCTGAGTAATATTCCATTGTATATATGTACCCCTTCTTCTTTATCCATTAGTCTGTGGATGGGCATTTAGGTTGCTTCCATGACCTGGTTATTGTAAATAGTGCTGCAATGAACATTGGGGTGCATGTGTCTTTTTGAATTATGGTTTTCTCTGGGTATAGGCCGAGTAATGGGATTGCTGGATCATATGGTATAATTCTATTTTTAGTTTTTTAAGGAACCTCCATACTGTTCTCCATAGTGACTGTATCAATTTACATTCCCACCAACAGTGCAAGAGGGTTCCCATTTCTCCACACCCTCTCCAGCATTTGTTGTTTGTAGACTTTCTGATGATGCCCATTCTAACTGGTGTGAGGTGATACCTCATTGTAGTTTTGATTTGCATTTCTCTAATAATCAGTGATGTTGAGCAGCTTTTCATGTGCTTCTTGGCCATCTATATGTGTTCTTTGGAGAAATGTCTATTTAGGTCTTCTGCCCATTTTTGGATTGGGTTGTTCGTTTTTCTTTAGTATTGAGCTGCATGAGCTGTTTATATATTTTGGAGATTAATCCTTTGTCCATTTGCAAATATGTTCTCACATTCTGAGGGTTGTCTTTTGGTCTTGTTTATGGTTTCATTTGCCGTGTAAAAGTTTTTAAGTTTCATTAGGTCCCATTTGTTTATTTTTGGTTTTATTTCCATTACTCTAGGAGGTGGATCAGAAAAGATCTTGCTGTGATTTATGTCAAAGAGTGTTCTTCCTATGCTTTACTCTAAGAGTTTTATACTGTCTGGTCTTACATTTAGGTCTCTAATCCATTTTGAGTTTATTTTTGTGTATGGTGTTAGGGAGTGTTCTAATTTCATTCCTTTACATGGAGCTGTCCAGTTTTCCCAGCACCACTTATTGAAGAGACTGTCTTTTCTTCATTGTATATCTTTGTCTCCTTTGTCATAGATTAGCTGACCATAGGTGCGTGGGTTTATCTCTGTGCTTTCTGTCTTGTTCCATTGAGCTATGTTTCTGTTTTTGTGCCAGTACCATACTGTCTTGATTACTGTAGCTTTGTAGTATAGTCTGAAGTCAGGAAGCCTAATTCCTCCAGCTGCGTTTTTTTCCCCTCAAGACTGATTTGGCTATTTGGGGTCTTTTGTATCTCCATACAAATTTTAAGATTTTTGTTCTACTTCTGTGAACAGTGCCATTGGTAATTTGATACGGATTGCATTGAATCTGCAGATTGTTTTGGGTGGTATAGTCATTTTCACAATATTGATTCTTCCAGTCCAGGAACATGGTATATCTCTGGATCTGTTGGTATCATCTTCAATTTCTTTCATCAGTGTCTTATAGTTTTCTGCATACAGGTCTTTTGTCTCCCTAGGTACTTTTATTCCTAGGTATTTTATTCTTTTTGTTGCAGTGGTAAATATGAGTGTTTCCTTAATTTCTCTTTCAGATTTTTCATCATTAGTGTATAGGAATGCAAGAGAATTCTGTGCATTAATTTTGTATCCTGCAACTTTTCCAAACTCATTGATTAGCTCTAGTAGTCTTCTGGTGGCGTGTTTAGGATTCTCTATGTATAGTATCATGTCATCTGCAAACAGTGACAGTTTTACTTCTTCTTTTTCAATTTGTATTCCTTTTGTTTCTTTTTCTTCTCTGATTGCCGTGGCTAGGACTTCCCAAACTATGTTGAATAATAGTGGTGACAGTGGGTATCCTTGTTTCGTTCCTGATCTTATAGGAAATGCTTTCAGTACTCACCATTGAGAACAATGTTGGCTGTGGGTTTGTTGCATATGGCCTTTATTATGTTGAGGTAGGTTCCCTCTATACCCACTTTCTGGAGAGTTTTTCTCATAAATGGGTGTTGAATTTTGTCAAAAGCTTTCTCTGCATCTATTGAGATGAACATATGGTTTTTATTCTTCCGTTTGTTAATATGGTGTATCACATTGATTGATTTGCGTATATTGAAGAATCCTTGCATCCCTGGGATAAATCCCACTTGGTCATGGTGTATGATCCTTTTAATGTGTTGTTGGATTCTGTTTGCTAGTATTTTGTTGAGGATTTTTGTATCTATATTCATCAGTGATACTGGTCTGTAATTTTCTTTTTTTATAGTATTTTTGTCTGTTTTTGGTATCAGGGTGATGGTGGCCTCATAGAATGAGTTTGGGAGTGTTCTGCAGATTTTTGGAAGAGTTTGAGAAGGATGGGTGTTAGCTCTTCTCTAAATGTTTGATAGAATTCACCTGTGAAGCCTTCTGATCCTGGACTTTTGTTTGTTGGAATATTTTTAATCACAGTTTCAATTTCATTACTTGTGATTGGTCTGTTCATATTTTCTGTTTCTTCCTGGTTCAGTCTTGTAAGGTTTGAATTTGTCCATTTCTACCAGGTTGTCCATTTTATAGGCCTAGAGTTGCTTGTAGTAGTCTCTTAGGATGCTTTGAATTTCTACGGTGTCTATTGTAGCTTCTCCTTTTTCGTTTCTAATTTTATTGATTTGAGTCCTCTCCCTCTTTTTCTTGATGAGTCTGGCTAATGGTTTATCAATTTTGTTTATCTTCTCAAAGAATCAGCTTTTAGTTTTATTGAACTTTGCTATTGTTTCTATTTCATATATTTCTGCTCTGATCTTTATGATTTCTTTCTTTCTGCTAACTGTGTGTTTATTTTGCTTGTTTGTTTTGTTCTTTTTTTGCGGTACGCGGGCCTGTCACTATTGTGGCCTCTCCCATTGCGGAGCACAGGCTCTGGACGTGCAGGCTCAGCGGCCATGGCTCACGGGCCCAGCTGCTCTGCGGCATGTGGGATCTTCCCGGACCAGGGCACGAACCCGCGTCCCCTGCACCAGCAGGCGGACTCTCAACCACTGCGCCACCAGGGAGGCCCTAACTGTGGATTTCTTTTGTTGTTCTTTCTCTAGTTCCTTTAGGTGTAAGGTTACATTTTTATTTGAGATTTTTCTTGTTATTTGAGGTAGGCTTGTATAGCTATAAACTTCCCTCTTAGAACTGCTTTTGCTGCATCCTATAAGTTTTGGATCGTCATGTTTTCATTGTCTCTAGGTATTTTTTTGTTTCCTCTTTGATTTCTTCAGTGATCTCTTGGTTATTTAGTAATGTATTGTTTAGCCTTTATGTTTTTGTGTTGTTTACGTTTTTTTTCCTGTAATTGATTCCTAATCTCATAGCATTGTGGTCAGAAAAGATGCTTGATATGATTTCAATTTTCTTAAATTTACTGAGGCTTGATTTGTGACCCAACATGTGATCTCTCCTGGAGAATGTTCAATGCACACTTGAGAAGAAAGTGTAATCTGCTGTTTTTGGAAGGAATGTCCTCTAAATATCAGTTAAATCTATCTGGTCTATTGTGTCATTTAAAGCTTCTGTTTCCTTATTTATTTTCATGTTGGATGATCTGTCCATTGGTGTAAGTGAGGTGTTAAAGTCCCCCACTGTTATTGTGTTACTGTCAGTATCCTCGATTATAGCTGTTAGCAGTTGCCTTATGTATTGAGGTGCTCCTATGTTGCATGCATATATATTTATAATTGTTATACTTTCTTCTTGATCTGTTGACCATTATGTAGTGTCCTTCCTTGTCTCTTGTAACAGTCTTCATTTTAAAGTCCATTTTATCTGATATGAGTATAGCTACTACAGCTTTCTTTTGATATCTTTTTGCATGGAATATCTTTTTCCATACCCTCACTTTCAGTATGTATGTGTCCCTAGGTCTGAAGTGGGTCTCTTGTAGACAGCATATATATGGGTCTTGTTTTTGTATCCATCCAGGAAGCCTGTATCTTTTGGTTAGAGCATTTAATCCATTCACGTTTAAGGTGATTATCAATATGTATTTTCCTATGACCATTTTCTTAATTGTTTTGGGTTTGTTTTTGTAGGTCCTTTTCTTCTCTTGTGTTTCCCACTTAGAGAAGTTCCTTTAGCATTTGTTGTAGAGCTAGTTTGGTGGTGCTAAATTCTCTTAGCTTTTGCTTGTCTGTAAAGCTTTTGATTTCTCCATCAAATCTGAATGAGATCCTTTCCAGGTAGAGTAATCTTGGTTGTAGGTTCTTCCCTTTCATCACTTTAAGTATATCATGCCACTCCCTTCTGGCTTATAGGATTTCTGCTGAGAAATCAGCTGTTAACCTTATGGGAGTTCCCTTGTATGCTATTTGTCGTTTTTCCCTTGCTGCTTTCAATAATTTTTCTTTGTCTTTAATTTTTGCCAGTTTGATTACTGTGTGTCTACGCGTGTTTCTTCTTGGGTTTATCCTGTATGGGACTCGATGTGCTTCCTGGACTTGGGTGGGTATTTCCTTTCCCATGTTAGGGAAGTTTTCTACTATAATCTCTTCAAATATTTTCTCGGGTCCTTTCTCTCTCTCTTCTCCTTCTGTGACCCCTGTAATGCAAATGTTGGTGTGTTTAATGTTTTCCCAGAGGTCTCTTAGGCTGTCTTCATTTCTTTTCATTCTTTTTTCTTTATTCTGTTCTGCAGCAGTGAATTCCACCATTCTGTCTTCCTGGTCACTTATCCGTTCTGCTGCAGTTATTCTGCTGTTGATTCCTTCTAGTGTAGTTTTCATTTCAGTTATTGTATTGTTCGTCTCTGTTTGTTTGTTCTTTAATTCTTGTAGGTCTTCGTTAAACATTTCTTGCTTCTTCTAGATCTTTGCCTCCATTCTTTATTGAGGTCCTGGGTCATCTTCCCTATCATTATTCTGAATTCTTTTTCTTGAAGGTTGCCTATCTCCACTTCATTTAGTTGTTTTTCTGGGGTTTTATCTTGTTCCTTCATCTGGTATATAGCCCTCTGCCTTTTTATCTTGTCCGTCTTTCTGTGAATGTGGTTTTTGTTCCACAGGCTGCAGGATTGTAGTTCTTCTTGCTTCTGCTCTCTGCCCTCTGATGGTTGAGGCTATCTAATATGCTTGATGGGAGGGACTGGTGGTAGGTAGAGCTGACTGTTGCTCTGGTGGGCAGAGCTCAGTAAAACTTTAATCCACTTGACTGCTGATGGGTGGGGCTGAGTTCCCTTCCTGTTGCTTGTTTGGCCTGAAGCAACCCAACACTGGAGCCTCCCTCAGGTCTTTGGTGGGGTTCATGACAGACTCTGGGAGGGCTCACACCAAGGAGTACTTCCCAGAACTTCTGCTACCAGTGTCCTTGTCCCCAAGGTGAGCCACAGCCACCCCCTGCCTCTGCAGGAGACCCTCCAACACTAGCAGGTAGGTCTGGTTCCGTCTCCCCTGGGGTCACTGCTCCTTCCTCTGGGTCCTGATGTGCACACTGCTTTGTGTGTGCCCTCCAGTAGTGGTGTCTCTGTTTCCCCCAGTCCTATCGAAATCCTGCAACCAATTCCCACTAGGCTTCAAAGTCTGATTCTGTCGGAATTCCTCCTCCCATTGCCGCACCCCCAGGTTGGAAAGCCTGACGTGGGGCTCAGAACCTTCACTTCAGTTGGTGGACTTCTGTGGTATAAGTGTTCTCCAGTCTGTGAGTCACCCACCCACCAGTTATGGGATTTGAGTTTACTGTGATTGTGCCCCTCCTACCATCTCATTGTGGCTTCTCCTTTGTCTTTGGATGTGGGGTATCTTTTTTGGTGAGTTCCAGTGTCTTCCTGTCAATGATTGTCCAGCAGCTAGTTGTGATTCTGGTGTTCTCGCAAGAGGGAGTGAGAGCACGTCCTTCTACTCCGCCATCTTGTTTCCTCCTCCTAAACTCATGGTGTATGATTTTTATGTATTGTTGGATTCAGTTTGCTAATGTTTTGTTGATAATTTTGGCATCTATATTCATTAAAGATATTGGCCTGTAATTTTTTTTGGTGGTTTCTTTGTCTGGTTTTGGTATCAGGGTGTTGGTGGCTTCATAGAATGTCTTTGGGAGTGTTCCCTCCTCTTCAACTTTTTGGAAGAATTTGAGAAGGATTGGTATATGTTCTTCTTTGTATGTTTGGTAGAATTCGGCTGTGAAGCCATCTGGTGTTGGACGTTTGTTTGTAGGGAGAATTGAAATCACAGATTGTATTTCAGTTCTTCAGTTCTTGTGATCAGTCTTTTCAAATGATCTATTTCTTCTGGATTCAGTTTTGGTGGGCTGTTATGTTTGTAGAAACTTGTCCATTTCTTCTAGGTTGTCAAATTTGTTGGCATATAATTATTCATAGTATTCCCTTACGGTCTTTTGTATTTGTGCCGTATCAGTTGTTATGCCTCTTTTTCATTTCTTGTTGTTTTTTTTTGTGTGTGTGTGTGTTCTTTCTCTTTTCTTCTTGGTGAGCCTGGCCAGAGGTTTGTCAGTCTTGTTTATCCTTTCAAAGATCCAGCTCTTGCTTTTATTGACTTTTTCTATTATTTTTTTCCTCTATTTTATTTATTTCCTCTCTTTATTTCCTTCCTTCTTCTGACTTTAGGTTTTGTTTAGTTCTTTTTCTAATTCTTTTAAGTGGTAGGTTAGGTTGTTTATTTGAGATTTTTCTTATTTTTTGAGTAAAGCTTGTATTGCTATGAACTTCCCTCTAATAACTGCTTTTGCATCCCATAGATTTTGTATGGTTGTGTTTTCATTGTCATTTATCTGAAGGTATTTTTAGATTTCCTCTTTGATTTCATCATTGACCCATTGGTTTTTCAGTAGCATGTTGTTTAGTCTCCATGTAATGTTTTTTTTTTTTTTAATCATTTCTTTTTCTGTGGTTAATTTCTAGTTTCATGCTGTTGTGGTCAGAAAAGATGCTTGAGATAATATCTGTACTCCTGAAATCCCTGAGCTTTGTCTTGTGCCCTTGTATATGGGTAACCCTAGAGAATGTTCCATGTGCACTTGAAAAGAATGTGTATTCTGTTTTTTTTGGATATAGTGTCCTCAAAATATCAATTAAGTCTAACTGTTCTATTGTATCATTTAGTATCTCTGTTGCCTTATTGCTTCTCTGTCTGGAAGATCTACTGATGTGAGTGGGGTGTTAATGTCTCCTACTATTATTGTATGCCTGTCAGTTTCTCCCTTTATGTTCATTAGTATTTCTTTTATGTATTTGGGTGCTCCTCTATTAGGTGCATATATGTTTATGAATGTAAAATCCTCTTCTTATATTGATCCTTTTATCATTAATTTTGTCCTTCTATAGCTTTCTTTATGCCCTTTGTTTTAAAGTTTATTTTGTCTGATGTGAGTATTGAGACACCTGCTTACTTGTCATTTCTGTTTGCATGAAATATCTTTTTCCATCCCCTCACTTTCAGTCTATGTGTATCCTTTGCCCTAAAGTGGGTCTCTTTTAGGCAGCATATCATAGGCTCTTATTTTTTTAATCCAATCTGCCACTCTGTCTTTTAATTAGAGTATTTAGTCCATTTACATTTAAGGTAATTATTGCTAAGATATATATTTGTTGCCATGTTAAACCTTGTCTTCCCATTGATTTTATATTTCTTCTTTGTTCCTTTTACTTTTTGTTTTTCCTTTAGTGGCTTGGCTATTTTCTTTTCTATCAATATTATACTTATTTTCTTTCTGGTTTGTTTTTGATTTGTGGTTACTCTGTTTTTCAAGTATGTTAACCCCTTCCTATAAGTACTTGCCTTAGACTTTTAGTCATATAGGCTCAAACACATTCTAGGGAAAAAAAATCTACATTTTCTTACTCTCCTCCCCCTCATTTTATGATTTTGATGTCCTCTTTTACATCTTCATGTTCATCCTTTTTCTGTTCATTGTGGTTATCATCACCTTCTCGAAAAATTTTTTGATTTTTTAAAAAAATCTGTGTACTGGCTTATTTAAGTGACTTATTTTCCAATTGTGATTTTGTCCTTCCTATAGATTCTTACTTCTTTTCTATTTAGGGAAGACCTTTCAATCTTTCCTTTAGGATAGGTTTAGTATTGCTGTATTCTTTTAGTTTTTGCTGTTCTGCGAAATTCTTTATCTCTTCTTCTTTTTTAAATGATGATCTTGCTGGGTAGAGTATCCTAGTTCGCAGATTTTTCCCTTTCAGGACTTTGAATATATCTTGCCACTCCCTTCTGGCCTGCAACATTTCTTTAGAGAAATCAGCTGATAGCCTTATGGGGGTTCCCTTGTAATTAACCCTTTGTTTTTCTCTTGCTGCCTTTAGAATCCTCTCTTTAACTTTTGCCATTTTTATTATATCTTGGTGTAGGTCTGTTTGGAACCCTCTGTGCTTCCTGTACCTAGATATCTGTTTCCTTCTTAGGTTTGGGAAGTTTTCAGCCATAATTTCTTCAAATGCATCTTTTGATCTCCTTTTTTCTTTCTTCCCCTTCTGGAATCTATTATATGTAGGTTGGCACGCTTTATATTATCCAATAGGTCTCTTATATATTGCTTTTTTTTTTTTTTTTTTTTGGCTTTCTGTCTGCTGTCCTGATTGAGTGATTTCCATTATTCTATCTTCCAGGTTACTTATTCATTCTTCATTATTCATTGCCTTTAGCTCAGCTTTCATTTCTGTAAATGAGTTTTCTAATTTTTCTTGGTTCCTCTTTATAGTTTCTAGCTCCTTTTTACAGTACTCTGCATTTCTGTTGATAGCCTTTCTTAATTCCTTCAGTATTTTCATTATCTCCTTTTTGAAATCAGTGTCTATTAGACGTAAGAGATGTGCTTTATTGCTTGCTCTTTCAGGGGAATGCTCTTTGTCTTTTAACTTGCAGTGGTTCCTCTGATTCTCCATTTTACTTATATTCTCTTACTCTGTGAGTTTAGGAGAAACAGTTATCTACTGTGGTCTTGGAGGATTATTTATCTGTGGTGTCATCCCTGTGTAGGTTTAATATATTTGGTGTGAAGTCCGTTTTTAGTATGGATGCCTGTCACCTCTTTCTTCAGTGTGTGCTGGTTGTTATCCCTTTGAT
The DNA here is from genome assembly GCF_963924675.1 of Phocoena phocoena. Classification (NCBI taxonomy): domain Eukaryota; kingdom Metazoa; phylum Chordata; class Mammalia; order Artiodactyla; family Phocoenidae; genus Phocoena; species Phocoena phocoena. The sequence goes on from NC_089232.1 coordinate 49,283,461, forward strand.
AGATTAGGGGGTGTGCAGATGTGGTGGCTGGTGCCTGGTCTTGGGTCCTTTGTGGCTCAGATGTGCCCCATGACACATATGGGAGTGGAGGTGGATGTCAACCACTCCTGGAGTTTGAGTGGGAGGCGGCAGGGGCCTGTGACCACTCCTGGGGTCTGGGCTGCTTCCAGTTGAGGCTGGTGGCGGTTGAGGCCTGTGTAGGCAGTGACCTGCCCTCTGTGAGCACACACACAGGGGAAAAGGTTACAGTCTGGGTCCTGACTCTACCCGTGTGCATACCCCCAAACAACAGCTACTGGCCTCTAAGGAGGCCCAGGCTTCCTCCACATACACCCTGAGCCATGGTCACACTGGATTCCAGCCCCGACCCCCCACCCCCGCTCAGTCTCTGTCTCCACACAGCCAACCCCAGTCCTCTCCCCAGTTGATCTCTGAAGCCCGAGTTCCAGCCCCCAGCCCCCACCAGCACCAGTGGACGCAGGTGTCAGGCTGAGTGCAGGCCAGGGCACTGACTGACTGTGCAGTTCTCCCTCTGCTCTGGCTGCTGCAACCTGAATGGTGCCTTCTCCTCTAAGGCTCTGAAACTCCCCTCTGTCCCGGCTGATCTCCCTGCTGGTGAGGGAGCTTCCCAGGGTGCATGAACTTTTCCTGTTTCACAGCTCCCTCCGAGGGGTGCAAGTCCTGACCTGAATCCTTTCTCCCTTTTTTTCTTTTCCTTTTTGCTTTTTTCCTACCCAGTTACGTGATTTTCTTGCCCTTTCAGCAGTCTGAGGTCTTCTGCCACCGTTTGTTAGATATCCTGTGAGAATCATTCCACACGTAGATGTATTTTTGTTGTATTTGTGGGAGAGAGTGAACTTCACATCCTGCTACTCTGCCATCTTGATCATTACAATTGTGCTTCTGACTTATTTTTACTTAATCATTGAGAAAGTATTCATCAAGTTAATAAGAAGTAGGATAATCTTTCTACTCAACTGACTTATAGCAATTTGAATGCAAAAGGCATTCTTTTATCAGGAACTTTTACAGAAAACTCATATTTCTTCTTTCTCTTAAGACAGAAGACAACCAGGGCCTGTTTCCCAAATGACAACAATTGATTGGGGCTGAGTAGCTCTGCCCCCTTGAGCTGGGCCTGTGCCCTCCAGCATGCCCAGTTCATCAATACTCATAACACATATGCATATCCACCTATCATTTTGGCCCCTGCCAGTACTCCTGTGGAAATCCGAGTGTGGGATGGTCTCTGCTCTAGTTTTCAGAACTTGCTGAACATGTACAGAGCCACAGGTCCCAGGACTCTTGTTCTAAATAGATATTTTAGAGCACTCCTAGGCCTTATATCCATTTTACTTTATTAATGCCAATTTTGGCCTCTTGGGATAACAAATAAAGTTGATGTGTAGCTTCCAATCAAACCAAAGTGTTTATGAAGAAGACGCTTAACAAAGCCAGAGCTCTGAAATATTACACTTGACTGTAAAAGTCTTTTGTTCTAATGAGCCAAAGAAGAAATATGAAGCATTAAAGCCAAACCAGCAAAGGTGTGTTTTATTAGCTGGACAAAGTAGAAAATGGGAAACTGTGAACATGAGTGTTTATGGCTGCAGAAATTTTAGAAAGCCTAGAAAGAAAAAGAGAGCAGATGTGTTGCCTGAGGCACCCCAAAATGAAGAACTCTTATTGTTCTTCTGGGTAAGAAAGATATTATTCAGGGAATCTCTAGAGTTTTTCTGATCCTTGCTCAGTGAGAACGGCTCTGTGGTCCAAAATGGGCACTGACTGCTTCACTTGGTGGCCTTTTATTATTCCTCTCTTGCCAGCTCTTCCACGTGGTTCTTATTACTCAGCCCTAAGTAGCAGTGTGTGTGTATGTGTGTGTGTGCATGCACGTGCGCGCGCAGGAGAGGGATGGAGGTGGAGTGTAGTGAACTCTGGGGTGGAGGTGGGGTGCAGTGAACTCTTTTGCCTGCACTGGGGAGGCAAGCTGACAAAGGCCAGAGGATCAGAGTCAAGAAGAGCTTTGCGCGCACCAGGGAGAAAGGAAAAAAAGCAAGAGTTTCTGACTCAGTTTCAATAATCAATGTCCATGTTCTTTAATTGGCAATGAGGTCAAGTCTCTGTCTCTCTGTCACACACATGCACCTAAACACACGTGCACACACACATACTTTTCTTACAACAAAACGGATCTAAATATCAAATAGAAGAAAAAGTAAAAACCCTCAGTGGTTAGTAGAAATTTAATGTTTTATGCTTGAAATCAGAAGTGAGCGAAAAGAATATTCAGGGTGTATATTTTAATCAATCAATACTTTGTCAATTTTTCATGTGAAAGATTTTCCCCTTGTTCATTAAATAATGCTAATATATTGTTGCTATGTCAAGATATATATTCCACATCCAATATGGAGGAACCCATCCCATGATTCTCAAAGGACAGGAATTTGTCTTTTATCTTACCGATGTTTATTTATCTGCTTCTGCTTACATGTATATTCCTAGTACCTGTGGATTGATCTAAGTCTTTGAAACTTCTTGCATTATCTTATAATTACCCTATGCAAACATGTATATTTCATGCTGCATAAGTATCTTAGAATAATGAATGGAGTACTGTGTGATAAAATCTGTTATGAAATATGAATAAAATAATTAGATAAGACTTAAATGAAAAGTTGCTCATATTCATTCCACTTCTAGGTCTTTAAAAATGCTTCCCCATACCTAAACATATAGAATAGAAATGACCAAACTGAGGGTGATAATTGAGTAAAAGAGTTCTTGTGAAGGCAGAAAGGGGTGGAATCCAAGACAAATGTAAAGGAGTTTAATGAAAGATAAGAAAACCCTTCTAATTGGAAGGAAGTTAGAGAGAATGGTTATCCATACAAGTAAGTTAATAGACCCAATGGTCATTCAATTGCCTCTATTTCTTTTTTTCCTAATGATTTAAGAAGCAAGCTAAGGAGGCTTTAGGAGTTCGAAGAGAAAAGATGTGAAATAACGATTTCAAAGAGTGAGCACTAGGGGATTTCTGGGCAGAGTTGAAGGCCAATTTGAAATTAGTGGTTATGATTATAAAAGGTTAGACCAATTAGCAATTTTACCACGTTGAATGTGGACTGCAGGCACCAACTAGGTTGATAATAGGTTTAATTAGACTTAGGAATTCATTTGTAAGGCTATCTCTTTTAATTACTGTTTCCATATGAAGTTGTTTATTGCCTGAAAATTTAATTTCATGAAAACTCAGCACCATAATGTTTGTAGGAAAGTGGAAATAAGACTAAGCCCAGATGCAGGCTAGTGTGATTATGTTCACAGAGGTCATTGCTTTTGAACATGAGGATAACTCTTTCACTTAAAAAGAAGGTGGGTCCTAGTCACAGATTTTGCATATTCTATCACCATGTGTACAGTGTATCTCTCACTCGGTTCAAAAATAATAGAAAATATACATATCCATTTTTGATGATTTTCCACGGGAGTGACCAGAAATAATAAAATTGAGGTGACAAAAATTCAAAGATGAAGTGAAGGATGTCATTATTCCAGGGTATGGCAAGTCGTGGGGTCTCCAAACAGAAGGAAAAAAAAGTAAGTTAAAGAGTAGACAATAAGTGGAAATTCCCTGGCCGTCCAGTGGTTAGGACTCTGCACTTCCACTGGTCCCTGGTCAGGGAACCAAGATCCCACAAGCTGCATGGCATGGCTAAAAAAAAAAAAAAAAAAAAGAAGAGTAAACAATAAGTGATTATTACTCACCTCTTCATGTGTATTTATGCCACCACTTAAGAATGTTTCATCACTTTTTCATCCCATCAACAGTGTCAACAAAGCTTGATATCTCCACAGAGGAAATCTTGAGTCAAGTAGACACTGAGCATGGGAAGGACAGTGTTTCATTTTTGGTGCTGCTTGATGAGTTTATTGAAACCAAGAGTTGTTTTCCTACTACCCTATACCAAACAGACACCGCATAACCTCCACATAGTTAAAGGCAAAGGAGGGCCATGGGGGAGTCCTAGTTAATATTCCCTATACAGGTAGATTACACAATTGTCTGGAGTTAAGAGATTATGCCATGGTTTGAATTTTTTTTAATTTATTGGAATATAGTGGATTTACAATGTTGTGTTAGTTTCAGGTGTACAGGAAAGTGATTCAGTTATACATGTACATATATTCATTCTTTTCTAGATTCTTTTCTCATATAGGTTATCACAGAATACTGATTATATTCCCAGTGCTATACAGTAGGTCCTTGTTGGTTGTTTATCTTATATAGTGTGTGTGTGTTCATCCCAGGCTTCTGATTAATCCCTCTCCACCCATGTTTCCTGTTTGGTAATCATAAATTAGTTTTTAATATCTGTCTCAGAAATAAGTTCATTTGTTTCTTTTCTTTTAAAAAAAATTGTTTCCACATATGAGTGATACCATATGATATTTGTCTTTGTTGGACTTACTTCACTTAGTATGATAATCTCTAGGTCCACCCATGTTGCTGCAAATGGCATTTCATTCTTTTTTATGGCTGAGTAATGTTCTATTGTATATATGTACCACATCTTCTTTATCCATTCCTCTATCAAAGCACATTTAGGTTGCTTCCATGTCTTGGCTATTGTAAATAGTGCTGCGATGAACATTGGGGTGCATGTATGCTTCCAAACTATGGTTTTTCTGCAGATATATGCCCAGGAGTGGGATTGCTGGATCATATTTTTAGTTTTTGAAGGAACCTCCATACTGTTCTCCATAGTACCTATACCATTTACATTCCTACCAACAGTATAGGAGGGTTCCCTTTTCTCCACACCCTCTCCAGCATTTACAGTTTGCAGACTTTTTGATGAAGTCCATTCTGAGCAGTGTGAGGTGATACCTCATTGGGGTTTTGATTTTGATTGGGTTGTTTGTTTATATTGAGCTGCATGCATTGTTTGTATATTTTGAAGATTAATCCCTTGTTGATTGCTTCGTTTGCAAATTTTTTCTCCCATTCTGTGGGTTGTCTTTTCATTTTGTTTATGGTTTCCTTTGCTGTGCAGAAGCTTTTAAGTTTAATTAGGTCCCATTTTTTATTTTTATTTTCATTACTTTAGGAGGTGGATCAAAAAAGATATTGCTGTGATTTATGTCAAAGAGTGTTCTACCTATGTTTTGCTCTAGGAGTTTTATAGTGTTCCATCTTAAATTTAGGTCTTTGACCCATTTCAAGTTTATTTTTGTGTATGATGTTAGAGAGTGTTGTAATTTCATTGTTTTACATGTAGCTGTCCAGTTTTCCCAGTGCCACTTATTGAAGAGACTGTCTTTTCTCCATTGTACATTCTTGCCTCCTTTGTCATACATTAATTGACCATAGGTGCGTGAGTTTATTTCTGGGATTTCTATCCTGTTCCATTGATCTATATTTCTGTTTTTCTGCTAGTACTATACTGTTTTGGTGACTGTAGCTCTGTAGTACGGTCTGAAGTCAGTGAGCTTGATTCCTCTGGCTCCATTTTTCCTTCTCAAGGTTGCTTTGGCTATTTGAGGTCTTTTGTGTCTCCATACAAATACTAAGATTTTTTTGTTCTAGTTCTGTGAAAAATGCGATTGGTAATTTGATAGGGGTTGCACTGAATCTGTAGATTGCCTTGGGTAGTACAGTCACTTTCACAATATTGGTTCTTCCAATCTACGAACATGGTATATCTTCCATCTGTTTATGTCATCTCCAATTTCTTTCATTAGTGTCTTATAGTTTTCAGAGTAGAGATCTTATGTCTCATTAGGTAAGTTTATTCCTGGGTATTTTATTCTTCTTGATGTGATTGTAAAAGGGATCATTTCCTTAATTTCTCTTTCTAATCTTTTGTTGTTAGTATATAGGAATGCAAGAGATTTCTGTGTATTAATTTTGTATTCTGCAACTTTACCAAATTTATTGTTGAGCTCTAGTAGTTTTCTGGCAGTATCTTTAGAATTTTCTATGTATAGTGTGTCATCTGCAAACAGTGATGGTTTTACTTCTTCTTTTCCAATTTGGATTACTTTTATTTCTTCTTCTTCTCTGATTGCTGTGGCTAGGACTTCTAAAACTCTGTTGAATGATAGTGGCAAAATTGGACATCCTTGCCTAGTTCTTGATCTTAGAGGGAATGCTTTCAGCTTTTCACTGTTGAGAATGCTGTTAGCTGTGGGTTTGTTATATATGACCTTTATTATATTGAGGTAAATTCCCTCTATTCCTGTCTGGACAGCTTTTATCATAAATGGGTGTTGAATTTTTTCAAAAGCTTTTTCTGTATCTGTTTAGATGATCATATGGCTTTTTTTCTTCAGTTTGTCACTATGGTGTATCACATTGATTGATTTGTGGATATTGAAGAATCCTTGCACCCCTGGGATAAATCCCACTTGATCATGGTGTATCATCCTTTTAATGTATTGTTGGATTCGGATTGCTAGTGTTTTCTTGAGGATTTTTATGTCTAGTTTCATCAGTGATTTTGGCTTGTAATTTTCTTTTTTTGTGTGATATCCTTGTCTGCTTTTGGTATCAGGGTGATGGTAGCCTCATAGAATGAGTTTGGAAGTGTTCCTTCTTCTGCAACTTCTTGGAATAGTTTCAGAAGGATAGATGTTAAATCTTCTCTAAATGTTTGATAGAATTCACCTGTGAAGCCATCTGGTCCTAGACTTTTGTTTGTTAGAAGTTTTTTAAATCACAGTTTCACTTTCAGTGCTTGTGATTGGTCTGTTCATATTTTCTATTTCCTCCTGGTTCAATCTGGGGAGATTGTACCTTTCTAAGAATTTGTCCATTTCTTCTAGGTTGTCCATTTTATTAGCATAGAGTTGCTTGTAGTAGTCTCTTAGGATGCTTTGTATTTCTGCAGTGTCTGTTGTAACTTCTCCTTTTTCATTTCTAATTTTATTGATTTGAGTCCTCTCTCTCTTTTTCTTGATGAGTCTGGCTAAAGGTTTTCAATTTTGTTTATCTTTTCAAAGAACCAGCTTGTAGTTTCATTGATCTTTGCTATTGTTTTCTTTGTTTCTATCTCATTTATTTCTGCTACGATCTTTATGATTTCTTTCCTCCTACTAAGTTTGGGTTTTGTTTGTTCCTCTTTCTCTAGTTGCTTTAGGTGTAAGGTTAGGTTATTTATTTGTGATTTTTCCTGTTTCTTGAGGTAAGATTGTATTGCTGTAAATGCCCCTCTTAGAACTTCTTTTGATGTGTCCCAAAGGTTTTGGATTGTCATGCTTTCATTTTCATTTGTCTCTAGGTATTTTTAAATTTTCTCTTTGATTTCTTCAGTGATCCATTTGTTGTTTAGTAACATATTATTTAGCCTCCATGTGTTTGTGTTTTTTTTACAGTTTTTTTCTTGTAATTGATTTCTAACCCCATAACCTTGTGGTCAGAAAAGATGCTTGATGTGATTTCAACTTTCTTAAATTTTTTTTTTTTTTTTTTTTTTTTTTTTTTTGCAGTACGCAGGCCTCTCACTGCCGTGGCCTCTGCCGCTGCGGAGCACAGGCTCCAGACGTGCAAGCTCAGTGGCCGTGGCTCACGGGCCCAGCCGCTCTGTGGCATGTGGGATCTTCCCGGACCAGGGCACGAACCCATGTCCCCTGCATTGGCAGGCGGACTCTCAACCACTGCGCCACCAGGGAAGCCCTCCAGCTTTCTTTTGATTTCCATTTACATGGAATACCTTTTTCCATCCCCTCACTTTCAGTCTGTATGTGGCCCTAGGTCTGAAGTGAGTCTCTTGTAGACTGCACATAAATGGGTCTTGTTTTTGTGTCCATTCAGCCAGTCTATGTCTTTTGGTTGGAGCATTTATTCAATTTACATTTAAGTTAATTATCCACATGAATGTTCTAATTGCCATTTTGTTGATTGTTTTGGATTTTTAAAAATAAATTTAATTAATTAATTTTTGGCTGCATTGGGTCTTCGTTGCTGCATGCGGGCTTTCTCTAGTTGCAGTGAGCGGGGGCTACTCTTTGTTGCGGTGCGCGGGCTTCTCATTGCAGTGACTTCTCTTTGTTGCAGAACATGCGCTCTAGGCACTCTGGCTCAGTAGTTGTGGCTCGGGGGCTCTAGAGCTCAGGCTCAGTAGTTTTGGTGCATGGGCTTAGTTGCTCTGTGGCATGTGTGATCTTCCTAGACCAGGGCTCAAACCCTTGTGCCCTGCATTGGCAGGTGGATTCTTAACCACCGCACCACCAGGGAAGTCCCTTGGATTTATTTTTGAAGGTCTTTTTTCTTCCCTTCCTCTTTGTTCTCTTCTCTTGTGATTTGATGTCTATCTTTAGTGATGTGATTGCTTTTTCGTTTTTGTGTCTGTATCTATTGTAGATTTTTGGTTTGTGGTTCCCATGAGGTTTTGCTATACAGTAAGCCCCCTACATACCAACGAGGTCCATTCTGAGAGCACATTCATAAATCCAACTTGTTCGTAAGTCCAAGAAAGTTAGCCTAGGTATCCAATGAACACAACTAGCTACATAGTACTGTACTGTTATAGGTTTATAATACTTTTCACACAGATAGTACATAAAAAACAAACACACACAAAAAACATTTTTAATCTCGCAGTACAGTACCTTGAAAAGTTCAGTAGTACAGTACAACAGCTGGCATACAGGGGCTGGCACTGAGTGAACAGGCAAGAAGAGTTACTGACTGGAGGAGGGAGAGGAGGTGGGAGATGGTAGAGCTGAAGGATTATCAGCAATAGGAGACGGTGGGCAAGTTGCAGTTTCACTCATGCCTGACATTGATGGCACAGGTTCTGGTTCCTTGCTGGCTTCAATTCTTTCTACCCTCTTGAAAAAACGAACCAGTGATGTCTGGATAGTAGCCCGTTTTTTCTTGTCATAGATGACATGGTAGCACTGGATTGCTTTATGAATGGCTGCTGCAACCTTTGTGTACGATCTATGTTCGGGTCCTGTGCCTCTAAACTAAGAATGCCTCCTTAAATAATGAAAATCCCCTTGCCATTTCCTGTGTCATGAATCACTTTCCATCAGGTCTTCATTAGTAAGCTCCTCATGTTGCACAGCAAGGAGTTCAATGAAGTTGTCCTCTTCCAGATCTAGCTACAGCTTCTTGCTGAGGGTCACGTGATTGGATATGCAAACGCATGTTCTCATCTTTCAAAGTTCACAACTTGAAGGTTCATATGTAGGCAACTTACTCTATCAGTTTATATATGTACAAGATTGTTTTAACTTGCTGATCTCTTAATTTCAAATGAATTTCCAGTATCCTGCATTTGTATTCTCCTCTTCTCATGGTTGCTGGTTGTGATATCATATTTGTGTGTGGATGATTTCCTACCTTGACTTTATGTTTGACTTTACCTGTGAGCTTCCCCATTCGTAGTTTTCTTGATTCCGCTTGCGGCCTCTTTTCTGCCAAGAGAAGTTCCTTTAGGATTTGTTGTAAGGCTGGTTTGGTGGTGCTAAATTCTCTTAGCTTTTCCTTGCCTTTAAACTGTTGACTTCCCTGTCACATCTGAATGAGAGCCTTGCTGGGTAGAGTATTCTCGGTTGTAGGTTTTTCCCTTTCATCACTTTAAATATATCATGCCACTCCCTTCTGGCCAGCAGAGCTTCTGCTGAGAAATCAGGTGATAACCTTATGGGGGTTCCCTTGTTTGCTGTTTATTGCTCTTCCCTTGTTGCTTTTAATGTTTTCTGTCTTTAATTTTTGTCAGTTTGATTAATATGTGTCTTGGCATGTTCCTCCTTGGGTTTATCCTGTATGGCGCTCTCTGAGCTTCCTGGACTTGAATGTTTCCTTTCTTGTGTTAGGGCAGTTTTTGCCTGTAATCTCTTCAAATATTTTCTCAGGCCTTTTCTGTCTTTCTTGTCCTTCTGGGACCCCTACAGTGTGAACGTTGGTGCATTTAATGTTGTCCCAGATATCTCTGAGACTGTCCTCATTTCTTTTCTTTTTTTTTTTCTTTATTCTGTTCCATGGCAGTGATTTCCACCAATCTGTCTTCCAGCTCACTTATTTGTTCTTCTGCCTCAGTTATTCTGCTATTGATTCCTTCTAGTGTGTTTTTCATTCCAGTTATTGCATCATTTATCTCTGTTCTTTAAATCTTCTAACTCTTTATTAAACAACGCTTGTAACTTCTGGTCTGTGCCTCCATTCTTTTTCTGAGGTCTTGGATCATCTTTACTATCATTACTCTAAATTCTTTTCCAGGTAGATTGTCTATCTTCTCTTCATTTAGTTGTTCTTGTGGGTTTTTATCTTTTTCCTTCGTCTGAAACATATTTTTCTGCCATCTCATTTTGTCTAAATTTCTGTGTTTGTGGACTCCTTTCCTCTGGCTGGAGGGTCGTAACTCCTTTTGCTTCTGGTGTCTGCTCTTTGGTGTGTGGGGTTGGTCCTGAGGCTTGTGGATGCTTCCTGGTGAGCGGGACTGGTGCCTGCCCATTGGTGGGTGGAGCTGGGTCTTATCCCTCTAGTGGGCAGGACGTGTCAAAGGGTGTGTTTTGAGGTGGCTGTGAGCTCAGTATGGCTTTAGTTACCCTGTCTGCTGATGTCTGGGTCTGTGTTCCCCTCCTGCTGGTTGTTTGGCCTGAGGCATTCCAGCACTGGAGCCTGGTGCCTGTAGGGCCAGGCCCTGATGGCAAAATGGTGACCTCTGGGAACGCTCACACCAATCAACATTCTCTGGGGCCTCTGTCACCAGTGTTGTTGCCCCACCCCCACTCTGGTGAGCCACAGCTGCCTCCCACCTCCCCAGGAGACCCTCCAAGACTCATAGGTAAGTCCAGTAACTCCTATGGAGTTACAACTTTGTGCTGGGTCCTAGTGTACATGAACCCTTTGCACACCTTCCAAGAATGGAGTCTCTGTTTCTCCCAGTACTGTGGAGCTGCCTGCACTCGGGCCCTGCTGGCCTTCAGAGCCAAATGCTTTGGGGATTCCTCTTCCTGATGCCAGACCCTCAGACTGGGGAGCCTGATGTGGGGCTCTGGACTCTCACTCTTGTGGGAGAACCTCTGCAATATACTTATTTTCTAGTTTCTGGGTCGCCCACCCAGTGGGTATGGGATTTATGTTGCAAAAGTGCCCTTCCTGCTGTATCATTGTGGCTTCTTTGTCTTTGAATGTGAAATGTATTTTTTTGGTGGGTTCCAGTCTCTTTTATCGATGGTTGTTCAGGAGTTGTGATTTGGGTGTTTTTGTGAGGCGGTGAGCTCAAGTCCTTCTATTCTGCCCTCTTGTCCGGCATTGAGGGGCTGCTTTTAGTTTGGATGCTTGCTGCCTCTTTCCTCAGTGTGTGCTGGCCATTATCCCATTGATATGGGGTGTGCAGTTACAGCGGCCCCTGCGTGCTCCTGGGACAGCAGGGGCAGAGGCTGGTGCCTGCTCAGGGGTCTCCTATGGGCAGCTCCTCTCTATGCACGCCTGGGACAATGGGGACAGGGCCTCCGCCTGCTTGTGGGTTTCACAGCGGTGGCCAGTACTGCCTTTGGAGCCCATGATGGTGGTGGTGACTCGCGCCCATCCTTGGAGCTCCTGTAGGCAGTGAGTGTCCTATTGCCTGGGAGCACTCGCAGGGAAAGAAGCTCTTATGGCAATCCTGCCTCTCTCCTCGTGTGCCCCCCCACCCCCAGTAATGGTGCCTTGCCTCTCAGGTGGGTCCAGACTTCTTCTGAGTACACCCTCAGTTGTCACAGCCCAGCCTCTTCAGGCTTTCTCCACAGAGCCAACCCTGGTCTTTTCTGTGTGTCGGACCTCTGAAGCCTGAGCTTCAGCACTCAGCCCCCACCTGCACCAAAAGATGAGTGTCTCAGGTTGGGGGGCACAGGGCAGTCGACCTGTGCAGGTTACTCTCCATTTTGCCTTCCCCAACCTGTTGCTGTGCTCTCCTCCTAGGTTCCAGAGCTCCCCCTCCATCCAGTCTGATCTCCCTGCTGGTGAGACTTCCTTGGGTTCAGGAATCTTTCCTCCTTCATAGCTCCCTCCCTAGGGTGCAGGCCCCATCCCAATGCCTTCTTTTTCTTTTTCCTTTTGTACTGCCTAGTCACGTGGAGGTTTTCTTGTCTTTTCAGGAGTCTGAGTTCTTCTGCGATGTTCAGTAGCTGTTCTGTGCTAATCGTCCCACTTGTAGATGTATTTTTAATGTTTTTATGGGATAAGGTGAGCTCCACGTCCCACTTCTCTGCCATCTTGATCCCAACTCACCCATAGGGTGAATATTAATACATTATAAAAATTGTATATGGGGACTTCTGGTGGCGCAGTGGTTAAGAATCCGCCCGCCAATGCAGGAGACCCGGGTTCGATCCGGGAAGATCCCACATGCCACGGAGCAACTAAGCCCGTGTGCCACAACTACTGAGCTTGTGCTCTAGAGCCTGCGAGCCACAACTACTGAAGCCCGCGTGCCTAGAGCCTGTGCTCCACAACAGTAGAAGCCACTGCAATAAGAAGTCTGCGCACTGCGACAAAGAGTAGCCCTGCTCACCGCAACTAGACAAAGCCTGTGCACAGCAACAAAGACCCACCATAGCCAAAAATAAATAAATAAATTTATATATTAAAAAAAAAGGTGTCTGTATAACCACTACAGGGACATTTTGGTATGGCCTCTCTCTCTGTAAATACTAAAGGCAAATAGTGTGCCTTGTTAATTTTCTAAGTTTCTCCAGACTTTAATCCCACAGGGGAGGGTCCTTTAGCAGGAAGAGGTATAGTGGGTCTCTTCCTTAATTTTAGGCTTGTATTAGTCTGCTTAGGCTCTGATAACAAAATACCACAGACTGTGTGGCTTAAATAACAGAAATTTATTTTCTGACCATTCTGGAGGTTGGAAAGTCTAAGATCAAGGTCTGTTGGGGTTAGCTTTCTGGCGAAAGCTCTATTTCTGACTTGCAGATGGCTTCTTCCTCACTGTGCCCTCACATGGCCTTTCTCTGAGTATACTCAGGAAAAGAAAGCTAAAGCTCATTGGTGCCTCTTCTTACAAGGACTCTAATCCTATGGAGCAGGGTCCCACTCTTGTGACCTCATTTAACCGTGATTACCTACTTACTGGCTCTAACTCCAAATATAGACGCATTGTGGGTTAGGCCTTCAACACATGAATTTTAGGGGGGATACAATTCAGTCCATAGCAAGGTTTATGCAGTGCTGTATGGTACCAGAGTAAATGAATGCTTCACTGATCATGGTCTATTCATCAGTGAGCCCTTCATAAAACCGGGCTGGCAGTATAAGCTCATTACACTCAAATTATCAAGTGAGAGGGAATAGTTTAGTGTACACAAGGGGTAGGTAAGCTATAGGGCAGCTTGCTTGCTTTTCCACCTCTTATAGTGTGGATGGGGTTCAGGGTGGGCTGCCACAGAATGTATCCCTTAGGCATGTGGATTATTTCAAGCTGAAGACAATCAAGGCCCAACAGATTCAATAAGAGCTTTGTAACTCTTCCTTAACTGCCTAAAAGAATTTAGATATCAGGCTTATACCAGGAAGAGAGCTATTACCAGAGATAACTTTTTAAACCAGAAAGACTTATCTGTGTGGCATGGCATGCATTTTTTTTTAACCAAACATTTGCTTTTCCCATATACCCATGAGTTGTCTTACTCCCTTTGAAGTCCCAGACCCCGATCCCCTTCTCCTTAGCCCAGGATGGCATATAGGACTCAGTTGTCTTGGCTATAAAAGAGCCTCATATCTTTGGAATTCCCATATATATGAAATAAAATTTGTTTTTCTTTTGTTTATGTCTTGTCAGTTTAATTATTAGACAAGCCAAAGAACATAGAAAGAAGGGAAACGTTTCCCTGTCCTACCATATGTATCATCACGTGTGTGTGTATATTTGGATTCAACTTGCTAAAGTTTTGAGTTTTGTATTTAGGCCCATGAGGTACATTGATCTTTAGTTTTCTTTGGTTTTGTTGTTAAGGTCATCTGTCTCATAGAATGAACTGAGATGCAGTCTCTGCTCTTCAGTTTTCTGGAAGAGTTTGTGTTGTAATAGTATTATTTTTTTCCTTAAATATTTGGTAGAAACTATTCATGAAACCACCTGGTCTTTGAGTTATCTTGAGGGAAGATTTTAAATTGCAAATTCAATTCTTTTGGTAGATACAGAGCTATCGAGTTTATCTGTTTCTTCTTGAGTGAGCTTTAGTAGTTTGTGTGCAAGGAATTTTTCCATTTCATCTAAATTGTTGAATTAACTGGCACAAAACTGTTCACAAAATTTCCTTTTTATATTTCAATACTGTAGAATCTGTAGTGATTTCCCTCTCTCAGTCCTGGTATTGGTAATTTGTGTTTTTCCTCTTTTTTTCTTGTTACTATGGCTGAGGTTTACCAATTTAATCTGCTCTGATTTTAATTATTTCCTTTCTCTGCTAACTTTGGATATACTTTACTCCTTTCTTCTATTTTCTTTAGGTGGAAACTAAAGTCATCTTAATTAACTGCCACTCTGTCCTTCCAAATTATCAGGCCAAATATTTAAACCCTCCTTGGCACTCCTTTTAAAATTTTTCTCATGCCTTTTGTCTACCACACCAGGAAATTCTGTTGTCTACATTTATAACATAATCCAGTACTTCTCACCCATTTCCAATGCTATAGTCCTGGTCCAATTCACTGTTATCACTTGCCTGGATTACTGCAAACGTTGCTAATTTATTTCCCTGCTTCTATCCTTGCCCCCTCTATAATCTATTCTAAGTATGCAGTCAAAGTGATTCTTTTAAAAAGTAATTCAGATCATGTCACACATCTAAAAACCTTCCAATGGCCTCTTACTTTCCTCAAGCCAAAGTCTCCACTATGACCTACAAAGCCCTGGATGATGTGGCTCTCTGTTAACTCTCTGACCTGATCACTTATAGGACCCCTATCTCTTTTTTAAAATTTATTTTTACTTCCCCCCCAGCTTTATTGAGATATAATTGACATATAACATTGTGTAAGTTTAAGGTGTACATGTTGACTTGATAGATCTATATATTGCAAGATGATTACCACCATACCATTAGAATTCCTAGCTCTTAATCTGCCTTAGACAGGCTAATGTTCACACTGTTCTTCAGACACAGCAGGCATATTCCCTCTGCATATGTCCTTTGCACTATTTCCTCTGACTACAAAAAACTTTCCCCAAACATGCATGCGGCAATACTTCTTTCTTTCATGTCTTTGCTCAGTTGATCTTTTTCAATTATATTTTTAAGTTAAAATATATAGTCCCCTCCCTTACATACAACTTTTTGCCTTTGTAAGTCCTCCTTAACCATGCCTAGTTCTGTTTTCTTCCATATAACTTACTGCCTACTACATACTACATCTCTCTTGTTTTTTTGTGTTTTTTTTGTCTTATTTCCCCTCTACAATGTTAGCCCCATGTGGGTAGGTTGTCTTTTCTGTTTTCTATATTTCTACATTTCTAATATATTGCCAGTGCCCTAAATAAGTTCCAAAACATCCTTGTTAATTAATTAAAACTTTTAAATGTCTGTGCAGTATTCCGTATCGTGAATAAAGCTCTTCTCCCAGCTTCAGTGGCTTTGCCTGAACTGCTGACACCTAGGACTCTTCTGTGAACTGCCTTTGGGGTTCTGATTCTGCTTTGCCTACATGGAAGAAACAGCTGGAAGTAACCTTAGCCAATGCAGATATGGGAATATGAAAGCCCAGTTCTCTGCCTCAGGTCAGGACAAACTTTGAGGCATAATTCATACTGCAGAGTCCCCGTGTCATCAGGCTGACGTGTCCATAGTGAACTTTGTCTAATTCTGCAAATCTTCCTTGGATTCTTCCTATTCCCTATTCTTCTTCCCCTCTTCTCTCCATAGTTCTTAGGGCACTTTCTTAAAAAGTCACTTACACATGAATTCTTACTTCAGAGGGTGCTTCTGAAGCCTGACCCAAGATAGGCTATCTACATGGAACATATTTCTAGAGTAATTGTTGGGTAAGGTCGAAGTATACATTTTAAAAGTTCTTGACCCAACATTAATTTCTGTTGAAAGCTCAGCCTCGAGTAGAGGAAATAAAAGGAATTATATGATGTCTATTTTACTTGGTTGACAAAAGTATAATGAATGTGCTATCTAATAACTGAATAGTACGAAACCCAATAGCTTCAAAACTTTCAGAAAAATAAGATTTCCTGAGTCCATAGAATTTTTCTGTATATGTCTCTCTAATTTCTCATTCAATACCTAATGTTTTAACAATAACATACACACATTTTCTGGTTTTTGTTTATGGGGACCTTTGCATCTTAATTATGGAAATGAAGTATAATACATATGGGTATACTTAGGTAAAAGATAAGTTTAACCTTATGATGGTCTAGGCCTAAGAGAGGGGTAAAATCAGTATTATTGGGAATGTGACTCTTGTCCCTTCAAGTATCTGGAGGGGACCCTAGCCAACAGATGAATAGAGAAGAAACATTTATTCTTAGGCTATCATGCAACCTTTTTTTCTTAATAAGGTGCTTACAACATTTTTTATAACTGACTTCTTCACACACACCATCTGAGAATACAGCTGAACAGCTATTAAATGGAGCAAACAAGAAAACCTTAGCTGCATTAATGTTTTATTTTTAAAAAGGGTTGCAGAATTACTCTTGTACTTACTTTCCAAAACCGACTCTACTTACTGTTCACTATGTATTAAGGAAAATTATTTGTCTACAATTAAAGTAAGAAGCCTTTTCTCTTTGTTCGTTCTTCAAATATCTGTTTGTTCTTCAGAGAGAACCACAGCCTTAAAAGCTCAGAATCCATAAAATATTTCTGTGTAATCTTCTTTGAGTAGAACTGTTCAGTCAATATAATAAGGCAACTGAGAAATATTTAACTAAAACTACCAAAATATTCAGCCATATATTTAAAAATTCTATTAACTCAACCCATTAAATTTCTAGTGCTTTAAATTAATTTACCCAGAGCTATAATACATTACGCAAATGTCTAATGGTATTTGCGTCTATACCAATTCAACAACGCATGTTTGGTTTTCTTCTCAATCTGTCTCTTTTTCTCTTTGCCGTTAACTATGTGACCTTGGGCAGTTACTTAATCTCTTTGTTCCTCAGCTTCCTTAGCTTTGCAGTGGGAAAAATAACAGTACAATTGCTGTGAGTACTTTACTCTCTTTCAGGACTTTTATTGATCAAACTTTCAACTTCCATCTCTAAATTACTTACAGTGGGTCAGATTATCTCTACACAGACCTTGGAAGCCAATGGCCAAGAAAGAAAAAGACAGAAAGAGAGAGAACAGCACGTTCACACTTCCTCTGGAAACTCCTAAAAGAATCTTACTATTTTGAGATCTCTTATAATGGCCCACTCACGCTCAGAGTCTTCAGTGGCTCCCTATTTCCTGTAAGTACAAACTTACAGCCTGATATTTAAGGATTTTATTGTCCTCCACTTATATTTCAGCCCTACTTACCATCACTTCCCTGTGCTTCATCCCAATGGACTACTTACCGTATTCTGAATTTTTCCAACTTTACACAGACTTTCTGGAATGTTCTTCTCGAGCCTCTTTGTTAAAATCATACTCACATTTCAAAATGTATCCTAGATTCTCTCCTCATAGAGGCAGAAAGATTTTTTCCAGCACTTACACACATCCACATTCATTTCCCATCCTCCTTCCCCTGGCAAACACAAATGAATGGGTTAGGACCTCTGTATCAGTTGAACTTCACAGCAGTTTTGTGCCTCTATCATGGTGGCTATTTGTGCCTATAACTTGTGGCAAACTGTGACTATATCTTTGCCAATATAGTCATTTATATTCCTGTCTTCTCTATTCAGTTGAAAAATTTTTGAATCAGAAATGACGCTTACTCTGTTTCCTTGGAAATGCCTACCACAGTGCCTTGTTATAAGTAAGACCATAATATATATTAGGCAATAACAATGAAGTGAGCAGGGCTTCCCTGGTGGCGCAGTGATTGGGAGTCCGCCTGCCGACACAGGGGACACTGGTTCGTGGTCCGGTCCGGGAAGATACCACATGCCGCAGAGCGGCTGGGCCCGTAAGCCATGGCCGCTGAGCCTGCGCGTCCGGAGCCTGTGCTCCGCAACGGGAGAGGCCACAACAGTGAGAGGCCCGCGTACCGCAAAAAAAAAAAAAAAAAAGAATGAAGTGAGCAGTTCTCCTCCTCCCTGGGCAATTCAGTGTAACACTGCACATCCACCCTTCCTCAGTAACCTACCAACTTTGTAAACGGAAAACTCAGTGTGAATCCTCCTGTCCCTCCCTCTCTGCTTGTGTACGCAGCACCGAGAGCCTATCTGCAGTATAAACCGCCAGAAGGGGAGAAAGACTTCGATTACACTTGTCGCTTTTTCTCTCTGTTGACCTCCACAGGATTTGTTTCTTTTTTGAGGCATTCTCCCAGTAGTCACATACCCAGCTAATGTTTACACTTATAATTATTCATGTCATTAGCAAATTTATTTCACCTCTCATTAGAATACAATAAATGTTATACTAAAATAGAACAACAAGACCAATAATACATCACATACAATCTACTCAATCTGATAATGAGCAAAGGGGATGTAACTTCAAAGGGAAAAAGACAACTGAAGTTAAGACAGTTCTGCCGGGTTATCATGTTGCCTTTAGTAATTTGTTTGAAGAGAATGAGTGCTGGCTCTGCTGTTGACGCTATAGAAAATGAAATGAGAACGAATCCGGGGAGGATGTCACAGTGCTGGAGAAAGAAGAAACCAGGAGGTAATTGACATTTTTTTCAAAGGGGCCTCAGATTAACTGTGCCCACAGGGAGTTTGTGGAATTGTAACTGGGACTTAACAGTAACAGTGACATTTCTTTGAAAAGAAGATTTCATCATCCTTGCTGTCTGGAATTCAGGAGCTGTATGCTTCTGGACTCTAAAAACTATGGCCCTTCAAGGGAGAAATAACTCTATTATTTTTTGACATACTCATTAAGTCTTTCCGCAACGTAAAAAGGTGACTTTATTTATTCATCCATTCTGGATACATTTAAAGAGAGTCTACTGTATGCCTGGCTCTCTTCTAGGGGCTGGGGGACACAACAATAAAAAAGATAGATAAAATAGATAAAACTCCTTGCTTGCATGAACTTTCTTCCTAATGATAGGAAACATAAATACAAACACAAATAAACAATACAAATGAAGTATGCAGTATGTTAGATAATGATGAATACTCTGCCGGAATAAAAAAGTAAGGATGGATTTCAGAGAGAGTGTGACACTTAAGCAGATACCCGAAGAAGGGTTCAGAAGAAACATCATTTTGTAACTGGGAGAAAAGAATTCCATGCAGAAGCAGTGTAGAGGATGTGAGGAGTGAGTGTGATTGGTTTTTAAAAGGAAAAACAGAAGCCATTCTGACTGGAAAAGGATGAGGAGCGAGCAAGGGTAGTAGAAATGAAGCCTGATCGTGGAAGGTCTTGTAGGTCATTGCTGGGACACTGGCCTTCGTCTGACTGGTACGGGAAGTAAAGAAAAATTTGAGTAGACGAGTGACACAATAGGATTTATATTTTTAACAGAATCACCATCTGTTTTGTTGAAAATAGACAGCAGGAGGGCAAGGGAAGAAACAACAAGACTAATTAGAAGGTTATTGCAGTGATCCAGGCAAGAGAGGCAGAGGCTTGCACCAGCTTTGTAGTAATGGAAGGGGTGAGAAGTGGTTGCAATCAGGATTTGTTGACGGATCTGACAGGCAGATATAAAAAAGAATTCAAGGGTGGTTTCACATTTTTAGTTTGACAATTAGTAGTGTTGGTAAACAGAGTTTCTGTTTACTGGGACAAGGAACACAGGCAGACATGAGAGTAAAATAGGTTTGAGGGGAAAGAATTGCCTAAGTTAGGAATGTCTGGGGTTTGTACAGGAGATTGCAGATAGTTCAGCTTCCAGAAAGCATGGTGAGTGCGAAAGGAAACAGTGGTAAATACGGTTGGACAGGTAGCCTGGGACTATATTGTGTGCAGGCAGTGGGGCCATGTTGGTAGTGGGCAAGGTTCTTGGGAGTCCTTCCGTTTCCTAAAAGCAGGGCTGATTTTCTTCAATATGAGAGTTCCACAGGTGGCTTATCTCTTCAAACCTCCAAGGTCACACTTCAAACTCCAGCTGGATTGTCATGTCCCCTGTTAAAAGACCTCTGGGGTTGCATTACTGTCTGCATTGCAGGAGCCTTTGGGCTATTCTTCCATGAAGCTTGGAGGTGGAAAGGAGGGTGGCTTCGCAGCTTTCTCTTCACTCTTTTTGCTCAGAGCGAAGTTTCGGTGTTGATCGCTGCAGTGAGACAGCTAAGCGGCAAAACCAAAACAGAACAAAGCCCAAATAAAGTCAAAAACAGCTTACAAAAAGCTCTTCTAGGAATACTCTCTGCTCTTTAGTTTTGACTTCCTTTTGAGATAACCGGAAGTGAACTGCTGAGACAGTTCACTTTGTTTACTGTCCCCCGGTCTCCACATTGACTTGAGATGTTTGGCTGTAACTCCTTGATGTACTGCCATTTTTATTAATATTGAAAATACCAATAATCCAACTTAGTAAACTGTTTTCCCAAGTATCAGGAGTGTGTGACAAGACCTTGAAGCCAGTGCCACATACCACCTGGCTAACTGGAGAAGTCAGGTTTCAGGGTCAGAAGCCCCTCCCAGAGTTAAACCAGCTGCTTAGATAACGCGGATAGGATTTGGATGCAACCTCTTTATTGTTTTAGGCCATAGCACTGTCCAGACTCATGGAGTGTTCCTTTAAATACACTGACAGCTAGTTGAAGTGTAACCACAAGTGAGTGGAAATTTGTGAGTTCTAAGAACGCATCCAGGTAGGTGGAGTAGTGTAAGGCTTGCTGCTTTCAAAAGCAATTAAATGTACCAAAACTTAAAGACAAGGCAATGAAAGGTAACAGTCTTAGACCTGAAGTACCACTATTGTTGGGGGAAAATATTGTTTACTTTTACTTTTCATTCTGAGTCTATCTCTGCTACTGACTTAACGTGTGACCTTAGTCCAGGCAATTCACCTCACTCTGTCTCATCATCTTTTGAGCTAGCATAATAGCATCGATTTTCCTTTCAAGGCATGTTAGGATGAATGGAGGCTTATTATAAAGAACACTTAGTTTCTAAAGCACTGCTTACACGAATATGTTCATGAATATCTTTGAAGAAACATTCTGAATTATAAGCATTTGGATTTGGCCTTGGAGGAACCTCTCAGGTTGCCTGTAGTTCAGTAGCTGAATCTGACTTAACCACATCACCTAGGCTTTTTTTGTTTGTTCGTTCACTTTTGTTGTTAAAGCTGTGGCAAATAATCATGTGGTGAATCGTCATCAAATAATCACGTGGTGAGTAACCATGCTTGCTGAAAGAAAGAGTGCAGGGCCAAATCCTAAGAGAGGATCCAGGTTTCATTCAGTTGCAAACCATTCCTTTTCAAACCCCTAGTAATGGAGAGATCCAATGTGTTCTCCCCATTTTTCTCAGTAGAGAAGTCTGCATTTCCTCCCATTATCAGCCTATGCCTTTCCTGAAATAATAACAGCTATATGAACTAGCAATAACTATGGTTTAATGAGCACTTACTAGGCACCAGTGATGTGATGTATTAAATTTAAAAAAGTATATATATATATATATATATTTTTTTTTTTTTACCATTGTAGAGCTGAGGAAATTGAGGAACAAAGAGATTGTGCCTCAATTACTCAACCTCAAAGAGATTGAGTAATCTGCTCAAGGTCACAGAGCTAGTAAATGGCAGAGATTAAAAAAAAGTATAGAGAGAGGGAGGAGAGAGGATACAAAATTGTTTAGCGCACAGATCTTTAATGATGCTTGCCCCTTTCTGTCTCTCCTACCCTTATCCCTGTCCACACACGTGTGAACTAATTTAGTAGTTACTACTTATTAATTCATCCATCTATTCATCTATTTATTTTTGGCCAGCATCTTCTGAGATCAACCATATGACCAGGATTGTGCTCAGCCCATTAGACTTTATTTCATTGACTCTTCATCACAGTTCTTTAAGAAGAATCCTATATCTGTCTCCATTTTATGGATGGAGAAATAGGCTTGGTGATGTTAAGTACATCTTTCAAGGTCATAAAGCTAGAAAGTTGTGGCATCTCACTGTTACCATTTTATATTTGTGGAGGACAGTTAGTGCTCTTATTTCATTCCCAGAGTACTGTCAAATTTGTTACAATGGACTAAAATCACACGGGTTGCAAATTCCACATGGGACAGAATCATGTCATGCACACCTGCAACATTTCACGTGTGCCTAGGGTAGATGCACAGAAAATTCTTACTAATTGAGTGTGCAGAGTAAAATTATCTTTATCGCATAATCGAGGACATCAACTTTATAAAATGTTTAGATAATTTCCTTAACATCTAGAAGGTTAACATAACGTACCATGCAAACCATGACATTTCTAAAAGTGAAAAGTTGTTCCTATTCGTGTAGGGATACTACCCCAACCTGAGACTGTGTGGGTTAACCCAGCTGTACTGTTCACCTGTTAACATTACACAGCTAACTGGTTGTGTGATGTTAACTGAAGAGTTTTCAGAGCCTAAACATTTTATACAGGAAGAAATAGTGGAAAATGTTATTTCAACACCTTACCATTCCTTTCTCAGTGGTACAAAATCTTTTACTTTTTCTCCTGGCAGAATCAGGAATGGAGAGTGTTAAGTTCTTCTTAGAAACTTCTCAAATCTTTATAACTTAACATTTAGTAACAACTGATGCAGATATACCAGCCAAATAATTTCCACAGGTTTAAATTAAAGAGTGAATGGAAATCTGCAGCCTAAGTATCTAAAACATCAAGCATT
This sequence comes from Phocoena phocoena, assembly GCF_963924675.1. Lineage (NCBI taxonomy): Eukaryota > Metazoa > Chordata > Mammalia > Artiodactyla > Phocoenidae > Phocoena > Phocoena phocoena. The sequence continues at coordinate 49,306,375 of NC_089232.1, forward strand.
CGAAAAATGGATCTTGCCTTTATATAAACCATTTCCATTTCTAAGCCTTCATTTTTATATTCTGTACACACACCCTATACACCATATATATCTGTAGGGAAAAAGAACCTGAGTGTGCAAATTAAGTGGCTACAAATTAAGTAAAGATGGAATCACTTGTAAACTTAATACTCAGTTCTTCTTTAAAATACAGACGCATTGAAAAAGAGGCAAAACAAGGGTCACCCAGCACACACGGGGTCAGTTTTCACTTCGAAGAAATAAGAAAGCAAGAGATTGTGCAAAAATTTCCCTGAGCATCTGTTATGCCAAAATGATTTTATAGCTTGTAGAAAACTAATCTAATTGGGGCTCAACAGCAACTAATGACTGGTAAGGGCTCCATTCGATAACAAATGTTCCTGGTATTCTTGCTTTAGAAACGACTGCAGGCATTAGCTTATTCAGGAATTAGGCCCCGACTAGGTAAGCACTGAAAGCTCAGTCACTGTATGATGAAACAGTAATTTTCATGTAGCTGCAGGAAAATCCAGTAAATCTAAAAAATTCGGGAGGCGGTGCGTGGAGGCCAGCACACTGAACGTCTAGTGAATTTAAGCTACATAATTTGAGATGAATGGTATCCAATGGAAACCGGAAAAGACTGTAACACTCAGAACGAGGCATCTAGCTGACCTGAGCAAGAAGTACCCGTTTGTACTTTGTGTTCGATAGCTCAGTTGCATTCAGGGAAAGAAAGTCCTTCTGTGAGTGCTCAACCAGATTTTGTGCACAGAACGCTTCTTAGAGGTGTCGTACCACTGAACCTCCAAACACACACAACCCTCCACACGTGTGCTCACACACACATGCCCATGTACACATGTACACATACGTGCACCTTGCGTGTCTTGTTAACGTTTCTCCATTAACAGATCTTGGCAGTAATTTCAGAGACAGGAGAATATTTGAACGTGGGAACTTTATTTAGGGTCGATTGTAATGTTATCCATGCTTTCCCGTCTCGGTGTAGTATATAGGTTAGCGGTGGGGGAGGCTGATGACGCTCAGTGGTTGTGTAATGGATGCAAAGTTTCCACCTTTCAGATTCCGCTCCTACAAAACAGTGGCGTTTTCTTCATGAACTTTGGGAGAACCTTTTGAAGAACCGGTCAGTGAATGTGATCCGAAAGCATTTGATTTCGCACCGCTCCACAGGACATGGCCCAGTTCAAATGTTTAACACCTGAGGTGAGACTTGCCTTCTGCCTTCAGAAACTGGCCCAGGTGTTTTCATTCTAAGTCTTCAGAAAACCCTCTCCAAAAAATCTCATTTGAAAGGAATATTACTACCTACACCATGAAAATACGAAAGTTCCTTTATCCAACAGCTGCATGGGAGACTTACCTTATCCATGACCTTTTTTTCTCAAGCTCAGACTGAAACAGATAACAGCCACTAGACTGCAGGATGAAACAATGAGCTTTCGTGGTTCATGGTTGGCATTTCGAAATGCTCCATAGCTTAATCCCCAAGCCAACCCCCTCCCCAACAAAAATAACACCAGCAACAAAAACTCCACCTGTTAACGTAAACAACTTGCTTTGTTTCACCAGAAGATGGTCAAATCCATTGATTTTCATTCACTGAATGTCCAGCATATGCAGGACTGAATCAACAACAGGCAGACTAAGCCAGTGATTAAGGTATAAACAGTTCAGAGATACCAGAAAAACAACAAGAAATATTTTTGAAAATACTAATATTTTACACTTCAAAAGAAATTATCACAGGAAATTTCAAACGTGTTTTTGATTTTTCTTATATTTATTTTACAGCTTAGTATTTTTTTTTAAGTATCAGAGACTTTGTTCCATAAATTTCTCAGGGTTTAGGGGCTCTTAATTTCTTAATATGATCCTCTTAAACATCACAGTGAACTCTGTAGGTCCTTCTTTGCAATTACACACAAATATCGAATCTAACACAACTGTCTACTCTCAGCTCTGTATCCTCTGCTTCAATCCATTGCCTCATGAGTCTCTGCCTTGCTACTCCATTATCACCGCCATCCTTGACTGACCCCATAGACCTATCATACTTCCTTCACAGGCTTTATCACACTACATATGCTTAAGTCAATGTGATTCTTCTCTGCAAGGTTCCCCCTTAACATCATATTTAAAAATTCCAAAAGTTATTCCCTATTTAAAAAAATCTAACTGACTGATCAGATAAAGCACAGCTTTGCTGTATCCAGTTTGGCCATGAGATGGTCAGAGCTATTTGAAACCCATCCGAACTATGAATAACTAAACAAAGTACACAGTGTAAGTGATAGGTATTATAATATGTGCATCAACAGTGTGGTATGGGAGCCCAGAGAAAGAAGCATCTATCAGTGATGACTCTTGATGTAAGAACAGAAATTGACTCTGGCTTGATTTAAGGGGAAAAGTATTGGAAAGAGAGTAAGAGAAGGTGAAGGGGCTGGGAAACTGGGCTTGAGAACTGGGCAGGAATCAAGCAAGCAAAGACCATATGCCGTGGAGCAAAATCCAGTCTGCTGACCGTTGCACTCCTGAGGGTCAATCTGTGAACTTAGATTTTTGCATCAGTCACTCAATCAGACTGCTGGGAACTGGATCAGTTTTAGATCACATACTTGTCCTTGGGCTGTAGGGGGTGGAGACGAGAAGAATTTGGCCTGCTAACTTCAAGTTTTACAAGGAGCCGCCAACAGTGAGAAGTGGACATCGGGAGTCCCTCTCACTAAAATACTGTGCACAATGCTGAATTCCCCAAAGGGAGAGCAAGCTGATAACAGAAAGGGTGGTGGGTTGGACGGTGATCAGCTAAAAAATTAACAAATGTCTGCTTACAGAATCTAAGTCAGCCTTCTTTGTTAGAGAAGTGTGTTCCTGAAGAAGTATCATTTAAACTGAAAGACAAGTTAGAGTCTGCAAACTGAAGGAAATGAAGAATTAAAAAAAAAAAAAATTGAAGGATAGTTGATTTACAATGTTGTATTAGTTTCTGGTGTACAGCAAAGTCAATTCAGTTTTTTAAAAGAAAACCATGTAGATACATACATACATGTACACATGTGTGTGTGCGCATATATATATACATACTTTTCATATTCTTTTCCATTATGGTTTATTACAAGATATTGAATATAGTTCCCTGTGCTATAGAGTTATTGTTTATTTTATATATAGTAGCTTATATCTGCTAATCCCAAACTCCTACTTTATCCCTCCCCATGCCTTTCCCTTTTGGTAACCAGAAGTTTGTTTTCTATGTCTGTGAGTCTGTTTCTATTTTGTAAATAAGTTCATTTGTGTTATATTTTAGATTCCACATAGAAGTGATATCATATGGTATTTGTCTTTCTCTGACTTTCTTCATTTTGTCTGATAATGTCTAGGTCCATCCATGTTGCTGCAAATGGCATTATTGGAAATGAAGTATATTTTAAGTGGAAAACATACTATATGTGCCGAGACATAGAAAGCCCAGCACTTTCAATAATAGCAATATATTTGCTATGACAAGATTTTCTCCTGTATTTTAGCTTATGGAACAGTTGAAGGAGATGAAATTGGAGAAATAAGTTAAATCGCAGAGATAGAATTTTAAATGTATTATTTTGGCAATGTGAATGAAGTCCACAAAGGATTCAAACGAGGGCTTGCCAAGATCAGATTTGTGCTATAGAAAGATTACTTGGGCCTCAGTGAAGGGGATGAATTTTGGTGATTCTCTCAAATTTAATCTTGTTTCTTTAGGCTGTGGGACAGATGTTAAAAGTGACAACTTCACGGCCTTTTTACAGTTTATATTAACCCTCTGAATTCTTTGTTTCACTTACAAACTCACCTTTCTGATGTGCAAACCTTTTGATATTAACATTCAAAAGACCTTCCTTAGTATCAAATGTCTTGTTTTGAGTGTTACATTTGTTTTCTACAGTATCTACAGTATCTCACACTTAGTGGTTTAAAACAATACAGATTTATTATCTCATCATTCTGTAGGTGAGAGATCTGACAGGAATCTTACTGCACTAAAATCAAAGTGTAGGCTGAAGATCTTACTGCGTTTCTTCCTGAGATTCTAGGGGAAAACCAATTGCTCCCTTGCCTTTTCTAGCACATAGAGACTGCCTGCATCCTGTAGCTCATGGGCCACTTCTCCATCTTCAAAGCCAGCAATGTCTGGTTGAGTTCTCACATTGCATCACTCTGACTCTGCTTCTGTCATTGCGTTTCTTCCTCTGACTCTCTTTTCCACTTTTAAGGACCCTTTTGATTACATTGGGTCTATCCGATAATCTATTTTTGGCATCAGCTAATATGCAGCTTTAATACCATCTGCAACCTTAATTCCCTCTTGCCATGTTAAAATAACATATTCGGAGGTTCTGGGGCTTAGGATGTGGGTATCTGTCAGGCCACAATTAACATTTGCTGAATAGCCTTGCAACCAAAGTCTCAGAGTTGCCGTGATACGATCATAGAACTCTGACTCTGCTTTCCCCGTGGTGAAGCATTCAGGTTGTGTTATGTCCACGATGCTGGATGTAAATTCTTCTACTCCCAGGTCTGTTTCCCTCCTTCTATATCACAGTTGTTCACAATCCTCACTGCCTAGCTCTCTTGAGGTGGTGCAGAATATGGACATAAAGTCCTTCATAATTACAAATGATCCACTGATTGCTTACAAAAGGGCTTCTTTTATAAGAGTATTCTCATTCAGTTCTGACACCAAAGCTTTGAACTAGCTTTTAATCTCCCTCCTCTTTTGCCATTTTTCAGATGAGACAACAAATGTTCAGAGAAACTAAGGGTGGAGCCCATAAATTTGGCACTAGAACTCAAGCCCAGGCCTCCTGCCTTCACCCTGGCGTTATCTGCCACATTCCCCACCATAACAGCTTCTCTGTGGGATGTGCCGCCGGGCTCACGTGTTAACATCGCTTCCACACAGAATTCCTACGATTCATGAAGGGGACTCGTTATTTCCTATCCACGACCACCGAACCCCGTCTGAGCTTCTCCCGCCATTGGTAATTCTCTCTCTACTGCCAGAGCGCGCCCACTGGCCTTGTCCCCCCCCACCCCCATATCAGCTTCTGCAGTTGAGCAGGCTTATTCTGGCTCCAGCTGTGGTCTTTTCTGCTCCAGATGGGTGGGAGGAAGAGACAGATGAAGGGAGGGGAAGCGGCCCCTCTCACAGATGCGGAAAGCTTTAGTGCCCTTCTCTCACGGATGCCTGCAGTTCTGCTTTTGTTAGAAATCACCACCAGCCCGGCAATATTAACCCGCAAACTACAGTCACAATCAGATCACACTCTTATTTCCTGGGATTCTGAGAGGCTTCAGAAAGTTATAAATATAACACTTTACAGACTGAAGTGGACGCCCAGGGAGAAACCCCCCGGCGATTAGCAATAGGACCTTGTGCTGATTAGATACAAATCTTTCAAAGAGTTCAGAGCATGTGCTCTCAGGGGTTTACTGTGTATCCCCTACCCATCGTGAAATTGCTCTGATAGCACAGAAGACATTAGACACAACTAAGTCCTTCCTAATGATCCCACTTGAAAATGATATTTGTCAAGTATTTTAAAGGTTTCAGATTCCTTTAGCTTACCTGACTTTATTCAATTCTCTCAGCATTCTGTGAAGTAGGCACGGCAATTGCAAGTATCCCTTTTCATAGATGAAGATGTCGAGGCCCATCTTGGCAGAGCTAGTGAGTGGCGGAATCAAGATTAGAATTCAGGATCCAGGTTCCGATTCAACTCTTATCTCCCTAGGCCATATTGTTCTCATCACTAGCTGCTCACTTTCTTTTACTGCCTTTTCCACCTCATTGGAAGGTGGCTTGAGGGAACTAAAGTGACAACAGATGCCAAATCAGAGAGCTGTCTTTTAAAATACAGTTTTCAATGACAACATAGTTACCTAAAGTATATTTGCATTAGCCTGGGGCACTGTTCTCAATAAAAAAATTTTCCCTTTCCAATTACTGGTATAATCAAATAAGTATGTATTGCTGGCCAACTCTGTCACAGCCCTGTGCTAAGTGCTAGAAGAGACGACAAAAGAGAAAGGGTCAGAGGTAAGGTCACTGTTGTCATGGAACTTACTCCACTCATTCCACCCTTTGTGCACTTAGACTCATTCCAATCCATGGAATGTTAAAGAACCATTCATTTTTAAAGGAAACTCATGCTGAGTATACGTGCACAAAGAGTGGAATGAGGAGAAATAGAGTTTGAACTGAGCGTGAAGAAATTAAGTAAGGGGAACGGGGAATACAGACTTTTAGTTTGTTTTGTTATTTGTGTTAAGCTGGGGGACACCCTTAATAAAGATCTAGAAGAGGAAAAAGGTCTGCTAACAGCCATCACGAGGTTCTGGCAGCTTTCTGATTTTTGAGAAGCCTCATCCTTAGATCCATCTTTTTGCCTTTGGAAAGATGATGAGGCCTCAGCCTACATCCTTGCAAAACTTTGCCACTGAACTCTTGCCAGCAGTCAGAGTCTGAAACCCTTCAGTTTCAAATATGAGTCCAAATGACCACAACCATCTACCAGTGTTTTCCAGGATGCTCACCACACCCCTGTCCTCATACCCACACATTCTTGAAGGGAAGAAGGCTGTTTTTGTATAACACAATGGCCCAGTACTTTCCCAGAGAACAGAAACATGTATTTTATTTATTTTTTTAAAATTTATTGATTTTTGGCTGTGTTGGACCTTCATTGCTGTGCGTGGGCTTTCTCTAGTTGTGGTGAGCAGAGGCTACTCTTCGTTGCAGTGCATGGGTTTCTCATTGCGGTGGCTTCTCTTGTAGCGGAGCACAGGCTCTAGGTGCGCGGGCTTCAGTAGTTGTGGCTCACGGGCTCTAGAGCGCAGGCTCAGTAGTTGTGGCGCACAGGCTTAGTTGCTCCGCGGCATGCGGGATCTTCCCGGACCAGGGCTCGAACCCGTGTCCCCTGCCTTGTGGATTCTTAACCACTGTGTCACCGGGGCAGTCCCGTGTATTTTACATGTAAGCTTGGTATATACATCTCATATAAAAATTCCCAGTGCGCTCAAACTATGGTAGAGACTTATAATACGTGTCTACATCTACTTTTCTTCTTCCAGACACGTGGGAAGATTCTCCCTTCCTGAAATTGGATAGTGTTGTTCTGGCCAATGGCTTAGGCAGAAGTAACATGAGCGACATATGTCACTTTTAGATCAGAGCATTTAATTCTGACGTAAGATCCTCACAACTGGCAAAATCCATCTGAACTCCCAGGATGAGGCGGCCATGGAGCTCAACTCCCTACTTAGGTGTGATTGACAGATACTGTGAATGAGAAATTAGCCTTTGTTGCTTATATCACTAAACATTATTCTGCAGTATAACCTAGCCAATTCTGGCCTTAATTTAAATTTTTTTGAAAGAATAGGTGGAATAACTTCAGTCTACTTCAACCCAGTGTCTGATTCTCAGCAGTTCCTCTTTATTTTCCTTAAGGTCCTTGACTTCTATGTTCAGCCTACTCATGATGGGTTTGTATTGTTTCCGGGCCCCTCTCCGGCTTGGTAGCCATTTTTCCGAAATGTTTCTTGAGAATTATCTTGTCAAAGAATTTGGACCAAGCCCCGGGAAGCCCAGTGGTAAAGCAGAGGATCTAGATACACAGACCTCTGTGTGTTGCCCATCGATGGCACACTGTTCCATGTGTCTGTATCAGAGGGTCTGATGTCTCCTTCTGCCTGCTTTTAGGAAGTACTAGGTACCCTCTACCCCAAAATAAATATAAAACCTTGCTTGGTTAGAATACTGCTAGGAGGAAGTTAGCCAGGATACAAATCCAACTTGTCTAAATGGGCCAACGACATGTAGGCTGAAGAATGGTAAACCTTAAACTTTTAATGTTTTTTCTTCCTACTTCTTCAAGGTGTACTTCCTTTCCCTCTCCCTAAAGTTCGAGCTGCTCTTGCTTGTTAGACACCATCTTCACTAGTAGAGTACACTTTGTTGCCGTAGCAAATCTGTTTTTACTCTCACATTTCATTGCACTTACAGCTGCTACAGGCAAAAGAGAAGGAGGCAGGCGGATTTTCTCTCGAGTGGCCAGGCTTCCTCCTGGTCTGAGAAACTCTTAACTCCTCCCCCAAAAAGGGTGCAGTCTTACAGCCAGGAATAGCAAAGGTGGTGCACTGCAGGGGAAGACAGGCTGTGGTTCTCTAGCCTGGGACCAGAACAGGGCACAGTGCTTTCCTGTGGATTACATCGTTCTTCTATTCACTCTTTCCTTTCAGGCTTCAGCATTTGTACTGAAAGAAAACAAAAAAGTAGGCAGGCCCTCTATCAATCAGTGATGAAGATCAAAGAGGAAGCAGAAGTCAGAAAGTTTTACCGAAATGCCTTTCTAAGGTCCCTTAGTACAGGGTCTCAAGGTGACCCTGAACCCCCAAATTATACTAATGATGATAGTAACATCTTACACGTGCGTAGTACCTTTGATCTTTCAGTGCATTTTTACATGTACTGCCTAATTTTTCTCTTTCTGTTGTTAAACAGTAGCCCTTAATGAAGACTTCTCCGTGAACTATATTTTATACTGATGTCTTAATTCATCCATTTTGTCACTTTTTCAACAAATACTTTCATATCTCCTACTGAGTTACTATTTGTACTGAAGAGACGGCATCTTAAACTATCTAATCCTGCCACTACTTTACTTTATGTGCATAAATCTTATCCCAGCAGACAGGACTTGCTATTTGAGAATGCGTTCTTAGACAGCTTCTGTGGCTCACATGGGGACCACTCCAGTGTGAGGCACTCTGTAAACTTCACAGGCTGATGGAGAGTCAGGGTTTCGTCCAGTACTATGACTATGGATTTGACACTTAGAACTTTAATTCTCTGTCTGTCACAGGCCAATGACTTTTGCTATTTGTATATTAAAAAGTGCAATTAAGGTTTCCGTTCTTGGCATGATATTAAACATCATCAAACTTTATAAATACTTCTTAAATATTTTTGCAGGAGGAAAAATCTGTGACTTTCAACTGTAATTTTTAAATGTTCAATATGTATAGACAAGCTGCTGTATTTTATATAAATGAATGTATTCATAGAACAAACTTTAAATTTCAGAAAACAACACAGATTGTAGGACTTTAAATTCCTGTTCATATTCCAGTAGCAATGAGTAATGTGTCCATTTTAGGAACGGTGGAAAACGACTGAGGAGGAGTGCGTTTCTACACTTGCTGGAGATTGCTATTTTGTGGAGAAGCATTTGTGGTCTGGTGACTCAAGACAGGGAGGTAGGTAGCTTACCCATTCTGTATTCTAAATTCGGCTTCCACTGCTCCATCTGTGCTGGGCTCATGCTGAGGCCTTGTCTAGGTAACACTACCCTCTACTGGGTGGAACCAGAACTCCTCAATCCTTTAATCCAGGGCAACGTGTTGTAGATTTTAAACTCTAAGACAGACGTTAGGGATGGTTTTAACAGATGAGGAAACTGACATCCAGAAGGCATAATGGTATCCAGAAGGCATAATGGTCAAGGCTGTGACTCTTGACAGTTTATATCAGAGACCAGTCGAAGAACTGTGCTTTCTTGACTCTTGGATGGCTAATTTGCCCCAAAATTTCAGAGTAGGATGGAGGCTCTGAATAGCACACACAACAAAAAACATAAATGTATTACTTGCAGCTCTAGGAGTATCTGTTAAGTGACCAAATGTCTATTGCTGCATGAAGTACCTGTGCTATTTAAATCTAGGTCAGGTGAAAAATTCGAGATTTATCATAGACCTTTACATTATTTGTAAAACCACTCGAATACACTGCTTTTTTTTTTTTTCTTTTTTAAATGTTTCACCATTTGCTGCTTCAGTAAGAATGTGTCTTCAGATGGAACTTTGTCCTAAGGGCCTATGGAACGTTGTTAATGGGCACATTTTCAGAGCAGGGTTTCTCCAATCGGAGAACCTTAATTGGTATCCTTACTACTTCTCCTACATTTTCATGCAGCATTATGTGTTCAGCTCGACCTGCATAAAATGGACCAGATGAATAGATGGAGGAGGCAGCCGTCCATGTGGGAAAGAAGGGATTTGACAGGCCAAAATATCATGTGATGTAAATTATAGTAACACCTCACCTCTTAATAATTCAAATGTCGATCAATCTCACCTCTTTAGCACACAATTAAGAACCTAGAAGTAGGCAATAAAGACAGCAGAAACTGGTGTTGCCTAGACCTTAATCCCGTTAAGAGCGGCCCCCGTGCCCTCACTTAGTGTCTATATTCTCTTTTTAAAAATTAACTAATTAGGCTGCGTTGGGTCTTCGTTGCTGTGCGTGGGCTTTCTCCAGTTGTGGTGAGCAGGGCCTACTCTTTGTTAGGGTGTGCAGGCTTCTCATGCAGCGGCTTCTCTTGTTGCAGAGCACGGGCTTCAGTAGTTGTGGCTTGTGGGCTCTAGAGCTCAGGCTCAGTAGTTGTGGCACATGGGCTTAGTTGCTCTGCGGCATGTGGGATCTTCCCGGACCAGGGCTTGAACCCATGTCCCCTGCACTGGCAGGCGGAATCTTAACCACTGCATCACCAGGGAAGTCCTATATTCTCTTATTTCACGTAAATCCTTTAAAATAGGTCCAAAGTACATTATGGGGTAGGGGCAGGAGTGGTAGTGGAACGAGCTGTTACAGGCACGTATACACACAGGAGTACAAAGTAATAGCTGGTGGCATGACAGAAAGCAGGGGACAAAAGGAAAAGATTCAACTAAAGTATTGTGATCTCAAGATCACTAACAACCCTTTGCAAAGGGACCAAAATTCACACTCACCTCAGGAGAGTCCAAGAGTTAATTTTATAATAGTGACCTAGAATGGTAAAAAAGAAAAAAAAAAAAAAAAGGTTAGTGTTCTATTTAATCCCATTTAGAGTTAAAAAAAAACCAGTTTCACAGTCACCATTTATTTAGATTTCTATTCAAAAATAGTTAGAATGAATAGGAACTTCACTAGTTTGTCATAAGCTGTTCAGAAAATTCAACTATCTAGAAGAAGCCATAAGATTAAGAGAACTTGATGAATTTTATTGGCTCTTTGGAATTCCTGTATTAAGATATAAAGTTGCTTTATTCAAGTCATTTAACAAAAGTATATCGAATGCCTCGTCTTCTCTGTGCCAGGCAATGTTCTAATCACTAAAGATGGTACATGTATCCAAACAGACTTAAATTCTGGTCCTCACTGAGGACAAATGGAGGAAGGCATTCAATAAGCAAATACATAAATGTATACAGAATATGAGATGTAATCAACTATTTGAGGAAATACAAAATAGAAAACGGGGACACCAAGCACCGGTGAGTCTGAGGAGAAGTTGCAAGTTTAAATAAGCAAGTGAGGAGAGGTTTCCCTGAGAAGTGGTTGGGGGTGAGGAAGCAAGCCACGTACGCATCCACGGGAAGACTCTGGTTCCCTTACACACTTACCCTGATTACCCGTAATGCCTCCATAATCTCAACTGTAAACTCCATGCTCTGACCACTCTCTCTCTAATTTTCAGATCTTCCCTTCTGCTCCCTGACTCCAGCAGTCCTTGGATCTGACGTTGATCCTACCCCCTTTTCACTGGCTCTCAGCCTTCTCAAGCCCTTACTTCCCTTTAAATCCCACGGTCAACCATTGTTACCACTCCCTAGCACTTCCCTACATTCTCTCGGCCCCTCTTGCTTCGCTGTACTCATTTAGTAAAACCTCAGCCGTGGGGAAATCCAAATTGTCCTCTACTCTGTGCCTATAACCTATCACTTTAACTTAAAGACTGCGGATCTCAACCAGGCTCTTAATGCTGCCCAGAAATCATACTGCAGAATTCTAGTCCATTTCCTCCTCCACAATCCCAGATTTATGTTCCACTCCCTTTCCTGTTTCATTTTAACTCCAGCTCACTCTCAGCTTTATGACCTTGCTTCCTATTTCACAAAGAAAAAAGAACCCATTAGGAGACAACTTTCACAGGTTCCCACCACCATACCCACCCAGCTAGCAGCATCAGAGCTGCCTTCTGCCCTGTTAGGGTAGATGCAGTGTCTGTGCTGCTAAGGACACCTCCATTGGGCACCCCATCTAATCCTTTTTTGTCTGTCCAAGGACACTCCAGCAACCTTGTCCTGCATCATCATTTTTTCCTCTCTACTGAATCCTTCTCATTAGCTTGCTTACAAACAAGCCTGCTCTGGAGTCTGTGTCTCTTTCCAGCTACCAATTCATTTGTTTGCTTTATTACAGCAAAATTTCTCAAAAGAGTTGAGAAATATACTAAATATACTAAGTATTTAGTATATCTGATTCCTCTTCCACCCATTCTTTTTTTGAAATGACTCCAGTCAGGTTTTCCAACTTTCTAGCCTCCCAAAACTACTTTCTCAAGCTCCCTGACAATCTCTAGTACTTTGCTATATCTAGTGATTACTTTTCATAAAGATTGACCCACCTGTACCACTTGATTTAGTTTTCATCACCTGTGAATGCTTCTTTTTATTGCCTGTCACCTATTAGGTCCTAAAGGGATTTTGATGGGAATGCACTGGAGTCTGGAACCCTGAATCTGTGGGGGCATTATAAATAAAAGTAAGATTTATATAGCACTTCACATTATCAAAACAAACAAGCTATAGAGCATCTATTTGAATATTTACAATAATCCCAGGAGAAAGGCATTTTTCAGATGGAGAAAGGCATTTTTCAGATGAGAACTATTAACAAGGAAGACGTGACAAAGACAGGATTACATACATTTATATAGCTTCTCAGAGGCAGAAGCAAGCCTGTATTGGACAGTGGCTACTGGATGGTGGGAGCTGAGTAGAGGTGGGTAGTTCTGCAGGCTGAAGAGGGAATCTTGCCAAAGAAAGGAAAGAACATCAAAATAAATAAATACAGGATGGAAGAGGCTAATTTTGTCCTATTTGTCATTTTACACCTGTACTATTTTAATGTATGAGACATGCTACTAGAAAAGTTTAAAGTAATAAGGAAGAATCCTGAAGTTGGTTTTAGGAATAAAATTAAAAGCCACTGGGCTCTACCCTAAATTTCAATTGTTGTTCTCCTTGCATAAAGAGTATTGATTTAAAAAAAAAAAAAAGTGTGAGGACTGTTACGGGTTGAATGTTTGTGCTCCCTCCAAATTCACATTTGAAATCCTAATCCCCCATGTGATCTTATCAGAAGGTGGCCCTGTGGGAGGTGATAAGGTCGTAAGGGTAGAGACCTCCTATAGGGGATTAGTGTCCCCAGAGAGCATTCTCACCCTTTCCACTATGTGAGGATGCAAAGCGAAAACAGCTGTCTGTGACCCAGAAGAGGGCTCTTACTGGAACCCAACCATGCTGGCACTCTGATCTTGGACTTCAAGCCTTCAGAACTGTGAGAAACAAATTTCTGTTGTGTGTAAGCCACCCAGTCCATGGCACTTTGTTACAGCAGCCTGAAATGACCAAGACGAGGACATTACAATTTAGTGCCTTAGTCCAGACTAAGATTAAAAAAAAAAATATATATATATATATATATATATGATAGAATGAATGGCTTAAACAACAGAAATTTATTTCTCATACTTCTGGAGGCTGGGAATTCCAAGATATAAAGGCCCTGGCATATTCAGTGTCTCTTGAGAGCCTGCTTCCTGGTTCATAGACAACTGTCTTCTAACTGGCTGGGTCCTCATGTGGTCCAAGGGGAAGGGAACTCTCTGTGATCTCTTTTATAAGGGCACTAATCACATTCATGAGGGGTCCACCCTCATGACCTCACAAAGACCCCACCTCCAAATACCATCACATTGGGGATTAAGTTTCAACATATGAATCTTGGGAGAACACAAACATTCAGTCTACAGCAGTGCCCAGTATTTTTCACCCTGAATCTCTAATATTGCAAGAGGATCTGGAACTCTTCTAGAGTTCTTCTCAGAGACTGACCTGAGAAGGTTGCCACCACCAGTCTTTCTAGAGTTGGTCTTAGGACACAAGCAAATCTAGGCAATACGTAAGAGACTAAAAAAAAAAAAAAAAGTTTGCATGTCATCCATCTCCAGCCCTGTCCATCTGTCTCACACACGTGCACACACATATTGATACAGAAGCAACCCACTGCTCTTGTATGGAAACAGTTATAGTTCAAGCTGGTAAAACATTCCGCTGAGCACCTTCTACACAGATTAAACCTTTGTCTTCCTTTGCTCTGAAGTTCATAGAGGAGAACACTTAGGTGAACTAAATAATAAAGTGATCCCATTCTTGTCATTTACTTCCACATATATAAGGATAAAAAGGCCATCCTTGCATGAAACTGTAATGCTGAACTGTAATGCTGACTACCTTTCTTTCTCTGCTCACTTTAAATCCAATCACTTAGAGCAATCCATCAGCATTCAAATACACAGAAGACTGCAGTTTCATAAATTGAGACAACACAATTCAGTGCCTTGACACTGCATTTGCGATCAATTATGGTAGTCATAATCTCAAGTATTAGAGGCGGACTGGCATATTAACCTAAATACTGTTGAAGGGACTGTGCTGCTTTCACAAAGTTATTTTGTAAATTTTTTATTTTGTGCATTGTACTTCATTAAGCCTAGACAGAGAATCAGTGATGTGGGTGCTGTACACACTCTGGCCTCTGCCTCTTGCCCACTATTTTATTTTATTTTTTTAACAGCTTTATTGGAGTATAATTGCTTTACAATGGTGTGTTAGTTTCTGCTGTATAACAAAGTGAATCAGTTATACATATACATATATCCCCATATCTCCTCCCTCTTGTGCCTCCCTCCCTCCCATCCTCCCTATCCCACTCCTGTAGGTGGTCACAAAGCACCGAGCTGATCTCTCTGTGCTATGCGGCTGCTTCCCACTAGCTATTTTAGGTTTGGTAGTGTATATATGTCCATGCCACTCTCTCACTTTGTCCTAGCTTACCCTTCCCCCTCCCCGTGTCCTCAAGTCCATTCTCTAGTAGGTCTGTGTCTTTATTCCCGTCTTGCCCCTAGGTTCTTCATGACCTTTTTCTTTTCGATTCCATATATATGTTAGCATATGGTATTTGTTTCTCTCTTTCTGACTTACTTCACTCTGTATGACAGACTCTAGGTCCATCCACCTCACTACAGATAACTCAATTTCGTTTCTTTTTATGTCTGAGTAATATTCCATTGTATATATGTGCCACATCTTCTTTATCCATTCATCTGTCGATGGACACCTAGGTTGCTTCCACGTCCTGGCTACTGTAAATAGAGCTACAGTGAACATTGTGGTACATGACTCTTTTTGCATTATGGTTTTCTCAGGGTATATGCCCAGTAGTGGGATTGCTGGGTCGTATGGTAGTTCTATTTTTAGTTTTTTAAGGAACCTCCATAGTTTGCCCACTATTTTAAATCCTACTTTATCAATCCCTTATATGATCTTGATATATTTTAGGTCTCTTTTTGTTTTGTGTTCAAAGACTTATTTAAATAGAGTTGTACCACCTATCGTATGTAGCAGTGTGACTGAGAGAAAACTCATGGGTGTCTTAAAAGTTATTTCTCTAAGCCTAAGTCTCTTCATATATAAAATGATAACAATACTCACCTCAATGGATTGTTATGAGAACTAGACAGAATAATATGAGCCACTGAACACTGTTCTCTCTTTCCCTCACCTGGGGTTACCCCAAAAGTGTCCGTGTAAGAATCAAGAATGTGTTTTAGTGATAAATGAATTTTTCCTTGTTACCCC
Organism: Phocoena phocoena; assembly: GCF_963924675.1. NCBI lineage: Eukaryota > Metazoa > Chordata > Mammalia > Artiodactyla > Phocoenidae > Phocoena > Phocoena phocoena. The sequence continues at coordinate 49,322,194 of NC_089232.1, forward strand.
CCTCCTTTTTTTTTTTTAAGAGGTAATTTTAATGGAAAAGGAACTAATAAAAGAAGACAAATCACCTACAGTCCCATCACTCATTATATACCCATATTCATTTACTCAGCAAATATTTATTAAGCAATCTATTATGTGCCAGGCATGGTTCTAGATTTTGAAACTAGAGCACTAAATGAATTAGACAAACATTCTTGCCCTCAGGAACAGCTTTCATTTTTTTTTCTCCTTTACATTTCTCTTCTGTATACACACATATGATATGTGGTTGCAATAATCATAGTCGTAGTTTTTATTCTGCTTCTTTCATTTATGATTAGATTCTTTTAAGTTTCCATGTTGCTACATTTTAATGTCAAAATAATATTCCTTGGAGTTGATACACAATAATTTAATCGCCCAGTCCCCTAATGTTGGAAATCTAGCCCCAGCACCCATCCCCAGGTGCAGTGAGCATCCATGTATACATACCTTTTTCTACTGATCTCCTTTATATAACTACATCATGGTGAGATTACTGTGTCAGAGTATACGAGCACTATTAGTCAGATCATTTAGGTAAAAGAAAAAAATCCAACTCATTGTTCTCTGGTGGATTCTATCTACATATTTTGAAGACAGTATACAATTTAGGACTCAAAGGTGTGAAACATACATGGAATGGTACATACAGGAATTCAAACTACATTCAGTTAAGAGAGGAAGAAACAGACAGATTTTAGCTATATAGCTCGTAAAAACAAAAAAGATGAGATTTCCAAAGAGGAAGGTGTGTGGCCCAGTGCGGCAAAAGGTATTCAGAACGGGCAGAGTGGGTTGAGGTTATGCAAAGGTCACAACTGTGGAGTGGATAAATTTGAACATGATCTAATAAATGGTGGAGAATCATTGTCATTACTTCAGCAAGAGAACAGCACAAAGAAAGGAGTGTTACATAATCTGTAAAAGCAATATTGTCTTGCTCTAGGGAAGCTGAGGAACCTAGATACATTTCATTTTACTGAGCTTTTACATTTGCTATTAAACCCAAATGCTTCCTCTCACCGTGTTTCAGACCATGAGGAATGTAAAAACACCTAAAGCAGGATCAAGCCCAATGTGCTGAGGGAGGATATCCTAAATGGAACATGCTTGATCAGCAAAGCAGGCTTGACCCTCCTATGAGGAAGACGCAGAATCAATAATCCCCAGAAAGGGAGTGGCAGCTCTGTATGATGGAAAAGTTCTTTCAGCTCCTGGGCTATCCAAACACAGTCCCTCCTTTCCAGGTAATTAGGCTTCTACTCAATAATGAGGCAGCATTTATAATCTGCTGACATGTCAGCCTGAAAGCCAGAGAGTACAGACGAGGAAATTTTGCTTTTTGTGTATCTTTTCCTTGTCTTCGAATCAAAGGTTATTGAAAATTGACAAACTGTGCAGTCGGCTGAAGAGTACGCCCTGTTCCCTCTGGAGGACTTGGGTGTGGCAGTGATTAGATACCATTCAGGCCGTTTGTTTCCAATTAATTAGAGGGGAAAAACAGACTCTAGGTTGAAAATGTTTTGAGGACAGGACTTCTTCACTTTATACTTGTTTTCCTCCTACCTAACTGTAGAACAGTGCCTGGATTGGTGCCTGCCACATAGTACCTGCTCAACAAGGTTTGACTAGTAAATGAATGAACCATATATACTAGCTGCTCATTAATATTTGGTAATTGCCTATTTGCTCAGTTTACAAGTTTTCTGTACCTGTATCTTTGTGACTAAAACTTAGTAAGGGAGAAAACTGATTTTTCACTCCATTACAGTGAAAGGAGCTTGAGAGAAGAGCAAGGGAAAGGAGAAGAAAGCACAGACTTCACCATAGGGAAATGTGCCAGATGGGCCTTTATTACTTTTAGTTATTGAAAGGCCTCCTGTCAGTTTTAAGAACATTTTTCAAAGCTATAAACTATCATAAAGAGATAAGTGAAGATGTCATTGTTCTGTCCAATGCTCCATTATCAAAGGCTAGTGTAGTAAGTAGCACATAGGACCCATCCGTGCATATTTGATGAATAAATGATTGAATGAAGGGAATATGGTTCTTCCTCCAGGAATTTCATAGTGAGGGTAGGAGACAGAACCCCACAAGAGAACTGTGGAACCTTAGAAATCTTCTATAGCCTATGACTCCATTAGTGGTCAATTCTCATGAATGTTCAATCAGCCATGAACCCAAATACGGAGCCATTTTCCAGAACAAATGCTTCAGTGTCCATAAGGACACCTTGAGAAACTCTGTGCTTAATTTCTAACTCTGTATCTACCTCTATGCAGGTACTGGCAGAGTGGGAGAGATTTGAAAACAAAAAACAAATAGAAGATCAGATATTACTCTCTAGTTGGAGAAAAAATACATATACAATGAAATAATGAGAGAATAAGAACATAAATGCAAAAATTCCCCGACTGAAACCTTTTGTTCTTAGATGGTTGCCCTGAAACACATGATCAGAGCTTGGAAATAAGCATCAAATTGGTGGGATATAAAGCGAGTTATAGTCTTAGAAGCTCTCGTTTTGCAAAATTATCTTGCAAGTATAGCTCACTACTGATGATATCCTAGGTACCCAAACCAGATGGCAGAAGATTTGCTACCTTAAATGCACAGCCCACATGCCCACTGAATTGTGTAAGGGGCTAACGGGGAATGTTAGATAACAACCCAAGCAGCATAAACAACCTTGAAGTCAAAGAAAACTATACAAAAATATATAGCTTTCTAAAGATTTTAAATGTTTAAAGCCCCTTAAGAAATAAAACACATGCAAAATAAATATAAGAAATGTTAAATTGGCACTGGATTAACATACTATAATGCGGCAGTACCAAACGAATCCCTTGGTAGCTGAATGATTAAGAGCCAGGGGAGGATTTATAATCGAGGGCAACTAATACACAGGGCTGTAAGTGCTGGTCTAGCACTAAGAATTCAGCACAACTGTGTTGATGTCTTCCTGCGGAGGCTTATGTATTTTTCTGCTTTATTTTAAGACAGGAGAGTACATAGAGAGGTGAATCAGAGATCTATATTTATAATTCTATTTCTGTTTGATACCACAGTTTGCATTAAACAATATCAAACATTAAAAAACGTAATTTGCATTTCTCATTCTTAATGTTCAACAATTTAAAAAAAATGTTTGCAAGATATCACTCCAGGTTCAGTGTATCTTCCCTCACCAATTAGTTACTGCATTCATTCATTCATTCAACAGACATTTGTTGAGTTCCTACTAAGTGCAAAAACATGCTGCGCTAGGCTTCGAACATGTGGAATGACTGAGAGATAACCCATCCTGCCTTAAGTTCACAGTCTTTGGAAAGTCATTTAGTTATGAGTAGTGATGCAGGAAAATATTAGTACGTTCAAGTAAGGGCAAATCCTTTGGTGTGGTTGGTGTGGATACAGCATGAAGGAAATGTAGAAAACTAAACTGGAAAAGTAATTAGTCATTCTCCTGTTAACAGAAGATCAATGGATAAATAAATTTGAGTTTTGCAGTGGGGTGTGTGAGAAATGATCAGGTTACAGTCTTAAATGATGACCTTGAAAACTACAGCCAGGACAGCTTAGAAGAGAAAGGCACTGAAGACAGAGAGAAAATTAGGGAAAAATTGGAAATCTTCCAAGGATACTGAGTGTTTTGGCTTAAGCCTGCAAAAGTGGGAACAGAGAAAAGAAAAGAATTCAAGAGGCATTTCTGAGGCAGAATTGACAGTCTTAGCAATTTACTGTGTAATTAGTAATCAGATGTGTATGAATTATGACTAAAGATACGAGTTGATGAGATTATAAATAAAAACATAAAGTGAGGGGGAAAAAAAGCCAAGGCTGAACTTAGAGAAAGCTCCAATATTTAACAGACCAAGAAGAGAAAAAGGAGCCACAGGAGAATCTAGGAAAGAACCATGATTGATTCTGTGCTTTGTTACAGGTAAACGCAATTTTCTTTCCATCATATTTCTATCTTTAATACTTATTAATGCTGGCTTGCTATCAGATCTTTCTTTTTCTGTTGTGCCATATGTATATCTTCTGGAAATCAACTTCTAATTTAATACCAGTTTTTCTTGATATGTGCCATCCAGGCTTGATCTGGGATTTGGGAAATCTTAGTTCAAGAAATCTTAGTTCAAGGTATGTGACCATGGACATTTTCCTGACTATCTCTGCAGCTTAGTTCCCTAGCTGTAAAATTAGTGATTGGTCTAAGTGACTTTTACTATCCGTTTTTATCTCTGGGATCTTAGCCATCCAGTGGTATACTGATGAGCAACCATCACTAGGTTTGTCCCAATCTGTGTGGAGACAGATTAATGGGCAATCGTCCACTGGAAAATGAAAAGCAGCTCCAAGACTCTTACAACTCTGGAGGACTATGGTGTGGACCTTAGAAATACTGATTCTTAGACTATTTCTGGGGAACAGTCTGTGGCTTTTGCTGTGGTAGTCATTTCTTCTCACATGATCCTGAAAGTAGACATCAATTGCTTTGCCATGTCTGCTATTTTCCTATTTTTATGACTTTGGGGGGAAACGACGGACTAATTTAGGCTTCCTGCATATTCTTAAAAATTCGTGATAAAGCTCAGAGCTGCAACACTCCCCCAATTTCTTAATCATGACTTGTTATTTCAGAAGAGCTTGCATTTTGCGAAGATATTACACAATGCTGATATTCCTTGAAAGGGAAAGAATTTGGTCCACCTACGTCTGACAGACTGGTTTGTCAAAGAACACAGAGAATGTCCTTTGCCTACCTTCCCAGTCCACCTAGGTCATCTCTAAAGGCCCCTTCAAGCTGATGACACACCAGAGAAGAGCACATTTTAAAAAATTCCTAGAAGGGCTGTTGTAGTAAAGAGGGCTTTTAATGATGTTTTGACATTTCTGGGAAAATGCTCAGGAAAGGATAGGGGAAGCTTTAGCTACTCGTATGTGAACTGCCAGTAACTTTTTTCTGTTAATATAAGGAAAATAACAGATTTAATACATTTTAAAATATAACACAGTTTTTACTGTATGGTCATCTCCAATTTTTGAGGTCCTAAACTGAGTATATAAACCTGGACCTAGGGAGTATCTGTTCCATTAAAAATGGTTGCAATGGACTAAATAAATGGACACTGACATTTTAAAATATATATATTAGAACTGGATTACCAAGTGAAAAGGAGATTTTTTTTTCCCCCTGGAGATTTTTAAAAGTAGAATGAATACTCATCTTTCCAGAATTATTTGGGTATCCTCTTACCTGAAGACTAGCAGAACTATTTGACCTCCAGCAATGTATTCCAACATTCTAAGTTTATGACTGCTTATTACTCTATTGTTATGTCATTTAACGGTAGGCTTTAAATGTCCCTTAAACACATTCCTTAGATGTAAAGGTTTTTGTTTGAGGCCTTGGAGTAGAGAGTGAAATATAGAGTCTTCTGCAATATGAAGCAGTGTTGCTGAAGCATGAGAGCACGGTGGTGTCATTAGGGAGAGCTACTGCCCTAGAAGTTTGCTCTCCTTATGCCTAAATTGATAAATGGTAATCATCATCGGCTAATCTCCAGTGTAATGGAAACCTATTGGTAGTGATTACACCCTGGAAGAACTTAGTGTTCGTTGGCGGGGAGGGGGAGGGAGTTTGCATGCTTGCATCCTGAGTACTCACCCATATATGTGCATACACACACACACACACACACACACACACAACCCTTAAACCCCAAATAATAATCAATTGATCAGTTGCAGGGTCCAATGCTTATAGCTAAATTTAGTAGAGAATTCTGGTGATGCGGTGGCTTCCTATCTGAGAATGCCTTGTCTTTTCCTCTCAGACAGCACTTCTCCAGACAATTCTAGATGTAGCCCTTGGCAGATAGTACCCATTGCAGGCTCCTGCTGTCCGTGTTCTATGCTTGGCTGCCAGAGTACCAGGAGGTGTGGCTTAAACTACATGCACTCTTGACCAAAGGGGCATTCCCTGGCATCCAAATCTCCCCATCTCTTGCTGCAGCATCTGAGAGAAAGCCATGACTTAATATCTCCAGACAGTTTCAGTCATGGTGGGCACTGCTTGACATGAGCTAGCTGCCTTGAGAGAGAGAGGTGATTACCTTGGCTGGAATTAAGTAGCTACAGGTGTTAACACCTGCTGCACAGTTAAGGGCTGTCTTCGTGACTGCTGTTTACTCTCTTCTTGAAACAGGTCACTCGGTGCTTGAGTCAACAGAAACAAGGTCTTTGCCCTTAATTTGCCTTCCATAATAGGCAACCCAAGAGAATGAACACACGACCCCCTTGGCTTGCCCATTTAGAGAAGAGATGTACATGAAAATCTGGAGCTAACCTTATAAAAATTCGTATTTCGAAAACCAGAATGCAGTTTAAATTTTCAAAGGTGAAGCATTACTAACATTTTAAAGTTTGGTAGTCTGAAATAGAATAGCCACGGCCTTTCATTTCTCATCGTCGCTGCTGCCATTGTTTGGTTTTTACTTGTGATTAAGTTGATATGAAAGCTTCTAATAACAAGTATTTTGCTGTGGAATGCCATGTGTCTCCATAAATATTGGCTGAACAAATGCAATCTAGTTGTTGCTCACCAATTTACTGAACGTAACCGCAAAACCCGAATCTTCTTGGCTTGCATTTTTTAGAGCCTAGCTCAGGATTCCCAGCTTCTGAGAACTCTTCCTCTTTAACATTACTTACTGTACCTTCCCATAGTACTTTCTTATTTCCTCAATTTCCTTTATTGCTGCCTAACCTGTGATCCATAGACCATCAGCAACATCAGCTGGGATGATTAGCAATGCAAACTCTTGGTACCATCCCCAACCTGTTGGATCTGAATCTCTATATTTTTTAAAAACCCCAGAAATTTATATCTGCGTCACCTTTTTGAAATAATGACATTACACACTTCCATTTCACAGTGCAATTAACTGTATATATGTCTGGCTTCTCTAGGGAATGAAAAACTCTTTGAAATCAGGCCTTTGTTCATTTGGAGCTACCAGTCTGCTTGCCTGCCCCTCACTTCTCTACCCCTGCAACTCCTTGCCCCGGGCAGTGGTCCGGATCTTGCCCAAATTCATCAAATCTCCCTGTACTACCTTTATTCCTCACAGTTTAAAAGTTCAGATTTTTGTCTTATTTCTAAAATCAAGTCTCCACTTCCTTTCTCAGTTTGGTAACTGGATATTTGCATTTTACTCCTGGACCTAATTCTCTCCTGACAATGTGCCCAGTGTTCTGGTCCTCCTGAAAAGGGGGTTACTGCTTTATGCTTTGATTACAAACTGCTGGAGGGCAGGAGCCGGTCTCATTCCATTTCTCTTTTCACAGTGTGAAAACATAGCACATAACAGTACCAAAAGATCCTTGATCAATGATTTTTCACAAGCTATACCTTCAATTAGATGCAGCTGCCTTAGAAACGGTGTTACCTATTTTAGGCCTCTGGCGTTCACTAAGTAATTGTTCCCATGCATGAAATTGGTCCTACCAACTTGAAAGAATGAATACCTCTCCCAAGCAAGTCTAATTTAGCCAGGTATGTGTAACTCGCCCAACAGATTTAGCTCCTTATGTTGCTATTGAATTTAGACTCATTATTGGCAGAACTGGAAACTCCCAGCCCTGCACAAACTGATGTTTGAAGCTCTTTGGTGGCATGCTTTCTCATTCTTTCGCAAAGGACTTTTCTTTGCCACCCTTCCCGGCCCTATCTTCACTCTGTTTACAAATGGAAATGGTAAAATAAACGAAGGGTAGAAGAAGCATTACCAACTTTTGCTTGTTAGCAGTAACATATTTACACTTTTAAGGATTTCTAGCTGCTTGTTTTAAAGCACGTGCTGTGCTGGCGATCTACTCTGGATTGAGTGGCCCTGTGCAAAAAATGGTCTTCTCTGTTTCAATACAAGTGGTCCGATTGTGCCTCTAGCTTGGACCACTGGAGGAAGAGGGGTGAAAGTGAGAGTAGATGTATACCTATACCTACAGAAAGAAAGTAAGAGCAGCTGGAGGGAGACATCAAGCACGATAACGAGAGCACGCAAGTAAGCAGGGAGATGAGAAATGCACAAGCCATTGCGGAAACATTGGTGTGAATCCTGGCTCTGTTACCTACTAGCTGTGGGAACCAGGGTATTTTTTTTTTTAATTCCCTGCATTAAAAACAATTTTACCTAACATATTGGAACGTCAGGTTTCCCATCCATAAAATGGAAATCACATTCCTAATTCTATTCATAGTCACCCTATACCTGCGCAGACTGAGCTCTGTACAAGGAACCTGCTGAGGGGTGACTGTGGCCCTGCACTCACCAGGACACGCAGCCAGGAACAAGACTTTCTCTGCCCTGAGGAAAAGACACTTTTTCCTCATGAGGTACCATATAGGCTAGCTCACACGGTGGCCTTACTCATGTGATTTCTTATGAGGGTTAAAAAAGACGGAATGTAGAGTTATGAAAGAATGCTTGGCACTCACTAAATATTTTGCCAGTTTTCTGGTCCTTGTTTTGCCTTTCTCTGAATAAAACTTCTACCCTCCATATCTGACCTTCTCACCCAAGAACCAACGCTGTCTACTATTCATGGGCTCACATCTTCCCAGCTCTGCCCCCAGGGAGTTAATCTCTCCCCTCAGTTTCAATGTGAAAAATCTCTGGAAAGGCATCTGACAGACCTGTCCAGAGGTACTGGTCCAGAATGGTGGCATGTTCTTATTATTGGTCCTCACTGTAACCATGTGAGCAGCAGGGAGGGGCACAGAGTTCAAAGGAGGGCACTTGTCTTTTCTCCCCCAGAAGATGAGTGGTATGAAGAGATAAAAATCAGTATTTTCACCACAATTCTTATAAATATGGAGCACTTGCTGTATGCTGAGACTCCTGATAATGCCAACGAAATACACAGAGACCAAAGAGGTAAAATTTGTTTGAAAAGACAGAATACACATGACTTGAGAACCACTACATCCAGATGATTCAGCCAATACAAAATAAAAATTATAGTACTAATGAGCGTCGCTCTTGATGGAGATCACTTCTTCTGTCTGGGTCCCACTTTTCTTATCTGAAAAATGGGGGTACTGACTAGGGGCCAGCGTTGCCTGGTCAGGGAGGACAAGTCTGCATCTTCTAAGGTGGAGAAAAGACCTTAATTCTCCACTCCTCTGATACTCATGTTGACTTGTTTCAGTGCATGGGTGTTCCCCCCGCCCCCACTGTTTTACTGTTTTACTGTTTTGTTGAATTCATATGCGTAAAATGAAAAATGCTGACTTATACTGTTGTTAAGTATATGTCAGAAACAGAAGTTACCTGAAAACATTTGAGGTAACTACTAATTGCACTCATTTGCTAATTAGCACTCTTTGTCACTATAACACCGGATTGGATTTTTCCACTGGAAAACAGAAATAAAACAAAAATCAAGAAAGTAGAATGCTAGTTGCTATGAGGCTATCAGGAACAAAGATACATGAATAGTGTGGATATCACGCTAGTATTTGAAGGAGGGGAGGCCAGTGAGGAAACAAACAAACCTGTGTCCAAAGTAATAGCAGTTACTGCTTTTAACGGTGCTGATTCGACTACAGCTCCACATGGAACTAACAGCTCCTCAGAAACCAACTGGTACCTGAATGAAGGTGGTAGAGCGAGCCAAGGAGTGGGCTGAGTAAGGAATGTGATACTTTGGAGGTTCTAATCATGAGGACAGAGGAAAACCAAGCTGTTTAACCGATGGGCTAAATATGGTTGTGCTAAAATGGAAAGCACATGTTTAAAAGTTATCAGACAGTAAGGTATCGTTCGAAGCTCTGTAGGGTTTGCCTTGGAATTTAGTGTCACAGCTGCCATAGTTCCATGAATGCACTACAATAATCACACCAGTTAGAGGCTGGTAAATTGGGGTAAATTTGCTCCTTGTCCTTCCACTGCCGTGTGATCAGTAAGGAGAGGTGAAACATACAGACTGGCTTTTTGCTTTTGTAGGAAGGCGTGTCACCTACACAACCGATGTTCAGAGACCTTCTGTTATTTATCACAATGTCGTTTCTGCTTGTTGCTTAGTATTTCAATCATCTAATTTCTTTTATTCCATTCTCCTCTCCAATTACGGTTACAGAACAGGGCACCGGGTTTGCTGATTTTTGTCATTTCTTGTCATGACTGCTAAGTAGACCATCAGTTTGGTGCATCGGTGATACAGAGTTGGGATAGGGGGTTCTGCACTCTTGTGGTCTCACGTTCCAGAGGGTCAGAGACAGAATCACTGTAAGACTGTGAAGCCTGCCCTGTAAGAAGGTATTACAGAGACTATTTGAAGGTTATTGGAAAAGGAAGAGAGAGAGAGGCGGGCAGAGAAGGAGGAGAGAGAGGCAGGGAAGGAGGAAAGAAGAAAGCACCAGGATTGAAGAATAAGAACCTGATAATGGGAATTAAGGCCATGAGGGTGGAACCCCTGTGGGATCTATGAGGAACATGCCTCTCCAGAGCAGACATATCTGCAGTGACATGACATGACGCACAACTGAGATATCACAGATCTTGGGTACCACAGGGTCCAGTCTATCACTCTGAGGACCTAAATGAGCTTTAGCAACAAACTCTGTTCCTTAATAACTGAAATGTCTTTGCTTCGGAGTGCAGCTGGCATGATACATCAAAGGGCATAATTCATTTCAATGACTTGTCAGGACAGCTTCCTTACCAGGGGATTGCTTGAGATTCTTTTCTCAGACACTCGAGTTAGCCCGCTTTTATTTATTCAGGAACTGGCCTAGTGCGTGAGGCTTATTCTGGGGAAGGGTGTTCTGAAGCTGCCAAACTGACCTCCTGTAGTCTCAGCTCTGTCACCAGAAAGGCGGAGCATGTCGAGCACAGTCCCTGCGCTGGCCTTGCTGTTTATCACTCCTTGCAAATGCGGGCGCCCTTAACAATAGGCCTTCCTGTCCCACTAAAGGCAGAACACACGTAATGCTGAGCACCTGAAAATATATTATTTCTATTCATTGAACCAATTATATAGTATTAAAAGGTAAATAACAACAATAAGTAAATGCAGACTTGAAATGATATTCTTAAGCTTTACATTCATAGGTGATTTCTCTTTCTCTGTCCAGCCATATTGGCCTACTACTTCCTTGCACAAACCTCTAACCTCAGCCAAACTGGCATATCTATTTTTGTTTCTTCCCATCCCGTAATTTGTGCCTGCCAACTACTCACTCAGACTCATTTCTCCACTTCCTCTACTGCCAATGTACGTTCTGACAGTCCTTCTAGACTCAGCTAAAATCTCACCTTCCCCCTCAAGAGTGTATTTGAACCTTCCTTTTGGTTTGGAGAACATCTTGTTTATGCAGTTTGTCAAGTTAGACATGGGTTGCCGCCTTCTTTTCCTCCCATCGTTACGCTAAAGTTCTGTTTTACTTTTTTGCTCTAATATACATTTTCACTAGTTTCTATTTTTTCTCTGATACCTTTAAAAAAGCTTTTTGAGGGCGTATATCTTCTTTCAAATTTATATATATTCCAGTAATGCCAAGCTGGGTCAAAACATCAGTCAATCTTGTTAACAGTATATTTTTATTATTTGAATTTGAGCAGACGTCTTATACTTTGATAGAGTAGTTCTGGTCAAGCAAAACGGATGATCATCGATGATCGCCATGGTTTCTACAATGTCTGAATAATACATTACTTTAATAATTCCAGGGAAGGCAATTTTTTTCCATAATAATTCTTTTATATTATATGGGATATGTATTGTCTAAATCATACTTGCATATTATATGCACTAGAGAGTTCCAATTCCAGGTAAGATAGAATTAACCCAAGATGAAGTTAACAGTTTCACTCCATTGAAGTCAGCTATAAAGCCTGAACAAAATTCATGACCCAGCTCTCTGAGAACTCTGAAAAGTAAACAGCAACAGGTGGATCAGAGAAGGATACCAGAATTAGAAGCACCCCTGAATCAGCAGTGATTTTCCCTTCTTATTTTTTTCCATGCCCTCAGTCTGAAATCAATGCAGTCTAAACCGAGAGGTGAGCATTGTAGTGCAGTGATAGAACCAGGAGAAGCTCGGATGAAGGGGTGTGAAAGGAGACTCCTAAAGCTCAGAGAGAGAGTAGAGGAAATCCCTCGACCTTCTCCCTGTTCCCTCTGTTCTTTCACTTGCCACTCACCAGTAAGTGCCATGGTGCAGATGGCAGTGGCAGTGGCTGGTGGTGAATTCTGCAAGAGCTGAAACTCTAAAGGTAGGAAGCATTTATCTCCTTGTAGTGAAGCTGTGGCTCCAAAGAGGTTGGAGCCAAACCCAACTGCCTTCCCACGCGTTGGCCCCAGATGTGGTACAATCATAAAAGTAGGTGGTTTCTGGCTGAACAACCACAAGGAGGAGCTTAGATACTAGGAATGTAATGGAAAGGAAGGAGGAAGTGAGACCATGAAGTTGTTTGTGAATCCCTAGGTTCAACCCTCAAACTGTACTTAGGTGAACCTGATCCTAATTAGCATACCAAAACCTGGAGAGCTGAGCTCATGTGTATACCTTTGCCCAGCTCCCAGACCAACCTCTAAGTAGTGCACACGTGGTAAGGACCTGAACAAAGCTGCAAAAGCACTGAAACCGAACTGACGGTGGAACCACTGGCCATAGAAGCCTAAAGCTAAAATACAGGCAAACCTCATTTTACCGCACGACATGCGTATTGCTGTGCTTCACAGATCCTGTGTTTTTTACAAATTGAAGGTCTGTGGCAGTCCTGCATCAAGCAGTTCTACCGGCACCATTTCTCCAAGAGCATTTGCTCACTTCACGGTCTCTGTCACATTTTGGTAATTCTCGCATTATTTATTCAGACTTTTTGTATTATTATATTTGTTATGGTGGACTCTGATCAGCAGTCTTTGATGTTAATATTGTAATTGTTTTGGGGGACCATGAACCACGCCAATATAAGACTGTGAACTTAATCGATAAATACTGTGCTCTGACTGTGCCACCAACTGGCCGTTCCTGTCTCTCTTCCTCTCCCTGGGCCTCCCTATTCCCTGAGACACAACGATACTGAAATCAGGCCAATTAAAAGTGTTCAGGTGAAAGGAAGAGTCGCTCATCTCTCATTTTAAATCAAAAGCTAGAAATGAAAACATAAAAATAAAAAAGCTAGAAATGATTAAGCTTAGTGAGGAGGGTCTGTTGAAAGCCAGATAGGCCAAGAGCTAAGCCTTTTGTGCCAAATAGCCAAGCTGTGAATGAAAAGTTCTTGAAGGATATTTAAAATGCTACTCCAGTGAACACACAAATGGTAAGTGAAAGAGCCGTATTACTGATATGGAGAAAATCTAGTGGTCTGGGTAGAAGATCTAACCAGCCACAACATTCTCTTAAACCAAAACCTAATCTAGAGCAAGGCCCTACTCCCCTCAACTCTGTGAAGGCTGAGAGAGGTGAGGAAGCTGCAGCAGAAATGTTTGAAGCTAGCAGAGGTTGGTTCATGAGGTTTAAGGAAAGAAGCTGTCTCCGTATCATAAAAGTGCATGGTGAAGCAGCAAGTGGCGATGTAGAAGTTTGAAACGTCAAACGACAGGCTGACTTTCTTATTAGGTGCTAACGCAGCTGGTGACATTAAGTCGAAGCCAGTGCTCATGCACCATTCCAAAAGTCCTAGGGCACTTAAGAATGAGGCTAAATCTACCCTGCTCGCGCTCTATCAGTGGAACAAAAGAGATGTGCTGGATGACAGCACATCTGGTTACAACATGGTTTACTATTTTAAACCCACTGCTGAGACCTAGTGCTCAGAAAGAGAGACTCCTTTCAAAATATTACTGTTCGTTGACAATGCAAACTGGTCATCCAAGAGGTCTGATGTGGATATACAAGATTAATGTTGTTCTCTATGCAGCCCATGGATCAAGGAGTAATTTCAACTTTCTTTTTAAAAAAATTTTTGAAGTATAGCTGATTTACAATTCTGTTAGTTTCAAGTATACAGAAAAGTGATTCTTATATAGGTATATATACATATATATAGTCTTTTTCAGATTCTTTTCCATTATAGGTTATTATAAGATATTGAATATAGTTCCTTGTGAGATACAATAGGTCCTTGTTGTTTATTTTATATATAGTAATTTGTATCTGCTCATCTCATACTCCTAATTTATCCCTCCCCCACCCTTTCCCCTTTGGTAACCGTAAGATTGTTTTCCATGTCTGTGATTCTGTTTCTGTTCTGTGTATAAGTTCATTTGTATCATTTTTTTAGATTCCACAAATAAGTGATATCATGATATTTGTCTTTCTGTCTGACTTACTTCACTTAGTATGATAATCCCTAGGTCCATCCATGTTGCTGCAAATGGCGAACTTTCATTCTTTTTCTATGGCTGAGTAATATTCCATTGTATATAAAGATATACACACATCTTCTTTACCCATTCATCTGTCGATGGACATTTAGGTTGCTTCCATGTCTTGGCTATTGTAAACTGCACTGCAATGAACACTCGGGTGCATGTATCCTTTCAAATCATGGTTTTCTCCGGATATATGCCCAGGAGTGGGATTGCTGGATCCTATGGTAGCTCTAGTTTTAGTTTTTTTAAGAAACCTCCATACTGTTTCCCGTAGTGGCTATACCAATTTACATTCTCACCGACAGTGTAGGAGGGTTCCCTTCTCTCCACACCCTCTCCAGAATTTATTGTTTGTAGACTTTTTGATACTGGCCATTCTGACCAGTGTGAGGTGATGTCTCATTGTGGTTTTGATTTGCATTTGTTTAATAATTAGCAATGTTCAGCATCGTTTCATGTGCCTCTTGGCCATCTGTATGTCTTCCTTGGAGAAATGTCTATTTAGGTCTTCTGCCCATTTTTTTGATTGGACTTTTATATATATATATATAGAGAGAGAGAGCTGTATGAGCTGTTTATATATTTTGGAAATTAAGCCTTTGTTGGTCACATCATTTTCAAATATTTTCTCCCATTCCATAGGTTGTATTTTTGTTTTGTTTATGGTTTCCTTTGCTGTGCAAAAGCTTATAAGTTTGATTAGGTCCCATTTGTTTAGTTTTGCTTTTATTTCTTTTGCCTTGGGAGACTGACCTAAGAAAACGTTGCTATGATTTATGTCAGAGAATGTTTTGCCCTGTTCTCTTCTAGGAGTTTTATGGGATCATGTCTTATATTTAAGTCGTTAGGCCATTTTTGAGTTTATTTTTGTGTATGGTGTGACAGAGTGTTCTAACTTCACTGATTTACATGCAGCACTCCAGCTTTCCCACTACCACTTACTGAAGAAACTGCATTTTCTCCATTGTATATTCTTGCCTCCTTTTTCAAAGATTAATTTTGTGTGCATTTATTTCTGGGCCCTCTATTCTGTCCCATTGTTCCATATATCTGTTTTTGTGCCAATACCATGCTGTCTTGATTACTGTAGCTTTGTAGTACTGGCTGAAGTCTGGGAGGGTTATGCCTCCAGCTTTGTTCTTTTTCTTCAGAATTGCTTTGGCAAGTCTGGGTCTTTGGTTGTTTCATATAAATTTTAGGATTATTCTAGTTCTATGAAAAATGTCATAGGTAATTTGATAGGAATTGTAGTAAATCTGTAGATTGCTTTGGCTAGTATGGCCATTTTAACGATATTAATTCTTCCAATCCAAGACCACATCAGGTTAATTTGAGATAATAGTGGATAGTAAAATATGATGGTATCAGCCTATGACCTGGATTACCTGCATATTATAATAAATATGACCTAAATGCTTGAACTGCTACTAGATGTTTTTTGCCTCCAGTAACAAGGTACCAAGATGCATATAGAGGTAAGACTGAGAAGAGTTTTCAATGTCAACTGTAGGATAAACTTTCTCTGTAACCATCACCATGTTTTAGAATATTTTAGAAGTTTGAGAGTATGGATTATATAGAGGCACTGCTCTCCATTACTGATTTATACTGAAAATACCTAAAATACTTAAATATTATGTAAAAGTTTGTTTTTAATTTAGCTTGAAGAGGTGCCCATTTGATAATAGGGATGTATAATAAAAGAAATTCTAGAAGGAGGTGCTCACGGTGCCTTTTGAGAACGTTTGTTCCCATCTCCATGCTGGGTTGCTCCATCTATTCCGTTCTCAACAAAATAAAACCACCCAGACATCTTTTAAATAAGTCTGTTTCTGGAAATTTGATATTGCCTTGCAGTCAGCCTACTTTTAAATATTCACTAATCTGTATTTTTCTGTGTAAGGTAAAGTTTTATCAAATGCCCTTATTTAATTTGCTTCCCTTTTATACTGTTTTGTAAACTGAATGGCAGGCTATCGAGACAGATTATCACTTGCCAGAAGATAAAGCACAGGAGTAAAATCACAGTATTATTTAGTGACTTGTGGTCCGTAAAAAGCAGCATGAGGGCAGTGTCTCTTGTGCACAGGAAATCATGTAAATTATCTAAAATAGTTTTAAAAACCTCATCAGTATTTTGAATATTGTCAAACATTTTCCTAAGTGCAATACATTAAAAAAAAAAAAAAGTTCTGTGGCATCAAAACCCCAAAACAGAGAGAACTAATCATTCTACTTTTTGCCAGGAAAAAAAAAAAAAAAAACCACACAATTAAAAAAAAAACTGTTTTCTTGATTGAATAATGCACTATATTTGAACCATTTTCTGTTTACAAATGAATGCCTCAGTTAATGGATCTTCTGCATTAGAGTGTGTGTATAGGACTGAGTGAGTGGATTTCAGTGTGTGTGTAAATAAATATAGATACACATATGGCGGTAGATCAAATAAAAATTATTTTCAGTAAAGAAAAAATAATTATATGACTCATGAATGAGGGTCCTGTTTACACTTCTGTCTTGAAGGATTAGGATTTGTTAGCTCACAAATAACTCTGAGTTTATTAAAAGTATCAGTTAAATGCTGCCTAGGCCTGAATCCATGATGTGAAGTATAATACAAAATGAAACTGAATCACATCTATGAAATGTAAAAATTAAATTCATTTGATTACTAATATACTTATTATAATTCAGCATTCCTACTTTTATAAGTCTTGGGCTTGGTGAAAAATATAAACAGACCATATTTAATGATCATTAATTGTGTATAGTGTGTGGATATATGTATACATAGATAGGCATATAAATGCATTTATTTATAATAACAAAGTAAAAGTATTCTATCACAAGAAACGTATAATAAAACTGCCTGAAAAATCGTCTCTATTTTTGAGGGATTCAAGTATTTCCCAAGGGTAGATTTGAGAAGATATACTTTGATACTAATATCTATAATACATGCTCATATTTGCTTGATTTCATTTTGCAAAGTTTTTTGTGTTTTTCCATAGACTATTACAAAACTCCGATGCACATTCAAAAATGTGTGAAATACATCATAGAATCGTTCACTTTATAGTACTATAATGTGGAGAAAAAATGGTTGTTAAAGCTTAGGTTCACTCTTGGGATTGAAATGCTATAGCTGAAAATCCAGAAGTGGTGACGTTCTTAAATAACGAATGTTATTTATTGAGTTTTGAATATCCTCTGGTAGAAAGAAGTTGTTAACTGGGCGCTCATCAAGCCTTCAATATATGTAACTTTGTTGTTACTGTTGTCAATAACAGAAGTTAATCATAGGCACTAAGGAGAACTGAAATATGTATCTGCAATCAGGGGTTCAGACTCAGTGAACCAAGCAAGAGCTCTTACAGATATAAACAGAAGTCTCCTTTTTCTATGTGGTAAAACAGATTTCTCTGGCATTCTGAAATGACGGACCATTTTAAAAAGTACCCTGAAATGATCCAGATGTACATCTCCTGGGGAATTGTTTGATCATATGGTTCCATCAGTAGGTTACTTGTCAGGAGGGTCACCAAGTATTGCCTCCCATACTTGTAGTCAAGCCTAAGCCAAATCTGTATCAGGAAAAGCAGCCAAACTACTTGGGAGATTTGAAAGACAATGGGGAGACTTCCCTGCAGGCAAACACTTTCTCCAGAGCCATCAAAGTTTTCAGAATTATACACTAGAATTAGAATATTTTGAGTACTACAGAGTCCCACAAAATACATGTAAAATATCCCCAGAAATGTTAATGCCACAAACCACCAATAGTGAAAATTTCAGAGAAATCTTTGTGTTTCTCAACTGCCATTTTTTTCTTTTTCTTTTTCTGCCATTTTTTTCTTTTTCTTTTTTACAGCTTTATTATTGTGGTATACCTGACATACAATAATCTTCACATATTAAAATGTTCAATTTGATAAGTTTTGAAAAGCCATAACTATAATCAAGATAGTGAACAGATCTGTTGTTCCCTGAAGTTTCTCACCTTTCTGTGGTCCCTGGGTCCTATCCCTCCCTGTCACCCTTCTAGGCAACCATTGCTCCGCTTTCTGTCACTGTAGAGTAGTTTGCATTGTCTAGAGTTTTATATAATTGGAATCATAAATTATGTAATCTTTCATGGCTGGCTTCTTTTGCTCAGTATAATTATTTTGAGAGATTCATCCATGTGGTTGAATATATCAATATTTCATGCCTTTTTGTTGATTAATAGTATTCCATTGTATAAATATACCACAGTTTGGCCATACAAGTATTCCAGGGTTTTGGCTATTACCGATAAGTCAGATATGAACATTTGCGTTCAGGTCTTTATGTGGACATCTGCTTTATTTTCTTTTGCGTAAATACCAAGGAGTAGAATGCCTTTTTCATTTGGTGAGTGTGCAAGAAACTGCCAAGTTATTTTCTAAAATGTTTCTACCATTTTACATAAACACCAGTATTCGAGGGTTTTTAGTTCCTCGATATCCTCACCAACACTTGGTATAAACAGACTACTGAATTTTTAACCATTCAGCAAGCATGGGAAAGCGCTGCGTTTTCATTTGCATTTTTCTAATGACTTATGATACTGAGAATCTTTTTCTGTGCTTATTGGCCATCATCTCTGGTGAACAAGCTGTTCACATAGTTTACCCATTTGTTAATTGGGTTTTTAAAATTATTATTACTGGTTTTGAGATTTTTTAATATTCTACATTGAAGTCCTTTATCAGTTATGTTTTTCAAATGTTATTAAATCTGTGTGTATGAAATGTGGTTGGCCGAGGGTTCCCAATACAAATTCAATAGCTGAAAACTTTTACTAAAAACTGGGCTCTCTTTTGCAAGTAACCAAGGATAAAAAGGATTTTAAACCTATCGGTACTGAGTGAGCTAGTCTTATTTCTGAGTCTTAGAGTAAAGCTTTTTTCTATGGTGTGGTGACTATGGGCAGTTTCTCCCCCTGAACTGAAGATGACTCCTGTGGCTGCATCCTAGCTGTGTGATCTTTGATACTAGTAGCTGCCTCATGGTGGTGTTGCAGGGTCTCCGTGTACCTGAGCATGCAGTGAATGCTCAATACCTAGCTACTGCTGTTCACCATCCTTATTCACCCACTTCTCCCTAGATCCTATCTGTTATAAGACAGGCCATTTAGCGTGGCCACCCTCTCAGGCTGATGTCTTAGCCTTAGAGGAATGCACTTCAGAGGCCACAGGCTGTCAGGAGGAGGAAATTATGTTCTTGCGGTTTGAGTTTCAAAGAAACCATATGAATTAGCTGGAAATCTCTGGCCAGATAGTGCCAAGAGAAGCTGCTCATCAAGATCAGGCTATCTGGGCATAGAAGAAGGAAGGGTACACCATAGTTACAGTTTGTCTTCCGTCAAGGCAGTTAATTTAAATTCATCAATTTGCTCTCAAAGCCTGATCCTGACACTAAATTTAGTTTAACTTAAGGATCTCATATAGGGGCCTTAACTTTTATCTTCGTAAGATTAAAACAGAAACTCTCCCCAAATACCTGCTGACTGATTCTTTTTCTCAAGAGAAGATTCCAAATTGGCCAATGGATGGTTTATGGAAGCAAGACTTTCAGGAACTTCACTCTCAGAGAACGTGATGATTCACCTTGGTTTGAGATCAAATAATAATAATGATTCTGAAATACTTCCCCGCCCATAAAAAAGAAAAGAAAAAAAAAAAAAAAGGAGTAAGTGTGAGACGGGGATAATGGATTTGAGGTGAGTTAGGCCTGGTGCCATATGGATGGATATGGGAAGACACGAGTTTGACATTTGGGAAAACAGCAGGAAACACTTTTAATAGTCAAATGAGCTTTGTGTTGGCATCAGGAAATACTTAGAAGTATGTCATCCCTATAGACTGTGAGCTGGGTGAGGGCTGAAGACCATGGCCATTTTATTCAGCATTTTCTTTCCAGTGCCTACCTCACTGTTTACTATATAAGAAAAGCTCCATAACGATATAAAATGTGTATTTTCAGATGGCTCAGTTTCATCCTTCCCTCTCCACAAAGCAAAATTCAGCTTACTAAAAGTTTTCCTTCTCTTTCAAAATCTTAACAACAGATTAGGTGAGGTATGATTTTGGGGAAAGTTTCATTTGCCCTGGAACAAATACAACACGCTTTCCTCTCCTGCACTAAACATTGCCAGGGCTGAGGCCTCTGCAATGACTTCAGGAACCCACCTGTTCACGTATATCATCAGGGCTGTAACTGTTTATTTAGATATACCTAATCAGCATGCTCTAGACCAGGATGATAACACTTAAGCTTTAAGAATCTTCTTGACTTTTCTTTACTCTTTTAATTCCACTTCTTTTACTCCTTGAAGGCCACTTACTTAGAGCAACAGAGGCTCACATGTAGACATGGTGACTTAGTTGGGAAGGGGCCAAAGCTGGTAGTGAGCTGTTCCTATCCAGGCCAGAATAGCTGTCATGGGCAGATTATAAAAGGGACTGTGAAATAAAATTCATATTTTATGGCAAGACAAGAAAAATTGAAACATTAAAAAAAGTTTTCTCTGCCCTCTGGCCTCCTCGCTCCCTGCTACTGTGGTCTGTGTATCCGCATTATGCATCGACCAAACCTCCCCATCAGCAAAAATACTTGCTCAACAATGAAGAGCAACATTCTCCTAGCATCGATAAGACAACTCTTTAAAAGATAACATTCCTTCTTGACCTTGTAAGGGGTTGCTTAGATCTGGATTGTGTAAATTGTCAATAATATGTCCTTTAATGTACAGCCCTCTGTCTCAAAAAGTTTATGTAACTGTGCCTTCTAACAGGTGGAACAGTTCTCAGAGCTTTCTGAGATGCTCTTCCTGTGTTATAATCCTCAAATTTGGCTCATATAAAATTTTCCATTTCTTTCTTAGATCGACTGATTAATTTTTCGTCGACATATGCTTGGTACAGCTGGCAGGATATCAGAGACACCAGCCAGAGGACACCTGGAGTCTAGCCGAAACTGGAGCTTGGTACCAGCGTGGGCCCACTGAGCCTCACCGGCTTCACGGTACTCCTTTGGTGTTCCCATGAGCTCTTCTGATATTTGGATCTCATTGTTTGGGTGATGATCCTAAAAATTTTATTTGAGCTGGTTTTCACGTAATACTTGGGAGTCTTAAGGGGCACCAGTGCATTTCCTAGGCAGGACCTAGGGGTTCTGGGCAGAGGCCCAGGGAAACAGAGGTGGCTGGGTTTATGTTAAATTTGCCTTAAATCGAAAAAAATGAGCTGATGTATGGTCTGAGCAAAACTTTTGCTAGTGAACCGAGAGACTGAATTATTCAGCTCTGAAGAATCAAGGGCCATTTTGCTCCTTCCGGCCACAAGGTATCCTCAGGCGACTGAGGACCCTGCGGAAGTGTCTGAGAATCAATCCTCATGACATGCTGTGGTCCTATAGGGGAGACCCACCACGACCATTAAGTAAGTACCGCTCAAACCTGAAGGCATGAACAGAAGCTGATACTCTAGCACTTTGGGCACCTCTGATGGTTCTAGGTTCCCGTAGGGAGAAACCAAGCCATGTGAAAGAAGTCGAACCAACCCAAGGGTAACTCCTTGGGGTGCCAGACTCAGAAGCAGCGCACGTGCGATCCACCACACTGTCCTCAGAAAGTCGTTCAGATCGTATCTCATATTTGAATTCAGCTATGAAATTGATACCGGGAAATTGTGCCTCAAAGGCCAAACAGCTCCCGTGCAAACAAGTCACCTACGGAAATACAGGCTGGGTTTATGTATGCTTACAAGCACTTAATTGGGAACTAAAGAAAATTGGGCCCTGAAATGGCCGAGGTGGGGTTCTTTTGACATTCCCAAATAATTCTGAGTGTGTAGTTAAAGCCGGTGGTCTTCTGGATCTGTGCCTGCAGGGCCTACTGGAAATAACAGTGGTGGTTTTCTCTTTTCTAACATTAGTATAGCGGGGAAAAGTATATGTAGGGCTATCTCCATGGATCTTTTGAATTTGAGAAACGTCGAAATTGTTAAAATTTTAGACAGCTCACATCTTAAACTAACATACCTATTTTAATTGGTATGTGGCAGCCCCAAAGAGCCCAAAATAGCCTTATTGAAGGATTTGTTGTAGAAGGCTGATGAAAGAGTAATGATATTAAAAGGTACCTAAAACTTTAACTACTGCTCCCCTCTATCTTTGAGTAGTCTTTGTAATAATCTTCTGAATTGCTTTTCCACTCTAAAGAGACTATTATTAAGTGGTTACCTTTAGAAAAGGGACCACGTGAGGCTGTAGGCAAGACTCTTCAGATCAAAGGCCTAACTGAGGGCTGTACTAAAGAGTTTCTTAAGTCCAAGGAGGATCCTCAAGAGTATGTGTAAATGGATTACCAAAATGGAAGGCCACCGGTCTGACTAAACTGACTATATAGCCAGTATCTGGAGCCTGATAGGAATGTTTTTTGGTGGGGGCCCTCTCCTCTAAGCTAAATGAGGGAAAGTAAAATATTCCATTACAGGTGAATGGGTGTGTCAGTCCTTTGATACACTGAGGTGGCCACCCAATTCTTTGAGGAAAAAACCAACTCTCCTCGTTTTTACAAATCTAGTATTTTACAGGACCAGAGGTGCAGCTCCAGAAAGAATCCAAAGCCCACCAATCCTTTCACTACTCCCCAAACTTCCCCTACTTATTTTAAGAGGCTTGTAAGTATTGAGGAAAAGATTTTTTTCTGGCCTTAAGGGAACAGAGTCATCCTAGGAGGAACTTGCTTTTCTCCTCCTATGCCTTTGAGATGCAAATGTTCTACCGGGTCTTCTCTAGGAACCCTTATCTCCACTATCTTTTTAAAATACAAATTTCAGGAAATGGGGTAGGGAATTTGGAACTTGATTTGGCAGAAACAAATCGAAATCTTAAGTGTCTTTTCCATAAATATTTGTAAAAAGGGTTTACCATCTAGACAGGTGACCTTCATTTGTTCCATCTGCCAGAAACCCGACTTGAATCCAGTCTCTTTTGTAACTGATGGGTTTTATATTGTTGCACTTGATTCATGGCTGAAACCTGCGGATGGGAACTGTGTGAGGTCTCTGTGTTTGTACAGATCTCTATGTGTGTTGCAGATGTGCGGTACTGCCAAAATTAATCTGTAAAAGAGCTCTAGTTAATTGGCTTGAAGGAAATTAAGTGCTCATATAAATACTCAAATACAAAAGAAACTGGCCAAAATGAACTTCAGGTTCACATGATCTGGGAAATATTCAGGACTGAATTTCTGGGAAATATTCAGGACTGAATTAATATCAGGTATTAAAGTTAGCTTAAGCTTGTTGGTTTGATTAATATAGACATGTCTTTAGAGTTATCAGCATTAAGTATAATACTTTTATTGTACCTAGGTTTACTAGAAATCAAAGAAGACCTTCCTATTCCTTGTTATAAAGTCTGTCAGCAAAAAACCCCAATATAAGTAAATAAAATAGAGGTAAATGATCTAAGAGCTTTTAGGTAAACTCTTTGGAATATTTGTGTTTTGGGAAAATCTGCTTTAAGGATAGTATCTCTCTAGATTCTGGTAACTTGAAACTAAGTTAAACTACAAGAATTCATTCACTATCCACTATTTGTCCTTTCAACTAGGACAAAATACGGGAGCATTAATTTCTGGGCAGGTCTAAGTTTACCTACTTTTGTCTTATGAGAAACTAAAGATATTTGGGTTCATTAGACATATCTTGTACCACATTGAGGAAAGAAATGCTATGAGAGGGTGTACATCTCTAGAGGTTATGAAATACATTCATAAGTGCCAGCCAAGAAATGCTGGTATGACCGTTTAAGGTTTTAAGGTTAAGACTTATAAGGCGAAACACTTCAGTATGCAAGGAAAGTAGGGTGTGTATTTTCCGTAAAAAAAAAAAAAAAAAAAGTATGAGTAATGGAAATGCATTTCGTTTAAAAAAAAGTGATTTTTCTCTTAGAGCTGGTTGTTTCTGAATGGAAAGGGAAGTGAGGGACAGATGAATAAGGATACAGAAAGTTATGGAAGATGTGTGGAGGAAGAACACAGAGTTTTGCACGTGGTCAGAATTGGCCAAGATAAAACTGAATTTAATTTAGAAAATGAATTTTATGGGTAAAGAAGTCATACAAAACCTGAATTTAGTTTTCTAAGGAGACAAAGTTTTCTTAAAATACTGAACTTTTGTGTGAGACTGTGTGAGGGTCTTTGCCTTGAAGTGATCTGTGTTTGTCACTGAGGTCCTTTATTGTCATTTAATTAAGCGAATGGGTATTGTTTCACAGTGACTTGTGATTCTATTTGATCAAGTGTTCTAAAACCTCTTGATGTTTTTGATAAACTTCCCAAAGATCGAATTCTAAATGAAGTTCACTTGACCTCTAGCTAACTCTGAGGTTTTACAAAGGGTCCTTGAAACCTCGAAATATTTGTTTTCTCTACATCTCAGGGAGAAGAATATTAACCTCATTAGGCTTATTTGGTATGTTAAGAAGCATTAATAAGTGGTGATAAAACTTCTTAGATTCTATCCTGTGGGTATACATTATTAATGTACACGTTTGAGAAATTATATGAACTCCTAGACTCTGGTATGTCATGGTAAATGGTATCAGTCATAATTTCAGTAATTACCTCAAATGTTTTATGTCACAGCAGCAACCAAGTTTCTTTTCACCTGCATTGTAATCAGCCTTTAACCTTGACTTTTTAAGTCTCTTGTCATTTACAGACAGTTATCATTGTACTCTGATCCTCTCTGCAAAATGCTTCATCTTCAAGAAGATTCATAGCAAGGACTTTTTGACAAGTACAGGTTTCTGATAACTTTCAGGTCATACCACTGAACTGGGTAAGGAATTAAAGAATTCTAATGGAAAACCTGATGGCTTCATAAAACTGTTAACAGAAGATTAAAATCAAGGATTAGTCACATAGGATTATGAAGATGGTTATAATTTTGGGGTTTTGTCTGAAATGTTATTGGTTTTTAATCTGTGTTTTCTAGATATAAGGAAACCTTTAAATTATACTTCTGTAAGTAAAATTTAAACATTTACCTTTTCCCTCTACCTGACCCCTCCAGAATTTGGAAACTCTTAGGTTCCCAGCAGCTTTCTCAGGTATATAAGGAAGGCCACCTCCTAACAGATGCAGGAATCTCAAGGTATTTTGGGGACCTCGAGAAGAGAAGAATCCATCCCCCAAATCTACAGATACCAAAGGCACAATCTATGACACACTTGGTACATTCTTCCTAGCCTTGAGGTTTTAAAGTTTAATCTGAGATTCTTTACGGAAAGTTCCAGCACTGCCAATTTAAAAAGAGTCTCAATTAACCAGACTGAGCCAACAAATTAGTCTTAATTTGGCTATATTTGGTAGAAATGCAGGTACTTTTAGAGAGAAAAAGATTATGTTTCAGTGACTATTAAGTCCTAGTTTGTTCACTGAGGTCTGTATTTAGATGCAATTCCCAGATAAGTTTTTGTAAAGTTCAAAAGTTTGTTTCTGAAATTTATCGCAGCAATCTAATTTTGGATGAAAATCAGGTGTGCCAAGACCTGCAACCAGGAGATTATTCATACTGGAAAAGATATCAGGTAAAGAACTGTTTATGGCCACATTGGGAGGGACCTTATCAGGCCTCTCCTGAATGAACTACAACTCCTGTTTCTGACTTCAACTAAGACCAGTATACTACCAGACCAGGACAAGAAGAAGACAACATCTGAAGTGGACAGCTGACCCAAGGTTCTACTTTGACAATCGCTCACATTTTTGCTTATGAGCTAAATGTATTTCTTAGGCTCAATCATATGAAAGTTTCAAAAATCAGTCTAATTGCTGGGTTTGTGGCCTA
This sequence comes from Phocoena phocoena, assembly GCF_963924675.1. Lineage (NCBI taxonomy): Eukaryota > Metazoa > Chordata > Mammalia > Artiodactyla > Phocoenidae > Phocoena > Phocoena phocoena. The sequence continues at coordinate 49,348,497 of NC_089232.1, forward strand.
TGGCTAGTACTCCCAGGTTGCCTTGGTGGATTTCTCCTCTCCAAGACTCTAAGTGATGGTCCTCAGAAATTGTATTAAAGAAAGAAACTTTACATCATGCAAGCTAATGTTACCACCAATATCACTAAATGAGACCCTGGCCAATTAATGATGTCAGTTTTGAACCTGGCCATAAATACTCCTTTCCATTAGATATTGAATACTGCATAGCTCCTAACTGGACCTAATGGATTTATGGAACAAGTTTATGACCCTAGTTCTCCCCAGGTTGGTTACGAAGATAGATATCGATTTCCCCTGGGCTCAAGGTCACCAAGGGGTAGCCCTGGAAACAGCTCCTGTCAGTCTGTGACGGTAATCTGTAACGTGAGCACTCTGGCACCTATCAGTTTTCCAGGGGTAAGACCACTTGGCCACACTATTTGAAGTGTCACATTTCTTCTCTGAACAATCCTCTTCCAAGTTTAGTGGAAATAACAGGAAAATGACGTTGTTGCTCCTGACTTTCACACTGTATTTCACCTGCTCACACTCAGATGATGATGTCTAAATGACTTGAAATTAAAGATCACATCTACAGTTGTTTGTTATAAAATAATGGGCATACATAATGCACATGCAAGGAAAACTGGCTTAGGTCCCTTATTGGATAACCTAGACTCGGCTGTCAATCCTTGCTGAACATTCTGCTAGTATAACCCCGACAAAAAGAGAGAACCGGGCTATTGGGGCCCCAGCATCGAGAGACATGATGGACCCTAGAGCAGGCAAGCAGCCGCTTTGACTTTAAGGGGCCAAATATTTGATCACCTAGTGCTTTCTATTGAAAGATTAATGATTAACAGGGGGACTGTGAAATGAAATCCCTACTTTATGGCAAGACAAGAAATACTCAAAATTTTCTCTGCCCTTGGGCCTCCTCTCTCCCCCCTACTATGCATTGTATATCCGCATTGACCAAACGTCCCCCCATCAGCAAACCTACCTGCTCAACCACAAAGAGCAACATTCTCCTAGCATCAACAAGACAGCTCCTTAAAAGATAGCATTCCTTGACTTTGTAAGGGACCACTTAGATCTGAAGTATGTAAACTGTTAATAGTACGTCACTTAAGGTGTAGCCCTCTGTCTCAAAAAGCTTGTATTACTGTACCTTGACTTCTAACGGGCAGAAGAGTTATCAGAGCTTTCTGAGATGCTCTTCCTGGGTTATAATCTTCAAATTGGCCTCAAATAAAATTTTCCATTTCTTTCTTACGTCAACTAATTTTTTTGTTGACGGGACCCATACCTTCCAGGTAATTGTATCTATTTTTATAGCCATACGCTCAGGTGCTCTGAGCTTATGTATGTGAGCTCTGTCAATGACCTAAATGCTTTAATCTACACCATGGCTTTGTATTATATTCAGCGTGATAGTAACAGAGAGAGGGAAGAAAGGGCACTAACATATATATCCAGTACCTACTCTGTGCAAGGCACAGTGTTAGGTACTTTAATCTACCCAGAAGCTCTACGAAAAAGTTAAGTGAGGAGTCCACAATCATATGGCAAATCAACTGCTAGACCCAGAAGTCATATTCAGGTCTATCGGAATCTTTTGTCTCCATGACACTGTCACTATTTATTAGATAACATCTAATAAATGCCAGGAGAGAGAGTACAAGGCATTCATAACTGTCAGTTATAAATATGTCTCTTAACTGTTTGTTATTTATAAATCAATTAGGTCAATTTTTTTTCTAACTCAAGTGCCATTTTTAAGGCACTGGAGAGTACACAGTTTGAAAAATTCTACCATGTTTTTAACATATCACAATTATTAATTTTATAACTTTTTAAATCCTGGGATTTATAAAAATCATTTTTCTTAAACCTTGATATATTTATACTAAATTCTTCACCACACTGGGTGGTGTAATTTATGAGTTTCAGGGCACATTTTGACATACTTTAGCTGTACAAATGTCCTCTGGATATAGATAGGTAAACAGATAGTTTTACACATCCAATTAAAATGATATACTTCTCTCTTCCTGGGTATATTTAATGTAATTTTATATGTAACATGCATCTTCAAAGTCTCTCTGAAATTCACTTGTGCATTTAAATTTCCTATAGGGTGAGTTTGATAGAAGCAAGCCATAAGTAATATTTTGAAGCAAATTTACCGATAGAAGAATTCTGTGACTGTGGAAAAATGATTATATTTTGTTCGGTGTAACAAACAAAAATGTAACTGAGCTGTCCTCTGACCAGCAGATTTGAATTTCATCTCACTTTGTGAGAAGAAAATTTAACTTTCTTCAGAATGCTGTCTGTGGATATTTTTCTCATACTTATAAACTAACATTTTGAAGTGCAAAAACTAACATTTTGAAGTGCAAAAACTAGAATGGACTGCTATGGACTGAATTGTATTTCCCCCTCCCCCAATTCGTATGTTGAAGCCCTAATGTGACTATATTTGGAGCTAAGGCCTACAAGTAATGAAGGTTAAATAAGATAATAAGGGTGGGATTCTGATCCAATAGGATTATTGTCCTTATGAAAAGAGCCAACAAAGAGCACTGTCTCTCTCCACCATGTGAGGTCTCAGTGAGGAGGCTGCCATCTATAAGCCTGTAAGAGAGTTCTCACCAGAAGCCAATTACGCTGGTACCCTCATCTCAGACTTCCAGCCTCCAGAACTATGCTCAAATTAATTTTTGTTGTTTAAGCCACTAGTCTGTGGTATTTGGTTATGACAGCCTGGGCAGACTAAGACAAGGACTTTAAAAACATCTGTCTCCAAAACTTTTGTACCAACAGCAATCCAGTTTGGTTTCAGGTGAAAAAGAAATCACAGAGATGATAGATGGGTAGATTGATTGATCTATATATATCAATGGATCAATCAATAGATAGACAGATGATCACATTTCATTAAGGGCACAGATGAGAGCTTTAGTGACTTTGGAAATTTCTGAATGTCATGATATCAAATGTGAACCTATCCCAAGTTATTGACCAAGATACAAGCTCAGAAGTTACTCTCAAGTATTTGATGGAGAATGTATCAACAGCTCACATTCTCCACAGAGGCCATGATGTCAAATGAAAATAAATAGTGTTTTCAGGAATTTAATGACCTATCGAATTGGCAAAGGCCCTGAGGTACAACCACAGACCTTTTAAAAGGGGTTACTTAAACTGCCAGTGGTGCCTAACCTGGAAGTCACTATTGTTTTTAGAATTTGTAAACATACGGAAAGTAAAAAAGTAATTACCTGTTTTTGTGCTGCAGAGTGAAAGGGCAGAAGTCACAGGAAATGATGGCTGTGGTGTGCAGGACTGACAATATTGCTGAAAACAGGTTGAGTATGCAGGAGATAAGAGATTCTTTGTAATCAACTCTCCGGATCCTATAAAAAATAATATCAATGTTATGTCAATATATATGATGGGTCCCAATAATGAAAGTACATATATTGGACAAAGAGGAAAGTTAATAATCACCGGTCTTGGGCCTCAACTTATTTACCAACAATCTATACTAAATGGTTCCACTGGAAAGCTTCTTAAATGATAATAACGGGGTGCAGTATCCCCAAGGATGGGAGAAGTTTTTACAACTCTAAGTTGGTTGATATATTCATGTAATTATCAAATATTGGTGACTGTGCATTTGATGTATAGTATATGACAATGTGAGCGTATTATTTCTTTTTTATTTAGGCAGTTCTGAAAACAACCCATAAACAGCTTCCCCCAAGTCTCCTCTTTATTATCATCCATCATGCTTAGCTACTTTAATTTGACATTAGCTACGTCTTGATGCCAAGGAGTGCATGGATAATTCCACACTGACATTGCTAATTTCTAGAATGTAACCACAATGTTTGACATGATGCAGTTAGGCAGTAATCAAAAGCATATTTTCTGTGCTCCCTCATAAAACCTCAGTGGATATAGGGTTTTTTGTACGTGATTATTTTTAGCCCATCAAAGGTGGGAAAAGATAAGTGAATTCTCTAAAAAAACAAACAAAAGCACACAAGTTAGAAAAATTTGGCAACACTCTCATTCATCAACAGGTATGAAGTGCCTATATGTGCCAGCAACTGGGTTTTCCATATTCAGTTCAATTTATAAGAACTGTACACCTGATCCACTACAGACACTGTTTGTGAATATTATCTAAAACAAACCTGCTCAAAATTCAACTAACCCCACATCCCTTGCTTATTCGCTCCCTCTCTCTCTCAATATAAAAGACAGAATGATGGAATAATCAGAAGAACCGCAGACCTTTAGATCATTTCTAGCTTATAGTGGAAAAAAAACGATGGCTTAGGGACTGTATATATAGCCTGTCACTCGCCAGGTACATGATCTCTGACGAGTCACTTAACTTCTGATAAAAACGAAACAATACCCTGCTTAAGTAATTCACAGGCTGCGTTGAGAGTCATATGTGATAACATGTAAATATGCTTTGAAAGCTATCAAATGCTTAATAAATGTTGAATATCCTTATTTGGAAAAGTATTAAAATGAGTATCAAGTTTGTATAAATGTGTCTATATGTCACAGATGGTTATAAATAAATATGTATAGCATATATATAATACAAATATGGCAATTTCCAATTTCTTTTACTCAAAGGGATTTTAACATTCTTAAATTTCTACCAATTTGAGGTTTTCAATAAATACAGAGTTGTGATGAATCGTGTTTCTATTTAATTAAAGGTTAACAGGTAGTTCTTCTGTATTACTATAATAATCTTATATAGCATGAAGTATTATCAATAAGTTGTATGAACCTTCTTTTCTTTCTCTAAACTGATAGAGTAAAATAGATGTGTATCTGCATTAAGGAATTCACAACGTGAGCAGAGAAAATGGGAGTATATGAAAACTGTTCATTGTATTAAAGTGTGTGTGCTGAAGGCCAATATTTCTGCAGAAATTCAGGAAAGGAATCATTCAATACAGGTGGGAGTAACTGAGAAATCTTCATTAAGAAGAGGTGAGGAGTTGGGATTTAATGCACAGAGTGTGGGGACAGAGCAGGTTAAGGAAAACAAGAAGACTCTGGAAGGTCAGTGTAAAAGTGTTATGACTGATGCTTTGAAAGGAGAAGAAAGGATCAAACCAAGTTCCCATAAGATTTCATAGGGACAGGGGATTAAGAGGTAAAACCCATTATGTGTAAAATAAATAAGCTATAAGGATCTATTGTACAGCACAGGAATCTAGCCAATATTTTACAGTAACTGTAAATGGAGTATAACATTTAAAAATTGAGTCACTATGTTGTACACATGAAACATATAATATTATAAGTCAGTCAGCTATACCTCAAAACTAAAAAAATAGATTTAACAGAGGCAGTACTTCCCAACTACTGGTTTTCCTTCCCACTGGCCTCTTTGCTCTTAGTCAAACTCACAAAATATACCCCACTTCAGGGCCTCTTGACATGTTTCTTCAGCTTGGAAAAATTTTCTCCTAGTAATTTCCATGCCCTTCCTCCTTATTATGTTCACACCTTGGCACTTTATCTAAGAGGCCTTCTCTGACAACCCTATCTAAAATTAGCACCACCCACAGCATTAATCACCATGTGATATTATAACATACTCCTATTTGTCCTATTTCTCAATCATTAGACGGACTCTATGACAGCAGACAACTGGCCTGCTTAATTTACTGTGATGAGAGGGAAGCTTGGAGATGGTAGACAGTAGACAGGCGGAAATGTGGAACTGAGAGTTGGGAATGAAGCCAGGACTAGGATGTAAGTAAAGAAGTCATTTGCATAGGAGAAAGTAGTGAAACTATGAAAGGTAAGGTATCTGAAAGAATTATAGGTTGTTGAGAGCCATTCCAACTTTCTGAACATTCATTCCATGAGGGATTGAATAGTCATTTGATGATAAATAGTCCTAAAGGTTCTTGGAGTCATCATTCTGAACATCAATTCCAATCATCAATGCTCTAGGTAAAATAAGTACAGGAGAAAGAGTTTAGTATGTACTGAGCCCAGGATATAGGAGGTTGCTCTTGTTCACCAAATACTAAACAAGGGGAGAGCAGCCAAGATGGGAGAGTAGAAAGACCCTGAGCTCACCTCCTCTCAGAAGCACAACAAAATCACAGCTACCCGCAGAACCACCACCAATGAAAAAGATGGAACCTACAAGAAAAGACCTTCTACAACTAAAGACATAAAGAAGAAAAGAGGGGTGGTCTTTCAGTATAAGAGTGAAGAGACTTCACTCTCAAAGGGCACACAAAAAATCTCACATGCACTGGGACCCAGGGCAAAAGCAGTAGTTGGATAGGAGCCTGGGCCAGACCTACCTGCTGGTCTTGGAGGGTCTCCTGGAAAGGTGGGGGGTGGCTGGGGCTCACCATGGGGACGTAGACACTGGTGGCAGCAATATTTGGAAACATTTTACTCCATGAACACTGCTGTTGGTGGCTGCCATCTTAACTCATTAGCTCCAAGACCTGGCCACACCCAACAGCCTACAGGCACTAGTGCTGGGATGTCTCAGGCCAAACAACTAACTGGTCAGGGACAGAGCCCCACGCATCTGCAGACAAGCTACCTAAAGACTTCCTCAACCCACAGCCACATCTAGACAGCCTCTGAGATGGCCTGGCCCAGCTACACCAACCAGTGGGTGGATACCGGCCCTTCCCTCCAGGTAGCCTTCACAAGCCTCTAGACCAGCCTCACCCACCAGGGGGCAAACACTGGATACAAGAAACTACAATGTGCAGCCTGGGGACCTAGCCCACCACAGCAGGCTTAGACCCTACCCTGGGGCCAGCTGGGCACTGGCCTTATCCAGTAGCAGGCCAACGCAAGCTTCGGGACACACTGGACCCCATACCCAACTATGGCAGGAACAATACACCCCTGCCCACCCCACCCCTCGCCCCCCCCCCAAAAAAAAGACATGTGAAAGAAACTCCAGAATCCTTGGACTCCAGGAACCAGCTCTGCCTGCCAGTAATCAGGCACTAACCTCAGGACCTGGCTTCACCTGACAGTGGGCAAGCAACAGCTCTGGAGTCTTCAGGGTCCTGACTCTGCCCACTAGTGAGCCAGCACTAGCCCCAGGGCCCCCTAGGGTTCCACAGCCAGTCACCTAGTGACCAGGTCCCATTAAACAGCAGCCAGCCACATCCACACAAGGCAGGGCCTGGCAACCAACTGGGCTAGGGACCAACCAAGCCTACCAGACTGCCTACACAGCCCGCCAAAACAGGAGAACACACACAGCCCTCTTAGGGGAAACCCCTAGAGACAAGAGGGGAGTGTGCTACTGGGACAAACAGGACATCACCTACAGAAGGCCATTTCCCCAAGGTTGAAAATCATAACTAACCTACCACATACATAAAAATACAAGTAGCAACTTCAACAAAATTAGGTGGCAGAGGATTATGTTCCAGATGAAGGAACAAAATAAAACCTCAGAAGAAGAAATAGTGACGTGGAGGTAGGTAATCTATCTGAGAAAGAGTTCAGAGTAATAATCATAAAGGTAATCAAAGAACTCAGAAGAAGAACCGACGCACAGAGCAAAAGGTGAGACGTTTTTAACAAAGAGCTGGAAAATATGAAGAACACCCAAACGGAGATGAAGAATACAATAACTGAAGTGAAAAAAGGAATCGATAGTAGATTAAATGATACAGAGGAACAGATCAGTGAGCTGAAAGAGTAGCGGAAATCACTGCCACTGAACAAAAAAAAAAGAATGAAAAGAAATGATGACAGATTAAGAGAAGTCTGGGACAACATCGAGTGCACTAATAGTCACGTTACAGGGGTTGCAGAAGGAGAACAGAGAGAGAAATGGCCTGAGAACATAGCTGAAAACATAATAGCTGAAAACTTTCCTAACCTGGGAAAGGAAACAGTCCCCCAAGTCTGGGAAGCCCAGAAAGTCCTATACAGGGTTAACCCAAACAGGAACACACAAGACATATTATAATTAAAATGACAAAAACTAAATATAAAGAGAGAATATTAAAAGCAGCAAGGGAAAAGCAACAAATAACATACAAAAGAACTCCTATAAGCCTATCAGCTGATTTTTCAGCAGAAACTCTTCAGGTCAGAAGGGAGTGGTATGATATATTTAAAATGATGAAAGGAAAAAACCTACAACCAAGAATAATCTACCCAGCAAGGCTCTTATTCAGATTTGATGGAGAAATCAAAAGCTTTACAGACAAGAAAAAAGCTGAAATAGTTCAGCACCACCAAACCCGCTTTACAACAATTGTTAAAAACACTTCTCTAGGTTAAGAAGAAAAGGCCACAACTAGAAACAAAAAAAAAATGAAATGAAAAAGCTCACCGGTAAAGGCAAATGTATGGTAAAGATAGGAAATCATCCACACACAAAGGTAGTAGGGAGGTTAAAAGACAAAAGCAGTAAAGTCATCCATATCCACAACAAGCCGTTAAGGGACATGACACACACAAAAATTAGATGTAAAACATGATATCAAAAACAGTAATTGTGAGGGAAGGAGAGAATAAATGGAGTCTTTTTAAAATGCATTTGAGGGCTTCCCTGGTGGCGCAGCGGTTGACAGTCTGCCTGCTGATGCAAGGGACACAGGTTCATGCCCCGGTCCGGGAAGATCCCACGTGCCGCAGAGCGGCTGGGCCCGTGAGCCATGGCCGCTGAGCCTGCATGTCAGGAGCCTGTGCTCCGCAATCGGAGAGGCCACAACAGTGAGAGGCCCGTGTACCGCAAAAAAAAAATAATAATAAAATGCATTTGAAGAGATCAGAAACATAAAACAATCATGTATATATATGATCTGCTATACAAAAACCACATGGTAACCATAGATATACACACAAAACAGAAAAAGGCATCCAAACGTAACACTAAAGATAGTCATCAAATTACAAAAGAAAAGAAGGGGAAAAAAACCCTACAAACAATTAACAAAATGGCAATAAAAACATACATATTGATAACTACCTTAAATGTAACTTGACTAAATGCTTCAATCAAAATACAGAGTGGCTGAATGGATAAAAAAAAAATTACGTATATATATATGCTGCCTGCAAGAGACTCACTTCAGATCTAGAGACCATACAGGCTGAAAGTGAGGGGATGGAAAAAGGTATTCCATGCAAATGGAAACCAAAAGAAAACCAGAGTAGCAACACCTAGACAAAATAGACTTTAAAATAAAGACTGTTATAACAAACAAGACGGATGCTACATAATGATCAAGGGATCAATCCAAGAAGAAGATACAACAATTGTAACTATACATGCCCCCAGCATAGGGGCACGTCAATATATAAGGCAAATGTTAACAGCCATAAAAGGGGAAATCTATCATAACACAACAATAGTAGGGGAATTTAATACTCCACTTACATCAGTGGACAGATCATCCAGACAGAATATCAATAAGGGAAAACTGGGCTTAAATAACACATCAGACCAAATGAACTTCATTAACACTTATAGAGCATTCCACCTGAAGGCAACAGAATACACATTCTTTTCAAGTGCACATGGAACATTCTCCAGGCTAGAACACATGCTAGGCCACAAAACAAGCCTCAGTAAATTTAAGAAAACTGAAATCTTATCAAGCACCTTTTCCAACCATAATACTGTGAGGCTAAAAAATCAACAAGAAAAAAATTGTAAAAAAACCCCAAACACATGGAGGCTAAACAATATGCTACTAAACAATTAAGGATCACTGAAGAAATTAAAGAGGATACAAAAAACTATATACAGACAAATGAAAATGAAAACACGAAGATCCAAAACCTGTGGGACACAGCAAAAGCAGTTCTAAGAGGGAAGTTAATAGCAATACAAGCTTACCTCAGAAAACAAGAAAAATCTCAAAGAACCTAACCTTACACCTAAAGCAAATAGAGAAAGAACAAAACCCAAAGTTAGCAGAAGGAAAGAAATCATAAAGATCATAAAATAAATAAACAAAATAGAGACTAAAAAAATAGAAAAGAGCAGTAAAACAAAAAGCTAGGTTTTTAAAAAATAACCAAAATTGATAAAATCTTAGCCAGACTCACCAAGTAGAAAGGGAAAGGGCCCAAATCAATAAAATCAGAAATGAAAAGGAGACATTACAACTGACACGCAGAATACGAAGGACCATAAGAGACAACTACGAACAACTATATGCCAATAAAATGGACAACCTAGAAGAAATGGACAATTCTTAGAAAAGTACATGATCCCAAGACTGAACCAGGAAGAAACAGAAAATGTGAAAAGACTAATTACCAGTACAGAAATTGAATCAGTAATTTAAAAACTCGAACAAACAAAGGTTCAGGACCAAATGGCTTCACAGGTGAATTCTACCAGACATTTAGAGAAGAGTTAATACCTATCATTCTGAAACTATTCCAAAAAACTGCAGAGGAAGGAACACTTCTGAACTCATTCTATGAGACCAGCATCACTCCGATACCAAAAACAGACAAAGATATCACAAAAAAAGGAAAATTACAGCCAATATTACTGATGAATATAGATGCAGAAATCCTCAATAAAATCCTAGCAAACCGAGTCCAACAGTTACATTAAAAGGACTGTACACCATGATCAAGTGGGATCTACTGCAGGGATGCAAGGATTTTTCAATATCCACAGATCAATCAATGTGATACACCACGTTAACAAACTGAAGAGTGAAACCATATGATAACCTCAACAAATGCAGGAAAAGGTTTTGATAAAATTCAAAACCCAATCATGATTTAAACTCTCCAGAAAGCAGGCATAGAGGGAACATTATAAAGGCCATACATGACAAACCCATAGCTAACATCATACTCAATGGTGAAAAGCTGAAAGCATTTCCTCTAGGATCAGGAAGAGAAGGATGTCCACTTTTGCTACTTTTATTCAATATTGCTTTGGAAGTCCTAGCCAAAGCAATCAAAGAAGAAAAATAAAAGGAATCCAAATTGAAAAGGCAGTAAACTGTCACTTTTGGCAGATGGCATGATACTATACACAGAAAATCCTAAACACGCTACTAGAAAACTACTAGAGCTCAGCAATGACTTTGGTAGTTTCAGGATACAGAATTAATATGCAGAAGTCTGCTACATTTCTATACACTAACAATGAAAGATCAAAGAGAGAAATGAAAGAAACAACCCATTTACCATTGCAACAAAAAGAGTAAAATACCTACAAATAAACCTACCTAAGGAAGCAAAAGACCTGTACTCTGAAAACTATGACACTTATGAAAGAAACAGAAGGTGACATAAAAAAATGGAAAGATACAGTGTGTTCTTGGATTGGAAGAATCAATAGTGTTAAAATGACCATACTACCCAAGGCAATATACAGATTCAATGAAATCTCTATCAAAATACCAATGATGTTTTTCATGTAACTAGAAGAAATAAATTTGTAAATTTGTATGGAAGTACAAGAGACCTAAGAGCCAAAAAATCTTGAAAAAGAAGAACAGAGCTGGAAGAATTATGTTCCCTGCCTTCAGACTATACTACAAAGCTACAGTCATCAAAACAGTATGGTACTGGCACAAAAAAAGACACATAGATCAACAGAACACGATAGAGAGCCCAGAAATAAGCCCACACACTTATGGTCAATTAATCTACAACAAAGGAGGCAAGAATATGCAATAGAGAAAGGACAGTTTTTTCAATAAGCCATGCTGGGAAGACTGGAAAGCTGCATGTAAAAGAATAAAATTAGAATATTCTCTAACAGTATATACAAAAATAAACTCAAATGGATTATAAAGACCTAAATGCAAGACTAGATACTATAAAACTCCTAGAAGAAAACCCAAGCAGAACACTCTCTGACATAAGTCGCAGCAGTATTTTTTTGGAGCTGTCTCCTAAGGCAAAGGAAACAAAAGCAAAAACAAATGGAACCTAATTAAACTTAAAAGCTTTTTCACAGCAAAGCAAACCATCACCAAAATGAAAAGACAAACTACTGAGTGAGAAAAAAAATTTGCAAATGATATTACCGATAAGGGATCTAACATATATAAACAGGTTGTACAACTCAACATCAAAAAAAAAAAAAACCATTAAAAAATGGGCAGAAGAACTGAATAGACATTTTTCCAAAGAGGAAATGAAGATGGCCAACAGGCACATGAAAAGATGCTCACCATTGCTAATCATCAAAGAATTGCAAATCAAAACCAAAATGAGGTATCACCTCACACCCGTCAGAATGGCTACCATCAAAAAGAACACAAATAACAAATACTGGCAAGGATACGGAGAAAAGGGAACCCTCCTACATTGCTGATAGGAATGTAAGTTGGTGAACCCACTGTGGAAGTCAGTATGGAGGTGAACTGCCATATGACCAGCAATTCCACTTCTCCATATATACCTGAAAAAAACAAAAGCACTAATTTGAAAAGATACATGCACCCCAATGTTCACAGCAGCATTTTTACAATTGCCAAGATATGGAAGCAACTTAAGTGCCCATCGACATATGAAAGGATAAAGAAGATGTGATACACACACACACACACACACACAATGGAATGCAATACTACTCACGCATAAAAAAATGAAATTTTTGCATCTGCAGCAACATGAATGGACTTGGAGGGCATTATGCTAAGTGAAATAAGCCAGACAAAGGCAGACAAGTACTGTATAATATCACATATGTGCAATCTAAATACAACAAACTAGTGAATATAACTAAAAAAAGAAGATCGCTCACAGATACATAGAACTAGTGGTTACCATTGGGAGGGGAGGGGCAAATAGGGATGGGAGAGTGGGAGGTACATAGTATGGTGTAAGATAGGCTCAAGGATATATTGTACAACACAGGGTATATAGTCAATATTTTGTAATAACTGTAAACAGAAAGTATCCTTTAAAAATTGAATAAAATTTAACAAAAAAACCCCTAAATAGCGTATGTTTATTTTCACATGATTTACCTTTTTTCTTAAAAGTATGATTTAAAAGAAGTCTAGGTATTTGAGATTGAAAAAAATTCCATTATCTAGTTAAAGTTATGCTATAATTAAGATGAATAGAGAAGATATTTTAGATTAAATCCTGAATATTCCTTGGGTTTTATAGAAGCAAAACAGGGTAGACTCTTTGGGCACTAACCATAACAGCCTGAACTTGGAGCAATCAGAGAGAGAAAACCTGAACAAAGTAAGTTGTTGGCAGGTCACACTTAAATAACCTACTATTTAAATGCTTAAAACAGTTAGACTCAACCCTCACCATGGCCAGTATCCCCTGCCACTCTGCTGTGAGTTTGTGCTGCTTGTCCAGATGTCATTCTTAAACACTTAAATACATATTCCCAAAACCAAGTTACTTGGACCATATGGTTGATCCAGAACTACTAATTTATTTACTTCATTTTTTTTTATATGTGTATGGTGGAGGCGGCTGTTATACCGACTGACTAAAAAGGAGGGACAGATGGTAAAGCCAGATGAGATACAAAGGTTAAAATATTCATGACCACGATTCCTCATGAGACTGAACACAAATCCAGACAGGATCTCCTACTAGATATTCTGAAGTTGGAGACTTTTCACCATTCCTTCTAAAACTATATTTATCAGGTTATCTCCATGTTTTCCTATTCATGATCCTTTCACTCCAAGCAGACTGGTTCCTCACTGCCTGCTAATCATCCCTTATATAGCCCTGCCTTTATATTTTTGCTCATGCCACCAACTTTGCTTGTGATGCCATCCTTAATGTTTTTGCTGATCCAAATCTGACCATCATCCAAGACCAAGATCGGGCTGTCGATCAACTGAATACTTCCTGACCATCCTGGCCTGTTACCAATCTTTCCCTCTCGTAGATACTACAGTGTTCACTGTCTATACATGCCATTTAGTAATTGTATCATCTCTTTTATAAAGTTAATTTTTTTATCCCCAGGTTTCTCTTTGCAAAAAGTTGTGTGCTTTTGTGCTCTTTTATACCTTCTGGTACCCACTATATGCCTAGTTCTTCATCTTACACACAGCTGGTATTCTACAAATATTTGATTGATGGAAAACACAGGTAGTAGTATTTTATTTCTAATGAAAACAAATTCATGTTTTAAGGGAATGTAATGATTTTTTTCTTAAACAAAGCACCATAATGTCAACATTGTTAACCATGGCCCTAGGGGCTGCAGTTTTATACTGTATTATTTTTCTGTTTAAAAATTAATAATCTTGTACCATAGCCACTGCCTTTTAAAATTTACTGGCATTGATTAGGGTCCACTCTGGACTGTGAAGGATAGCTTTGATTTGGGGCTTGGTGTTACAGTAGCAGTTGACAGGAGAAACAAAGTGAAGGTTTGTCAATGGGTCAAAACACTGAGAATATTAATAATACATTCAGATTGTAATTTTCATCTTCAGAACAAAAATGAGGACATTAACAAAGACCATAGGGACCTCAAAACTGATACACATTCATTTAACAAAGAAGGCATTTTCTGAGACATAGACTTGTACTGCAAGAATTCACAATCAGTGCTCCGGTATATTGGCTCTGAAGCATATTTAGTATACATAGTAAAGTATATTTGTTATACTTACTCCATATAAGTTTCAGGGGAATTTGTCAGACAACTGTTTACCTGCTTTTCTTTGCAGTCCTTCAGTGCCCTCTGGGGCCAGCACCCTCTCCTTACAAATGACTGAGTTTCCTCTTTTCTCCATACCTAACTCCACACACTAAGTGCAGCCACTCTTTCCAACAGTTGGCAGTTTGATCTTTTCCAGCATAGGGCTACCTCAGCCAACAGCTATATTCGTAGACTATTTGATGCAAAATACAATAGTATTTATTTTCTATAATCCAAAGGCCACTCAATAATCTCTTTTTGAATTGTGCAGTAAGAGGAGAGAATTTTTGGAGATTCCCAGATCTTTCTTTTATGCCACCATCTAGTATTTTTTGGAAATAAAGATATACCTGATCATAAATTAAGGATAAAAGCATTTTTAACATATTTTCCCTTGACTAATGATAAGCAAACTCAGGATTCATCACTGCATTCATCATCACCAAAGGACTCAGACTCTAATACTCTAATAATGTCATTTTAAAACAAGAGTGCCTGAGCTATTGACCCAAACGACATTAGATTTTCTGTTACATTAACTGACTGCATGCAAAATGCATTCAAATTCTGTACAAATTAGTTTTAAAGATTAAAATTCTCTCTGTACCAATACCTTTTAAAAAATCCAATACTGAGGGGAGAAGTCAGGGTGATGAGGGAGTTAAGAGGATGTGGAGTTCATCTCTTCCCACAAATGCATCAAGAATACATCTACAAATGGAACAATTCTCACAGAGCACCTGCTGAACACTAGCAGAGGACCTTGTACACCTAAAAGGACAAGAAAGATCCCTGCATAACCAGGTAGGACGAAAGAAAGAAGAAGGGAAAAGGAAGGTGAGAGGAAGAGGGAAGAGACCTATGCCCCTGGGGGGGAGCTGAAGGAGAGGAGAGGTTCCCGCATCCAGGGAAGCCCCCTCACCAGTAGGGAGATAAATTGGGACAGAAGGGGAGCTTCGGGGGCTACTGGATGAGAGTGCAGCAACTGGTCTGTGGCAGGCAGGACAGGGTGGGACCTACACAGATGGTCCATGCCACAGGCCTGCACCCCCCAGCCTGAGAGGTGTGTACACCTATGTGGACAGGGAGGGGCTGGGTGCTGGAATATGGAGTTTGGAGAGCAGACCCAGGGAAAGGATTGCTGTTGGATTCCAGCAGACAGCCTGAAAGGACGAGACTGAGGAAATCTGCAACCAGGAATGCTTATGGAGGAAACCCAGACAGCTACAGAAGCAAAGCACCATGGTTGAGTGATGTGCAAAGGGCAGGGCCACCATTGCAGCCTCTCTTCTGATGCATCGGCCCCTGCCTCCCCGGGCACTAGGAAGGACTCCCACCAGGGTGGGTGCTCTTGCAACCCTGGCGGCAGCTGCCTCTTCCTCTGTGCCCCATCCCTGCTGGGGTGGGCTCTCTTGTGCCCCCAGCTACCGCCTTCTCCGTGCCCCCTCCTTGCTGGGGTGGACTTGTGTGCTCTAGGAGTAGACCTCTGTGGGTGGCCCACAGACAGAGCTGGGGCTGAAACCACAGCTGAGCCCCAGGGACTGTGCAACTAAAAAAAAAAAGCTGAAATCTCTCCCCACAACTGCACAAACCACAGACTGACACCCCCAAGACCAGCGTTGTAAACTCAGCACCTGAAGAACATCTGAACAGACAACGAGTACTCCTGCAGCCAAGATGGGTCTAGCTTTAGCAGTTGTAGACTTTGTGGGCATGTACCTGTGGGGGTTGGGTCAGGCTAGAGTCTGAGCTGCCCCCACAGCACCCACAGTGGGTCCAGATCCATGATTACTGCAATCCTGGGACCTGAATTCAGTGGATCTATGCTGGTGGCCTGGTGAAAACGTCTGAGAGACACCAGGGCCAACTGCCAGCATACTCATGGTTAAGGTGGGGCCGAAAGCAGTGCCAACAACAGTGTAATCGGAGAGCTTGCACAATGGGTGAAAGGTGACACAACAGGGCACACCCACAGGTGAACAGCTCCAGAGGAGGAATACTCAGTGGCTTCTCTCCCAGTGGGAGTGCTTCAATCCCACCTAGCCAACACCGCAGATCAGAACACAGCTACTAAACAGATCTGGGGGCCTCTACTCCAACAACTAGGGAGCAGATCCCACCCCTGACAGTGCAGTGACAACCATAGTGCAAAGGGGAGGCTCTGTTCAATATTCAGTGCAGGTTCTGGTCACCACAACATCAGTCACACCTCCTATCAAGAGGATAATGGCCATGATACACGGAGGAAAGAGGTGGCAGACATCTATACTATAAAAACAGCCCTCACACCAAAAAATATTAAACCCACGCAGGCTACACAAGGATGTTTGCACGTAAAAATAGCCCTCCAAGACAGTCTGAGGGTCTGGCACTGGAAGGAAAAAACCCCAGAGCATTTAGTCTTCAAGGCCAGTGGGACTTGAGTGCAGGAGCTCCACAGGACTTGGGGAAACAGAGACTCCACTCTTGGAGGGCACACACAAGGTCTCACATGCATGGGACCCAGCACAAAGCAGTACCTCCATAGGAACCTAGACGAGACCTACCTAGGGGTCTTGGAGGGTCTCCTGGGGAGGTGAAGGTCGATTCTAGCTCACTGTGGGGGCAAGGACACTGGTAGCAGATGCCCCAGGGAATATTGATTGGAGCGAGCTCTCCCAGAGGTCCACATTTCAGCACCAAGACCCAACCCCACCCAACAATGTACAGGCTCCAGTGCTGGAAAGCCTCAGGCCAAACAACCAACAAGACAGAAAACACAGTCCCACCCATCAGAAGACAGGCTGCCTAAAGTCATACTGAGCTCACAGCCACCTTAAAACACCCCCCTTGACATGGCCCTGCCCAACAGAGGGACAAGACCCAGCTCCACACACCAGAGGACAGGCACCAGTCCCTCCCACCAGGAAGCCTACAGAAACACCAGGATCAATCTCACCCACCAGGGAGTGGACACCAGAAGCAAAAGACTATGATCCTGTAGCCTGTGGAAAGGAGACCACAAACAGAAAATTAGACAAAATGAGATGACAGAGAAGTATGCTGCAGATGAAAGAACAAGAAAAAAACCCCACAAGAACAACTAAATAAAGAGGGGATAGGCAATCTACCTGGAAAAGAATTCAAGGTAATGATAGTAAAGATGATTCAAAATCTTGGAAAAAGAATGGAGGCACAGACTGAGAAGATACAAGAAATGTTTAAGAAAGAGATAGAAGATTTAAAGAACAAACAGATGAACAAGGCAATAACTGAAATGAAAAATACACTAGAAAGAATCAATAGCAGAGTGAGCGAGAAGACAGAGTGGAGGAAACCACTGCCATGGAACAGAATAAAGAAAAAAGAATGAAAAGAAATGAGGACAGTCTCAGAAACCTCTGGGACAACATGAAATACACCAACATTCACATATAGGGGTCCCAGGAGAAGAAGAGAGAGGGAAAGGGCTTGAGAAAATATTTGAAGAGATTATAGCCCAAAACTTCCTAACATGGGAAAGGAGCCAGTCACCCAAGTCCAGGAAGCACAGAGAGTCCCATATGGGCTAAACACAATGAGAAACATGCCAAGACACATATTAATCAAACTGACAGGAAGTAAATACAAAGAAAAATAATGAAAGCAACAAATAACATACAAGGGACTCTCCATAAGGTTATCAGCTGGTTTTTCAGCAGAAAGTCTGCAGACCAAAAGAGGGCAGCATGATATACTTAAACTGATGAAAGGGGAAAATTTACAACCAAGAATAGTCTACCCAGCAAGGCTCTCATTCAAATTTGACAGAGAAATCAAAAGGTTTACAGAAAAGCAAAAGGTAAGAGAATTTGGAGCCACCAAACCAGCCTTACAACAAATGCTAAAGGAACATCTCTAGGAAGGGGGAAAAAAAGAGGTTACAAGTAGAAACAAGAAAATCACAAATGGGAAAGCTCACTGGTAAAGGCAAACATAAAGTTGTAGTAGGAAATCACCCCCACACAACTATATCAAAATCAGCAACCATGAGAAGAGGAGAGTACAAATGCAGGAAATGGGAATTGCATGTGAAATTAAGAGACCAGAAACTTAAAATAAATAAATAAATAAATAAATAAATAAATATATATATATATATATATAGACTGCTGTATGAAAACATCATGGGAAATGCAAACCAAAAAACTGCGATACACACAAAAGAACAACCCAAACACAACACTAAAGACTGTCATCAAACCACAAGAAAAAAAGAAAGAAAGAGGAAAGGAAGAAAATAGACGTAAAGAAACAAACCCAAAACAATTAAGAAGATGGCAACATACATATTGATAATCACCTTTAAGGTAAATGGATTAAATGTTCCAACCAAAAGACACAGACTGGCTGAATGGATTCAAAAACAAGACCCATATATGTATGCTGTCTAAAAGAGACCAACTTCAGACCTAGGGACACATATGGACTGAAAGTGAGAGGATGGAAAAGGTATTCCATGCAAATGGAAATCAAAAGAAAGCTGGAGTAGCAATACTCATATTAGACAAAATAGACTTTAAAATAAAGACAGTTACAAGAGACAAGGAAGGACACTATGTAATAATTCAGGGATCAATCCAAGAAGAAAATATGACAAATGTAAATATAAACGTATCCAATGTAGGAGCATCTTAATATATAAGGCAAAAGCTAACAGCCGTAAATGGGGAAATCGGCAGTAACACGATAATAGTGGGGGACTTTAACAACCCACATACACCAATGGACAGATCATCCAGACAGAAAATTAACAAGGAAACACAAGCCTTAAATGACACAGTAGACCAGATAGACTTAATTGATATTTATATGACATTCCATCTGAAAGCAGCAGAACACACTTTCTTTTCAAGTACACGTGGAACAGTCTCCAGGATAGATCATATCTTGGGCCACAAATCAAGCATTGGCAACTTTAACAAAATTGAAATCATATCAGTCATCTTTTCAGACCGCAATGCTATGAGATTAAAAATCAATTACAGAAAAAAAACCTGTAAAAATCACAAACATATGGAGGCTAAACAATATATTACGAAACAACCAAAGAATCACTGAAGAAATCAAAGAGGAGATCAAAAAATACCTAGAGACAAATGACAACAAAAACATGATGATACAAAACCTATGGGACATGGCAAAAGCAGTTCTAAGCAGGAAGTTTATAGCAATAAAATCTTACTTCAGGAAACAAGAAAAATCTCAAACAACCTAACCTTACACCTAAAGCAACTAGAGAAAGAAGAACAACCTAAATCCAAAGTTAGCAGAAAAAATCATAAAGAACAGAGCAGAAACAAATGAAACAGAGATGAAGAAAATAGAAAAGATCAATGAAACTAAAAGCTGGTTCTTTGAAAAGATAAACAAAATTGATAAACCTTAACCAGATTCATCAAGAAAAAAAGGGAGACAACTCAAATCAATAAAATTAGAAATGAAAAAGGAGAAGTTACAACAAACACCACAGAAATACAAAGAATCGTAAGGGACTACTACAAGCAACTATATGCTAATAAAATGGACAACCTTGAAGAAATGGACAAATTATTGGAAAGGTACAATCTTCCAAGACTGAACCAGGGAGAAATAGAAAATATGAAAGGACCAATCACAAGTACTGAAATTGAAACTGTGATTTAAAAAGTCCCAACAAACAAAAGTCCAGGACCAGATGGCTTCACAGGTGAATTCTATCAAGCATTTGAGAAGAGTTAACACCTATCTTTTTGAAACTCTTCCCCAAAATTGCAGAGTAAGGGACATTCCCAAGCTCATTCTATGAAGCCATCATCACCTTGATACCAAAACCAGACGAAGATACCACCAAAAAACAAAAAAAAAATTACAGGCCAATATCACTGATGAACATAGTCGCAAAAATCCTCAACAAAATACTAACAATCAGAATCCAACAACACATTAAAAGGATCATGCACCATGATCAGGTGGGATTTATCCCAGGGACGCAAGGATTCTTCAATATCTTCAAATCAATTAGTGTGATACACCACATTAACAAACTGGAGAATAAAAACCATATGATCATTTCAATAGATGCAAAAAAAGCTTTTGACAAAATTCAAACTCAGGTATGATGAAAACTCTCCAGAAAGAGGGCATACCTCAACATAATAAAGGCCACATATGAGAAACACACAGCAAACATCATTCTCAACAGTGAAAAGCTGAAAGCATTTCCTCTAAGATCAGGCTCAAGACAAGGATGTCCATTGTTGCCACTTTTATTCAACATAGTTTTGGAAGTCCTAGCCACAGTAATCAGAGAAGAAAAAGGAATAAAAGGAATCCAAATTGGAAAAGAAGGATTAAAACTGTCACTGTTAAAAAAAAAGCAAAAAGAACCCCATAAAAACTGTCACTGTTTGCAGATGACATGATACTACACATAGAAAATGCTACCAGAAAACTACTAGCACTCATCAATGAATTTGGTAAAGTTTCAGGATACAAAATTAATACACAGAAATCTCTTGTATTCCTATACACTAACAACGAAAGATCAGAAAGAGAAATTAAGGAAACAATCCCATTTACCATCACATCAAAAGAATAAAATGCCTAGGAATAAACCTACCTAAGGAGGCAAAAGATCTGTACTCAGAAAACTATAAGGTACTGATGAAATAAGTCAAAGATGACACAAACAGATGGAGAGGTATTCCACGTTCTTGGATTGGAAGAATCAATATTGTCAAAATGACTATACTACCCAAAGCAATCTACAGATTCAGTGCAACCCCTATCAAATTAGCAGTAGCATTTTTCACAGAATTAGAACGAAAAATTTTACAATATGTATGGAAAGACAAAATAACGAAAACTATCTTGCAAAAGGAAAAAAAAAAATGGAGCTGGAGGCATCAGTCTCCCTAACTTCAGACTATACTACAAAGCTACAGTCACCAAAACACTATGGTACTGGCACAAACACAGAAATATAGATCAGTGGAACAGGACAGAAAGTCCAGAGATAAACTCACATACCTATGGTCACCTAATCTATGACAAAGGAGAGGCAAGAATATACAATGGAGAAAAGACAGTCTCTTCAATAAGTGGTGCTGGGAAAACTGGACAGCTGTACATAAAAGAATGAAATTAGAACATTCTCTAACACCACACACAAAAATTAACTCAAAATGGATTAAAGATATACATGTAAGGCCTGAGACTATAAAACTCTTAGAGGAAAACACAGGCAGAAACCTCTCTGACATAAATTGTAGCAATATCTTTTCTAACCCACCTCCTAGAGTAATGAAAATAAAAACAGAAATAAACAAACGGGACCTAAGTAAACTTAAAAGCTTTTGCACAGCAAAGGAAACCACAAACAAACTGAAAAGACAATCCACCGAATGTGAGAAAATATTTGCAAACAAAGTGATCAACAAGGGATTAATCTCCAATATATATAAACAGCTCATGCAGCTCAATATCAAAAAAAATTAAAAAACCCAATCAGTAAATGGCTGGAAGATCTAAACAGACATTTCTCCAAAGAAGACATACAGATGGCCAAGAGGCACATGCCAAGATGCTTAACACCACTAATCATTAGAGAAATGCAAATCAAAACCATAATTAGGTATCACCTCACACTGGTCAGAATGTCCAGCATCAAAGAATCTATAAACTATAAATGCTGGAGAGGGTGTGGAGAAAAGGGAACCCTCCTACACTGTTGGTGGGAATGTAAATTGGTATGACCATTATGCAGAACAGTATGGAGGTTCCTTAAAAAACCAAAAACAGAGTTACCATGTGATCCAGCAATCCCACTCCTGGGCATATATCCTGAGAAAACCATAAATCGAAAAGATACATGCACTCCAATGTTCACTGCAGCACTATTCACAATAGCCAGGACACAGAAGCAACCTAAGTGTCCATCGACGGAGGAATGGATAAGAGGATGTGGTACATACATACAATGGAATATTACTCAGCCATAATAAGAATGAAATAATGCCATTTGTAACAACATGGACGAACCTGGAGATTATCATACTAAGTGAAGTAAGTCAGACAGAGAAAGACAAATATCATATGATATCACTTATATGTGGAATCTAAAAGATGGTACAAATGAACTTATTTACAAAACAGAAATAGAATCACAGATATAGAAAACACACTTATGGTTACCAGTAGGGAAAGGGAGGGTGGGATAAATTGGGAGGTTGGGATTGACATATACACACTACTATATATAAAATTAGATAACTAAGAAGGACCTACTGTATAGCACAGAGAACTCTCTCTACTCAATACTCTGTAATGACCTATATGGGAGAAGAATCTAAAAGTGATTGTATATATGTGTATGTATAACTGATTCACTTTGCTGTACACCAGAAACTATCACAATATTGTAAGTCAACTACACTCCAATAAAATTTTTTTAAAAAATTTAAAAAACCCAGTATCTTTCTTCTGAGCCCTGTTAACTGTGGAGGCTATGAAAATTCCATCTCTAGAACCCAGTGCATCTCTTTACTACATACCTGAAAATCCACTGCTGCTGGTAATAGTTTTAATATATATTTTTAAATATATGTTTTCTGTGACATTGATTGCTCTTTGCTTGAACTGCAATGGAAACTGGTTGACTAATTCTATTTCCTTTTTTTCTACCCCTACTACTTCTCCATTTATCCCACTAGTTAAGAAAAAGGAGGTGAGAAATTGTCAGAATAAGTAGTTCACATGCCAGAAACATCAGACAAAAGGGTATGGCATTTGAGATGACTTGGTGGGATGCAAATGCTAGAGGTATTGGAATACTTATTTCCATGCTTTACAGTTTTTAGAGAAGGGCCATATCTTCCCAGTGGATTTGGCAGAACATTTCCACCAAGGGATGCAATCTGTTGGAAATCCTTTTTTTCAACAAGATTCTCTGGTTCTGTCTTGGTCACCACCCCAGCAAAATTTGCAGATATTTTTTCAGTGGCTGTCTAGCCCCACTCCAAGTATAATGAAGTAGTCATTCATTCAGTAAGCTAAAGAATCAGAAACATTTTTGGTAAGGTTGGCAATACATACTACTGTCCATCTTTTACTACTATATTGAGATGTTTTCTGTGCATCCCTCTACAGCAATCATTGAAAACATGCTATTTTCTTCTGCACTCTATAGAAAGATTTCACGATTAAGCATTATAGCTTATTGTCCCTGGAAAATAATTTATTGAAGAACAAAGAATTAAAACTGTGACTACCTAATTTTTTACGTTTGTTACAACAATTAATGGGCATAAGATCATCATATAAAATAAGATGTTTACTGAATGTTTATATGTTTCTTTAAAATATAAATAAGCCTATATTCAGTAAACATTCATCCATAGTTGCCACTGCATACAGTCTAGCATTTATTTCTTGTTGCTTTTAAGACTACCACAAATAAACCTTTACCCTTAGAATTTTTTCAAATACAGAATGTACTATTAGTCTTCAACTGTACAGACCTGATGCAAATAATATATCTTAGATATAGTATTAGTTTGAAAACAAAACAGAAAATAATACATATGAACAACAACAAAAATATCTCTGCATATATTTTAAAAAATTATCTGTGGTACATGATTAAACTCTATGTAGATTGACCAAAACCTTAATAATGGTCATGAGTCAGAACCATATCAATCTTCTAGAGTGGTTCTGACTGAAAGCCAGCAGAGCAAATTCAATCAAGATTGAGAAGGATGTAGTGGAAATGAAAGAGGGAACAGTCTGGTATTGAGGTAGAAGCTTATCACTGATTTAGGATAGTCCCGCTTTTTTTTTCTTCTTAAATTTACAATTTCCTATTTTCTGATATAATTTTCTAAAATTACAATTTTCTATATTTTCTCCAGGGCATGAGTATTAAATGAAATTGTTATTTAAAATATGTGAAACTCAATGACAATAGCAAATCTCAAGAGTTAAACATCAAACAAAAGGAGTGATTAACAGTACCTCTATGCCAAGAGGAATAAGTAGAGTCATCAAGCTGGCCTCTATATAGTTATGACATCTTACACCTGTACTTACATGCCCTTTAAAAAATTTACTTGGAAATGTAATATAGGCACTCACAGAAAAGGAATAAAACATATATTCACAGAAGAGATTCACAAGACAAGTCAAATTCTCCCTTTTCTGACTACCATTCCTTCCTCTTTCTCCACTTTTAACCATGTTTGCTCTTAATTCTTATTATTAGTGCTTCTTGATTTATCACCTCTAGATACTCTATAGATTCTCATCTATAAAACGTGATGAGTTATGCACGCTTACCCTACCACCCTCTCTCCACTTCTTTCTTCAACTCACCTTACTTTAAATTCTTCTCATGTTAACACTTATCAGTGTAATATTCAATAATATTCTTAATCCTTTATTTCTGGGTCCACTACCTTTACTCTCTATCAGCTGGATTCCCATATTGTAAGATGAGAAACATTAGCCTACCCACATCTCTATACCCGCCCTTCCTTACCTCCTGACTCTGTTATCTATGTCATCATTTAATATTGCCAAGTTTTATAATATATATTCTCCTCTATACATATATCAAAGTCTTCTGTGTGTCTAGTTTTATTCTAAACCTTGAATACCATTGACTAGAATGTATGATATGATTGTGTAGGAATGATCAATTGAACAACCAAGTTGTATGACTGTATCTGTAGGAAAAGTAATATAATCTTATTGTCACTAAATCTGTGCCACTTGAAGAATGTTCCAAGCATCAAAGTCCAACGGTTTATCTTACTCAATGCTCCAAAAAAAATTGCTCAAAATAGTAGTTTGTTTTTTGTAAAACCATGATTATACCACATTGCACTTTTTGCAAAGTTTTTAATTGCCTTTCTTTCTTATTTTTGGTAGAAGACATATTAAGAGCTTCCACTTTTCCAATAATTAGAATTTACTATATTCTTGAAGACATTCTTCATTCTCATGTAAATCAATGCTTTCTCGTTTTTCTGAAAAACTATAATTCTGGGGGTCCACTGAACCCCTAAGTTACTTCTGTTTGTTAAATCCCGTGTCTTCCTTGGATTTTTCTTTAATTTTGCTGCAATAATTTAATTTTTCTTTTTGTTCTTAAAAATAGGTACATGGGAGATGAACTTTTTTAGATTTTGCAGATTTTAAAATATGTTTTTGTCTTAAATTTATTGATAGTTTGGTTGGGGGCACAAAGTAATTTCTGGGTTCTAAATCATTTTCACTCAGAATTCCTAGTAGCATAATTATGTTAATAAAAAGACTGATTTAACTCAGATTTGTATCTTTTCACTGGCAACATATGTGCTCGATGCAAGCCTTTTAACGCCATCTCTGTATCTTTGATACTTGTACCAATCTATCCAGGTGTGAGTCTTCTTCCTCTCTACATACACAATTTGTGACTAAGAGGAAAGTCTCTCAGGCAAGACTATGTTCTAGAGCTGGGTGTGCCACTAAATGGTGGGACCTCCTGTAAGTTAAAAACCGAATCATATTTCACTTTATTCAGTTTTAAAATGATAACCGTTTAACTCTTAGGTTAATAATAAACATATCATAGAATTGTTGGAAAAATTTAAACAGCACATTTAAAGAACTCAGAAAACATGAACTATTATTTCATTTTCCTCAGCACTCAGCAGATCCTTTCAATCTGAGTGCATTCTGGGCCTTACCTTAGCTTATTTTTTTTCTCTGATAATTTCTTCCCGTCTATTAACATAGCTTTCCCTTCCTGGACCTCCTATTAAGTAGATATTGTTCTTTCAGGATTGATTTTCCACACCTTTCATTTTTTTCTTCAAGCTGCGTGTTTCGTTCTTTATCTTGGTATATTTTCTTAATCATGATTACTAGAACAGTGATTTTGCTTGTTTTGTCTTGAAGCAAGTATTTTCCATTTTCAAGAAACTTTTCTTGTTATCTGGTAAGATACAAGATGACAGCCTGTTTTGTTTATTTGAATCTAATTTGCTTAAAATTTAATTTATATTAACTTAATTTAAATTGGTGGATACTAATTAGAATTCTTAAAATGTCCCTTTCTTTTCCATGAATTAAATGTTTTCACTCCTATTTTTACTTGCTCCACTTGTTCATCTTGGTCCTTTGTCTTATTTGTTTTTTTGGTTTTATTTTTATCAAATGTCAGGTGTTCACTGGTTGTGTATTAATATTTATGGATAAGGACGATATTGATTGATATATCGATATATAAATGGTTCTGGTTTTCTCTCCATTTAGTGAGTCCATTCCTCCCATACTCTTTTCCCCTAAATAGAAGGAATTACTATGGGCTCCGTGTAACAGGGTCTACTGAGGTGCAGGTTTCCCTTTGGGATGACCAATGGAGGTGTAGAGAGAGGCATACTGTCCCCCCATATTAATAGAGTGAAAAGTTTATTTTGGAAATGGAGGGTTAGCGTATTTCCCACTTGATCCCTCTACCTTTCCTTTTTCTCCTTCATCCCACCACATCTCTGCCTGGAGTTGCCTCCAACTCTGCTTTGCTTTTCTCTCATCGTCACCATACACACTAGGGTTTTTAGCTTTCCCCAGAATTTACCTGGTTTTAACCTGGACATCAAGCGTCCTGCTGAGATCTCCACATGCGGGTAATGGTGACAGAGCCACCACGAGTGTTTTAATTCCAGAGCTATCTGAAATCTTGATTCAGAATATAAAGATGTTATTCAGTCTACTTTCTGCTGGCTTCAGGGCAAAAGGGCAGGTTTGTGGCACAGGTCAGATACAGATCAATGCTTTATGGCGTTCTTCCTTTGGCCAACCCAGAGCCAGTTTGCATACCATCTTCCTGTCCATCTGTTTGCCCCAAGCCCCATATTTAGATGGCCCTGGATCACTCTCTGGTATATGGAGCTTTTCCTGAGGACTCCCATTGGAGTGGCCTCTTCATATAAGGGGTGCCTCCAGATTGATTTCTCTTTTTGCAGTTTCAGATTCAGTTGCCACAATGGTGATCGGTGGAGTTGAGGAATTCGCCCCTATAATTTTTCTCCCTCTCATGCCCATGTTGCTCCAGTTTGCAGGACTGGGCTATTGCTTAGTGTTACCTTGACCCTGAAACACATTCATGTCTGCCTGTTAGCTCCCTGTGGACAACTCTCCCGAACAGAAGCCACTGCCCATGTGGTTTCTGGCCAAAATGTTCCTGCAACCCATTCCCATCACTATCCTCTGTCAATATCCTTTGGGGATCCTGGGCCCTTCCATTCACTGCCAAAACCACATATCAACTTGGATTTGGTGCCTGGACATCATGGAAGGAATGTTATTATTGGTTTACCACCCAGATCTGCTCCAATTCAACCCTCCCTCTCCTTCCGCCACCATTGTACTGCTCCGTAAGTCCTGGGATATGATACATACCTCCATCAGACCCCACTGTTATTCAGTACTTCTGTTATACCAGATTTATTTTCTAAAAATATTCAATGGTAAGGAAATTTAGTTTTTCTCCTTTGGGCTCAGAAATTTCCAAGAAAGTGATACTCAGTTCTGATCATGAAACTGATTCCTCAAAGAAAAGCTCACTCCTGATCTGTGCATTTCTAAAAAGAGAACTGTGTTGTGGAGAGCAGATCTCCAGCCCAGCTAGTCTTTATTGTAGAAAACATTTCCTATGGAAAAGTCAAACAGAAGAACAGAAGAATATTAGGGCCAGAAGTGACCTTAATAATCACCCAATCCAAACTTTTCATTTTATAAGCTGAGGCCAGAGGTGTTAAGTGGCTGATTTAAGGACTCTTAGTTTCTTAGTGACAGAGCCAATACTAGAACCCAAGTCTTCTGCCTGACAGAATATAATTATATTTATAAACTTACATTACAGGTATATAATTCCTATTTCTAACAAAAGTTATAAGCGTGAGAATAGCTAACATTCTTTGCTCACTTACTATAGGCCCGAGCCTGTGCTAAGCGGTACACAGCCATTAACTCATTCAATCTTTATAATAACCCTGTGAAGCAGGTAGCATTATCGTTTCTACTTTACAGACAAGGACACTGGCCGTTTGTTTGCTGTGATGATTATGAACAGCCACCAAGATCAAAGCCTAACTCAGAATGCAGGCCGCGTTTCTGTTATCACACAGGGAGAAGGGAGGACCAAAAAACAATCATACAGCTTGAAATTTATATTGTATTCTCATTTTTGTTTGTCATGACAACTCACTGGGCTGTCAGGCCATGAGCTGAAAATGAAGCTGAAAAACTGCATTTGTTATCACATAACAAATTACTTCTCTTCCCGGATTTACCTGGATTCGATGAACAGACAGAAGACCTAGCTTACTACTTAATACCGCTAAACCAGGGCATCCAGGTTTTCATATTTCTATTCATTTTTCTGCTTATCTTCTTATCTATGGGTCCCTAAGACCTCCTTCTCAGGCTCCCCTCCCAGGACTCTTAGGTCAGAAGAAGGGTGACAGTGAGGAATGAGGAAGAATCCCAATTTTGTGGGTGAGCACAGTTATTACCTGGAGTCTCGGGACTAGTGAATGTCAGCCGTCTTGTCTCAGCGGCCTGGGGAACAAAAGGCTAAATGCAGTCATTCCAAAGGAATCTGCAGATTGTCTGGACCACCTCCCTTGCCATCCACGATTAACCTTCTCTTCATTGGGATGCTTTTTATCTGGCTTGACTGTGTTTCTCCTTTAAACTGGAAGTCTGAGCATTTCGTGGGGAGAAGACACAGGAGAGGGGATGTGCCTTGGTTGTGGGTGTTTTTTTAACAAGTTCTCTAAAAACCTTAAAAAAGACCTTTTAAAAAAATCTCTGGGAATTACCTTCTTTTTTGCTTTAAAACGCAAACAGAATGCTCAATGATCCACCCTAGTTCATGAGATACACCCCTTAGGGTACAGAAGAGTGATTTTGTTTTAGGCACCTAACCTAAACAGAATATCTTATTTCTGTAAAAAGAAACTTCTCTTACTGTAGCTAAAAGTATGCAGATACATGGAAAATATACATTAGACGCATTAACATAAAGACAACAATTATTAGCGCATATATATATATAATAAATATGTTCCTATGTAAAAAGTCTTAGAGTAAGCTTTTACTTTTCTTCCAAGAACACCAGGAAATTGCCATTTTGAAAGTCAATTCCAAACATCTTCAAAATGTAAACCATGGGGAAAAAGCAAGAAGCTTTAAACAAAGACCCAAGTCTAGTGAAGAGCCTGAAAGAAGACCTCTCCTTCGGTTTGGAATTCTAAAATGTTTCTGTGGGATCCTAAACATGGTAGGGAACCACCTGTCAGGGACCCACATTCACTTACTCAGATCAAGGAATCATACATCTAGCTGTACCGTTTGCACATACATTTAATGCCCTCTTGGCATTCAAATGAAAGATATTGAGGACACTGCCTGTGTCCACAATATGGTGGGCTCAAATCTGCAAAGTAGAAAATATGCTATTGCAAAGTCAACATATGGTTCCCCCATAATATAGATCTGCCTAAATGCTGCAGAGAGCATATGGTGAGAGAATTTTGTTGACACAGTGGTAGAGTCAGGGACAAGAAGCTAGCTGACTTGGGGCTGACTGCCTTTCCATTTTCTACTATAGAAGGAAGTCAAGAAAGAATTTTGTCTTAAACACACATGCACACTAACTGAAAAATAAAAACAGTGTTTCTTTTCAGTTGCAGAATGATATACTTATTTCTCCTGGAAATGTCAGAGAGAAATAAGAAGTATGTATGGCTCCTGCTAAAAGATGGCCTTATAGAAATTTTCTTCTCATAAATTATTCAACTTGGTGTAGTAAACACTCTTTGGGGATAACTTTTGAGTTCAAAAACCATCTGCTTTTCTCCAGTGATTGAACTCTGAGCCACAGTTTGGTTCTCCACCCACCATGGTTAAATTTAAACTATGTGATCCTGAATCCCCTGGCCAGAGCTGATTACCCTGGCGGAGACAATCAAATTCTCTCTCCCAGAAATTGAGAATTGGGATTGAACAAGAGCAGGTCATTCGTTTGTGAGCTTCACTGGCACCAAATATAGAACCTTGGAATGTGTGGGTGGTCAGGATTCTCTGCAAAAATAAAGGAGAGAGAGAAACAAATGAGTCTTTCTTCTAACTGAAAGA
Organism: Phocoena phocoena; assembly: GCF_963924675.1. Classification (NCBI taxonomy): domain Eukaryota; kingdom Metazoa; phylum Chordata; class Mammalia; order Artiodactyla; family Phocoenidae; genus Phocoena; species Phocoena phocoena. Next base: position 49,379,338 of record NC_089232.1, read on the forward strand.
CTTGTTTTTTTGGGGCCGCAACTTGTGGGATCTTCGTTCCCCAACCAGGGATTGAACCTGTGCTATGTGCAGTGAAAGCATGGAGTCCTAACCACTGGACTGCCAGGGAATTCCCTAACTGAAAGACTCAATACTCATAGTGTATTGAGATCCTATGAGGGCATGAATTATAAATACCAAGATGAAGGGGAGAGAAGGGTAAAGTTGGAAGACGTTGTGGATTGTCTTTTAATCCTCCCCCTCCTCCACTAATTATTTTGATCATATACTGCTAATTTCTTCAACTAAATGCTTTTCTTCAAACAGAGTCTCACCAGGGAAAAATTTCTTCTTAAGTTTCTCTTTGTACCTCTCTCCAGCCCCACCCAGCACAGTCCTGGGATTCACAGGAAGTCAACCTATGTTTATTATTGATTTTAAAAATACTTTTCAGAATAATTTTCCATAATTCCAAGTGAGGTGATTTCCACTTTTCCCTCCAGCTCCACTTCCTCCACTGTCATTTTCCCCCCAGGTGGGGAGTTAGGGAACTGCAAAAACCAATGAACAGAAGGCAGATTCCTTGTATAGAAAGCGTGCCTGCCCTCATAGGGAATGTGCCACTGGAATTTATTGCTGAATGGTTGGCCATTCTGGGGAAAGTCCCTCGCAGTCGTATGATTTAGTCATCCTTGAAAGGCGACGGCTGATAAGTCATTTTTTACAGAACCAAGAGCAACTGTTTTAAGATTTGCAGAGCGAATTTATGCAATGTAACAATGTAATCACCTGCAGTTAATTTCTGTAATGAAAAGATAGTCTCCCAAAGCCTGGCTTCTTTGTAAAAATGAATGTTTCTACGCGTTCTTTTTCTGAAAGAAGGAGTTATACCACAATTTAAGCGGAGAAATTGCAGCACAGATTCGTCTTCTTAGTGGGAGAGAGACCTCAGATAAAATTCAGAGAATTTAGTGAGAGCAGCAGAACAAAGAAGATATAATACGAGCGACGATGATTTCAGCTTTCCTTCTAATGTGAAAAGACAGCTGAATTGAGGTACTTGGGCCACCCACTGCTGGAAGCAAATGCTTGAATCCTCAGTACCTTTGATTCACTGGTTTGTGGAGGTGAGAATGTAGCTCTCACAGCATGTACTGCAGAAGTAAGTTAAATTTCGTCTGTTCATCTTTTCCTACCCTTTGCCTACAGAATATTTCTAATTGAAGTCTCTGCTGAGGTAGCAGCCTAATATCTACACGGAAACATTCTTTAGAAGCTTTTGTGGGGTTGTTGGGCCTTATCCATCCCTTTGAGAATGAGATGCATTTTAGAGTTTTTGTTGGGCTTATTTGCTGCTGCCGCTGTTGCTTGTTCCGTATCTCTGACAGCAGTGGATTAGAGTGGCGTTCCTTCCTAAGATATGTAAGATAATTTCAGAAACAATGAAAACACTATGACGTGGCTCTTGGGTAACTTCAAACTGTAACTCCTTACCCATTTGTTCACTCTTTTCTCACTCCAATGAATGGTGCAAAATACTTTAAAGTAAAGGATTATACTTTCAAACAAATGATTACATTTCTTTGTCTTACAAGCATATCCCTTGCCTCAGAAAAGTATTTTGCCACAAAATATATTATCTACCTAAGAATCAGGGAAATGCATATAATCAGCTCTTCTAGACGATGAAATTCAAGACTACACCTTTGTTTTTTGCCTTCAACCTTAACTTTTCCTAACTACCAGTTACTCCTCAGCATTTTATAAGAACATCAGTTTTGTCTGTCCCTTCAATTATTGCTTCTAGGCAACTTCTTTATCTTGGCAGCAACTTACTTCACACAGAGCCAGCGCCTGGTATTTCTTTTAAGATGAAAACCACTCTTCACCCAGGAGGAGGATGGTAGGGGTAGGACACCTTTACACAGGAGGAGGGTTCAGTTTTCAATAGGTGTCATAAAGTCAGGAGAAGGCTGGTAGCTGACATTCCCCAGGGAGCAAGGCCCCAAACCAAGTCATTAATGGTTGGACATGGCCTAATGCACTTCCTTCGTGTAAATGATACACTGAACCATGAACCAACCTGTGGCACCAGTTGCAATGCAATAAACATTTCCTGAGAAATAATGCCCTAAAATGAAAACTATATTAATAGTATATGGATATACCCAGTGAGGAAGCCTTGATTATTTTCCTTCTCTCCATCATCACTACTGCTTCTCTCAGTCCGGGTTTGAATATCTGCAGTGGCTTCCTTGATGTTCACCTAGTCCCAGGATCCCTTTTTGTCCTCCACCTTACTGTTGCCAGCATAAACTGCTACAAAGCATATTTGATCGTGTCTATCTCCATTGATTAAAAACACGGATTATCTCTTTCTCGAGCATGTTCATAAAACCAGGGTGAGGCCCTACAGATCATAGGAGTTCAAAAACCCGTCCCAGTCTGTCCCCAAAGTGCAAAATCCTTGACTACTTTCCCCATACAGGCAATAGCAAGATATCCAAAAGTCCAGTTTTCCTTCTTCCAAGGATATTTGCCTTTCCTCCCCTTGACAGGGATCCTTATATGTACCTTGAGTGCTGTAGGAAAGCACCACCGGATCGGTCCAATGTCATTACACTGAATGCAGTGAATGAATGACAGAGGAGCAGTGGTTTTTGGGGAAAACAATCTTCCCTCTACCCTTCTGAGTTCTAAGCTGAGACCCTTATAATAAAAGCCAGATTAACAAGAGAAAAACAAACAGAGGGGTATTAACATGTATACCTCATGTATGTAAATATATACGGGAGATATGCGGGGAAAATTGTGTAACTCCCAAGGTGGCTTCAAATTCAGGCTTAAATACCATCCTAATAGGCAAAAGATAGGGGAATGTAGGCCTCTTAGGGGAGTGTAAATAACCTTTAGAAAAGATAAATTGGCCCTTAGAATAACAGACGGGAGATATGATAGCTTGTGACAAAGTTCATCTGGGTGTGGTGTCAGCTTCTAGTCTCCTGTGGTGAGAGTCAATCTTCCCTGGTTGATGAAACTCTCTGGGAGGGGATTTATGATAATAGCGTTCCTTTCGCAGTATCTGTCTTTAGGCAGATAGGAGGAGTTCAGAGAAAGTTCCTCCCCACATTAGCTGTTTTTTAGGTCCCTAAGTTCAAAATAACCAATATGCCCAAGGAACATGTTTCGGGGTGGCATTATTCTGCTACCCTTCACTCACTTGACAAGTTGTGTCCCAAGCCAAGAAATGGACTGAATCCCATCTTCCATAGCAGTTATCTGTTATGAAGCAGTGCGATCATCTGTAATAACAAATATTATGGGGAGGGATACTTACTCCCCAGTGATTTGCTTAATGGACAGGCGCCAGCCGAGCGGGCTGGAGACATCTGAATTAAACTCTTTAGATCTCCTTGGCCTCATGGGGAGGACACGGCAACGATAATCAGTTACTGCAGACAAGTGCTGCTGCACCAAAGTGGCTCAGGAATGGTAAGTTTTTCTGGCAGAAGAGGGAGGGAGTTAAGTTTCTTCTGCAGGAGATTTGGACTATGTGATGGGGCACTCCCCCAACAGGTAAGGTTGACCTTATCATTTTGGTCCAAAAGTCAGTAACGAAGGCAGGTTGTTTATCTCTTGCAGCTATCACCAGTTCTGGCGCCAAGCCCTTTTGTGACAGTAATGGGCGGAACAATTACTTCTCAACAACAGGATCAATCATAGGCCCTCAAGAAAGTACTACAGATCTATAAATGCATTTATTTATCATGCATATTAATTCTTAAATGCAAATCAGCCCCGTGAATGCTGGGAAGACTGAGTCCAATGTCTACCACATCACAGAAATGTAATCACCAAGCCCAGTGATAAGCCTCTCTCAGAGTGGAACTACTCTTTTCTCCCAAGAAGATTAAGACCGTTTTCCTCATTCATTTCCCTTTCTAAGTATGGCAAACATAAGTGATTCCAAGGTGGTATCTAGTCCCCACCTATTCTTTAACATGAGAGGGCAGTATCCATTGCCAAAGAAGAGAACAAAAAACAAACAAAAGCAGTAAAAACGTAATGATAACAACAGAAGCACAGCACTTAATAACTTGTAAGAGCTTGCCTCAACCTACATCTTGACCTTTAACTCTTGTCAATGCTACAGTTGAATCCTACTCTTCAATTATAGCATTATCTGCAATTTCACAAAGCACCCTATTGTGAGAATTGCTCCAGTTGCTACCTAGAATGTCCTCTCTCGTTCCAAGCCCACCTGGTGACATCTCACTCATTTTTCAGGAGCCTGTTAAAGAATACTTTCACCCTTGACTCAGATCCAAGCCTTGCCTGAGGTCCTGGCAGATCTGAACACTCTCTATTTTTTGCTACTTCTGCACTGCCTCTATCAATGCACTTTTGTTGTGTTGTACCTAATTAGCTACATGTCTGTAAATTCTCTGTGATATGGACTTTTCAGGGCAAGGAATTATCTAATTCATTTCTCTGTGTCTGTTATCAAGACAGTGCCTGGAAAATAATGGATCTCTAAAGAGAAATGTTTATTCAATCAAATAACTCTCATTGATTCAAAATGGTTGAAATGGGATGGGGAAATATTCAGAATAACTGATATTCTAATTAACTTAGTAACCTGCATACCATAAAATTGATTACAGTGTTTGTCCAATTGCATATAATTATTTACCTATAAGGTTTAAAGTATCTGTAATATAACTTTATATTTTATTAATATTAAGCATGTACTGTGGACATTGGGTGAGCACCATATCTTCCAGGCCATATCTGGGGGTAAAATGAAACCCTGACACTGTTGGCTGGGGCCTATATGACAGTTATTTATACCAAATGCCATGAGAATTAAGTCTCCTAAGAGCACTGTCTCTATCATCTCCTCTTGTTTCTAGCCCCTCAGCTGCTGATACCCTGTGTACTATGAACAAACAATTGTTCGTAGGACCACGTGTTCCCCACTCATCACTTTTCCTTGGGAAGGAAAGCTTGGCACATACAATGCCACTCCCCATGCCCCCAACACATTTTCTCTCCTTTGGGGAAGAGAAGTATACTGTTTGCTGAATGAGTTTGGCAGAGGGAAGTGGGACTGTATGGCTCAGCCCCTGTCAAATCATCTCTGAGGCTGCTTTCTGGTCTGTTCTCTGAAACGCAGCAAGTGGACTGCCCTGCAGGGGTGTCCTGCAGTGGACCAGTACTGCCAGGGGCTGCCTGGGTAAGTCTGCCTAACTGATCAGTTAAAAATCTCAGTAAGGCCCTCTGGCTACACCTAGAAATCTTGTCTTCCACTCCATGTTTGGTTCATAGTAAAGGGTTTTGTTTATTGGTTTGTTTTTTTAAATCTTTGCTTCTTGTGTCTGTCTTTCAACTGGCTTTGAATTCTGGAGAGGGAAAAAGATTGTAATTCATTCACCCTTCCCTCTAAAACCTGAACAATTATTCCACAGAGCTCATAGTGAAGTCACTTTCTTTGGTTTCTATTGACTATTTTTTCACTCTAAATCCACGTCACAAGAGAATGATGGACTCTGTGCCCTGCCTCTTGACTGAACCTGGAGTATTGCCTTGAGATAAACTTTGTCATCTGGAGTCCCTCTCCCTCAAGAGATACCTGGTCATTTGCAAATGGAACACAAAGTTTTACTTGTCGATTCTCTACACACGCCCAAGTCTACCTAAACCCTCTGGTCAGCTGCCCAGTATTAAGTTTGCATTCCTACAAGAAAAAAAAAATCAACAGAATCTGTCGAAATTCTTTAAAATTCTGAATATATGAACATGTTTGATTGAAGCAAGTAACTGATTCATTTCATGTTGTGCAAAAGGGTTAGTCCATTATTATTAATGATGATTATAAAACAATGTACAGAGTATGAAAATGCTGAGCAGCTTATAGAGGACAGTTATTGTTCATCGTCCCCTCCAGACGTGGACCCTCTTAGCCAAGTAAAACAGTCATTGCTGAGTCTGATATGCATGTTCCAGTCATGAAAAAACACTTCTTAAGGTTAGAGCACCCTTTTGTATAAATTTTTATAGACTGGATAGCCTAACTTAAATAATGTTATCCTCCACCCATGGCCATGGGGTGCCTTAAATAGTCCTTAAAGCATAGCTTCCTTTTCTTGTATGAAAGAGCCCTTCCCTAAAATGCAGGGCTAGGTTATAGTTCCAGCTAATATGTTCATCTCAGTCTCACGTACCTCATCTCCCTGTATCTACATGAGTGACTTCTACATGGCTGGCTTCTCACAAGTCTTTTTAAACGCAGCTCTTTCTCTCTTGTTTGATTATGGAGACACGATGATCAGGAAGGCGGTTTTACCAGAACGGAGTTACTGTCATTTCCCAAACACGGAAGACTCCACTGAACATCTGGTGGTAGACAGAAACTGTTTGTGCGCTTCCAGGGCGAAAAGTAAAGCCCTTTCATTCTTTCAACTGTGTCTCCCTTCAGTTGTCTTGGTGATTTCTTTGCTCATCTGTCATCACAGGTGGTCCTTACTCTTCACCTGTTTCCTCTTCCTCCATTATTTATTGAGTGACTTTGCTTGTGATGATATAAACACAAGACAGGCTTCAGTGGTCATGGATAACTATAGGATGAGGGTGCTGAAAAACTTTCCTGTAAGAAATTCCCCTTCAGTGAGTTAATTTACAGGAGGACAGTGAGGCAGTGGGTGACTTTTGATCATGACACATTACTTCCTAGGCCTTTGGTGGTTGATTATCATTTGCTTTACGATGAGAAGGTATCTATGTTGGAGGAAAACATAAGCATTAAGGACAACCATTCCGGGTATCCTTTGGAGTTGATTTCAAGGTTTTCAATATAACATCCATTCAATGTTCTTTACGTTTGTGAAGACAGCCCTCCACCTTCCAGCTAGTTTTCTCCCATGAGAGCACATTCTAAAATAGCATGTCACTCTTTATTCACAATGACTGCCCAGTGCCCTTCAGCCCCTGCCATAAAACTCGGCAGTTACGCTCAGCATATTCCTCTCACACATTCTGCTGGGAAAGCCTTCCTCAGTTTGGCATTGCTTTCTCTCCCCTTTGCTTTGGCGGTGAATATGAAAAAGCATTCATTATGCAGATTTTCAAACCGTAATCTGGCCCTGCGTTCATCATCTGAGCTGCCTCTGTTTCACAGTAATGTCACATGAACCCTATTTAGCATATTTATCTGGTTTTTAAGTTTTTAAATTTTGGTGGGTTTTAGTAGCAATGGAGTTGACAAAATGTGATGGTTTAGGAGTTCTCTATCCAGATGCCGTTTTCTTCCAGATTTGGAATATTTTCTCGAGGAACGATAGAGAAATGTTTTAGTGAGGTTGCCTGTGAATGTCCTTGACTAGTCTCTTGCTGCCATAATCAATCTGAACTATCTTTATATATAATTCACTTGTTCTTCCATCTTACAGTGCATTCAACACTGCTTCTATTTCCACATGTGTGAAGGTCATTTCTTTGGTCCACAAAACATCCCTTTCTTAATAGTACTGTTTGTTGGCACATATCAATTTGCTTGAGATTGACTCATGTGTTGGGGGCTAGGCTAGATTCTTGCTTTGCTCTTGCCTGTGCATAAAAGCCCAATCCCAGATAAAGTCTTTCTGCTTTGAGGTGTGCAAAACATGGAGCACACTGAGGAAAAGATAAGGATTAACATAGGAGTACTGCACCAGGATTAGTATGTCAGGGTGCTAGTTGGAGCTTCTAACTAGTACTGTGACCTTAGCCAACCACTTCACCTCTCCTCTGAGACCAGCATTCTCCTGTATAAAATAAGGATATTGGACTATGTGATTTCAAATACTTATTCTCATTCTAGTGTTCTAAGTTTCTAAGTGGTGTTATTGCTGGTGTGGCCAAAAAAAAAAAAAAAGTCACAAATCAAAACTACCTTTGCAGAATAGTAAAATTCTTTCATATGCTGACTGCTTTTCTATCATATAGATTACATTATCACGTGGCTGATAAGAATATATACAACAGTGCTGTCTCTAACACTCCAACAAAACCAAGCTCTAACATATTTCAATTTATCTCAGCACTTTTGGCATATTTTTTCACATGGAGCTTTTCCACATTAGCTGCTTACGATCTTGTGTAGGAAAATATCAGATTATCTCATTTAAGCCAAAGGGATGGGGGGGAGGGAAATTCTTAATACAGCTATTCTTTCAAGCAGGTAAATTATTTCAGACATTCTAGCTTGTACAAAAGTTCTACAGGTCAGAGTCCCCTTTTTTTCTTTTCAAGCAGTAATTTTGTAAAGGCTTACAATATGTTGGTGGTTATTATACTAAACTCCAGAAATGTAAGTTATGCTAAGGAAATTTCTAGTAATGTGTGGCATTATATCTGAGGACATCTTCAGACATCTCCAATTTTTCCCTCAGATAGAATCAGGTATAAAACCAGTTGGGGATAATGAGAAGGGGAGGAAATCCTAAGACTGGAATAGGAAAAGAAGGGAATAAGTAGAAAGTTCCCACTCTCACAACCTCCCCACCCCTCCACCGCAAAAAAAAGTCTATCTCAAGGGGTCTTGCAAATCATAAAGGAAGCTGAGAATACAACAGAACCTCAGAATTTTCCTCCTGCTTCCCTAAAGAAGCTGATGATATGTCTGGAAACATGATGGGACACAGAAAGCAAAGCCATAAAAGCAAAAAATTCATTAACATCTGGATAAAGGACTAGACTTGGAAAAATGTCCCCCAATACATAGGACACGTGCAATGAACCAAGACAGGTCTGTAGGTTCGCAGTTTGAACTGGAAGAGAGAGGGCACCCAAAAGGTTTCTGGTGAGCCGGGTCAGTAAACGGAAAAACGTGGAGTTGCCATATCAATGGGTTAACATGTATTAAATGTCACTGAAAACCTAGTTTTCTGGATATTTAATTTCATTTTAATAAAAAAATATTTGACAGATTCTCTTTCAACTCCCGTGGCTCTGACTGTATTTTTCCTATAAAATTTTAAATTCATGGTCGGGAATGGAAACATTTTATATGGGAAGTGACAATAATACATGTGTGTTTTTCCTGAGTTTTCTGCTTTGTTGGTTGTGGCCTTTGGGGGGAGGAAGGTGTGTCATTCGATCCATTGGAAAATCCCAAGAAATGGGATTATATTTTCCTTTTCTCAGTTGAAGAAACCTACAACCACTTAAGGTTAAGTGACTCGTCTATGACTTGTCACAAAGCCAAGAAGTGGCAGAGATGGGACCAACACCGTAGTTCCCAGCTTCTCAAACCTTCACCAGGTACCTATGTTCCTTCCATCAACATTCTAAAATTAAAAAAATAATAATTTCTCCACTTCAAATTCAGAATAATCAAAACAGCTTTGCCCCTTAATTCTTCTATGGAACCTCTTTACAATGTCTTTTAAAATCACCTGTAAGCTGTGGTATGATGAAGAGCACAATGACCTTTTATTTGAAGTACTGAATCTAAATCACACTTACCCCACTAAGTCCCGTGAGCGCTTGGATACCTCATTTAAGACTCTAAGTTTTAGCTGATCTGTAGAACAATCAAAATATCACCCCTCTGAGGTTAAGGGGGATTAAATTAAGTAATCTATTCAAAAACACTTTGTAAACTACAGATTGTCACTCATAATTTACCAGGTATGCTCAAGTTATTCTTTTTCAGAAAATGTCAGTGGCTTCCTGCTGCTTATAACATTCAGCCTCTCATGCAAGGCCTTCAAAGTCCTCTCTGACATTCATTATCAATCTTTCTTTCTGCTAATAATAATAGCTAACATATACTGAGTAATTACTCTGTGCCAGGGATACACTGAACATTTATTTTCTCATGTAAACCTCACAGCAAGCTTGTGATAACAGCATCGTTATTATCCCAATTTTGTAGCTATTTATTGGTATTTGGAACGCTGAAGAAAACTTGCCCGACATCCACACAGAGAGAAAGGAAGGGAGTCAAATCCTGGCTGATTCCAAAGTAAACTCAGCCACCATGTATTACTGCTTCTAAATACAGCATTTTTCACCTGACCATAATCGTACTCCATTCTGCAACAACTACCTTACGACACTATGAAAAAGCTTGGTAGAGAAACTCACATAGATGCTGGACAATTACAGATGAACGTATAATCTGGGTAGACAGTGACCAAGAGTGCAGTCTCTGAAATCATATGACCTCAGTTCAAACCAGATCTACCACAGATCAGTATCATGATCCTGAGAAAGTTATTCTGCCTGTTCTTTATCCTTAAAATTCGATAATAATAAAACTGACCTCAGGGTGTTGCTATGAGAAGTAAAAGAGGAAATACAGATTCGGCTCTTAGCGTGATGTCTGGCACACAGATAACACTATACCAGCGTTAGACGTTTTGTTATCATTATTACTCCATCCCAAGTCATGTCCACCACAGTTCTGTATGCATGTACTTCACACCACAGAATTACCTGCCTTTCTGCCTCATTCACTAGTTGATTGGCCTAATTATTCAGACCTCGACCAAAACGTTGCTTTGTTAACGAATCTCTTTGATGTGCCTGCCATGTCCCCATTCTCTTGCACCCACTCAATCAAGCCCTATTATACTCGTAGTTCACTCTAATGTCTCCTTAAAACATATTATCATAATTGTAGCTAAATAATGAATTAGACTATCAGTCTTAAAATTTCTGTACCTCTCACTAGAAAGTGCCCGTGAGGGAAGAGGCTGTTGTCCATTGTTGGATCTTACACACAGTAAAGTGCTTGATCAAAACCTACTGGATGAATGAAGAATGAATGAATGAATCTCATATTCCTTTATTTTATCCCTTTAATTTACGTACTGTCTCACGGTTTCAAAATCCATTTTCTTTGTCTTTTTCCCTATGAATTGTTCTATTCGTATGGCGAATTTTCAAACTTCCTGGCCAACCCTAATTGACTAAAAATATTTATAGGAATTTCCCGTCGTTAAATCTGTGCCAACGACAAGTAAATTGCCAGTTTCTTCGTCCTTAAATATTAGATTTCTGAAATATGAGCAGATTAACTCAGCTAAGAAAACAAGAAATAGAACTCTTTTCATGTTTTCCACACTGCTTTTAAACTGCATTTTGAATGTGTTTCTTGAAATTTGCATAATATTCACGAATATCCTTTCATTTGAATACCACAGTAATGACAACTTAAGATACATTGTTTGCTGTTTATTCAAGATAGACTTCAGTTATCAAAGTAGATCTTTATGTGTGCACCCTGTTCCATATTTGCTATGGACTCAATTAGTAACACAATCATGTGTGCTGATGCTATTTTGGAATTATGACTTGAAATGTACCATGGTAACTTCTGTAGTCTTAAGGAGCAATGCTTTATTTTTTTTATATCCTTTTAAATTATATAGGAAGTCTTTTTAAAACTTGAAATCTCAAGCATATGACACACTCCATTTATCAATGTTTAGCTATTTATATCTTAATACATCAAGACTTCAAAACATTGTGGAAATAAGGTTGGCTGAGTGCCAATTCTAACCAAAGGTGAACTTTAATCCCTGGAAAAAACTCCCTTTTCCTATGAGCTGATAACACAGAGAAGCTATGTCTTAATTGTGTTCTGATATACTAAAAAAATTCTTTTAAGATTTTATATCATAGTGAATATATTTGATTCTATTCATCATTTAATTTCACCATATTAGTGATGCCACTGACAGAAGTAAACACTACCTCTAGAGCATTATGAAGTTATAAGCTCAGAAAAAGGCAGTTCCAGCTCTACCCCTTACTAGATGGATCAAGTCAAGTGTACATATAACTTCTTGAATCCTCAATCTGCAAAATGGGGATAATGGTAGTTCATGCCTTACAGAGCTTCTATGAAGATTTAATGATACAGTGCCTAGAAGAGTTTATCACAGATCCTGGCATGTAGGAAACACTCAATAAATATTAATCATCATTCTTTTTACTATTACTATTATATCGTTCATGGGTGGATATCTGTGTCATTCACATGGGCACTTGCCATTAATTCTCTTTACATGTATAAGTTTATGCTTCTCTAGATACCATGGACCTAACCTTATGCCTTACACACAGTAAATGATCAGTTGATTGAAAGTCGATGTGTTGGTTGACCTCTGTCTGCATTATTCACTTGCCTTCCAGAATTGTCAATTGAGTACCTTTTCCCATGTGACATTGTGCTGGACACTGGAGAAACAGAGGTGTCCAGTGCAACTTCGTGGATGGCTTTTTAGTTCTAAATTTATCCAAAAACCTAGTGTTTTTAAAGCCATGGTTAAAGCCAAACTCTAGAGAAACAGAGAGAAAAAATAGCTCTGTGTAATATTATACTTAAAGCATTTATGCCAAATAAGGCATTCTCAAGTTAATTATCTAAACTAATGTAGTCACAGTTGAATAACTTTGGAAAAAATTAGGGCAACAAAGCATTGACAAGGTGTGTGTGTGTGTGCATGTGTATTTCTTGAATAAGAGCATCTAACACAGGTTACTTTCTTTGAATTTTAAAATGGAATTAAAAAACCAAAACATATTGAGCCCAAATTTCAAAATGGAAACATTTTTTTTATATACTTATGGTATCTTAAACAGTTGATCTAGATGATTCTGCCACAATCAAGTCCATGGTATTGAAGATGTCCTAAAATTTGGCACACTGCTTATTTTAGTTTAATTTTTGAATGGGCATTCATGGGAGAAGAAGAAGGGCACTTTATTAATTTAAGAATCAAAAGAGTGGTCTTAGCGGTTTCTCTTTACCACAATAGGTTCCCAAACAGATATCCTCAAAGAAAAGTACTTCTATTACAGATAGGAGTGACAAGGATGAGGCTGATGACGTAGGCCGTGGTCATATGGTAAAGGACCCGAGTACCATGCTAAGGAAACTGAAAGCAACGTGGGTTTGGACAGGGTCAAATCTGCATTTTGAAATCACTTCGGTGTCTAGGATAATGGATAAGAGTGGGAAGAAATCAGAGATGGGAGGAATAATTTGGAAGTCAGAACAGGAGCTGCAACAGCCAGAACTAGAGGTATAGAAGCTCTAATGGGGAAGGGATATAAGAAACTACAGGACCTATTTTTAGTTACCTTTGCAAGATGAGAAAAAGGGGTTGAATCCTTCTATGATCTTGTATATTTCTATCATACACGAGGCTTACATACATTTGGCTGAGCTTTATATAATTAATATAATGAGGGAAAAGAATTCTGGGAAATCAGCACACACTACCAGGATAAAGCCTGGGGGTCAGTGAGAGGATATACACATACACACACACACACACACACACACACACACAACATACATATATATTTATACATATATATATGCCAAAAGAATATAGTACATTCAAAAGTTTTCTAGCCTAAGTGATTTAAAGGACTATGAGATAGCAATTTAAAAGGTAGCAGACTCAGATTCAGGAAAAAGTGATGAATTTCACTTCGCTAATCAGTGGTGAAATGTTTTATAATTTATTATTATTATTTACAAATAGAGCTGAGAAGCATAGAAGTAGATCTTCTAAATAGTGGTTGAATGGTTATTGGAAAGGCAGGAACAGATAAAGAATAAAGCAAATATTTGGTGTCAGAAAGGCTCATCATGTTGATTTGTTTGGACAGTTCTATAATAATAGTATTACTACTAATAACATGATTATTTATAATTACTTCAAAATACCATCAACTTGCAAAGGTGGACAGTATTGATTGATCCCTTGAGGTACTGGCAAACTCTTCATTTTCTGGTTTGACTGGCACTTCTGAGACCATATATCTTTCCTCAAGCAATGACGGAAGAGAGATGGAAAATAATTGAACTGTGTTTTCTTTGAAAGCATGCAGAAAGAAAGCTTAATTTGGGGAAAGAATAAAGAGAAGCTTATCATCAGGCTACTTTTTCAGAATGGCCAAATCCTGAAAAAGTATGATAGCAAAGAAAATGCAAGATATGTTGCTGTATGCTCAGGAAAAAGAGGATTGATGCCCTAATATTATCCATTCTATAGCAAGCTGACTATAAAATGAGTTTTCACTTTATTTAAATGGAAGTGAATGCCTCATTTTGACTTACTGCATTTAATTTATCACACACAAATAGCCCCTTAAATTTATTACATAACATCTGCAAAGAACACATCGGTAAAGGATCCATCTAGGCTTACTAGTGTAAGGAATAATCTCTTTAAGTCTTTCCTCTTTTACAGCACTTCACGTTGCTCAGTAAGTTTCAGCCGTTTGAATTTACCACGTGCACGTACCTCAAAAGTGATAAGCCAGACAACGCACACGCACACCTGAGGGGCAAAAAAAGTGATGCGAAAAGGTTAGACTAAGTAAAAAAGAAAAGAAAAGAAAAACACAGCCAACTAAAAAACAGGTTAAGAAAAATGTGAAAATCAGGGAGTCCTGCAAAATAACTTTCCATATAAAGTATTGAAACATTCCCGGCATATACAATGTACTGAAAATTGAACTAAACTGGTTTGAACAACGGTTCAAAAATTTAGTCCAGGTTTTACTAGCGACTCAAAATATGACCTTGTACGTGCCATGCAACTCAGTCTGTTCATCTACCTAAAAAGTGCAAACGTTCTTGGAAGCAGGGAATAAACCACATAAAATCATCAGGTATTAAAATGCATTTGGGAGGCCTTTGCAGGGCAAGAGTTCTGAATTTCTACATGTAATACAAAATCCAAAAAGAAAAAAATAAGGTTTCTTCTGCTGGTCTAGTACAGCAATCTAAGCGTTCATCTCCCAGCTAAGTACCCAGATTATCTTTCTATAGCTATCTGATGTTCATTAGCTGAAGACATTTTCTCATTTTTTGATAAAATTTATTTTTATCAACTACCATACAGTTTGAATTTCTGTATCCTCTGCAATCTCAACACCAAAGCAATATTATTTCCAACTAGTCATAAACTGAGGAAGGCAAAAGAGATGAGTGGGAGATGAGGAAGGGGCTTTGCTATGGAATTTATTATCTTAAATGCCAGCGGTTTAGTTCCCAGATAGCTTGACTATGATGTGATTTATCATATTGAGTGCCATGAGGACTATAAAGATTTTACTAACTTCAGGGAGGTAAGGCAGAAAGCAGTAACTACAATAACCACTAAAACATAAACTCAAATAGCATCAGGGATCTCTGAATGCCAGGGAAAGAAATGCGGTGGACGTATCGGTACTATAAGGAATAATCTTGGGGATTTTTACATTGTATCTACTGCACCTCAAAAGGGAGCAGAGCTTACCTTCATCAATAGCTTCCAATGCTGCTCAGAGTTCAAATACTAGAATTCTAAATGTGTGGAAAGAAGAATAAAGAACTTTTCAGCTACATACTCTCTGACATCATAATTACTTCCATTGGCATTATACTAGTCACGATACGGGTTCTTTTCTTGTAATGAAGGCGAAAATAGAAGTTTGTATATCCCTCACATAGCAGTCCAAAATAAATGGTCTAGGGCTTGTATACTGGTTTTATTGTATCAAGGACCAAGGCCCTTTATTTATTGTTGCTAAATTATCCTAATTTTATACCTGCCAATCTTAGATAACTTCTCTTAAGCTCCTGATAAGCCATTCACGTTCAGTCAACCAGAGGGAAAAGGTAGTGAAAAAGGGAAGGAGCAGGCATGATGCTTCTTTTAAAGGTACACCCAGAAGTCATGAATACTTTGACTCAGAACCCACTGGCCCGGGCACAAGAGGTGCAAGAGAGGTTGGGAATTGTCTTTACAGCTGTGCAGCCATATGCCTCACTGAAAGTCTGTTCCTATAGAAGGGTAGAATGGCTACCTAAGGGGCAACTATCAGTCTTTGCCACAGTCCACTGCTTATCTCCCCCCTGAAAGTTCAAGTCCCTTTTCCCACACTTCAAACCACAACATAAGGAGCCGCACCAAGACTTGACGGAGAGGACTGCACATCACTCGGAGATGGACTTTGAAACGGATGCAACTTTGGAACTGTCTCCCTTATAACAATTCCTCCTGACACGGCTCATCGTGTTCACGATATTAAAATATAAAAGGAAAAGACGTTTTCCCACCCCTACATCAATATAAAATGGTGGAATAAATAGCACAAATGCATTTAAAACTCTCTTTTGGGAAGAAGCATTGGAAATTCATACTACTCACTGAACTGTAGCAACCATCAAATCCCACTGGGCAAGAGTGGTGAAAAATCTGTTTTGTCACTGAATTAAGTTCCTTGGTTAATGCATATGGTAACTCATTACAACGACCCTGGATACTGTCGCTGTAGGTCCTTGGTTTTGTCCTTTGGGAGATTTTCCTTGTCCTTATCCTTCATAATCAAAACAACGGAGAGGACATTCTTTTTAGAAGCTGGATATTTTGTGCAGCCCACATTCTGATGGTACAGATTTGAGGCCAGAGTCTTGCTGTAAGGTTAGAAAAATGACAAGCTTTTGTAGGTAGCTCGTATTTCTTTGGAAATACGATTTCTTACAAAAATTTAGTGGGCTTCTCTAGCCAATTCTGTCTGCATGTAATCATAAACAAAAATCTCATCAAAAGATTTCTTATTCTTAAATACCCTGGTCTTTAATTTACTGGCCTCTTTTACTCTACCTTTAATGGACTAAGAGCCCCACATCCTAATCTGATTTTTGCCCCTGAGCTCACTTTCATTGCCTGGCTGAAAACTCTTAATAGGAAATGCTTGGGAGGGACTTGAGGTTATCGTCTGATCTACTATGAAGGGTGCCTCTTCAGAGACACCTGTTCTAACTAGGCTACATTGCAATATCACTGATAGAACTTAAAAAGCAAATCAACAAAAAGAAGCTAACACAGAGTGATATTGTAAGGCTTTCCAACCAAATCTACTATAGTTATAAGCTCTAGTTGCAGGAATGCTTTCCAAGGTATCTCAAGCAAGCCTGCAATGAAATATGTGTCTGCATAACAAAGGTCTACTACTCGGCAGCTTGCCTTTCCTTCCTGACTTCCAAAATCACAAAAAAGAGAGCCACATACTTTGGATTGCTTTTTTTTTTTTTTTAAACGTTAGCATTGCTCTTCTAGGTACCATTTGTATTATACAAATTCGTAAATGTTAGTTAGCAACAAGGGGAATTAAAGAATAGAGATATTTAAATCTTTCTCAATAACTGTCCAGACATCCAAGTGAATATAGAGAAAGCAGAAGAAAGGAAGTAAAAATAGGAAGAGACATGTATTAGACAGAAAATAACCTAAAATAATAGAGGAGGTCAACTAAGTCAAAAGTTGTTTCTTATAAATGACTAATAATATTGACAAAACTGTGGTAAAATTAAGTAAAATAAAGAAGGGAGATGACTAAATAGCAGAATTTACTATTTAGACAGTAGATGTTTGCACACATTAAGAGGGAATAAGAACATGGTATGAAAAATGTCATTCTGATAAGTTTTAAACTCAAATACAATGATCATATTCTCAGAAAAATTAACATCGATATTAATTCAAAAAACAGAAAATTTCATAGACCTAAACCATTAGAGAAACTGAATTAGCCAAATATATAGGCACAAAGAAAAGTTAAGGCATAGGCAGATTCTCCAGAGAGTTCTGTCAAATATTTAAGAAAAGATCAAAATCTCTACAATCTCTTCTAGTGAATAAGAGGGAACACTAACTACTCAAGTCATATAACGAAGCTGGCATTACCTTGCTACCAAACCTGACAAGATCATTTTGTGAATAAAAACATTCCGATTTCACTTGTGAACATAGATGAAAGTAACTCTAAAGATACTAGCAGGATATGAGAGGTATGATAATTTATGACCAAGTTGAGTTTATCCCAGGAGTGACAAATGATTTAACATTAGGAAATTAACAAATTCAGAATCTATATAAGCAAAAAATTAAAGGTCTGGTGGAAAGGGAACAGTTTTGCTTCATGACAGAGAATCATAGCCTCTCTTCCAATTCTGAGACCTTTGTCCATTTTTAAATCAAGTTGTTTTTTTTTTTACTACTGAACAACTGCTATTGTTCTAGGAGTTCCTTATTATTATATATTAATAGATTAATATATTTTAATATATTTATAAATATGTGTATATTTATAAATATATTAAAATATATTCATCTATTTTTGGATATTAACCTATTATGGGATGTACTGGTTACAAAAATTTTCTCCCATTCTCCCAGAATAGGCTCCCTCTCATTCTGTTATTTTCTTTGCCACCCAGAAGTTTTTTAGTTTGATGTAGTCCCACTTGTCTATTTTTGCTTTTGTGGCTTGTGCTTTAGATGTCATATACAAGAAATCTTGCCAATAACAACATTAGAGAGCTTTTCTCTATGTTTTCTTGTAAGAGTTTTGTAGTTTCAGGTCTTATGTTTAAGCAATCCATGTTGAGTTGATTTTTGTGATGGTGTAAGATAAGGGTCCAAGTCCATTCTTTTGCACACAGATATCGAATTTTCCCAACTCTATTTGTTAGAGACTGTCCTTTCCCTATTGTGTAGTCTTATCAAAGAGCATTTGACTGGGGTTTGTTTCTGGGTTCTCTATTATTTTCCATTGGTTAATGTGTCTATTTTATGCCAGTTCTATATGTTTTTGTTACTGATCCCCAGTGGATCTGTGACCCCTCGGTGGGTCTTTTGCTTGGTGTCGCAAATGCCAATCAAATGAAACCAGGTTCAGTATAGCAGAGCAGAAACTTTATTCATGGATCAAGGAATGGAGAAGGGAGAGCTTTGCTCTAAAAATACCTTCTCTCCAAAGGGAGGGGAGCAAGAGAATTTTGAGGGGTTGGAGGCAAACATGTCATCAGGGCTCTAGGAAAGAGGCGGAGACTTCTAGCGGCAGCTGGGGGCATGGGCAGTCTTTGACATTTCTTAGCATTGGGCATGAATGAATTGTGTGTAGTGGATTACAAATCCCCCCACCTTGGGTGGAGATCTTAGCATGCCAATAAAGCAAAGGTAACTTTTGGACACCTCCAGGTCTCATCTGCACAGGTACATTCTTGTGGTCAAGTCAGAGCCAGTTCAGGGTGACTGACCACTGCATACTTTTTAAAGCACAGCTGCAAAACACCTCTGTCAAATACTGAGTGCTTCTGAAACAAACACAGAAATAAATCAAGGCAAGGATCCCTTTAGCTCTCGGGGCAGGCATGGGTGACATTTTGATTACTGTAACTTTGTAATCTGTTTTGCAGTCAAGAAGTATGAGGCCTCCAGCTTTGTTCTTCTTTTTCAAGATTATTTTGGATATTCAACGTCCTTTATGTTTCTCTGTAAATTTTAGGATCAATTTTTCTATTTCTGCAAAAAATGCCACTGGGATTTTGACAGAGTTTGAGTTGAATCCATAGATCAGTTTGAGTAGTATGGATATTTTTAACAGTATTAAGACCTCTCAATCCATGAACACAGGACGTATTTCCATGTGTCTGTGTCTTCCTTAATTTATTTCAGCGATGTTTTGTAGTTTTCGGTGTACAACTCTTTTGTCTCCTTCATTTATTCATTTTGATGCGATTGTAAATGGGACTGTTTTGTTAATTACATTTTCAGATTATTCCTTGATAGAGTCTTCAAGTTTTCTAAATGAGAAAACCTGGAATGGCACCAAACCACCCCACTCTGTTGTTCTCAGTGGCCCCCAGGCACCTCGAGTATGCAGGATACCATTAGTGCTCTGAGAGAGGAACGACAGAAACTGTCCCTTGGAAGCCCCCTGAAAAGATGGAATGTCGGACTTAGGTGCCAACTCTTTCCCTCTCCAGGGAGAAACAAGGGTTTTCTTATTCTATGCTGAGTAGTAGGGGGGAAAGGGGGTACTATGGCTACTGAGTGGATGCCAGTCCAAACCATCACCTTTATTCTTAGTAGCCCCCAACCTGGCACCCTTTCCTGTCAGTGCTTAGATTCAGGCCAAACAGAAGCCAATCCCTTGGGCAGCCTTTCTGCCATCCCACAGGTCAAAATGTTGGATGGATGTTTCAGTTTTCTTTTGCCCTCCCAAGGAAGAAGCCAGGAGCTGGAATTTTCCTTCAGATCACCATGCTTTAATGTGGCTGGTTTCATGCTCACCTTGGGTGGAAGAGCCTCTTGACATGTTTTCTGATTTCTCACAAGGGAATTGGTTTATGTATTGTTGAGTCAGAGTTTCTGTAGGCAGCAGGAGGGTATAGGGCTTCCTATTCCACCATTTTGCTGAAGACATCCCCTGGAAGTAACCCATTACAAGAATTTAACCCAAACTACTTACATCCCTGGAAATATTTTCATCAAAAACTTTGCAGATAGTGATGGTTCCTCAAACATCTTCATCAAATATGTCCATTCGTCCAGCACAGAAAACAATGGCTGGACAAAAGAATCCTTGTTACAATTCAAAAGGACATTATGCTTATCTACTACATTGGTGAAATGCTGATTGAATCTGGTGAGAAAGAGGTAACAAACACCTTAGATGCCTTTGTAAGAAGTGTATAACAGAATGACACATAAAGGCCGTAAAAACTCAGGGATCTGATGCTTTAGTAACATTTCTATGTATCCAGTGGTCTAGAGTAGAGTTCAGCAAACATATTCTATAGAGAGCCGGACAGTAAATATTTTAGGCTTTCTGGTTCATATGGGCTGTGTCACAACTACTCAACTTTGCTGCTGTAATATACAGTCAACCATAGACAGTAGGTAAATAAATGAGTGAGACTGTGTTCTAATAAATCTGTATTTACAAAAACAGGTGGCAATCTGGACTGTGTCTCAGTTTGCTGACCCCGAGTCTATGGCATGTCAAGAAAACACTGCAGAGCAGAAGACCTCTCACTATAAATCGCACCCATCCTTTTCCTTATTTATGTTTGGTATAACTGACCTCTCAAAGACTTAGAGGAGTGCTTATATTCCACAGCAAATGCATTTCTAAAGTTTATTTTCCCTATTTTTTGAAAGATTAACTGAATTTTTCTTTATTGATTTATTGTCTCTAATACAGAAGTCTCCTCTTAACATAGTCAATACAGATCATTCTCCTTTTGTGCTTTTGGTTTTCCCTACCTTATTTTCTTATCTATGACAACTCCACCTTAATCTAACTTTTTGTGTCTTACTTACTAGACTGATTTCATTGAGGACACATAGCATATGCAGTCTCAAATTGTCTTTTGTTTCTTGTAGTAGCTCCTTTTCTCCAGGATGCTTATCCTTTACAACTTCTCTTATTTTTCTATTATAAAATCTTCCACATGCTCCATGTTGTTGCTGTTTTTCTTTTCTCTTTAATCCTCATAGAATAAAAATATCTATATGGATGCAGGTACTAGTTGAAACTTCAGGGTGAATGTATTTTCTCTGGTTCTTATAACCAGTCACCTGAGTGCATCAGTAACCACAGCTTTAGATCTTAAATTCAAGGCCAAGCTGGTGTGCACAGGCTTTTGTCAAGTCGACATTGTCCAGACAGCCTTTACCTAGTGCGGCTTTGCTGGAATGTGATGAGATGTTCACCTGTCCCCATTTCCTGTTTCTCAGAGTGTCGTGAGGGAAATTTATTCCTGGTTAGTTGGAAATAGTTTGAAATTCTTATTTTTCAAAAGTAATTCATAAACACTGTAAGTTTCACAATTCAATGCTCCATATACTTTTTGTGAATCAATCACAAAGTCACAGCAGGCAACAGTCATATGTGACCTCTAGAAGCTGATGGCTCCAGAATGGATATAAAAAGTAGGATACTGAGAAGACAGAGATGGGGTCTGGTAGGTGAGCTCTGGCTGTCTCAAAAGGCAGCTTCTGTAAAGTACTGGATTATTGCTAGATTTTCATCTGCAAAAGGCTCTGATGTAGTAGTAATTAACCATGTTTATATGAGGAAACCATCTAATACATTCCTTCAGTCTGAGAGTACTTCTATTTCATAAGCATGAGTCTCCTGGGAAGTCTTTCTCAATTTGGTTTGTCTGCAACGTAACTAGGGAGCTGTTTCTATATGAACAATGAACAATGTAGCATTGCTCTAAATGAACTATACTCAAGAAATGTTAACTGCTTGCCTTTGGCATATCATGTATATATGATATCCTTTGTTGTCAACACTATTTGGATTTCCCAATTATTTTCTGTGTGTTTTTGATCTTTTCATGGGAATATCCCCCAACTTCGATAAGGGATTCTCAAATTTAAACATTTGGAGATTAATTTGTTTCCTGATCTCTGCCTTGGGAATACCTTGGGATTTAGTAAAAATGAGATGGAACCTAGAAACCAGTATTTTTAGCAAGTCCCCAAAATGTTTGAGACAGGAGGGCAGAGGTCTACACTTGGAAACACTATATTAATTTGATGGTATTTTGACGCTTCTGGGGAAGCGTTCTTGCTTCAAGATCTTGGGTTGTCAGGTAGCACAGCTTGAGTATAGACAGGTATGAGAACCTCCTACCTTGCAGCCAGAAAGTGAGTTATGCCAGGCATTTTAGCTGTAGGCAGGGCTGTCAAAAGATAAGAAGTGGTAATTATTATATCCTCAGTCTGAAATAGTCTTTATCTGCTACTGAGTAGCTCTTATGAAGAGGTAGAATTGTCACCATTTTTTGAAAATAACAAAAAGGAAATGTTCCCTGTTTGACTTTTAGTGCTGAACTTTTCATGGATCCTTAGAGCCAAAGGGCAAGTGCATTAGTGCTGGGTGGTACTTTCCTTCACAAAGTATAGTTTGAGAAACAGAAAAATGGGAGATAGCGATAAGCAGTGATCCCTGAATGAAATCTCATTCTACTGCCATATGCCTGTAAGGTATGCTGCTCTAGAAAATTAAGTCCCTTTTTGTATTTATTAATATTTTCAATTCATACCCAGTCAGAGCACCAAGTTTCACATATTTATTACTTCCTATGTTAAATGATATTTTCTTTAATTTTTTGCCTTAAACTACTTATATATGAAACAAGTTTCAGAGCTAATATTCAAGAAATAAGTATAATTTCTGGCTTAAGTAACATTCAATAAAGTTTGTTTAGATTCCACCAGAGCATCTGTTCACAATTTTCTGGAATTCTAGAGCATCAAGACTACTCTCCCGGGATTCTACTCAATTAAAATGGGCCTTGTAAGGTAAACTCATCTCTGAAGGATAAGTCTCATATATCTTGTCTGTATTTCACCACAGAATCTTATGCACTGCTTTGGAAAAGTTTGCTCAACTAATAATGGTTACCTAAGTCCTAATTACACTACTTCAAATAATCACTGTAACTTGACTACACTTTATTCATTGAGAAAAATGTTATAGCTTTTATCACATAGATCCCATTCTATCTTTTACCACAGTTATTTATGTCCCCAGGTTTTTCTTCCCTACTGAATACTGAGCTCATGTATTCTCTCAACATTCTTATATTTTTCCTGCACTTACACAGTCTTTCGCATATGGCAGATGCTCAAGATATATTAAATGACTTGACTGTTTATTTCTGTATTGACCTTAGTTTTATAATGATGATTCACGTTTTAAAGATTTTTATAGAAAACTCCATTATCATCATTATAAATTTTCTCTTAAAGGAAGATTAACGGTATTTTGATTAACCAGAACTCCTCTTATAAGTGGGAGCTAAGCCTACCATATCTAGCTACGAATATTTAAAGAACTAGATAATACTTGTAACTAGATTTCCAATTAAAACCAAAGTATACCTGAGATACATGAGAATATTTATGAGAGGAAATGAGGTCAGATTATTTTAGTTTATTGGTAAATTAAATTCTAATTGATGAAAGGATCAAGAATTAGAAGTAATACCTTTTTTTAAAAATCCGTTTTACAGTTTACATCTTACATGGCATATCTAGTCATATCTATTGTTTATCTGAAAATAACACTTTAAGTTTACTATCCATTTATATGATGGGTTATAAAACAGATCAATATATCATCTTCCATAAACACTTATTAACAGCTTGATACTGGCACAGTGATGTACAATATTATATACAAAAACGTGTCCATGCTCCAGCTAAGGTCCCATAGATTTGACCCGGAAATGAATGATCTCAAAATACCATGTGCCTGCTAAGTCTGTCTTTGCTTAGGGTGGCAGATCTCATTTTGAGATTTGTGCTTTTCTATGGTGCCTTTCAGACCTTCCCTAGGTAAGCCAGCTTGCTACCACTGCTCTCTGTATGCAGTGTGGTTCTGCCCTGTTTGTAACTGTGCTGTGGCAGGCACTTAATAAAGCATCCCTCCTGCTGCCTTTGAGCCTATCAGCCAGCAGTTGTTTAGGTATTCTGCTATCATCCATCTCCCCATATATCCCACCTAGAAGAGTTACGCTTCAATATGCTTTGCTTCAAAGTGGATAGACTGGCTTCCCTCCAGGATCTCACTGTCAGTGATCCCGCCTCACCATTTAATTAAATAGAACTTCCCAAAAAAGCTTCTCTGGAAACCATTTATAGAGTCCCAAGCCACATGAGCTCTTGCCACTCTGTACACAGCTACAGATCCACAGACTTTCAGTTTCATTCAGAGTTTTGGGCAGTGAGCTAGAAATCTCTCTCCCTGCTGATAAGAAGACACCATGATAAACCTGACTCCTCTGCCTGAACAATTCCTATACGTTTACTGAACATCAGTTTGTGTCAGACACGTGCTATGTTTGCAATACTCACACAAACATAATTAAGGTCTATGCCTCAAGGACCACATCTTCTTGTAATTAGGGTAAAATATAATAAATGCTATAATAAATATTTGTAAAACACATTTTGAAAGTACAGAGGATGGATCTCTGCCTAATAGATAGAATAGGAAGAAAAGTAAAGCAAAGATGAAACAGGAATTTAGGAGGCAGACGGTGTAAAAGAAAGTACTGACAAAATGGCCTATTCCCACCAAGACTGGGAAGTAAACGCTAAGAAAGGATATGTGTACCTGATAAAAATTCAGTAGAGATGATCAATAAAGAAGCATGGTTTAGATCTTCCAGACCATGATTTATCTCAATTTATCCGTAGCAGAAGAGCCTAATCCTGTAAATTTACCCATTAATGAAAATGTCCAAAGAGAGTAACTGATTTACCTAGTGTACACAACTAGTTAGTAACATCTTTAGGTCTAGAATGCAGATTTCCTGACTGAAATGGGGTTACAAAAAAGAATGGGGCACATCCTGGTGTTAAGAGTGTTTTGAAATGTATATGTTCCCCTCTCAGCCTCTGTGGAGATCTTTTTAATACACAACACGTAAAAATCAGGATTTAGAATTACGTGATTTCTCACATACCAACACTGGGAATACCAAGCATTTGTGATGACTAAGTTTTCCAATTATAGTGAGTTGAGAAAAGTAATAACATTAATTCTTTCTTTAGTCATAAAGACCATTACACATACCAAATTAAAGCCCATCTCAAAATTCGAATAGCGCCTATTAAGTTTTTTGATATAAACTAAGCAAATAGTTTAAAATATCGTATCAGTGGGGGATAGTTTTAACCTTAACTTATTTTAACTTCTCTGTGGTCTCTGACACTGTTCATTACACATGTCTTAGATTTTCAAAATTGTTATTTATGTTGATATTTTAGATTCCATTCTACTACGCTCTCCTGGTTTTTTCTTACCTTCTGTTTGTGCCTTCTCACTCATCATTTAGGGTTCTCTTTTCTCTTTCCTTTCCTTAAATTTTGGTGTTCATCTGGTCTCCATCCTTAGCTTCCCCCCCCTTTTTTTTTTATTTTCGAGGGATTTTACCTAGATGAATAGCTTCTCCAAGAGTTATTTTTCATTGGACCACTTTGCCAACGCTAGAAAGCATCCAACTGCTATTTCTACTTGAATACCCAGAGGGGCCTTAAATCAAAGATGCTTAAAACCCAACATTATTTTCCTCCTCAAACCTGCTCCTTCTCCTGCATCCCTTGTCTTTTGAAACAGCATCACCACTGGCCCCACTGTCCAAGTCAGAAACCTGGAAGTCATCCTAGACACCTCCCACCTACTGACCCCCTAGTCACCAAGTGCTGTAAATTCTACCTTTTCCTTATTTTCTACACCTACTGCCACTTTTTTTTACTCATGCCCTCATCTCTTCTTGTCTGGATAATTGTTGCTGCCACGTAACTTGTCTTTCTTCTCTCTGCCTTATTCCCTCTGCACTCCATACCCCTCTAAGCATCTGCAGAAACCTTTCTAACACATGAATGTGATTAAAATGCTTCAATACCCCCTGGATGCTGTCAATCTAAAATTCAAATACGCAAACTTAGTTGCATGGGCCTTCAACGTTTATCTCTCACCTACTCTCCTTGCACAACGTCATGTGCATCCCTAATCCCATACGCATCACCTGCTTTAAGATCTCTAAACATATCAAGCTACCTCCTGCCACCACCACTTGCATTTGCTGTCCCTTCTCAGATGTTTCTCTCTCCACCTGTGATGCCCTTCACTTCCTTGCTCAGTCATGTATCTTCCACAGATCCTTCAAATCCTGGCTCAAGTGACATCTTCCCTGGGAAACAGTCCATTATTTGGGAGCCCCGCTCCTGCTTCCCAGCAGCACCTGGTGCTTTATCTCCACCACAGTGTGTATGGCTTCTTCCCTATTGTCCGTTATCAGACTATAAACTCCCTGAGGTCAGGAATTGGCCTTACTTAGTTGTGTATGCTCAGCTCATAGTACAGAGCCTAGAATACAGACGACTAAAGATACCTAAGCAAGCACGACAGAAGAAGCCGAAAAAGAACTCGAAAAATGGATTTATTTTAGATCCCTCTCGGACGTTCAAGCAGAAATAAAATGTGAGATTGACCCTGAAGTGGAAAAAGTTGGCAAGTGATAGATCTGAACCACTGTTGATCATGGAGACAATGTGTATGAAAAGGGCAAATGCTTATACCTAGCCCTGCAGATACACTGTGACTCTAGATAATTAGAGAGTCCTTTGAGGAATAAAATATTTATTTTAATTTAAATGAGTAGAAATTTCTGTTTAGAGCAGTTCAGTAAGATTTTTAGTCTCTCCTGTATATCAGACCCTGTGCTCTTCCCTGGAGATACAAAGATGAACAAGGTGCTTACTGTCTAGGGAGATCAAGATGGTGGAGTAGAAAGACATGGAGTTCACCTCCTCCAACAAATACATCAAAAATACATCTACACCTGGAACAATTCTCAGAGAATACCAACTGAAAGTGGGCAGAAAAATCTCATACAACGAAAGCTCCAAGGAAGATACCCACGTAACTGGGTAGGACTAAAGAAAAGGGAAAAAAAGGGAATTGGGACATGACCTGTTCCCCGAGGAGGGAAAAGTGAAAGAGGAAAGGTTCCTTCACCTTGGAACCTCCTTCACTGGCTGGGAGGTCTGCCGGGACAGAAAGGGAGGTGCAGGGGCCTGGAATCTGCTGGAGAGGAGTTTGCACAGGCTGGCTTGCTGCAAAGCAGGATACAAAGGGACCAGTGCTGAGGGCTTCTTGTCATCACCGTCCCAGCCCTAGATGCGCACTTGCTGGTGTGCACAGGGGTTGGGTGCTGAAACTTGGGCTTCAGCAAATAGACACAGTGAGATGACTTGATTTGGCTGCTCAGATACAGCCTGAAGGGCCTGGTGTATAGTCCAGGCCGCAGCTGGGGTATGCATGGGACAGAGCGTGGCTCCACCACAGGAGCACTGCTATCAGAGTAAAGGGTGGAGTGTGGGTGCGTCCGCCATAGAAGCCTCATTGTCAGTGTGCTCACAGCATGGCGCAGCTTCTGTGGGCTTTGGGGGCTCATGTTTTGTGAGCGTACACACATCGAAGATAGGTGGGGCTGACACACGACCTGATTATCAGCACTCTTACAGCAGAGATGAATCTGGTCTTGCGGGTGTGCACACTGGGTGGCAGGCGGCATCACAGAGTTGCACGTCCTGGTGGAGAGCTCCTGGGGAGGAACACGCAGCAACTCCTTTCCCAGAGGGAGCACTTCAGTCCTGCGCTCCCCACATTACAGCTTAGAACCAGATCTGGGGGCTTCTACTCCAACGAGTGGGGAGAAGGCACTGCCCCCAACAGGGCTATGATAGCCACAGAGCAAAGAGAAAGCCCTGACCAACATCGAGTGCAGTCTCTGGTCACCACACTACCAAACACACGTCCTATCAAGGGGACATTGGCCAGCACACTCTAGGAAAAACGTGGCAGGTGTCCACACCAAATACAGCCCTTTGCACCAAAAATATTGGACTCAGTCTACACAGGGATGCTCCCACATAAAAATAGCCTTTCAAGACCACAGTAGATAACTGTTTCTCCTAAATTTATAGTCAGAGAAATACAAGTAAAATTAAAAAGCAGAGGAACTACTCCCAATTAAAAGAACAAGAGATATCCCATGAGAGAACAAGCAATGAAACAGACCTTGCCAGTCTACCAGACCCTGAGTTCAAAAAGGTGGTAATAAAAATGATGAACGAATTAACAAAGACTATTGATAGAAAAGGCAGCAAGAGAAAAACAAAGAGTCAGTTACAAGGGAACCCCATAAGGCTATCAACTGATTCCTCTACAGAAATGCTGCAGGCCAGAATGGAGTGGCAAAATACATTCAAAGTCCTGAAAGGGAAAAACCTCAATCGAGGATATTCTATCTGGCAAGATTATCATTTAGAATAGAAGGAGAGATAAAGAATTTCTCAGAACAGCAAAAACTAAAAGAATACAGCAATACTAAACCTATCCCAAAAGAAATGTTGAAATGTCTTCTCTAAATAGAAAAGAAGCAAGAATATACAGGTAAAGGAATATAACAAGAGGAAAGGCAAATATATATATAAGGATTGAATATCACTGAAATAAGCCAGTATATAGATTAAAATACAGTCAAAAAATTTTGCAAAAGTGATTATAACTATGATGAACAGCAAAAGGATAGAAATAAAGAGGTAAAATAGGACATCAAAATCACAAATGTGGGGGAGGGGAGTAGAAAATGTAGATCTTTTATAATGTGTCTGAACTTACATGACTATCAGTCTAAAACAAGCAGATGTAGTTATGGGTTAATATTGAAAACAAGGGTAACCACAAATTAAAAACAGACTCACAAAAAAACCAATAACAAAAGAGCTCAAGCATAATACAAAAGTAAACCATCAAACCATAAAAGGAAAAACAAAAAGAAGAAAGGAACAAAGAACAAATACAAAATCAACTGAAATACAAGGTTTAAAATGGCAATAAACACATACTTATCAATAATTACCTTAAATGTCAATGGACTAAATGCTCCAATCAAAAGACACAGAGTGACAGGCTGGAAAATAAAACAAGAACCTACAATATGCTGCCTACAAAAGACGAACTTTAGGGTGAAAGACACACATAGATTGCAAGTGAGAGGATGGAAAAAGATATTTCATGCAAAATGAAATGACAAGAGAGCAGGGGTAGGAATACTTATATCAGAAAAAAATAGACTTTAAAACAAGGGCCATAAAGAAGGACAAAGAAGGACACTGTATCATGATAAAAGGATCAATACAAGAGGATATTACACTTGTCAACATATATACACCCAATATAGAAGGAACTAAATACATAAAACAAATACTAATAGACATAAAGGGAGAAATTGACAGGAAGACAACAATAGGAGAATTTAACACCCCACTGACATCAACAGATCTTTCAGACCAAAAATCAATAAGGCAACAGACTCTAAATGACACAATAGAACAGTGAGACTTAATTGATATCTACAGGACACTACATCCAAAAAACCAGAATACACATTATTTTCAAACTTGCATGGAACATTCTCTAGGATAGATAACATACTAGGGTACGAAATAAGCCTTAAAAATTATAATAATTAAAAATTATAATAATCTTATACTAGGGCACAAAATAAGCCTCAAAAATTATAATAATTTTAATTATAATCACTAAAAATTATTTCAAGCATCTTCTTTGATCACAATAGCAAGAAACTAGAAATTAGCCACAGGAAAAAAAATGAGAAAAAAATGATTACATGGAGACTGAACAACATGCTACTAAAAAAAACAAACAAAAAACACCAAAAACAAAACAAAACAAAAAACAATGGGTCAATGGTGAAATCTATGAGGAAATTTAAAAATACCTCAAGATAAATGACAATGAAAACACCACCATACAAAATCTATGGGATGAAGCAAAAGCAGTCCTAAGAGGGAAGTTCACAGCTATACAGGTCTTCCTCAAAAAACAAGAAAAATTTCAAATAAACAACCTAACCTACCACCTAAAAAATTAGAAAGAGAAGAAACAACAAAACCTAAAGGCAGTAGAAGGAAGGAAATAATGAAAATCAGAGAGGAAATAAATAGAGATTAAAAAATAGAAAAAAAATCAATAAAACCAAGAGCTGGTTTTTTGAAAGGATAAACAAAATTGACAAACCTCTGGCCAGCCTCATCAAGAAGAAAAGGGAGAGGACCCAAGTAACAAAATAAAACATGAAAGAGGAGAAATAACAACCGATACTGCAGAAATTTTTTAAAAATCATAAGAAATTAATATGAACGGTTAGACGCTGACAAAATAGACAACCCAGAAGAAATGGATACGTTTCTAGAAACGTATGGCCCACCAAAACTGAATCAAGAAGAAACAGATAATTTGAACAGACCAACCATTAGAAGTGAAACAGAATTTGAAATTTCAAAAAAACAAAAAACAAATCTCCCTGCAAACAAAACCCAGGACCAGATGACTTCGCTGGGGAATTCTATCAAACATACAAAGAAAAAATCCTACCTATCCTTCTCAGATTCTTCCAAAAGATTGAAGAGGAGTCCTAAAGTCATTCTATGAAGCCACCATCACTCTGATACCAAAACCAGACAAACACACAACCAAAAAAACAATTACAGGCCGATATCTTTGATGAATATAAATGTAAAAATCCTTCATAAAATATTATCAAACAGAATCCAATAACACATAAAAACCATCGTACACCATGATCAAGTTGGATTCTTCCTAGGGTCTCAAGGCTGGTTCAACGTACCCAAATTAATCAATGTGATAACACATCAACAACAACAAAAAGACAAAAACCACATGATCATCCCAATGGATGCAGAAAAAACATTTGATAAAATTTAACATCCATTCATGACAGAAAAAAAAGAAAAAACCTCTCACCAAAATGGATATAAAAGGAGCATATCTCAGCATAATAAAAGATATTTATGGCAAAGCCACAGCTAACATATTATTAATCGGTGAAAAGCTGAAAGCCTTTCTGCTAAATTCTCGAACAAGACAAGGATGCCCAATCTCACTACTTCTTTTCAAAATGGTACTGGAAGTCCTAGTCACAGCAGTCAGACAAGGGGAATAAAAAAGGTATCCAAATCAGAAGGGAAGAGGTAAAATTGTCATTGTATGCAGACATGATACTCTATACAGAAAACCCTAAAGACTCCACACAAGAAGTATCAGAACTAAAAAGTGAATTCACCAAGGTAGCAGGATACAAGACTAACATACAGAAATTGGTTGCACATCTTTATACCAACAATGAAATGTCAGAAAGAGAAAGTAAAATAAAACAAAACAATTTTTAATTGCGTCAAAAAAAAATTACCTAGGAATATACCTGACCAAGAATGTGAAAGACTTATACACTGAGAAATATAAAACATTGATAAAGAAAATTGAAGATGATACAAAGAAATGGAAAAACACCCCATACTCATGGATTAGAAAAATTAATATAGTTAAAATGGCCATACTACCAAAAGCAATCTACAGATTTAATGAGATCTCTATTGAATTACTCATGACATTTTTCACAAAACTAGAACGAATAACCATAAAATTTATATAGAACCATGAAAGACCCAGGCTTGCCAAAGCAATTCTGAAGAAAAATAACAAAGCAGGAGGAATAACCCTCCCAGACTTCAGACAATACCACAAGGCTACAGTAATCAAAATAGCATAGTACTGGCACAAAAACAGACCAACAGATCAATATGAAACAGAACAGAGAACCTAGAAATAAACCCATACACACATCTATGGACAATTAATCTTTGACAAATGGGGCAAGAATATACGATGGAGAAAAGACAATCTCCTCAGCAAGTGGTGTTGGAAAAGCTGGGCAGCCACATGTAAATCAATAAATTTAGAACACTGCCTCACACCATACACAAAAATAAGCTCAAAATGGCGTAAAGACATATATAAGGCATGACACCATAAAACCCCTAGAAGAGAACATAGGCAAAACATTCTTGGATATAAACCATAGTAATATCTTCTTAGATCAGTCTCCCAAGGCAAAAGAAATAAAAACAAAAATAAACAAATAGGACCCAATCAAACAAGCTTTTGCATAGCAAAGGAAACCATAATCAAGATGAAAAGACAACCTATTGACTGGGAGAAAATATTTGCAAGTGATGAGATCGAAAAGGGCTTAATTTCCAAAACAAACAATCCAATCAAAAAATGGGTAGAATGCTTAAAAAGTCATTTCTTCAAAGACATACAGATGGCCAAGAGGCACATGAAAAGATGCTAAACATCGTTAATCATTAGAGAAGTGCAAATCAAAACTACAATGAGGTATCAACTCACACTGGTCAGAATGACCATCATCAAAAGTCTACAAATAATACATGCTAGAGAGGGTGTGAAGAAAAGGGAAGTCTCCTACACTGTTGGTGGGAATGTAAATTGGTGCAGCCATTGTGAAAAACAGTCCAGAGGTTCCTTAAAAAACTAAAAGAATTACCGTATGATCCAGCCATCCCATTCCTGGGCATATACTCAGAAAAGATGAAATCTCTAATTTGAAAAGATACACGCACCCGAATGTTCATAGCAGCGTTATTTACAATAGCCAAGACATGGAAACAACCTAAATGTCCATCGACAGATGAGCGGATAAAGAAGACGTGGTATATATACACAGTGGAATACTACTCAGCCATTAAAAAGAACAAAATATTGCCACTTGCAGCAACATAGATTGACCTACTAAGTGAAGTAAATCAGGCAGAGAAAGAAAAATATTACATGATATCACTTACATGTGGAATCTTAAAAAAAAAGATACAAATGAACTTATTTACAAAACAGACTCACAGACATAGAAAACAAATGTATTGTTACCAAAGGAGAAAGGGGAGAGGGAGGGATAAATTAGAAATATGGGTTTAACAGATATACATCACTGTATATAAAATAAGTATTTACTGTATGGCACATGGCACTATATTCAATATCTTGTAATAACCTATAATGGGACAGAATCTGAAGCTGTACACCTGAAACTAACACAATACTGTAAATCAAGTATAATTAGTTTTTTTTTAAAAAGATGCTTACTGTCTAGTGGAAAGAAAGACACTTGTACACTGCACAGGAAAAGGTGGTATGATGGGTACCAGCAGAATGGTATATCCAAGCATGACATAGAGAAGAAAAATAA
This sequence comes from Phocoena phocoena, assembly GCF_963924675.1. Classification (NCBI taxonomy): domain Eukaryota; kingdom Metazoa; phylum Chordata; class Mammalia; order Artiodactyla; family Phocoenidae; genus Phocoena; species Phocoena phocoena. The sequence continues at coordinate 49,412,843 of NC_089232.1, forward strand.
GGCAATGTTTGTTTAGAGGGGAAAGAGAATAGCTGGAAAAGTATTGCTGAGAAAACCTCCTAGAAGAGAGGACACCTCCAATGACTACTGAAATATAATTAGGGATTTACCAGTTAAGGAAGGGAAAATGCAAAAGGAACAGCAAGAGGAAAGACTCTAAAGCACATAGCTGTACGATGTATACAGGAAATAAATTCTTTAGTAATATTAGAGTATAACTTAGTATGATGGATATGGCTGCTGTTTCCTTTTCAGAGTCTCTAGAGGGTTAGGAGGGGTTATACCATGGAAAATTGGTGTGCCATGCTGAGAAATTTGAACTTAACATCTAATCATCAGGTGGGTTTGAGAGAATTGTAGCAGGGGAAATGGCAAAGTCGTATATGCAACTCAGAATGAACCACTATGGGTAGAATGAGATGGATGTGCTAAAACTAGGAGGAAGCAGCAGAACAAAACGGGGGAAGAGAGACCTCCTAAAAGGCTTGAGGCTGGATACAAATAAAAAAGTGGAAAAGCTGCTTTCCAAAAATATTTAGGAAGTAAACCAGCAAAAAATCAGCCACTAGAATTTCTCATTTGAATTTATTTCAACATCACATCTTTAGCTAAGAGATTTCTGTTGTGTCTGGAGAAATCCTAACTTAGTAAAATAAAATAGAAGGATACTAAACCTTCACTAGTAAGCATGGGGATCATTCTGCTCTGGGATTAGGACTTAGGCCTCAAGAAAAATGCACCATGTACATCAGCATGCAGTGTTCACGGCACATTGCAGCCATATGGTGAGTTCACGCAGAATTGACACTCCTCTGGGCCCTTAATTAGATGCACCTGACATGGCTTTTAGCTTTTTAAGTGAGGAAAGGTGCCTCTCAATAAGTGGCTCCCAGGAAGCAGCACAGGAAGGCACTCTGGTGCTACGTCAAGTACAATGTATACTCTGCTAATTCAATCCGGCAATTTACGTCCACACTGATTTAATGAGAAGTGCAAATTATTTTTAAAAGTTGAATATATAATATATTAAATATGAATATTAATATATGCTTGTTGAATATATATTTAATTATTGACCAAGCTAACAGGGAAATAGTAGCAAAGTTTTTATGTCTCATGACATTTTAAGTATCTTTAATCACAAAATTAGAAATTTTTATACTTGTATTTTCTTTCCATACCTACATTTGATTTCCTTGTGTATAATTTTTAATAAACGTTGACTTTAGAATTTTTAGGATTTACATAAAGATACATATATACATAGTACAGAGAGTTCCCATGGATCCATAATCCAATTTCCCTGATGTTAATATCTTATAATAACCATGATATATTTGTGAAAATCAAGAAATTAACATTGGTGTATTACTCCTAACTAAACTACAGATTTATTCAGATTTCACCAGATTCTCCACAAATGTCCTTTTTCTGTTCCTGGATACAATTCAAGATACCACACTGGATTTAATCATTATGTCTCCGTTACTCTATGGCAGTTTCTCAGTCTTTCCTGAGGTCATTTTTCATGACTGTGACTGTTTTGAGAGTACTCTCTGATGTTTCTCTCAAGATCAGACTGGGGTTGTGGGTTTGGGAAGGAAGGGCATAGGGATGAAGTACCCTTCTCTGTCATCCTCTTAGGGAATATGTGACAACCACATGACTCATCACTGAGAATGTTAAACACGATGGCTTAAGGTGGAGTCTGCCATGATTCTCCATTGTCAAGTAACTATTTTTCCTTCCTATACTCTGTTCTTTGGAAAAGTCACCAAGTACAGCCCATATCCAAGATACGGGAAGTTATGCTTCATGTCCTGGAGGAGGAAACACCTACATAAATTATTTGGAATTCTTCTTCAAGGGAGGGGTGTCCCTTCTCCCCCACTTATTTATTTATTTAGACATTTATGTCAGTATGCACTCATGGATATTTATTTTATACGTTACGTTATAAACTATGTTATTTTTTTGCTCAAACCGTTTCACCTTTGTCCATTGGGGACTCTTTCAGACTGTCCCCTGTTCCCTTTGGCATGCCCACATCATTTTGCTTTTTGAATACTTCATCACTTTCTGGCCCGACAAGATGCTCCAAGCTCATCTTGTATGATATCTTCCCCTGCCTTAGAATTAGCCGTTTCTCCAAGAAGTCCTGGGTCCTTGTGTTAGAGAATGATATGAAGCAATCAAGACCTGGACTACAATGCCTTTTGAGAACACTTTGTCTTTCCATTGCTCATCTTGTATTCTAAGAGCAAACCACAAAGGTCATTCTGTCCTGCCATTCTTGTCCAAAGAGCAGTTGTGACTTGGAGAGTTTTTTAAAAATACAAACTCCTGGTCTCAATGTTGGGAACTGTGCCTCAGTAAGCCTGTGGTGTGGGTACTGGCCCGGTTGTGCTGGTGCTGCTGTGTATTCAGGTATTGATAATTTTGTTATGAAAAATAGTTTAGGGACTACTGTATATGTAATTAACTCCCTTCATTTTATAGTGGAACCAAATGAGGCCTAGAGAATGAAGTACATGCCCAAAGAAGCACAGCAAAGGAAGTTATGCCTTCACCCCAGTACATCAGATCCTTTCCATGCTTACATCCTCAGTGTGTCTTTACTCATACCCTTCAAATCAGTGAGTCTCAACCATGGTTTTTGCTGAGGGAGCTTTAAAAATCCCTATGCCCAGAACCCAGTCTTAGAAATTCTGATTTAAATGGTCCTGAGTGATACTTAGCAACTAGGTTTTTCTTAAAGTCTTAGAGATGATATAATGACCAGCCAGTGTCGAGAATGACTACTTTAAATGAAAAAACTCAATTCTGTTAGGGCCCCGGTACTACAGATTATGTTTTTCTGTGACATTTGTGACACTTCTGAGTAATATTTTATTTGTACTGAATAACATCCCAGGTTCATCAATTTGAGAAACATGTCAAGCATTTACTTTGTGTTTGGTGCAGTGATAGACTCTCCCTGGAGGGAGAGATTAAGAACATGAATCAATTATAGTCTCTTGCCTCCAAGAGCTTAAACTATGATGGGGGGGGGGGGGGGGGGGGCATTAGTATGGATACAAATAAGTAGAATAACAAGTAGGTGAGTTCCAAGAGGAGCATAAAGTGCCAGGAAGGAAATGCGGGTTCAAAGGAATAAGGAAATGGTGCCTTCCTTCTGAGACTTTATTATCCTCCATGGATGGCCCCTGCCAAAGCTACAGCTTTTCAAGGAAGCCAGAAGTCATTATTTTGTGTGGGAAGTCCATTAGTATCATGCTTTTGCTAACATGGTTATTGCCGAGGTCTTGATGAAGCTCCCTCATGCAGGATGCTAAGCAAACCATGTTAACAATGAATCCAGCTGTAAGAAAAGTTATGTTATTTTTAGGCATCTAGACTGAAAATTGCTTTGTACCATCACTGGGCAATGCTTCTATTACTGTTTTTACTGCTGGTCAATTAGATTGCGTGTTGTAGGAATTATGCATAACTGCACTCTTTTTAATATTTGCTACTGTAATCGTTTCTGTAATTATGATACAGAACCTACTGCTGCAAGCTGTTCCTGCGGATGGCTATTTCACTGAGTCCTAAAGATGGTATCTGCTGAAAATTCTATCTGCAAAGGCCCTGCTGGCAAGCGCCTCCCTGGTGATATGAGGCAGATAAGCTTTATCAGATGCTGTTAATGAGCTTGATTTACGACGTTGGTGGTTCAGTATGACAAGTTATTTTGGGTTTTAGACATTCACATTCCAGCCTTTGGTATGTCCTCCCTTATCCCTTGGGAAAAGAAAGAAACCTGCTAGAATTCGAAAGCAACAGGCATTGTAAAGTCATACTGTTCACAGACTACATTTTCTTATAAAAACTACCTCCTACGTGCAATGTCAAGTCGTGTAAATCCCTATCAAGAACAAGGTTCATGAAGCTGTTAACTGAATAATGACGACTAATTATTAATCAAGAAATGCCTTCCATGTTAGCTCTGGGCGTCGCCTAAAACTCCACAATTCATGGATCTGTTACCTGTTTTCACAAAGTGAGGTGATGCCCCAACGCCTGCTGCTTACTTGGTTTAGCTTGTGGCTCATCATCAGTTCCTATTCTTCCTGATCCATACTGTTGCCAGAAAAGGCATACGTACACAGCGTGGAAGCACATCACAAGGAAAAAAAGAACCCAATCTAGCTTTACATATAAATAAAGAAAGCAGTGGTCTACAGTAGTGTGATCTGTGGCGTCTCCAGGAAAATTTCCTCTTCCCCCAGCCCATCCTCCAAACATCAGCCCAAGTATCACGGTGTCTGGAAGTCTGCCCTGTGAGCTTTGGAAATAATTCTGCTCTCTCCATGCACTTGTTGGGAAGTTCAAATATTATGGGAGATTAATATGTTAAGTTGTCACCGGTTTATGTAATTCTTTGGCCCTGAATGAATTATGTCAACTTGGCCAAAGTCAAATGGGCTGCCTCCAAGCTGTGGTGAGCTCTTCTACAGTGAAGTGTCAGAGCAAGAGGCTAGAGGGTGTTAGGAGGCATGCGTTCAGGTCTTGGATTGGTATTAGACCACTGAATGTGTACATTTTTCTTCCAGCTCTGAGTTTTCATTGTTGCAAAAGGCAGGGAATCTCTGGACCTTCTGCCTTCCCTACAAAATAGACTACCAGGATTTCTTCCTTCTCTTCAAGCTTCGCAATTCAACCCTTATTGCATAAGAGGATAGAGTAGGCTAATATGTGGGAGAGGACACCAGGACAGGAGAAAAGAGAAAGATCTCTGAAGAAATGTTTCATCACTGTCATAAAGGAGATGCTCGCATGATTTTTATTTGCTGAGTAGTAATTCACCTGGGGTCATCAGAACATGGTTGGCTGTAGAATTCTCTGAGTTCAAAAGACATTTTCCCTGTCACTTGTATGATAAGTCTGGCGGGTGGTGTGCCAATTGTCTCTGCCAACATCTAAAAGTCCTTTAGATGAGACAGAAACAGCATAGGCACAAAGCAGTCACCTCCTGACCAGTCCTACTGAAGTCTGATAAGCTTTTGAAACTCTTATCCACGCTTCTTGCTACCTCTTTTTTTCCCTCTAATCCCTCTTTCATCATAATTTGAATAGTGAACTACAACGAAGCTTCTGATCTTTTCTTCACCTAATTTGTTTTTCTTTCCTCTATGTTCTTTTCCATATCTCTTTGTATACAGCTCTCTGGTTAAGAAGTAGAATATGGTACCAAAGTGAAAGGGCACAGCATTTTTTTTCTTGGTAACTATTAAGCATAAAGTTCAAATGAAAAGATAATTAAGGAAAATTATTTTTTAAATGGGATGCCGTTTCCACCATTCTCCCGCTAGAACACCTTGCTTTCCTTTTATGTTTCTCCACACATACAGCTTCTTCATTCAGCTTTGTAAAATACTGATGAGAGTATTGACCCAACTAAAAGCAGAGATAATTGGAGGAATTCATTTGAACATTCACCTTCTAATGCTCATTTGTGGGCACCCTATTTATTAAGAAGAGCAGCATTCTTCTAGCCCTCCTGATTTTGTAACACCAGTAAGTTTTACTCTCTGTCTAACCATACTAAAATTAAAAATGTTTCATGAGTTAGATCACTTTAACAATGACATCATTCGAACACTGTCACCTAGGTAATGGAATAATTACCATAGCAACAGAGCCTTTATCTTTCAGTAGCTATAAAATTTTGACAGATGGGAGAGACTGATTGAAGATTTAAAGCAGGACATAAATGTAACACATCTTAGTGGCCCAAGTCATAGTGATATCTTACAAATTGATATCTTTTTATAAAGATTAAATTGAATGTGAAGTATATATATTGCTATTTATTTCCAAAGTTAATTTCACTCTTGACCGAAATGATATTCTATTCTTTGAAAAATTGAGATCAGATTATTAAATGCAGGGACAGTAACAGTAGAATGTTAAAAAAAATTATAAAATTTTAAGAGTAGTAAAAGGAAGACTGCTACAGAATAACTGTTCTTATAAAACTGACCAATTAAACATCTGTAGTGCTTGTAGCTATAACCTGTCTCCAATGGAAAATTCTGTTAAAATTTATTCTCCTTCATTTCTGACTTTACAATTAGAAGTTTTGACTTAAGTGTTGAGCATGTTTGTGTCTGTGAATTTGTGTGTTTGTGTGTGTGGGTGTCTATATGTTTGCCTTTCCTGCATAGTTAAACAAGGTGAACTCACTGTGCATTTTTTATTATTTATTTTATTATTTTTTTTTGTGGTACGCAAGCCTCTCACTGTTGTGGCCTCTCCCATTGCGGAGCACAGGCTCCGGACGCGCAGGCTCAGCGGCCATGGCTCACGGGCCCAGCCGCTCCGCGGCATGTGGGATCTACCCGGACCGGGGCACGAACCCGTGTCCCCTGCATCGGCAGGCGGACTCTCAACCACTGCGCCACCAGGGAAGCCCTCACTGTGCATTTTTTAGATGACACATTGTTATCACGTAGATGGTTTGAATCTGTCACCTAATTAAAGCGGAGCAGAACAAAAAGCCATTTACGTATTTCTTCTTCCTCCACCAAAAAAAAAATAAAACAAAGGGTGGATAATAAACTTAGTTTCTCATTCTTGATTTACTCATCTCTGCAGAATTATTATTTAGTAGAAGTGGGCCTAGTAAATTGTCTTTTATTGGACCCTGTCCAGGCTTCAAAAAATACCAGTTTTGATGGCCAAAGAAATACAGGGCATTAAGGCAGAGATCTGAACAAAAAGAGAATGCTTATTTAATAATAATGTGTTCCTTGGCATTTCCAGGGACTGAGGAGTACGTTTAATAATGAAAGCATTTAGACTATTAAAATAATCATTTATTAATAAATAATATGTATATATACATTTTCATGTGTTCATCTACCAAAGAACTGATTTTCACAATATCCAATCCAGGCCTTGAAAAAAATCAGCTTTGGTATGTAATAATAATTTGATAATATTTATAAATAGCACTCACTCCTTTTAAGATTTTTTTTGTCACCTCCAGCTTACTGAAATTTACGTGACAACATGAAGGTTGGTTACTTTATCAAGATTTGTCATGATTTAAACCCAAGCAGAGAGACAAGACTAAATTACACACTTATTCTTAAACAGAAAATAGGGACACAAGATCTATTCCACCAGTCACTGCCAAAATCTACCATGTGCCTTTATTTTTGGCCCTTACAACTGAGAGCAGACACCATGCAAATCCATTATAATGGAATTGTTTTGTGGAATAATGTGATATTGTGTGTGTGTGTGTGTGTGTGTGTGTGTGTCAGATTTTTACCTCTCTGGCAATCTTCACAAATTTTATTATAACTTCTTTATCTGTTCAGGCAAAGAAATTAAGGTTCATTTTATTCATAGAGGACAGAGCTCTCCCAAAAGAAGTCATGAGCAGATTGTAAAAATTAGTCAGACCTCAAGAGGTTACCAGTGAAATTAAAGAGTGTTTCACTCCATGTTGACCTTGATGCAGGGCTATCAAGAGGACAAAGCATGAGCTTTAAAGTAAGAGAAACATATTTTAATATTTGAACCACAACTTACTAGCTATAAGACCCTGCCCTTTCAGCCTACAGTTTCTCACTATAAAAATTAGAAGAATAACACCTACTTCTTAGGATTGTTTGAAAATTACTTCATTTACAATGGATGTAAGTACCTAGAAGAGTGCCTAGCACCATCTTCAGTAAATATTGACTTCCTTCACTTTTATCTTTCTAATTTTACAAGCCCTTGGTTCTAGCTATAATTAGTGTTGACTTAAAGGAGGAAATGATCAATTTAAACGCAGGCTGGAATACACATCCCCAGGGTAGAGGGGAACAATGGAGGGCCAATGAGCTAATACAGGATGGCAGCCCCTGAGATATGCAAATGAAATTCCCCCTAAGCTTATTTCGTAGGTCAGTAGTGAAGATAAAAATTAGTTTCTTCTTGGTTTCAGGAAACCTTTCCTAGAGAAGTTATGGAAGATTAAAAACAACTTCCTAGTTGAAGTTGCTGTGGATAAAGCTTTGGCAGAGCCATCGCAAGTCCGGCTACTTGGTTCACAAAAAACTATTGTGCCTGCAGATACTGAAAACACATTAGGTTCAAAATGCAGTCAAACAATTCTAGACAACTGAGAATATGTCAGTAGCATGAACTGTGCATGAAGGCCTGACTGATCAGTCCCTTAAGGAAATGAGATCATGATCAGAAGGAATACATTTTCCTCAAAACTAGAAAAGCTAGTGTAGATTCATTTTCTTTGAAAAGGGTAGATGGCTACTCAACTCCACCTTGGACAACATTATTTTGATGAATTTTAAAAAGGAATAAAAATCTCTAACATGATATTACATAAACAGTTTGCTTGTAAATGAGTTAACTTAGTGTCTGGGATGATTAGTTTAGGGCAGAGATTGTAAGGTGGTAGCTCATCGGCCATGTCTTGTGTGGAGACACCAGTTTGATAGCACCAGATGCATCTGAAGGAAGAGTGAGGGGTAAAAAATTGGTTAAGGGTCAGTTTAAGGAGGAATTAATGTTTTGTACTTCTTCCCTAACCATCACAGCAAGATGGAAATCCTTCTACTGTATCAGAAAACATGTTTGCTCTCTGCAGACCCTAAGTTGGAGAGGCTCAGATCATGGAGCATCAGAGAAAAATAAGCCAAACAAAGCTGTCATGTTGAATTCATGGGGATGATGGGAAAGTCTCCACATGACACAATATTAAAGTGGGATCCTTTCTACCCTAAACCTGACAGAAAAGAAGCAACATGGGTGAGATCCACAAGTACCAAGAGTCAAATCAAGTTAAAACAAAAACAGAAACAAAATAATAAACCTCTGGATAAGGTGAAAAAACACAGGACTCTGGCCAGAATCTAAGCTATAGGCAATGTTTTCTTCCTTCATTCCTTTATTTCCTTTATGAATAACTTACTTAAGAGGTAAAGGAGTAGGTAATGTGATCCTAAAGTAAGATCCTAGCTCAGTTTTGTCTATGAGACTTTGGATGATTAGAGCAAGTCCTACATCTAACAACCAGGTGCTGGATCATCTAAGCAAGACTTGGAAAGGAAGTGGATAGAAAACTAGTTTGTCCTCCTTAGCTCAACTCTCACCCTGAGGATATGTAAGAGATATGAAATGCCAAGAAGGAGTTGTATTTTCAGAGAAAATTTCTTCATAGCATTTCTCCTGTGGGAAAAGGAAGGGGCCTGCTTAATAATCACCTTAAGATTGGTGAAAGGAGCTCCAGGAAAACTCCTTAGAGAATCTAGACTATCTTTGCTGGACTTTTCAGGAAGTAGACACTGGTGCCAGAACCATGTGTGTTTCTGAATAGCAAAATAGAGAATTGCACTGGAAAGTAAATAGATGCATGTCCTTAGATGATGAGTCCAAGGGGCATGTTATCAGGACCAGATGAGGACCCCACAGTGGGAACAGGCCTGGCGGTCCTTTTAAAATCCTACTCCAGACCTGCTTGATGATGAGACCCACAAGGAGGTTTTGGATTGCCAGAAATGCAGGGTTTGTTAGAGGAAGTAAAAGTAACTGCTAGAAGAAGATGCACTGCAGCATTACAGTATATGTAAGGGCGGGTTCCACGTGAGGGGACTAACTGAGAAACCCAAAATGTGCCCATGTAATTGCTTTATGACTATACCCTATTGATGTCTGCTCTTTCAAAATAATTGTACTGTTTATTACGAATGGTTAGATAACCTCCAGCTCTCTTTCATCTACAAGTAGGCCTATAATCAGTCCCCTATCCAGGCAAAAGTCTAGGGGATTATTATCCTTAAAAATATAATTACTTCAGGGATACTGCTTATAGATTCAGACATTTTTGATCCCTCAATGAAATCCCAGAATCCCTGTAGGATCACTCTCCACTAAATTTCTCTGGTCAAAATCCTTGTTATGCCCACAGTTTCCAATCAAAGTTTCAGTGCTTTGGTTGGAGCATTCTTAGATACAAAGGACAGGCAGGAATCATAGGACATATAGGGGATCATTAGCAAAGTAAAAGACAGAGGAAAAACAAGCAAAGTGAAAAAAATGCAAGCAATGGTGTAGAAAAATTTTAAAAAGAAGTACAATTTATATCACCAGAGATAAGAGAAGATATTTTACACATGAAACAAAAGCAGGACGATGGACAATTAGAGAAAAAGAAATAGCTTGTGGGAATTAAAATATATGATGGAAACAATTCAATAGATTGCTTAAATGATAAGGTTGAGCAGATTTTCAAGAAATTACAACAAATATACGAAGAGATGAACAATAGCAAAAAGAGAGAGAGAGGGAGAGAGGTACCAAAATTAGAGGATTATTCTTGGAGATTCAATATCCAACTGAAAAATAATATTTTCTGAAAGAGAAAAGGTGGAGAAAATTATAAAATTAATAAATCAAAATATTTCTTAGAATTGAGGAGTCTGAGTTTCTAGATTGAAAGGGTTCTCCAAGGTTCTAGCATCATGGTAACCACAGAACCAGCTCGAAACTGGCCTTATCCTCTTTCTAACAAGATATTGAGTTGTCTTTCAGACACAACAGAAAACCACAAGTCATGCAGCCAAAGCAAGTGCAAAGGAGAAAATTCTGACCTAAAACAACACCTAAAACCAAAGTTTCTCTCCCCTACAGAACCAAAGAACCTGAACCTGAATGCCAGAACCCTTTCAGAAGTGAAGAGTCCATTGTCCAGGAAGATCTGTTGCTGAAGCCCTCTTTACCATACCTTATCAAAAATGGCCAAGGTCCAATTGAAACCTGCCCGCCAGTGCTTCCAACACCAACCCTCCTCCCCTAACTCATAAAAGTTTGATCCAACCCCTGATGAGGGAGACAGATTTGAGCCATTTCATTTCCCCTGTCTTCTTGCTGGTCAACCTTGCAATAAAGCCTTTTCTTTTCTCAAAAGCCATGGTATTGGTTTCTACATGCTTCCAGCAGCAAGCCCTTTGCTGGGTAATGTCATGAACATAAATAAGTAAATAACACAAATATAATCCCCATTGAGAAATATCTTGCTATTTCAGAATTCTAATAAAGACTCTAAAATATTCTAGGGGGTGGGGAACACATTATATAGGAAAAGAATTAAGATTTACTGTGGCTTCAGAATTCTCAGTGGTCACATGTGAAACCAGAAGTAATAGAATAAAGCCTTCAAAAATTTGACCGAAAGTTATTTCCAACTCAGAATTCTATGCTTAATTAATCTATCAACCAAGTATAAGATACAATAAAGATATTTTCTCACTTGTGAGGTATTAATATTTTATCTCCCTCGCATCCTAGAAGTGATATTCAAGAAATTAAAGTGAAAAAATAAAAAGAATAAAACAAGAAGAGAAAAATACAGGACCCAGGAACCAGGATCCCTATTGCAGAACAATGGGGAAAGGAAGAAGACCCAGGTTGCCAGCTGTGCACTTGACCAAGAAAGCAATCAAACAAGAGAGGAACAGGAGGATGGAAGACTCTAGAAGACATGATCCAAAAGGAAAAAAAAATAATTAAATAATTTTAAATAAATAAATTACATTCAAATAAATTTTAAATAAATTTTACCTCGCCTTAACTGACATAACTTTTTTGAGAGGATGGGAGAGGTGATATGAGTAAATGGCACTGGGAAGTTTGTACAGATTAACTATAAAAGTTAAAAATTGATAACTGAAGAAGTATCAATATAAGCTTATTATTTATTTTATTTCAGAGATGGTTCTCAGGTTCTTGAAAAAGACATCCCTAGGTTGTAGAGGATCTAAAAGGGGCAAAGAATTTATAGTTGCAACTTTCTAAATAACTGCTCTAAGAAAAGGAAGGTCAGGGCCCAATGATCAATAATAAATCTTTCTAAACTATAGTCAAACTAAGACTGCCTTGGTTGCTGCAAATAGAAAGAGGGAGGCTTCCTTAATTACTTCTGAGGCCAATATGACTTTGAAACTAAAACAGAGAAGAGCAGTACTAACTAAAAAAGAAAATTACAGGCCAATATCACTCATGAATATTGATGCAAAACTCCTAAACAAAATAGTAGCTACTGTATCTAGGAATACATTTTAAACTATGTTTGTTTTATCCTGGGAATGAAGAATTGAATTTAGATTTAAATATCTATTAATGTAATTTGCTATATAAACAGATTAAAGAAGATACACATGGTTATCTCAACAGTTGCCAACAAAGGCATTTAGTGGAATTCAACATCAATTCACAAAGAAAAAGAAAAACGGAAGTTAGGAAACTACTGAGAAAACTTTTCTTTTCATAATAAAGGGTATTTACAAATCCTATAGCAAAATCCAAATAATAATGTAAACGTTGGAAGCATCAGCGTTCCTCTTATTAGCAAGCGTAAGACAAAGACACTTGCAGTTACCACTTCTATTTAATGTACTAGGTGTTCTTACTATCACAGTAAAAAAAAAAAAAAAAAAAAAAAGAACAGAATGACACAATTAAGAGTTATGTGGTCTAAAAAAAGTAGAAACAAAGATTCCATTATTTGCAGATGATGTTATGATTGCCTACCTAGACAACCCCAAGAGAATCTACAGGCAAATGATTAGAATTAATGAGAAGTCAACCAGGTATATAAGGTCTATATTAAAAAATAAACTGCATTTCTATATACCAGCAACAACAGTAAATGTAATTTAAAAAATATATATCTATCATTGGTAGCTGAACGAAATATAAAAAAAATTATAAGCGTAAGTATAAATAAAGATGCTCATGATTTTTACGGAGAAAATTGTAAGGCTTTATTGAAACACATTAAAAATGACCTACAGGGCTTCCCTGGTGGCGCAGTGGTTGAGAGTCCGCCTGCCGGTGCAGGGGACACGGGTTCGTGCCCCGGTCTGGGAGGATCCCACATGCCGCGGAGCGGCTGGGCCCGTGAGCCATGGCCGCTGAGCCTGCGCGTCCGGAGCCTGTCCTCCGCAACGGGAGAGGCCACAGCAGTGAGAGGCCCGCGTAACGCATTAAAAAAAAAAAAAAAAAAAAAAAAAAAAAAAAAAAAAAAAAATGACCTACATACATGAGGTTCATTAATAGCTTCAATATCACAGACATAGCAATTCTCATTAAAATAATCTACATGTTCAATAAAATCCCCAAGAAATCCTGACAGGGATTTTAATGAAATTGAACAAGCTGATTATAAAATGAATATGGAAAAACAAAAAGTCAAGGATAATAAGATATTCCTGAAGAACAGAATAAGAGGATTCATTTTATAGTAAATCTTATTTTAAACCTATTTTAATGAAGATTGGGAATACTGGTATAAAAGCAGATTAATAAACAAGTAGAAAGCCCAGAACCATACTCACACATACGTGGAAATTGGATATATGAAATAAGTGGTATTACAGGTCAATGGGGAAAGGATTCTGGAAATTGTTCTAGGACAATATATAGAGGTAAAATAAAATATGATCCTTATTTCATACAATACCCAGAATCAGTTTAAAGTGATTGCATAACTTAAATGTGAATCTTAGAATACGATGTAAGGGAATATCTTTGTGATTTGAGGATTGGGAAGAATTTCTTAACCAAAACACATAAAACACAAAACATAAATAAAAGTGATAAACAAACCATTTAGCGATTGAAAACAAAATCAGCAATTAGAGGGAGATATTTGCAAAACTTAATTATCAAATGACTAGAATTCAGAATATATAAAGTGCTCCTCCAATGAGAAAATGATTAAAAAAACAATTTAAAGATAGGAAAAAAAAAAAAGATGAGTACTAGCAACTGACAGAGGAGGAAACACGTGTGGTCAGTAATTATACAAAAAGATGACAATTTAACTCATATTCATGGAAATTAAAACCAAAATGAGGGCTTCCCTGGTGGCGCAGTGGTTGGGAGTCCGCCTGCCGATACAGGGGACGCAGGTTCATGCCCTGGTCCGGGAGGATCCCACGTGCCGTGGAGCGGCTGGGTCCGTGAGCCAGGGCCACTGGGCCTGCACGTCCGGAGCCTGTGCTCCGCGGCGGGAGAGGCCGCAGAGGTGAGATGCCCGCGTACGGCAAAAAACAAACACCAAAATGAAATATTCTTTTACAAATTTCAGTGCAAAAAGTTTTAATGTCTCACAATAGCAATTATCAGTGAGAATGTGGAGCCACAGGAACTCTCACACAGTTCTGATAAGAGTGTAAACGAGTAGACCCCTTTTGAAAAGCTCCACAAATCTGCATGAAGTTAAAGATGTATGTACTTTACAACCCAGCACATCTTCCCTGAAGACCCTAGGAATCTGTTGCACATGAGCACAAGGAGAAAGCACAAGAATTTTTATCGCAGCACTGTTTGTAACTGCAAAAAAATCCGAAACAACCTAAATAAATATCCACTAGCAGAAGCTGTGGATAAATTTTGTATGTTTGGAATACTATACAATAGTAAAAAGAATGAATCATATCTCACAAACATTTCTTCATGAAAAGAAGAAAATTAAATACCACATTGGTGCTTTTGGGAGAAAAAAAGCTCAAAGCATATAAAATATATTTAGGGACTACATAGTTATATCCAAAAATATATAAACAAAAGCACATGAAAGACAACCAAGGACAGTTGTTACTCATAGGAATGAGGCACGGTATGCAAAATGGAAAAAAGTCCACACCGTGCAGCTCTGAGGAAGTCTTGTCCAGGCTGATGAGAGCCCTAGAAAGGATTGCCTATTTACAGGAATCCAGTATTGGGCATAAATGGCCCAACTATAGTACCTCTGCCATACTCAGACACTCATCAGAAGGAGCCCTGGGAGAGCACTGACTACAAAAGCCATTGTGGGAAAAAGTGGTGAAATTTAAGGCCGGCAAATTAGAGAACAGTACTATATTCATGTTCATTCCCTGATTTTGATTTTTCTGTAGTTATACCAGAACCTGTACTTGTTCTTAACAATCACACACTGGAGTATTTAGGAGCTGCACCATAATCTCAAATAATTTAGACAAAACGTAATATATATATTACGTAAGTTCAATATAGGTTACTTCTTATTAGTGGTGGTGTTGCTGTTTACTGGTCGTAATTAGATGAAACAATTTAGTCCCAAAGGACAATATTAATGATAAGAAATACCGACATACAATAAAGAGGGAAAAGATAAAGTAGTAGCTTCAAAAAAACTCAGGGGACCGAGGTGGCGGGAGAAAAAAAAAAAAACAAAAAAAAAACCTCAGAGTGAATTTTCACTAAGGACTACTCTGGGTACATTGTCTAAACTAAAAGTTTAGAAATGATTTGCTGGACATCCTGGGCAGGACTGAGCTTCCTTGCCACAGGCAAAAGAAAACAGAAATTCACGTGGGGATGAGTCCCAGGTCAGAAACCCTGCACAGAGAGATTAGGCTTAAAGAAACACTTTGTTGTTCTGTATCCCTGACAGAAGAGAAGCACTTCAAAGGCAAGCTGAGGCCAGAACAGCTGATTGCAGCAGTTTTGTTCAGTTACACGTAAGTACAAGCCAAAGTAAGGATAATCCTTGTGTCCTGGGCTAATTTTATACAGCATGGTTACCCCTATCAGGTGCTCCTGGTAATAAACCAGCCAAGAACACTCAAGCATATGGTGGGGTTGGGGGAGCATGACCTTTACCAAACACCATTTGTAAATCAATGTGAAGAGTAACGTTAACCCTCCAGAATCTGGTGGTTTCTAGTATTTGGCTAATTGACTACCTAAATCCTCCACATTTGTGGGATGTTTCAGCTATACGTAGACACAGCCTCTGAAGTGCACTACACTTTTATCTGTGCTCAATGCATATTAAAGCACAACAGGCACTGGGTATCTTCTCACCTACAACCACAGTAGCTTTAGGTCTCGAGAGCTACCTTGCAATGATTTGAGAAACCATAGCTCAACAGCTGAAAAGTTCAACAAAATCTAAGTGGCTTATATAAAAACGTACGGATGCTTTCTTAGTGATGCAGTTTATAAAACTGTGCCTAGCTGCTGTTTAAAGTATACATTTAAGAAACAAAACCTCAGGATTGAAAGCTACCGTAATGTTGAAGCCCATGTAGTAGCTCTTTTTTTTTTTTTTTTCATGTAGTAGCTCTTAATCAAACAGCACACATAGCTTAAGATCTTTGTTACTTCTTAATTTTATTCAAAGTATCAGAAACATTTTTTCTCCTTGTAATCACAGAGATTTTTTTTTCTATGTGAGAGTATTTTATGTTAGCACTTGAAAAATTAACTTTCAATATACCTTTCAGCTCCCTGTGGGTCATTTTTTCATAGGAAACAGGTTTTTAATGCAATGAATACCAAGAAATAGATTAATTTGTCCCTGTTGAAATAAATTTATTTCCATGTTTCTATGTCACTAGTATAGTCATTTCATGTGAATAAAAAGAAAATCCCAAATGTTACTCCCACCTTCACAGCAAACGCTGAATGAATTAGAGGCACTGATATATGAACAAAACTCTTTGGTACAGCACATTGTACTTAGATAATGATCAATCGAAGTTAAATTTAGAACCCAGAAATAAACTCACTCCTATATGGTCAATTAATTTACGACAAAGGAGCCAAGAATATAAAATGGGGAAAGAATAATCTCTTCAACAAGTGGTGCTGTGAAGACTAGATAGCCATAAGCGAAAGAATGGAACTGGATTCCTATCCTACGACATACACAAAAACTGGCTCAAAATGAATTCAAGACTTGAATGTACACCCTGAAAATATAAAACTTCTAGAAGAAAACACGGAGGGTAAGCTCCTCAACCTCAGCCTTGGCAATAAGTTTTTTGATTTGACACCAAAAGCAAAGGTAATAAAAGCAAAAATAAACAAGTTGAACTACATCAAACTACAAAGCTTCTGCAGAGCAAATAAAACCATCGACAAAATGAAAAGGCAACCTATGGACTGGGAGAAAATATTTCCCATTACATATCTGATAAGGGGTTAACATCCAAAATATAGAGAGACCTCATACAACTCAATAACAGCAATAAAACCAAACAATCTAATTAAAAAATGGGTAGAGGATCTGGACAGGCATTTTTCCAAAGACGTACAAATGTCCAACAGGTACATGAAAAGGTGCTCAACATTACTAATCATCAGGAAATGCAAATCAAAACTACAACGAAATATCATCTCACGCTTTTTAGAATGCCTATAACAAAGAGATAAGGGATAACAAGTGTTGGTGAGGATGAAGAGGAAAGGGAACTATTGTGTGCTGTTGGTAAGAATGTACGTTGGCATAGCCATTACAGAAAACAGTATGGAGTTTCCTCAAAAATTAAAAAAAAAGAACTACCATATGATTCAGCAATCCCACTTTTAGGTACATATCCAAAGAAAATACAAACAAGGTCCCAAAGAGATATCTGCGCTCCCGTGTTTTATTGCAGCATTTTTCATAATAGTCAAGATATGGAAACAGCCTAGGTGTCTATCAATGCAAGAATGGATAAAGAAGATGTTTAATATATATATATATATATAATGGAATAGTACTCAGCCATGAGAAAAAATTTATTCCTGCTGTTTGTGACAACATGAATGGACCTTAAGGGCATTATGCTAAGTGAAATAAGTCAGATAGAAAAAGACAAATACTCCATGATATCACTTATATGTAGAATCCTAAAAGGCCCAACTGAGAGGAACAGAGATTAGAATGGTAGTTACAAGGGGCTGGGGACTAGGGGAAAAGGGGAGATATTAGCTAAAGAGTTCAAACTTCCAGCTATAAGATGAGTAAGTTCTGGGGATCTAATATTCAGCATGGTGACTAGTTATCAATACGGTATTATATACTTGAAAGCTGCTAGAAGAGTAGGTCTTAAATGTTCTCATCACAAAAATGAAATGGTAATTATGCAAAGTGACACAGGTGATAGTTAATGCTATGGTGGTAAACATTTTGTAATGTATAAGTGTGTTGTAAACCTTAAACTTACACAATATTACATGTCAATTATATCTCAATAAAGCCGGAAAAAAGAAAAAATAAATTTTGTGCATTGGGTGATATTTTTATAATGTAGAGAATAATGATTTTTGAAATTTTTTTTCAAAATTTTTGAAAATTTTTTAACAGAAAATTTTTAAAAAGCAGTAACTTTTTATTTAAAATGATCATGGATGGGTGAACCACAGTAATATATCACTCAGCAATACACATACATTAAAAAATTACAGTATTTTATTACAGATTGAGACAGTTCTCTCTTCCAAACAGATAACAGTCTATTAAAATTAAAATCTGGACTGCTTATTGTCAGGATCCCAATACATGTTAGACAAACTAAAATAACTAATAATAAGAAAAAGGACCATTTGGGCATCTAGAATTGGGTCTATTATAAAGTTAATTACTTCTCATGTATTAGAAAATCTGAACTGGAAAAACACAGGCTACTTCATAATATAGACCTATAACATAATGCAAAAGAGAAGTAACAAAAGAAGAAAGAAGAGTCAGCAGCTCGATGATGAATTTTACATCCTCAAAGAATCTTTGCATTTCCAAGTGTGAGATTCCCTCATCCCTAAGTATTTATATTTTAGAATAACATACCTAGTAAGCTAATGTTTTCTTTTTCAGTTACTTGCATAATTATAATCACATTTCATGCTCACTAAAGTGCAGTTAGAGTCTTAAGGCAAATTTAAGATCTATGATGAAATGAGAAGACTACAATGCCATGATGGAAGGGAAACTTTGGCACCATTACTTAATTATTTTTTAGGTTATTTTTCTACCATTATCCAAATGAATGGAACAGTTACAGGCAATGAGAGCAAAAGTAAAACCTTGAAATTAACTTAATCAAGCAGGCCATTTTATACTGTTGATGTTTATTTGCTTGAGCTCCTTGGGATCAGGCCCAAAAGACTTAAATAGAACCATTTCTAGGAAGGAGAAAAGAGGGTTTGATTGTGACAGATTCAGGAAGCATGACTGGCCCTTGGCAAGTAAGAAAGGATCTTCCTCTTCTTTCAACTCTTTATCTCTTACTTTTCTTACAATGCCCATTACTCTCTGATATAATTGGGATCTGATCTTATATGTTAGACTGTAAGTTTTTGATGGCAAGAACAGAATCTTTGCCATCTTGGTACCCTCATAGTACCTAGAACAGGGCCTTGTGAAAAAAGGCAGTAACAACTGTCGAGTGAAACTCTTTATAGAACGTGATAAACTGACCCCCAATTCTCTCAGACTCCATTCTGCCACACAGGCTGTATGAATGGAAGAGGTCACATCAAGCTTTAGTCCTCCAGGGTCTGTACTGTGTCCGTTCCCTGAGAGAAGCCCTTTCACAGTCAACTGCCAGGTCTGTGGAAATATCTCAAAGATTTTCACATATCTGAGATGCACAAGTGCCACGGACTGAAAATAAATCCAGGTAACAAAATTGGAGATAATGATAGGGAGATGCTTGATGTGAGAAATGTCATATCTCAAGTAGAAAAAAAAGATTAATAAAGGGATAAGCTCAGTGTGTTAGTAAATGGCAGAGAGGTGAAAAAAATCCTCCCAGCGTTATGATAATATGGGCTGTGAGCTTACCCTTGAATCTTCAGAAAAGAGGACTGGAGTTCAATGATTTACAAGATATTTTTTGGGAAAAGAAAAAAAGCTGTCAGTATAATTCCTTGGAATAGAACATAACTTATTAAGAGGTAAAGCAGTCAGATATCAAGAAAGAAATGGGGTGGACAGCAGACATATTTCCTTTGAAAGAGTGAAGGATGGTACAAAGTGCTATTTATAAAATGTTGTGTTTTCACACGAACAGGCATCACCACATATGAAGAAAAACGGCATTTAGTCATGATAACTCATCCCCTAAAAATGTAAATTGTAGAACTGCCATTTGGAAGTTCTGGTTCCAAAATATGCACTTGTGTTACTTCCCGTTACACTTTGATCTTCTACTAAAGGTCAGACGTTCTTCATGTACACTGAAGGCATAATAGGAAAGAGGGACACTATTTCCTTGCATAACCCTGCTTTTTCCCACTGGACTGACAGAAGATCGTGTACCTCTACACCTCTTTTTCCTACTGCTGTGCCTTTGGCCGTAGTATTCCCCACAACTGGAATGTCCCCTTCTCTCTTGCCTTCAATTTTTCATCATTGCAAATCATACCTTCTCCTTGCAATCTTTTCATCTTTAAATTAATTTTGCTTGAATTCATTCCTCATATCACTGCTGTTCATCAGTGAAGTTTAAGTTATCATTTCATTGTCTCCTTACAATGGATCTCAAGCTCTTTAAGGTAAATGGGCTGTGCGTTCTAACTCGTGTGCACATGGGGATTACAACGTCCTTAACTGTCCTGCTGAAGAACTGAAAAACAGGTTATTTCTAACAGTTCACTGCTAAGAGTATACTTATGAGACTTGATTTTCAGGAAGTCATCTCCTAGCCGTAACTTTTTGCATACATAGTAGTCAGCAAAGATTGATGGTTGCTTAATAGAGAGACTGTGGACCTTCGGATTTGGTGAAGCGAGAGGTCAGAGCCACTGCTACCAACAGTCACTGGTAGATTCACCAGGCACAGAGGCAAGTGGGTAGCACAGAATCCTGGGTCTGCTTCTCCCCAGCATTGACTGTTTACATCATGCACACAGGTAAATTAAACCCTTGAGGAAAAAGCAAAAATGAGTATATGCTCTTAAGATGTTTTTATCTAAATAGAAAATCCAGTGTACACATATACACACATCCAAACAATGTAAGTATCAGCAAGTTGCTAAATTTCTGTAAGCCAGTCTGTAAAATGGAGAGATCCCAGTAATCAGCTCATTTGGTTAATTTTAGTATGCAACAAACAAATCTAAAGTAATGTTTTTAGTAATGTGTGTGGTGGTTATAAGCACTTAATTAAATAGCTGTTGTTTTTATTATTATTATTGGTGTTGTTCTCATCATTGATGTGTACTGTCTGTCATTACTATTGTTGTATCAGTAATTTGGACTTTCTGTAGATACATCTATAAACTTCTCTAAATACCAAGTATTGGTGGGGCCGTATTATCGAAATTAAGTACTGAAAAGAGCTGATTATTGGCCTTTAAGCAGTTTCGACTACAGTCTTAGTTATTTATGTCAGATATGAACAAATTCAATTACACTAGTTATGATGGATATTGTTCTGGTCATGTGGAGATAAATGAAGATTAACCAAATGAGAGAAGCAAAAGCTATTTATTCAGGGTTTGCTATAGCGAAGAAGTTGGCCGCCATCACTTGTGTTTTGGCAGAGACTCAAAGGCAGGCACAGGCATGGGAAAGCTTTATAATGATAAAGTGGGAAGGCTTCAGGTGTGCCCTGATTGGAGGCCGCTGGAATGGGGAAGCTGTAGGTGCATTAACGTGAAGTAGGGCATCCCACATGACTGGTTAGGGTGCATTATCTGGCTTTCTCTGGTTGGTCCTAAGTCTAAAGTGGGGACAAATATTTGGGAAGTTGTCAAGTCATAGCCCCTTGGGGCTCACTGTTACAGGGGCTATAGTCTGGCTTCCTGGATTGCTGCTAGAGATAGTAATCTGACTTCCTACAAATGTGATTTATAGCAAGCCGCCTTCCCAGACTGCTTATTGTAGATAATAGGTTGGTTCACTGTACAGGTTGCTGAAAGTTGTGGGTCAGAGTTCCGCTTTTATATACAGTCTGGTCATCGTACATTCGCATATTCAGTCTTTCAGTTAGAAGCACAGGGGCTGGAGCTGGAGTACACACCTTACTAAATGTGTGGCCTCAGGCAAGCTGCTAAATCTCTGTATGCCTCAGTCTCCCAACTTATCAAATGGAAGTAGAATAGTCATTAGTTTATAGGATGATTGTGATAATTAAATGAGATAACATAGGTAAATCACTTAAAACAGTGCTCAGCACGTAATAAGTATTAGAATTTTTCCTTATTATATGCTCAATAGAATAGAAGAATATCTATTGGATGTGGCTCATAGGATATTACATTCCTTCAACTGCCTTTTAAATTACAATAATTCCAACATTTTGTACCAATACAAATTCTACTTTTACCTAAGCTACTGTATTATCTCTAGGAAATTCCCACTATACAGCAAATATATTTCCTTGGAAGCTATGCTGACTCTCAATTCTTCACTATTTTTTGGCCAGGTGATTTTGCAGCGCCCTTCAGCGGGGGGAGTATATTTCACTACCTCATCCATAGTAAACTTGGTCATGCAACTTGCTTTTGCTAAAGAAATACTTGTGGACACTATGTGAGCAGAAGCCTTAAATGTATTTGCACAATTTGGCTTGATCTCATGTGTTCCTCTGACTGTCATGAGAAATGCACGTTCCATAAAACCACTGCCCCTTTAGCTTGAGCCCCAGAAAGAGTTCAATGAAGCAGATCTAAACCCGATCAGAGCCTAGAGCCAAGTCCAGCCTACCCTGAAGCAGAGCACCTTAGCTGTTCATCAAATCTGTTAGAAAAATAAATGCTTATTGTTATAAGACAATGGGTTTCAGAGAGTAGTTTGTTACACAGCATTATCACAACAGCAACAAGCTAGTGGAGAAGAAGAATAGGTTAAATCTTTCACTCACAATTTTGTCATTACTGGATAAAATGAGCTGTTCATCTCTTTAATGAGGGGAATCTGGACAAGCTGAGAGAGAGAATAATAATGTTTTGATAAGGCAGAAGTGATTTGGAAAGTTAGGGGAGCACTGCCAGAGTGAAATTTTGCTAACTGGGGATGGTAGAGGATTGAGACATTTGAAGATACTAGATTCTTAGAGGAGTTATATTGAGAGCGAGATTAAGTGGGAGCGAGATTAAGTGGAAGCAGACAAGGGGACGGAGTGAATGTTTATTTTACTTTATTGTTTTGAATAGGATAAATGAAAGAGTTAATTTGCCTCCCCAAGGTAAATACTTCCTAATGGCAGGGAGAAACCTATACTCAGAAATAAAATTTATGACTAATAATAGTGAGAAAAAATACACTTTTGAAAAAAAATCTCAATTTCATGCAAGAAACTCAACCAGTTGAATCATGCTGGCTGTTAGCATTTCATATTTATGAGTGCACAAAAGCATGGTCTTACGAAATACTGTATGTACAATATCTGAACTGCTTTTGCAGTTACAGCATCAGGTTAAAATTTAATTCTATGCAACTCCTGATGATTTTGTTTAGCATATCAGCCTTTGCAGTGAATACAGTCAGCGTAATGCAGCAAAGCTCTTATGTTTTTGTGAGTTGCATGTAGGTAAAGCTTCTGAGTGAAACACTGCAGACAGAAACATTATTTTCCTGGCAATGCAGAACCACTGCCATATGCTCCAAACCAGGCAAGGTGTGCAGTATTATGCATAATTATCTTTATTCATCAGAAATCTCTGGATTTCAGGTGGTGGTCACATTTACCCAGGGGGCGGGCTTGGCTGTACTCCTACCAATCGTAATGCAGTATGTTTCTTTTAACCACTGTTTTTATTTGGCAAAGCAATAAGCTCTGTGTATTCACTGTCAGCATACTGTAGGGCTTAAATAAAATCTGCATTGTTCTAAATAACTACTCTTTGACTTACTTCAGGAACAAAGGGACATTAATGAAATTGAGAAAATGATAAAAGAAAATGGAAAAAGGGTTAGTCACACTTACCAATATTCTGCCTAACACCAACACTGGGTTTATAAAATTTTTGATGATTTTAAAGGTAGAAAACTATCCCAACTTGTTCTGAATGTGTTTAATAACAATCACAGTTGAGCATATTGTTATAAGTTTACTGGACGTTTAAAATTTATTTTAAGTGAACTCATTGGTCATAGTTGTTTTCATTTATAAAGTGTATCCTTTTCTTATTGATTTCTAGAAGTTATTTTCCTTTGGGAGAAAATTAATAAGGAAGGAAAAGAGAAAGGAAAAAAATACCAAGAACGCACTTTTCAAACACAGTATCTTACAATGAGCTGGTATGTAAAATCATTCCAGTTTGGAAATGTGTTTGGATTGTGTGTTATGTGGAAACATGGTGCTAGGTGCTACATGGCAGGAGTAGGAAGAAAAGTCAGAGAACTAAGGAACTCAGCAAGAAAGGTGAGAATTTGTTCCTTGCCTTAAAAGGACTGGACCTCAGGAACAAGACGCCTGAGAATTTGTTATTTTCTTGAGTAACTGTTTTAGTAATTTGATATATTCCTTTAAAAAAGAATGAATTTTTCTTGTGCTAGACTGTATTATTGTTCAAATTCCCTGCCTCTCTCTGGGGTGGTGGATCCTTCTGATTGATGGCAGGCTTGACCCTGTGACCCGCACATTTCCACTCTGAAATATTTAAGACACTTCTAGAAGCCTGGGTCTCAAGGTGACAGTATGGCAGAGTACAGCCATGCTGACCCATGACGGACATATGACCTGAAAGAAAAATAAACCTTTTTGGGATTTGGAGGAGTGGGGGGATTTGTTACAACAACATACCTTGATCTAAGCTAAGGGTTTATTTCCCATTCAGATTATATGGAGCAATGAATATAGTTGCTTCTTTTATGGGGGGAATTCTGAAAGATAACGTTCAATAGTATGGTATTCCTAGATTATTGAGAGCCCTTAAAGCTAGTTTAAATAATTTTGAATTTATCTTGTAAGCAATGGAGAGCAGGAGGGTTTATAAACAAAGACAGTGTATCTTCCATTTGGAGCCAGAGTTGATTAGGAGTGATAGTGTAAGCAGCTGTGAGAGAACACGTATTACAATCTTACCAATGAAACTTGAGAAAGCTGATTTAGGATGGTGGCAACAGAAAGAAGAAAAGCAGCAAGAGCAGGTAGAAAAACAAAAACAGAGCATTATTCACTCTCATCTGGCTTTATGCATTGGATAGAAGTTTAAGCTTAATAAAGATTCTGAAAATTTCCCAAACTGGTTATTTCAGACACAATGTCTACCATCTGGGGTGTTTCTTTGAAAACATCTGGATAGTGATTAAATATCATGGCTTCCAAGTAAATGTCTAGCATAGTATATACACAATCTTGGAGTAGAATTTCAATCAAAACAGAATAAAATGAACAATTCCCAGGAATGCTTAGGGTTATGAAATTAAATAACTATAAATCTCACATTTTTCACTTTAACCCAAATGTGGTATTATATATGTATTCATAATAATATCTAACAAGTCATGCTTTTTTTTTTTTTGATGTGTGTGTGTCTGTGTTTGTTAGAAATCTGATTCAATGCTTTGAGTTGGGAACAGAGGGTCAGGCTTTAGAACTTGTATCCTGCTTGTGATTTCTAACTTCTTTCCTTCCCTCCCTCCCTTCTCCTCTTCCTCCCTCCCTTCCTCTTTTTCTTCCTTCCTTCCTTCCACAACTGTTAGCTGACAACCCACCACGTGCCATATACAACACAGGCATTAGGGATACAGCAGTGAACAGAACAGAGTATTTGCCCTCTTGCAGCTTCCACTGTTGTGAGGAAGAAAAAAATACACACACAAATATGTAACATAATGGCAGATAGTTAGTCCAAAAAAGAAAAATAAAGCTAAAAAGTATGAGTGAAGTACCATTTTAGAGGGGATACTGAGGGAATTTCTCTTTGTATGTTATTTGAGCAGAGACTTGAATGAGATAAGGAAATAAGTCAAGCAAATATGAGGGCAAATTGACTCAAGCAGAAGTAACAGCAGTGCAAAGGCCCTGAGGTTAGAGTGCGTTTCACATGGTGGAAGAATCAAGGAAGTCATTGTAGCTGAAGAAGAGTAAATGAGTGTGCGATTGGAGGAGGTGCAAACAGAGAGAAACAGTGGCTGAGATCATGAAACAACTTGTAAGATGTGGCAGGGGCCTGGATTTTTTTTTTTTTTTAACATCTTTATTGGAGTATAATTGCTTTACAATGGTGTGTTAGTTTCTGCTTTATAACAAAGTGAATCAGTTATACATATACATATGTTCCCATACCTCTTCCCTCTTGCGTCTCCCTCCCTCCCACCCTCCCTATCCTACCCCTCTAGGTGGTCACAAAGTGCCGAGCTGATCTCCCTGCGCTACGTGGCTGCTTCCCACTAGCTATCTATTTTATGTTTGGTAGTGTATATATGCCCATGCCTCTCTCTCGCTTTGTCACAGCTTACCCTTCCCCCTCCCCATATCCTCAAGTCCATTCTCTAGTAGGTCTGTGTCTTTATTCCTGTCTTATCCCTAGGTTCTTCATGACATTTTTTTTTCTTAGATTCCATATATATGTGTTAGCATACGGTATTTGTCTTTCTCTTTCTGACTTACTTCACTCTGTATGACAGACTCTAGGTCCATCCACCTCACTACAAATAACTCAATTTCGTTTCTTTTTATGGCTGAGTAATATTCCATTGTATATATATATGTGCCATTCATCCGATGATGGACACTTAGTTTGCTTCCATGTCCTGGCTATTGTAAATAGAGCTGCAATGAACATTTTGGTACATGTCTCTTTTTGAATTATGGTTTTCTCAGGGTATATGCCCAGTAGTGGGATTGCTGGGTGATATGGTAGTTCTATTTGTAGTTTTTTAAGGAGCCTCCATACTGTTCTCCACAGTGGCTGTATCAATTTACATTCCCACCAACAGTGCAAGAGGGTTCCCTTTTCTCCACACCCTCTCCAGCATTTATTGTTTCTAGATTTTTTGATGATGGCCATTCTGACCGGTGTGAGATGATATCTCATTGTAGTTTTGATTTGCATTTCTCTAATGATTAATGATGTTGAGCATTCTTTCATGTGTTTGTTGGCAATCTGTATATCTTCTTTGGAGAAATGTCTATTTAGGTGTTCTGCCCATTTTTGGATTGGGTTGTTTGTTTTTTTGTTATTGAGCTGCATGAGCTGCTTGTAAATTTTGGAGATTAATCCTTTGTCAGTTGCTTCATTTGCAAATATTTTCTCCCATTCTGAGAGTTGTCTTTTGGTCTTCTTTATGGTTTCCTTTGCTGTGCAAAAGCTTTGAAGTTTCATTAGGTCCCATTTATTTATTTTTGTTTTTATTTCCATTTCTCTAGGAGGTGGGTCAAAAAGGATCTTGCTGTGATTTATGTCATAGAGTGTTCTGAAGGGCCTGGATTTTCTTCTAAGTGTGATGGGAAACTGATAAATGGTTCTGCGCAGGGGAATAACACCTGACTCATGTTTCAAAATGCTAGATGTGTGGTACTGGAGGCAGGTGCCTATATATGAATTCCTAGCCCTAGGACATTGGTCAAGTTACTTAATTGCTCTGGGTCTGTTTCTCCATGTGCAGAAGGGGGTTAATTATCATAATTATATAGGAATGTTGTGAAGATTTTACAAAAGGTGATCCAGGTAAAGCTATTAGCACGATACCTCATACACACTAAATGCTCAATAAATCGTCTTTAAAGTTGCGTAAGCCTCATTACTGTTAAGTAAGCCTACTAAAAGCCTCACGAGGGAAGAAGACAACTGTGTCAGAATATGCAGTGATAGAAAGTATGGAGAAGACTAAGAAACTGATGGATTATATGATAGAAAATAATTTAATTGTTGAAATAATAATTTCAATAATGGGTGAGAGCAATGGCCAAATTAAAAAATTGCTTTTTTTGCATCTGATTTTACATGTATTACTTTTGCTTATCTTTTTTCTATAAGCTCTAATAGTGCAAAAACCAAGTGGAGTAATATGTGATCTTTGACATACGTTACATAACACATTTAATAGTCTTGTCTAATTTACTGCAGAAGTGTTAAGAACAGGAATATGTGTGAAGCAGTTAACCAAAAACATGTGATTACTTGGCCTCACGTGGTCCTGAAGTTACAGTACTGAATGCTATTTTAGTTAGATCTGTTTCTCGTACTTTATTTGTTAAACTTTTTATCAAAATTAATTTGATGATATACAGTCACTGTCAGTGAATTATGAAAATGGCCTTTTCTTTATAGCCACAGTTGATAAAGACAGTTCTATTAATCGCATTTTTAGTTCAGACTCTAACATTTATTTTATGTTTAAAACTATAGATCAGCCAAGAGTAATAAATTTAGAGAATGCATACTACCACTGAATAATTTAGTAGGCTGAAAGCCTTACTTCATTTTCCTATGAAGGCCAGTTAGAAAAAAGTGGAATTCCTTTTTAGCTATGTTGTGCATTATTACAATATTGCCTGGAGCCAAGTTGGGTGGTTAGGTTGTCCAGATGAGTTTTATACAAAATTAAAATGCAGGTAGTTTCAAGTCAGCCCATATGCTTTTAAATATTTGCGTTTGGTGACTTGAATTCCGGGCTGGAGGTGGGTGGGGAGGTGGGAGGAGGGTGTAGCTCAGAGGAGGAGAGTAACATGAAAGCCCATTAGCTAAGATTAGCTTGTAACAGGCTGAAAGAGGTTTTCATACCTCAAGTCATCGGGCCATCCCATCACGAAGCCACTTTAGATGACCATTTGAAATGTCAGAGGAGCGTGATCTCAGCCAGAGAACACTGTTAATGACTTATAGAGGCACCGGCTCCAAACGGAAACCACATGAACGGTGCCTAATATTTAGCCAGAGTATGTCAGCATGTTGATCAATGAAGGTGTCTTTCATTACAGTATTATTATAATTATTTTTCAGCATTTATATTATTAAGCATATCAAAGGAGGGTCCTATTTACTATTTCCTTTATGAGATTTACACATTAGGAAAAAAGAAATTTCAAGTCTAACAATATATGTACGTATCTAGACTCACTCTATCTGTGAATGTACATTCTTTTACCAGGTCTTCTCTTTCAAGCCAAAAGTAAGTGAAACAACTCACAGTAGTAGTAGTAGTAGGATTCAAATCTTACTCATTCTAGTATCTGAAAGATATCTTCTGTTGAAATCAGCCTAATTTTGTTTTACTAAAAGTACTAGAGATGAGGGATTGAAAGCCAACATTCGCTAGACTAATAGGATCACTATCTATCTATCCATCAAGAGAAATATGTATATTTGATATATATTTATCTGTATATAGGAAGAAGATAGAAAACTTTATTTTTATGTATTTTTGAAAATCAAATATCATTTTCCCTTCAGCTTTGAGGTATAATTTATGAATAAAATTGTAAGATATTTAAAGTGTACATTGTGATGATTTGATATACCTATAAATTGTGAAAGGATTCATCCCACCTTGTTAATTGGAAAACTTTAATTAGAAATTTCTATTTATGTAACAAGATTATGTACAATAGAGATGACTTGTTTTAGGAATCTTGTTGCAAAATAACAATGACGCCATTGAGATGCTTCAGAATTTAGCGAAAAGAATCCTGGAATGGAGAGACAGAAAGGGAATCTTTCCATTTTCAGAAGAAGCTGCTTTCCTCCTTTTGAGTAAGCTTATAGGTTGAATTCTCTAGAAATCAAAGAGCTGTACATATATCATTTCAGGGTACCATGGATATCCTTGAACTCTTTATCCACCATTAAAATATTCCTTACTGGAAAAATATAAGACACTGATAAAAGAAATTGAAGACAACACAAACAGATGGAAATATATACCATGTACTTGGATTGGAAGAATCAATATTGTTAAAATGACCATACTACCCAAGGCAATCTAAAGAGTCAATGAAATCCCTATCAAAATACCAATGGCATTTTTCACAGAACTAGAACAAATAATTTTATAATTTGTATGAAAACACAAAAGACCCCGAATAGCCAAAAAAGAAAATCTTGAGAAAGAATAACAGAGCTGAAGGAATCAGGCTTCCTGACTTGACACTATTCTACAAAGCTACAGTCATCAAAACAGTATGGTACTGGCACAAAAACAGACACATAAATCAATGGAACAGGCTAGAAATGCCAGAAATAAACCCATGCACTTATACTCAATTAATCTATGATAAAGGAGGCAAGGATATACAATGGAGAAAAGATAGTCTATTCAGTAAGTGTTGCTGGAAAAACTGGACAGCTACATGTAAAAGAATGAAATTAGAACATTCTCTAATACCATATACATAAATATGCTCAAAATGGATTAAACACCTAAATGTATGACTGGATACTATAAAACTCCTAAAGGAAAACACAGGCAGAACACTCTTTGACATAAATCAAAGGAATATTTTTTGGATCCATCTCCTGAATGAAACAAGAGCAAAAATAAACAATTGGAACCTAATCAAACGTAAAAGCTTTTGCACAGCAAAGGAAACTACTGACAAAACAAAAAGACAACCTACTGAATGGGAGAAAATATTTGCAAATGATATGACTGATAAAGGACTAATATCCAACGTATATAAACAGCTCATAAAACTTAACATCAAAAAAACAAACAACCCAATTATAAAGGGGCAAAAGACCCGAATAGACATTTTTCCAAGGAGGAAATGCAGATGGCCAACAGGCACATGAAAAGATGCTCAACATCGCTAATTATCAGGGAAATTCAAATCAAAACCACAATGAGATATCACCTCACACCAGTCAGAATGGCTATCATCAAAAAGTCTACATGTAACAAAATGTTAGCAACAATGGGGAGAAAAGTGAACCCTATACACTGTTGGTGAGAATTTAAGTTGGTGCAGCCACTATGGAAAACAGTATGAAGGTTCCTCAAAAAACTAAAAATAGAACTATCATATGACCCAGCAACTTCACTCCTGGGTATATATCCAAAAAACAAAAACACTAATTTGAAAAGATACATGCACCCCAATGTTCACTGCAGCACTGTTTACAATTGCCAAGACATGGAAACAACCTAAGTGTCCATCAACACATGAATGGATGAAGAAGCTGTTGTGTATATATACAATGGAATACTACTCAGCCACAAAAAAGGATGACTTTTTTGCCATTTGCAGCAATATGGATGGACTTGGCATTAAGCTAAGTGAAATTTCAAGTCATAAAAAGATAAGTACTGTATGATATCACTTATATGCGGAATCTAAAAAATTCAACAAACTAGTGAATATAACATAGAAGAATCAGACTCACAGATACAGAGAACAAACTAGTCGTTACCAGTTGTGAGGGTGCAGAGGGGCAACAGAGGCTTGGGGGAGGGGGAGGTACAAAATATTGGGTGTAAGATAGGCTCAAGGATGTATTGTACAGCAAGGAGAATAGAGTCAATATTTTGTAATAACTGTAAATGGAAAGTAACCTTTAAAAGCTATATAAAAATAAAAAATTTAAAAGATCCATTAGAATGGAAATCTAACAGAAATATAACACACTTTGTCATTTTCATATGGGTATAAAAATTACTCTGCCTATGAGGATGCAATAATATTGCAAAAACTTAAATTGAAGAGAACTATGAATGTTAAAATGAAGACACCATAATACAATAAGTGGGACCAAGACCAACAGGTTTTATAAAAAACTGTACACTAGCAAGTCTTTATTGATTCCTTTATGTGCTGTGTGAGGCGCAGGAGGCTTAGTGTAACGAGTATCGATCATCATATCTGAACTTTGAATATTCTCTGAGAATCCTTCGTGGGCAACAATAAAATAAATCTGTGTGTCACTTTTGTTGGGTGAACTTTGTTAGTTTTTCACTTGAGGCTGTGCCATTGAATTGCAGGTATGTTTGCGAGATAATTTACAATGACTGATTTAGCAAGACTGATGTCCAACACCAAATCTATTAAAACTGTGATTGCCTCTGCATGCAGCAAAACATATTATCTCACACTAAGATGAGGTTCATTTGAAATTAACCCACTATTTTATCATTAATATATGTCTCATCTTAGGCCACAGGCTTTCCATATTAAAGCACTAAAACCATTCCTTAAAACACTGCATAAAATTTTAAAAGCACACCTATACACCAAACCAAAGATAAAATTAAAAAACCACAAAAGTTATTTGATCCTCAATGTCTTAACTTTATTATGTTTGCTTCTCCATCCCCTTCCCCAACTGAATTCCTGTAAGCCACCAACTTTAGCTTTTACTTTTTGTTGATGTTTTCAGTAGCTGATGTCAACCCAATGAGTTTTTTACCATTTATAGTTATGCTTTTCTCTGTAGCAATGCTGCTAAATGGACCTGCTAAATTCTTTAATTCAAAGAAATGCATATTCAAGTACTACACTCCCTTCACGATTGAATGCTGAGAATATGTGACTTAAGTAGAAAATATTAGTCATCACTCTGATTTTATAGTTAGTTTGAGACATAAGACAGGAAATCCATTGTTTGAATGCCTTCTTTGAATTGATCTAGAATTTAAGAAATACATGCTCAGTATTTCAAAT
Source organism: Phocoena phocoena (assembly GCF_963924675.1). NCBI lineage: Eukaryota > Metazoa > Chordata > Mammalia > Artiodactyla > Phocoenidae > Phocoena > Phocoena phocoena. The sequence continues at coordinate 49,445,188 of NC_089232.1, forward strand.
GTTACAATCAACAATAAGAAATGGACACAGAATTACAAATGAAATGAAAAAAATAAACATCTTATGAGATCCTTGCTTAAAAATGTTTCTCCATAATGTAAAAAACACTTAATCTCTTGCTTCATGACTTTCTACCTCTTTACTAAATATCTCCTTGTTAAAATCTCACACTGTGAGCTTCCCTGGTGGCACAGTGGTTGAGAGTCCACCTGCTGATGCGGGGTACACGGGTTCGTGCCCCGGTCCGGGAGGATCCCACATGCCGCGGGGCGGCTGGGCCCGTGAGCCATGGCTGATGGGCCTGCGCATCCGGAGCCTGTGCTCCACAGCCAGAGAGGCCGCAGCGGTGAGAGACCCGCGTACCGCAAAAAAAAAAAAAAAAAAAAAAAAATCTCACACTGATATCTTAAAGAAATTGACAGTGTTAACCACATCAATTAGTATTTTTGGATCTCGGTTTTAATTGGTTAGAAAACTAACTTCTGGAACATAGCCTTCTGATATTTAACAATTATTTTCAGTGCTATTACAACTCTTCTTTTATGTCCTAAACCTTTTATGTGAGTAGAGAAATGCACAGTTCTTATCTTGAGGTGCTCACAGTTACAAAATTGAGTAAATATCCTATTAATTATCAGTGGAGTTGGAACAAACTTAAGAAAACCTATTTTAAGCAAAGATAAATTTATATAAAATGTGTAAAAAAGGTTAGGTATTTGTAGTACGATGGATTTTCATTAAAATCTGATGGTTTCTTACATGTGCGTAAAGGATGACTCGACATGCAAAAATTTCAAAACTAATGACAAAAAATGAAGTACAATATCTACCCATTCACTTATAAACATATCTATAACCACATGCTTGCTTTTCAAGTCAGGGAGCTTAATTACAAATTATATGTGTGGTCAGGAAGTACTAAAGTTATGCAACTTAAAAAAATTACTATGAAAGTTTTTAAACATACACAATAATAGAATAGTATAACTAACCCCTACATACACTGTAACTCAGATTCAACAGTTGTCAAGATGTTTCCATATGTGCTTTATTTGTCTTTTTCTTCTTTTGTTCTTTGCTAAAGTATTTTAAAGTACATTTCAGACTTCATACATTTTACCCATACATTCTTCAATAGGCATCTATGAGGCTATTTTCTTACATAACCACAATGCTGTTGTCAAACATAAAAAAAAGTAATTTCCTGATATCAATATGCAATTCATGCCCATACTTATACAATATATTTTTTGTTAAAAAGCAGTATCTTGGGCTTCCCTGGTGGCGCAGTGGTTGGGAGTCCACCTGCCGATGCAGGGGACACGGGTTCGTGCCCCGGTCTGGGAAGATCCCACATGCCGCGGAGCGGCTAGGCGCGTGAGCCATGGCTGCTGAGCCTGCGCGTCCGGAGCCTGTGCTCTGCAATGGGAGAGGCCACAGCAGCGAGAGGCCCGCATACCGCAAAAAAAAAAAAAAAAAAAAAGCAGTATCTTTTATAATTGGTTTGTTCCAATTGGGATGAAAACAATGTTCACAATTTACTTTTGAGTGTCATGCCTCTCAAGACTTTTTAATCAAAAGTTGATGCCTCCCTCCTTTTTTTCCCCTTCATGTTATTAACTTTTCACAGAAGAGGAATCAATTCTCTTCCTGAGTGTCTGTGATTTAGATTTGTCAGTTAACTTCCTTTTGCTGCGGTTTGTTTCCCTATTCTTTGTATTTCCTACAAATAGAAATAAATGATAGTCTTGATTAGGTTCAAGTTTACTTTTTTGGGGGGGATCCAAGAAATCTTCAAAAATGGTGCTATGTACTTCACGTTGTCTCATATAAAGAGAAAAGCAGTATCTGTTTGTTCCACTTTCAGTAATGTTAAGATTGATTAGAAGATTTCGATGGATCTAGATTTATATGCTAGACTGAGCCCACCATTATGAAGTTCACTAACAATTTTTCATCATATCTTTTCATCCACTGATAATGACTGCCTGAATCTAATTATTTCATGAGAGGTTGAAGAATGGTATTTTCTAGTTCTATTATTCTTTCCACACAAAGCCTTATTATTCTTTGTATACGCATATATATGAAGTCCCTCTTTAGCTAAGGCTATTTGGTTACTGAGAAATACAATTTATAAAGGAAAGACAGCATAAATGAATATTTAAAATATTTAAACCTTTCCTTGTCAATTTTCTAATTAAGGGGCTGATCTTCTAGTTGCTTCCAATTGTATCCTTGGTCGTTGTGTTTTCTATTTTGTCTTCTCCATCCCCTTTTGTAACATTATGAATGCATGGATTTTTATATACTCAATCTTTTACAATCAATCGCATTCATTATTCTTTTTCATGTGCAAATTGTCTCAAATTTGGCCAAGAGATTTCCTTTAGGTTCACTTCTGTATCCCTTTGACATAATCCACTTATCTTTGACAGTTTTCTTGCTTTCTGTTACAACTAGATATTCCAAGGTCATCTCGTATATTTTTCACCCCAGATATGGAATCATTCATTACCCAAAGGAGCTCTGATTTCTTATGGTATTTAAAGACCACAATCTGGGCACTAGATGTACTCACTGCTGTTGAGCAGTCATTACTTTTTTGATGAGAAAAAAACTCAAAGAGTTCATACTTACATTTCCAATTCAAATTTAATATTGCAGTACTTTCATTCAACATTTTGATTTTACAACTGTGTCTTTTTTCTCAAGCTGAATTTGTTACTTAACAGCAAAATTACTTATTTTCATTAATCTATAACATAAAGTAGTTTCAAAATAATAATATTAATGTGATCACTCTCAATTAGACTACTGTTAAAATCCAAGATTTCTTTGTAGTTCTATTTGTCCTTAGAGTATTTTCCCCTAACTCCATATAGAGAAAATAATGTATTCTATAATTTGCTTTTAAAAAGTCGTATCTCTGTGTGCTTTACTACAATTAAGTTCTTTTTTCTTTTGGTTTGTTTTTAATTTTTAGGTATTGCTTCCTGTTTTTTATTTTGTGTTTAAAACACTTAGGAATGCAAAACCATATAACAAGTTTTTTAAAAAAAAACCTTACTTCTTTATATGTCCCTCTACCCTATTTCTTCCTACTCTTTATAAGTAACCATTTTTATTAATTTTTGGTTTATACTTTTAGTGTTTCTTTTTATAAAACTATGCTTATATATGTATCTGTATATAACTTCCTTCTTTCACCAAAGGGAGTATATTTCATATACTATTCTATGCCTTGTTTTTCTTTTTTTTTTTAAAAATAAATTTATTTATTTATTTATATTTTTGGCTGCGTTGGGTCTTCGTTGCTGCGTGCGGGCTTTCTCTAGTTGTGGCGAGCAAGACTGCTCTTCATTGCAGTGCGCGGGCTTCTCATTGCCGTGGCTTCTCTTGTTGCAGAGCACAGGCTCTAGGCCTGTGGGCTTCAGTAGCTGTGGCACGCAGGCTCAGCAGTTGTGGCTCGTGGGCTCTAGAGCGCAGGCTCAGCAGTTGTGGCGTCCAGGCTTAGCTGCTCTGTGGCTTGTGGGATCTTCCCAGACCAGGGCTCGAACCCGTGTCCCCTGCATTGGCAGGCGGGTTCCAAACCACTGTGCCACCAGGGAAGTCCCTGCCTTGCTTTTCTTAATTAACAATATTTAATGAAGACCACTCCATATTTACACATAGAAATCTTCATTCTTATATGATGTTGCATAGTATTTCAATGCGCTGAGGTATAATAATTTGTTCAGTCATTGTCTATTTCTTGCACATTTGAGTCATTTCCAATCTTCCACTATTATGTATAGTGCCAGAATAAAACACTTGAACACAAGTCTTTTCATACGTTTCCCATTGTAAACTGGTGTAGATACTTAGACATAGGATGGCTATGTCAAAAAGTAAAGGCGTAAATTATAAATATTGCCAAACTCCCCTCAATAGAAGATGTTTTACATTCAAAGAACAATGTTTTGACAGTGTAATGCACACTGCACGACAAGCAGTGAACTGAATGACACGTAGGGACTTAATCAAGCTTCCTTCCGTGGAACTTTTTGTTACTTTCGTTGTAGTAGTGTTAAAATTGTGCCATTTTTGTACGGTCTGGGTTTTCTGCTAATGGGTTTCCCGTTTGGTCCAATAGGCAGATTTTAATTCTGAAGTAATTTTCCAGAGACTTGGTTTGAACGGCATTTGGTTGTTTAAAAAGTTGATGGCCAACAATTAGTCTTATTTATTTAGTGGTCAATTCAAGTCTCTATTTTCCAGCTTCCATTCAGAGGACTGGCAAGCAAAAGCTCTTCCTATTACTTCCAAAGGTTTTATTGTGGATCGGATGTGATGGATCGTTTTGCCCTCTCTCTTGTTTCTAAGGCATTAAACAAAGATTGATACTGAATTCCTATTCCCTGAAATAAAACTGTTTAGTTTTTCATCACTCTGCTAAGAATCAAAGATTTTATGAATGACTCTAAGCAAAAATATTAATTTCCCTCCTAGCTTCCTTTTAATTCTAACTTTCAATTTCCCCAGTATCTCTCACTGCAAAAAAACATATTCTGAGTCTGACATATTAGAAGCACAGATAGATCATTTTGGGGATGCATTTCTTGGAAGGGAAAATACTTTTACAGAAACCAAGAGGAAGACACCCTAGTCAATTAAACCTGATCTCATTCTGCATCAGAGGGCTTTATTTTTACTTTGTTTCCTAATATCTCTTTCTGTTGTACCTGTTACAAAGGAGAAATGAGAAGCAATTAACGATTGTCATTCTCTCTCTATAACACCCTTATCTTGTGGCAGGCATGTTTCTTGAGGAGAAAGACGAAAATCACCGTTTATTTTCAGATAATAAGACAAAAGCCTTAAGTCCTTTTTATGCTCACAACTTCATTAGCGACAGGCAGTAAACCTGAACAGAGAGGAATACACAGGAAGATAGTGGTAAGCAAAACTGCCAGGAATACAGGATGAGTTTTGACTCCATCTTTATTTAAAGGCAAAAATCAGTAAGTTTACCATGTCTTTCAAAATTATCTTTGTCATAAGTTTGATATTAAGGATTAGTCCTAGAAAGAAGAAACTGATAATTAAGGCATGAAGAATAATAATGTATATCTTTCTTCACTAATAAACATGGTATTCAAGAAGACTAGAGCACATTTATTTCTTATCCACTTGTAGTTGTGTTCTATATAACATTTCTTTTTAAAAAATTGATGTGCCCTTTTGAAGAGTGGCTGAAAGACTCAGTGATGTAAGCCTCTGCTAAGCAACAGGGCAGTGTTTATGTTTCATTAAATGAAGTAATAATATTGACTATCTATCAAGGAAAAAAACTAACCGCCAGTGATTAATATCGAACAGAACATTTAACAACACACAATATTACGTATGAAAAGGCAATCTGATAACATGAAAACTACTGAAATACGAGGAAGAAGTTAACTTTTGAAAAGATTCATTGGTCATTTATAGGAGTGTGCCCTTTTGTATTCCAGCTTGGCTATTGTACACCTTGCATGTAGAATCCCTGCACACGTGAATGCTTTTGTAAATGTTTTTTTAATAATGCATGTATTTTATTTCACTGCTTAAATTGATGAGACCATTAAATGTGCCTTAAATAAACACTAAAAGCCTTAAGCAGTTATGCAACATCTGCCATTTTTCTTTCTGATCAGCGAACAACTGCACACGTATCAAAACTATCTTCCCCAAAAGCAACTTCCTAAGGCTTTGGATGTTCCCCTCTTCCCCCACTTCCAACTATATTAGCCAGTTGACCTTGGCACTAGCACAGTTGGCAAATAAGAAAACAGTCAGCTGTTCGTGTGTTAAAGCATCTTGCAACACAAAGAGACCTGTCACCAAATTAAACTACCTAACAGTTTTCACTACTTCCTTGAATAATTAGTACCCTGACTGAAGAAAGCTTGATCTTTGGGATGAGATTTGAGACAAGTCTAGGTCATAAATGCATCCTGCGCTTTATTCAGTCACAAAGGAAGTCCTTTTGCAACATAGTTTCTGTAAATATTTCTCAGTCTACCTCCAAGAAAGCCACCTCTAAACTGAGTTTTACAAACAGAAGTACCAAGGTATGTCTCATATGTGTGAGGACTGTCAAGTGTTTAGATCACCTCGATCCTATTTCACTCATATATTTGCATTTGTAATACAAGGAACCCACGTCTAAGGTGAGAGAATGTTTATGAGAATCATTTCATGAACTGGAAAGCAGTATATAAAAGTTAGTTAATATGCAACTAAGTATTTTTTTATTATTTAACTTAAAAAAAAACCCTTCTAAATATTGAGCTTTATTCTGGTACACCACGTGAAGTTACTTGGAAAAGTTTAACCCTTTTTAGGTTTGCTTCTAATCACTGATCAGCAGAACAGAGGAGCATTGAGTCTAGAGCTAATTTGTCCCCACTGCTGAGGACTCAACCTGATACCCTGAATATTAGCAGGTTTCTCCACTGTGGTTGTGAATATCAACTATTCCCAGCCCTGTGAAAACTAGGAATTGTTTCGGCACTCCTCTATAGGAGTTCCTTCCCCAGCTTTGGGTAATTCCTCACAGACGTGTTGTCAGGATGCCAGGACACACACAAGGGGATCTCTGCCTACCTCCAGAGCCCTTCACTGTGCTGCTTTCTCTTCTGCAGTCCTCTGCCCTGGGAATTCTACCTCTTTGTCCTCCCTGAATACTCAACTATTTTCTTAACCCAGGGAGGCCACCAGGCGCTGTTTGGATTCCCCCTTCCTTCTTTGCAACCTGGCAACTCTCTGCAGGCAATAAAAACTGGGCGATTGCAGGGCTCATCTCAATTTTTCCCCTTCTTTCAAAGATCACTCTCCTGTACAGCCTATATGCAATGTCTGAAAAGCACTGTTTCATAAATGTTATCTATTTTTTTTCAAATTCGTTTAAGATGGTAGGGTAATCCCTGTTATTCCATTATGGCCAGCAGCAAAAGTTGCCAGTTTCCTGTTAATGTTGTATTATAGCTACAAATATTTCCCTAGATAGTCAAATTTATCGATCAAAATAAATATTATGGTTTCTCCTTTGATGTCAGAGATAGAAATCAGCTCTTTCTGTAAAATTACATAAATATTCTCCACCATTTTTGCTAGGCTTCCATAAGTCCGTTTTAAAATTTTAAGCCACTAAAAATCTTGTTGTAAAGTATGAGGTAGAATGAGATTTTTACATATTTTTTGTGGTTACCTAGTTATTCTTAAACGATTTCTGAATAATTCATTCTTTTCTGTTAAATAATGTCATTTTTATCATTTAATTTATTTCCTACAAGGACTTTTAGATCTCTTTCAAGATCAACAATGTTGATTCATTAATGCATCTGTGTATTCTGACATTATATGCAGTATTTATGATCACAGAATTATACTTTTAAGAGTTCTTGTCTGTATCGTTTTTGTTTTGGGTAAGATTTCCCAAGTAACTTTTACATTTATTCTGTTTCATGAATTTTAGATAGCCATTTTCCTTTACCGATCAACCATTATTATATATTTGGCATCAGATAAATACTAGTTTTGCAAAAATAAGTTCGGGAGTTTTCATTCTTTTTCTGTTCTCTTTAACTATTAAGGTGATTAAGATTTGGAGTTCTTTGGTAGGTTTAATGAACTAGTCTGCAAAATTATCTGGGACCATCATGCTGAGGAAATGAAAAAGATGAGAACATAGGCTTTTCTGTTTTTTTATTCTTAGAATATTTGCAATATCTTCCAAGGTTATGATAATTTTTGTTTTTCTACCCCTTCTTGAGTTAATTTTGGCAATTTGTATTTTTATAGAAATTAACTTATTCACATTTTAAATGTAAAATTATAAAATTGTAAAAATATTTCTCATATATTTAAAAGATAAGCTGTAATATCCCCCCTCTCTTTCTAAATTAAATTTTTTTCTGTTGTGTGTGTGTGTCTGGAACTAGGTAGTGGATCACCTATTTTTATTAGTTTTCTCAATGTGTTTTGAGTTGAATTTTTTTTTTTTTTTTGCGGTACGCAGGCCTCGCACCGCCTTGGCCCCTCCCGCCGCGGAGCACAGGCTCCGGATGCGCAGGCTCGGCGGCCCTGGCTCACGGGCCCAGCCACTCCGCGGCACGTGGGATCCTCCCGGACCGGGGCACGAACCCGCGTCCTCCGCATCGGCAGGCGGACTCCCAACCACTGCGCCACCAGGGAAGCCCCTTGAGTTGAATTTTTAAAACAACCTTATTCTTTTTTCTGTTTTTGATGACATTTATTACTCCTCTATTTGTACTGGAATATAAGAATTTATCATTTTACTCATAAATTTGGATTTGAGGGTTTTTTCTTCTGCTTTTTCCCTTTTGCAAACTATCTTTTTCTCGTGCTCCCTTCCTTTCTTTTTACGTTTTTCTTGCTTTTATATACTTTTCCATGCAATGAATAAGCAGATGGTACCAGACCTGTCCTCCCATCATAAACTAGACAAAGCAAATCAAACATCTGTTTTCAGACACTGGACAGCAGGACTAAGTGCTGGGAGGAAAAGGAGGCAAGTGAGGTGAGCCCTATGATAGCCCCAGTTTACTGTACTGGAGAGACTTTCTAGATCACACCAGAGATGGAGAACCTGAGCAGAGCATGAGAGACTAGCTGAGTTCAGGGGAGAGAGGTCAAAGCTTGGGCAAGCTGAGGCAGCCAAAATCTGAGGGGCAGAGATAAAGGAGCTATACAAAATAGAGCTCCACAGCAATCCTCTGGAGTAAACAGACCAGTTGGTCATTCATTAATTTGATTATTTTCCTCAATGAATAGCTCTTGGATTTATCAGTACCACCAATTTCTATTTTCCTATTAATCTTTTTATCTTGTTTTTATCAGTTACTTTCTCTACCCTCCTTAAATTTATTATATTATTCTATTTTCAATATCTAGGAGACAACATTACTTCATTTATTTTCAGAAATAATACAAATAATCTGGATTGTCAGATCTGATGTCCACAGATCAAAATTCTTGCTCTGGATCAAACTTTACTAATAATTTCAATGCTACAAGTGAAACTGAGCAGGACCCTGCAAGACCCTCCCAGGTACAAAAGCCCCTCCTCCAAGTCCCCTGCCTGTTTTGAGAAAAGCTGAAGTCTCCCAGGCCTCCCGAGTCACAAAAGAGCAGATTCAAGCAGTTAATGATTGGGACAATAGAGTCACAGAATTTTTAGTTCTTCCCTAAAGGACATAAATGACAGTATCTGCTCAGTACTGAGTTGTTTTATAGACACTACAGTTGCCAGAAGAGGAGAAAAGCTATGTGATGACCAGCCTCCAGTCATGACATAAGCTGCTCCGTCTTGAGCAGTGCTGAATCTATGGCACACACAATTCTAAGAACTGGCCTCAAGACAATGGGATTAACACTATTGCTCATAATAATCTGTATCTTTGGGGACATCAAAATAATTGTGCCTTGTTCTCCCTGTATATGAAAGCAGGCCACTGAAGTTCTCAGCAAAGAGATGCTACAGACCCATGATGGCATCTTCCACTCAAAGACCTCGACGCCCTTTCTCAACCTAAAGCGGCTGCAGAAGATGTACCTTGGTCCCTAATCCCACAGGAATGGAATGATGTCTGACAGTGGGGATTTGTAAGCAGCCCCTGAAAGCTAGCAGAAAACAGACTTCACCAAGCTATATTTTAATTTAACCTTCACACCAGGTGCCCCCAAGATTCACTAAATTTCAGCCCAAGCACACCTCTCAAATCTTTTGATCACACAATGCCTCATGTAACCTGTTGATTCTTGTCTCAAATTAAAGAAGTAAGAATGAAGACTAAGTAGTTAACAGAAGACTAGATCTTCTCCCCAGCCTTCCCTTCAGTAATCCTGCAAGTAAACTATGTGAACAAGATAGCATCTAGAGAAAGATCACGAGGAGTCAGAAAGTTTGTATTCAATGGAAAATGATGAAGCACCTGACCCCCTACCTTAATGACTGAGATTATTTCCCCTTTTGCCCTTTAAAAAATTTCGTGGCCAAGAAGAATCTTGGGAGTTGGTCCTGGGGCACGAATCCATCTTCTCCCCAGGTTGCAACCTTTCCTTTTCCAACCAACACTTGTCTCTCAAGTACTGGCTTGCGAGCTGCGAGCAGCCGAACCTGAGTTTGGTAACACAAGGGCTCCAAAGGGCTCAAAGTAGATACAGTCTGGGACGTTAAGGGTGTTTTCTCAGACACTTTCTTCCCATGTCAAACATGTACTTTCTGGTCCAGAATAATAGATGAGGTTCCTAAATAGACTTCACAAGTTTTGTCACATATCAGGAGGAACATTTAATTTAGGTAAAATCTCTGTTTTATACCCAAAGAGTTGTGTAGCTTATATGCCATTTTCCAGTGAGCCATGCCTCACATTTCTATAGATTTTGACTTTGTTTACTCTCACCCTTTAGCTAGTGATACTCTTCTAAGGGAATTCTGTAGATAAGGTTTTTCCTCCTAGCGAATATTATTAGTCCATTTACCCAGAAGTCTAGGTGACAAGAGATTAACCAGATCATCTGCTTTTTTCCTCCCTCTGGGAATGTCCCTGCACTAGAAGGAGTGAATGAATCACAAGCCAGATGCTTTAGTTCTTTCCTCTCCATGCTCTATCTCATTTAGCAATGAAATAATTCAGCAGTATTACTTTTTCTCTAAGGAATACATTAGCCATAAATACTATATATGCTCATATTATAATATTTAATAATTAAAATTATATTAATACAATTAATAATTACAAGTTATCACTATTCTAGTTTCTAAATATTGTGTTAAATAATAGTTTGGACTTTTCGAGTCAAGAGTTGTTAAAATGTTCTTTTAATTTTATTTCCAATGTAACTTTATCATTGTTAATAGAGAATATAGACTATACATTTTTACATTACAGATTTTACTGAGGATTCTTTGTAACTTTGTGAGCAAGTTTTATAAGTAATTTCTGGGTGTTCTTTTAACGAGGTAATCTCTGTAAGATATAGAATTTAATATATATGTGATATTAACTATTAGAATAAGATTCAGATTCTCTACTTCTATGTTATCAGTTTTCAACTCTGGCTACACACTGCAATCTCCTGGGAAGCTTTTATAAACCAACAATGCCTGGATCACACCTTAAACCAATTGGAACCAAATCTGTGTAGGCGGCGCCAGGTATCTGCATGTTTAGAGTTCCCTGAGTGATGCTGGTATAGTGAGGTACAATCACTGTTCCACATCCTTTTTTGTGTTAGGTTATCTTTTATTTCTTTCTAAAAACAGAGGAAAGTATGTTAAAATCTCCCACTAATTGTGTTACATTTTTTCTTCTCTGTCATGTATCTTTCCTTCAATATTTTACATAGTTATATGATTTAACAGTTATATGCTTATTGCAGAGAAATCATTCATGTAGACTTTTTTTTTTTGATGTGGACCAATTTTAAAGTCTTTATTGAATTTGTTGAAATATTGCTTCTGTTTTATGTTTTGGTTTTTTGGCCCCAAGGCATGTGGGATCTTAGCTCCCTGACCAGGGATTGAACCTGCACCCCCTGCACTGGAAGGGTCTTAACCACTGGACCGCCAGGGAAGTCTCCGTGTAGACTTTTAATTGATCTAATACTTTATTTTTAATCATACATTTTACTTTGAGAAAGAAAAATCAAAGCCTCCGTGCTTTTAATTGCATGTGTATACTTTATATTTCTTAATTTTTTAAACTTCCTGAATTATGCTTCTCTATGTGTACTTCCTGTAAATAATATTTAGATGGATCTATTTTTTTAAATCCTATTTGCTCATCTTTTCTCTTCTTATAGGTGAGTTTTCCAACTCATACTGATTATTCTATCAGATATGCTCTTTTTTTTTTTACTACCTCAATTATTCTGCTTTATGTTTTTTATTCTTATGTTGGCCTTGCTGTTTCAGTAGTTTTAGATCTCTAGGAGTTTGTATTCTATAGCTATCTATTTCATACTCTAGTGATTTGGAAAGATAAATTCTAATAATGAAGAGGGTAATTATTAAGTTTTAAAATGTACATACCATTTCTGGTAATGGTAGACCATGTAATTTAGCTCAAACTGTCTATAGAAAACACCTAGAAAAGCTGGACCAAATTTTAAAAAATAAAATGAAGAATTGGGATCACTAGCAAGGCAGTGAAGATTTGCCGCATTTGAGACCTCTTATCCCCCTGGAGCACCTACTGATCCTAGAAGATGCAGCTGAGATGCTGAGAAGAATATTGTTTCAACAGATGTGAGGCTCTAGGGGGACAAAAATTGAAGTGCGGTTGTCACCAAGAAGGGAAGGTGCTGACAGGCTATACATCAGGCATAAATATAAAGAAATAGGCTGGCTCTTTTGGGAACCGGGGACCAGCTTTATTTCAATAATAGTAATGGCTTGTGGAATTTTAATTCTCACTACATTTTAAATTCCACAGAAGATGATGATGATTTTATATATTTAATGTTCTTTTAGAATTATCCAAATTTACCCTTATTGCTTTGCATTCATTCTTGCACCTCCAAGTTTCCACCCGGATAATTTTTCTTCTGCCTGGAGTAAAGTTTTTGTTACAAATTTGCTTGTGGTTAATTCTCAAAATTTTAATGTGTCTGAAAATATGTCTTTTTTCACCATCATTTTTATAGGGTACATTTGCTGGGCATAGACCTCTAGCCTGGTAGCTATTTTCTATCAGCTACTTTGCGATACAATCTTATCAACTGCCTTCCAATGTTACTTTAGAGATATCAGCTGATAGGCTTTTTTTCTTTCTTTCTTTCTACATATTATGTCCTTTTTTCCCGGCCTCCTTATGATTTTTCCTTCTACTTTGGCTTTTGGCAGTTTTACTGTGCTCCGCTTAAGTATTCTTTTCTTTATATTTATTTTGTTTGGGGTTTGTAATGCTTCTTGACTCATGTCTTTTACAAGAAAATAAACAGCTGTTTTTTATTCAACTATTGGTCTTCCCATTCTTTCTGTCCTCTTTCTGGGGATTCTACTTACATGTATGTTAGACCTTTTCACCACGACCTACACGTCTCTTACGTTTTTCTCTGTATTTTTAATTTGTGTTATGTGTGTGTTTTCACACTTTATTCTGGCTATTTCTAATCATGTGTTTAATATTTCATATGAAAGTTTTGGAGATATGCTGTGGCTTAGTGTGATGTTATTGTTTTGCAGAGAGGAATGCTATTTGCTTCTGGATGACATCCAGAAGTTCTAGAAACACAAGATCAGCCTCATGCAACCAAGAACTGAAATGAATTAACATTTGAACCAGGAGATATGGTTTCAAACCCTTGCTTTTAATGTCAGCACCACACTGCCTTCCCTTTAAGGGTTTGTTTCAGAATGTGGTTTTCATTGGTGGGGGACTCTCTGAATCCTTAAGTATCTGAGAATTTCTTTTGTTCTTTTCATATGAAACAATAACTTGTTTCTATATCAAAGTCTTGGGTCACTACTTTTGTTTATCCAACCCTATATAGGTGATCATATATTAATGAAATGTTAGGAAATGGAAGTCCTAGGACAGCACAATGTCTTTTGTCTTTCTAAGTCAACTTAAAAAGGAAACCTGACTGGATGTTTGTGGTAATCTCTCTCTCTTTTTTTTAACTTCATAACTACTTTCCAATCCATAGATATGTCTGAGGATTGCTTTTTATAAAATTTGTTTCTCATAAAGAGCAAGTCATTTCTTTCTTTCCTTTGATTCAGAGTTCTACCAGGTACAGACATTTTCCTTCATTCTTTGAATATAGCTCGTATTTCATTTATATCTTTTTTTTTTTTTTGTGGTACGCGGGCCTCTCACTGCTGTGGCCTCTCCCGTTGCGGAGCACAGGCTCCGGACGCGCAGGCTCAGCGGCCATGGCTCACGGGCCCAGCCACTCCGTGGCATGTGGGATCTTCCCAGACCGGGGCACGAACCCGCGTCCCCCGCATCGGCAGGCGGACTCTCAACCACTGTGCCACCAGGGAAGCCCCCATTTATATCATTTTATCTCTATTTATCTAGGCACACTAATTACTCACTGGTGGCATTTCTATTTTCTGGCCTCCATACTGACCATCATTCTTTCACTACTTTCAATAATTCAAACTTTAACTGGCATCCTGGGAGACTATCCCCAGCTTCATACTGTGAAATACACTTCCTGAAGTGGTAATTCTGCGATCTAACACTACTATTGTAAATATTAATACTATACACTTGAATCAAAGCATTCCATTACATTTTAAAATAAATCCATTACTGGGCTTCTCTGGTGGTGCAGTGGTTAAGAATCCGCCTGCCAATGCAGGAGACATGGGTTTGATCCCTGGTCCGGGAAGATCCCACATGCCACAGAGCAACTAAGCCCGTGCGCCACAACTACTGAGTCTGCGCTCTAGAGCCCACAAGCCATAACTGCTGAAGTTCGCGTGCCCAGAGCCCGTGCTCTGCAACAAGAGAAGCCACTGCAATGAGAAGCCCCGGCACCGTAACAAAGAGTAACCCCTGCTCACCGCAACTAAAGAAAGCCCATGCACATCAAGGAAAACCCAACGCAGCCAAAAATAAATAAATAAATAAATTTATTTAAAATAATAATAAATAAAATAAAATAAATCCATTACTACACAATGGTTTACAAAAAATGTAAGTTACCTATCCCAGCCCTACACTCCTCAGTCTTAATGCTGCTCCCACAAAGCACACATTTTAATAGTTTCTGCTTCAGTTCTTTTTATAAGTTTCCTCTGTGTATTCAAATAATACACTAAAATCTCTGCTTCATGGTTAGAATCTCTTGATTTCATTCTTTGTAAGAGGAAGCTATTAATGCACTTGCTCTTTCTTTGCCCATCTCCCCCATCCCTTTACCTTCTAAATTCTGCTATCTGTATTATTACATAGTCAATGATATTAATATTTATATTCTTCTACATAACCATAATTAAATCTTCTGTGCTTTTTCCACACATTGATGCTAAAAGTTAAAAATCACAAAGCAACATCAAATTAGTATCAGTTTGGGAGGTTCACTGCAGAACCAATGAAACTACCGTAATCACATTTCCCTTCTCATAAGCTTTTAGTTTTTTTAAGTACCCTCTCAATTTCTTCTACCTAGTACCTGTATTACATCTTTAAATTATTCCAATATCTCAAGCATTCTATTGAATCGTGCATGGAATATATATTGTTGTTACAGCTATCTCCCTGTCTAAAACTTTGAGGATTCTTTTCCAGTCTGTACTGGTTGCTCTCTAGGACCACAGCTGTCTGCCACTTTGGGAAGTCTCCACTCTGTGCTCCTAAAGTTAATGCACTATTTCATGGTTCCTAAATCTTTCTTATCTTATTTTTCTACTGAGGGAAATCTTCAAGAAATTTCTTAATATAGACTATATGGAAAGTAAATTTCCTGAGTCATTTTATGTCAAAAATGCCTTCATTCTTCCTTCCTACTTGACTGAGAGTCTGACTGTATATCAAGTTGCAATATAAATACACAGATAAGAACTATTTCAAGTGACTTTACAACACAGAATCTGTACTATTCTTGTGGGATAATTTCTATGTTTACGTTATTAGTAATACTTATATACTAAATTTTATTACGCAGTCCAATTAGTAGTAGTTATAGTGGTACTGCGAATCACTGTAACTACTATAGTCTATACTATATACTACTTTACTATATCGTGAACTACTAGTCACTATAGTGAATCTTTAAATCTATTTTATGTATAGAAAAATCCAAGTTAGAAATCACAGTACTGCTTTTAGCACCCAAAAATTGAGTGTAAAAGAAAACAGACATAAGGATAAAATCAAAGAACTTAAATACAAATACTGTAATGTTACATACGAATTGGAACTATCAGTGTGGACTCTTGATTATTTTGTCTTTTATTTTCTAGCTCTGTCCACTGAAAAAGCCTGGAATCAATGACAACCCATTAGCAGTGAGTAACCTGGCACCCAGGGCTCCTTGGAAGACTAGCTGATTCCAGGTCTAGAGCTGTAAATATATAGGATTAGGCTGAGATATCTTGTACCAGAAAGCAAGAAAGTTTCCAAGAATAATAGGTTAATGCAAAAAAAAAAAAAAGAAAAAGAAAAAAAAAAAAGAAAGAGACAAACTCAGAAGCCCCCTTTGCTCAAAGGAAAAGCAATTTGAACACCAACAATCTGATGAATACAACTGATGAAAACACACTGAATATATAAAATTCTATGAGTTCAAAAAAGTGCCTCATTGGACATCATTGGAAGTAACTAAGGCAATAACTCTGAAAACTGGCCATTTAAGATGAAGGACATTATTCTGCCTTTCCTGTGTTCAATATATTTCAAGACAATCAAATATCTCTAGTTGATGAAAAAAAGTTCTTCTTTGCTGAAGAATACCAGCTAGAAATGTAGAAGGATTGACAAAATAGGAAATCTTGTTTTGCAGCTCCTAATGAAATAATGGATTCAGGCAATGATCATGAAGTAATGAAAACAGTAGATTAAAAGTTATGAGATGTTTCATAATGAGAGGGTTGGATTGCCAGGACTTGAATCCACTGATTACTCTTAGCAACACTAAAGATGGAACAAGCAATCACTGTGGTCCTGAAATGTGATGCAACATGACACACAGCATTACCTATAAAGTGCTTTTGCAAAACAAAGAAACAAAATAAAAACGCGGAACCTCAATCTAATCAAGATTCACAGCTAACTTCATTTATAGGAGATAAATTAGAAGTTAGTTTAATGACAGTGAAAAGAAAAAGTGAATAAACAAATCCAGAATGTGGAATATTCTTTAGGACCACTAACCTGCTTTTGCAAAACTTCAATAACATGAGGGGAGGAAAGGCAGAAGTAAGTGGACTGCAGAGAAATAAAAGAGACTCAAGAGAGGGCTTCCCTAGTGGCGCAGTGGTTAACAATCCATCCGCCTGCCAATGCAGGGGACACGGGTTGAGCCCTGGTCTGGGAAGATCCCACATGCCATGAAGCAACTAAGCCCATGAGCCACAACTACTGAGCCTGCATGCCACAACTACTGAAGCCCATGCACCTACAGCCCATGCTCCGCAACAAGAGAGGCCACCACAATGAGAAGCCCGCGCACTGCAACGAAGAGTAGCCCTTGCTCACCGCAACTAGAGGAAGCCCGTGCGCAGCAACGAAGCCCCAGTGCAGCCAAAAATAAATAAATAAAATAAATTTATTAAAAAAAAAAAAAGACTCAAGAGATATAAAGAACAGATGCAATGGGTGAACCAAGTATAATAATCATGGAGATCATCAGGAAATTTGATTATACAAAGAATACTGACACTTAAAAAGAATTATTTATTTTGTCAGGTGTGATAATGACAGTTTGGTTTTGTTAGAAAATGCATACATTTAAAACAATATGTACTGATAGAGGTAAAAGTGAAATGACCTGCCATCACTGATTTACTTTAATACTGCTCAGCAGAGGAAAAAAAATGTAAAAAAGAGATAGATGAAGCAAATATTAAAAGATCTTCATAGGTATGTAAAGTTTCAGTGTGCTTCCTTTAAAAAGGTTTACTAAAATTTTTTTATAATAAATGTTTTAAAAATAGACGTTCTTTTTTGTGATTTTTTCTGTGCTTTCTAAATATTGAAGTTTAATATTCAATTTTATCCTGTACCATGTCTAAACTTTAATATTTAATATTGAAATCTAAATCCATTTGGGTTTTGTGTGTGTGAAAGGGCATGAGTAATGTTAGATGAAAATCAAAATTCATCAAGTTGATTCAATTCAACCAATACTTATTAAGCATCTAATCTTTGCCAGGTATTTGGGATATGAAGATGGATATGATACAGTAGAAATGATATCAGTTTGCACCCGGTAAATAGAAGTGAATGATT
Organism: Phocoena phocoena; assembly: GCF_963924675.1. NCBI lineage: Eukaryota > Metazoa > Chordata > Mammalia > Artiodactyla > Phocoenidae > Phocoena > Phocoena phocoena. The sequence continues at coordinate 49,463,145 of NC_089232.1, forward strand.
AACTTCTGTCAGGAAGGAATGAGAAACAGCTTCATACAGAATTTAAAATTTGAGCTGGGGCTTTAAGAATGAGTAAGAGCTTAGCAGGAGGTGAGAGGAAGATTTCTCATAGAGGCAACACAAGGGTAAAGACACAGATTTGTGGAACTAAATCTTAAGGTTTGGGCAACTACTATCGACTCTGCTGTAAGATAAATGCAAGAAACGAAAGAGATAAAATAAAATAGTGGTGTAGGCAATGGCTCTGCTTCTCATATTCAGAAGCTGGGCCACACTTTGCAAGAAAGGAAGTAATTGGAAGGACTAAAAGAGGGCAATGATTATTCTTTAACAGTGGGGGAGGCAGGGAAAACAGTGCTAGGCGACTGAAATAACCTCGGCAGGAACTAACCTGGGCAAATCAGTGACCGTTATAGGAATGAAGAAAATGGAATGGACTTAACAGGTATTTAACAACTGATTAGAGGAGAAATGTGAGAGAATGATTTTACAACCACACTTTTGGAGTTATCTTTAGATCACGTTCCCTGGGAATACCCTAGACTTGATTTTTGCATGGAAGTGCATTCTTTATCATCATTTGCCATCTAAAGAGACCAGCAGTTTTCTATACCAGCAAGCATATAAAAACTGTGAAATGAAATTCATATTTTATGGCAAGACAAGAAAAATTTAAACATAAAAAAATTTTTCTCTGCCGTTTGGCCTCCTCTCTCCCCCGGACTGTGCTTTGTGTATCTGCGTTATGCATCGACCAAACCTCCCCCATCAGCAAAAATATGCTCAACCATAAAGAGCAACGATCTCCTAGCATCAACAAGATAAATCCCTAAAACATTCCTTCTTGATCTTGTAACGGGCTACGATGACACAGATCTGGATTGTGTAAACTATCAACAGTACATCATTTAATGTACAGCTCTCTATCTCAAAAAACTTATATAACTGTGCCTTGACTTCTAACGGGTGGAACAGTTCTCAGAGTTTTCTGAGATGCTCTTCCTGGGTTATAATCCTCAAATTTGACTCAAATAAAAATTTCCATTTCTTTCTTAGACCAACGGATTAATTTTTCGTCCACAAAACTGACCATGGAACAGAAAAGAAAGACTAAAATGAGACCCACAAAAATTCAGTCACTTGTTTTGTGAAAATATTCCACTACAGTACATTGGTGAGATTATGTTTTTTATCAAAAATTGATGCTTGGTCAATTCGATATCCATATGTTTCAAGCAGGACACACACACACACACACACACACACACACACACAAACCAACACACACACAAAAGCACCAACCATACATAAAGGAAAAATTGATACCTGGACCTCATTAAAACTGAAACCATTGTTAATCAAGAAACATAAGGGAGTGAAAAGGTAAGTAAAAAAGTAGAAAATATTTCTAACACAAATAATAGAAGATGAACTCATTCAGAATATAGAAAGAACAATAAAGCAATGACAACAGACAACCATATAAAAAAATGTACAAAAGGTATGGACAGCCAATTTCATCCAAAAAGTGAAGGATATACAAGTGTTCAAAAAGCACACGGAGGGCTTCCCTGGTGGCGCAGTGGTTGAGAGTCCACCTGCCGATGCAGGGGACACGGGTTCGTGCTCCGGTCCGGGAAGATCCCACATGCCGCAGAGCGGCTGGGCCCGTGAGCCATGGCCGCTGAGCCTGCGCGTCCGGAGCCTGTGCTCCACAACGGGAGAGGCCACAGCAGTGAGAGGCCCGCGTACCGCAAGAAAAAAAAAAAAAAAAAGCACATGGAAAGGTGTTTTTGTAAATGAGCAGGAGCCTATGGGGCCTTCCTGGGACAGACCCCTTCCACCCAGGTCCTCTGCTTTGGTTCCTTTCTGAAGTACCTGGATAATAGTATCTGAAGCACATTTCCTGAGTTGTTTTACAGATGCCAAAACCCCACCAAATGGAAGAAGGTAACTTCTTGATGACCATGAGCACAACCTACTGGAGCCTGAGGATTGATAATGTTAACCCCTGTGTCGTCGCCCTGTTACTTTACCATCAACCAATCAGAGAATTGTGCCACCAAGCGATCACACCCTACAACTCCCCTCCGTCACCTTGTTTTTAAAATTGCTTGGCTGAAAGCCATGGGGGAGTTCAGGTGTTTTGAGTACTAGCTACCCTGAACTCCCTGCAATAAACACAGCACTTTCCTTCACCACAACCAGGTGTCAGTAGATTGGCTTTACTATAAACAGGCAAGTGGACCCACGTGTGATTCGTTAACATTTTAACACGTTACTCATCTTAGTAAATTCAGGTTAATGCTATAGAAAGAAACCACTACACAAGCACTAGAATGATAAATATGAAAACAGACCCCAAAACAAGCTGCTAACATCAAGCATTGGTAAGGATTTGGAGGACAGAATCCTCACACACAGCTGGAGGACGCGCAAATTCGAGCAACCATTTTTGAAAACCATTTGTTAATATCCACTAAAACTTAAAGCATTCATACCCTGTGACCTAGGAATTTCACTCCTAAATGTTTACTTAAAAAATAAGCATGCATATGTTCACAAAAAGGATACTGAGGAATACTGTTAAAGCCAAAATTTGGAAATGAAAATGAGCTCAATAGAATGGATAAATTGTGACAAGAGTACTACATAGTAATGAGGGAAAATAAACACTTTCATGGAGCATGGATAAATCTCATGAATATAATTCTGAGTGGAAGAAGCTAGAACAAAAGAACGCATTCTGCATGATTCTATTTATATAGACTCTATGGCAGGAGATATCAAGATATCAGTTACCCTTGTGAAGGCAGTGATTAGAAGGGGCACAACTGGGGCTTTTAGGATACTGAAAATATTATGTTTCCTAATGTGTGCTGGTCTGTTCACTTCGTGAATTTTTATCAAGATGTATACACATAACTTGTACACTATTTCTTATGTATACCTACTTCATTAAAAAGTTTATTTATAAAATAATTGGAGTTATTTTAGCTCAGAATCGTATCATAAAAATCAACAGATTATTTGAGAAAAATTGAATCCACCCATGAAATGAGCTATATATACAGTTTACTAACCAACTCACTCACTAGCCAAGTGCTTCTTGTGCTGGATGATGATATATTCATAATTACTAATGTAAGCATACTTGTCCATATACTGACTTGTAGACAATATGTAATAAATATTATCCATCTTTTAAAGTCCATTTCAATTAGTACTTTTTCTATGAATGCTTCTTAGCTCTTGCAATCGCTTAAATCACTCTCCTTTTTAAGTTTCGCCAGCATTGATCAATTGTGTCAATAACTGCAAAACTTAATAGGCTGTCTCACCGTATTCCCTAGATACATTCATATAGGCTGGTTTTATCTCCCAGACTACACCTTCCTGAGTGGGGGAAAAACCCTTCTCACACATCGCAATTATGTACTTGGTGTATACACTAAAATACTTAGCAAATCATAGTGTAAGATGTTTTAGACGCAATGTCATTGACAGCATGATTTATTCTTAACAAAATTATATCAAATGCTATCTAAGCACACAGAAACAAACACTCACAGGACTCTCACAGGCAAATCTGCAAATCCATGATTCTCCCTGTTTTTGAGGGAGGAGTCACTGTGAGTCCCGGTTGCCTCTCACTATACAAGTCACAATCAAATAGCTGTTTCACTTACCGGGTAGCCAAGGCAAGGATCCAAAACGCAGGCCTGCCGAATCAGAAGTGATGCAAAGAAGCAAGGACAGAGGAGAATCCTTTCCATCACTGGCAGTGAGAATGTTCCCAGCGGTAGTGGTGGGGTCACCGGGAAGAGACCCACACTTGTGCAGAGACTAACCTACTTCCATTTTCTGCACCACAGTCCATCAGTCTATGCCCACTGCTGTGCTTGCTTAACAGAAACTAAGGCAGACGCCACACAAGGAAAACTGCAGAACCAGCCAAAGCCAGAACAGGCTAAGGTAGTAACAGTCATCCGCCCTGAACCGGTTCCAGCCTGACCACGACGCTAGCGCCTGCGCAGATGAAGCCCAAAGCGTCTGAAAGTTGCCTTTGCTTCATTACCGCGCTAAGAACTCCACCCATTTAGTTCCGTGGCGGAGGGGGCCCAAAGCACTGCGCATGCTCCAGCTCTTCCTCGATGTTACTGCCCCGTTCCGTTCCCCGAGTTCTGATGGCGCAACCACTTCTTACCTCTTCAAAGTTTCTGGCTTCCTTCCCCTTAGGGAGGAGGAGTCTTTAGAACATGAGCCCTTCATTCCCTATTGCTTGATCAACAATTAAGGTTCTGCTCTGCTTTGCCGCACCTGGTCTTCATTTAATTGTCTCGAGTGGCACCTGGCAAGAAAAGGACCCAATTGGGGTCCCTGTGATCCGAGAGGGTCGGTAACCGTAGCAGTGAAGAAGGCTCCCGCACACGATTTTGGCTATGATTTGTACAACTTAGTGCTTGAATCCAGACCTTTTATTGCTCAAGCTTCCTAGGGAATCTGTGACCCATCCAGTATCCTTTCAACCGTTCCTCAAATCTTTTTTTTTTTTTTTTTTGGCTGTAAATAAAAACTCTTAGGGATATATTTGTATGTATGTATTATGTGTGCACACTTGTATCCGTACACTTACATATATACCCACACATCCAAAAACAAACGTGCGTGTGTGTGTGAATATACTGTGTCAATGCCACACAGTTTAGATTTTTATCTACTAAAAAGTGGAGAATATAAATGGTTTTTACTTCTTTAACCATTTATACAAAGCAGTTCTTGTTCTGCTCTTTTCTAAACAGACTTCATTGCTTTCTGTTTGCTTACATGTTTTAATAAAATTGTTAGTAGTTCATTGTAGAAATGGAGTCATTTTCAGAAAGACTTTTTGCCACACCAAGAATGTATAAATACGTGCCTATAATTTTTTTAACAATTAAAAGTTTTTATTTTTTAAGATTTTACTCATTTCCCTACATGGTGTATGGTGTGAGAAAAAATAACTCGTTTTTTCCTAACTGATCAGCCAGTTGCTTGACACTAGTTATTGAATAATTTTTCTATTTATAATTGATTTGAATTGCCATCTTTATGAAGTATTAAATTTATATGGGTATCTAGACTTCTTTATGGATATTTTCCTCAGTTTTATTAGTCTATAAGTTTATTCGTGTGCTAATTTTTCTGTTTAATTATTGCAACTTTATAATCTGATTTATTTCAGATTGAGCAGATGGTATCTTGTTTTCATTGAAATAAGCCCCTTTGTATCTGATTTGTATCCATTTCCTCATTCTAGTGTTTTTTTAAATTCATCTCCTTTTTTTCAATTATATTTGTAAGACGTTTATCTACAATATTGTTCTACCTAAAGAACCAGTTCTTAAATTTATTCATCAGTTTTACAGCTTTTCTATATACTAATTCAGGGTTTATTTGAATATATTTTTATTTTAAAAACTAATATCTATTTCAACCAATTCTATTTACTCTCAGCTCTTTGGGGATGGTTCTAGTTTGTTGAACCTCCAATATGTTATTTTCTGACTCTTTTCTTTGATTTATGCTAATTCCATCTCATAAATTGTCTTCCCCAAAATTCAACTCATCAAATTCCTGAGTCCTTCATGGCCCATTTTACATGTCACAGGGAAGCCATCCTTCCCTTCTTAGGCTGAATACATTTAGGACAATCATTTGCCCTTAATCATATAATATTACTTCTTAATCTGGACTTTTTTGTATGTATCTAGCTTCTTCTCTCCTGGTAAACTGAATTTACTGGAAGTAGGAACCAACTTCCAAAACAATTTAGCACAGTAGTCAACAAAGAATTTTAAAAATGAACCATTGACAAGCATATATTAACCTTCTACTTTATCTATCTATTCCAGGAATTCTACTTGAATACAATAGAGGGTTGATATAGGTTTAACCTATGTGGGGCCTGTCTGTGATGCTGCATTCATTGAGAAATTCCCACCTCAACTCAAAGACAGGATTGATGCATTCCTGGACTTCAAGAGAAACTTGCCATGGCATCCTTATTACTGAAGGGGAAATAACTATAAAACTCTTAATTTTTTTGTGATTCTGCTCTATGTCAGCCTTACAGTTAATAAAACATCTATTTTTTTCTTTTATCTAAAACATTTAATTTTCCTAATGTTTTCCAATGAGAAATGAAAGTATTTGGTGGATACAATTAGTTGTTACCACTCTATGTAAGAATAGTTTATTTTCAAAATGTGTGTAATTTATCTGTAATCAACAAAAAGACATAAGCGGTAAAGAAAATAACCTAATATACAAAGGTGTCATTTAACTACAATGCCATTAAGTCAGACAGACTTGTAGGTGTTTAAAACACAGAGTTACCTGGTAGGTAATGTCTGCATGGAAATGCTTAGAGAATAATAAAGAAGGCCCTTCAGCAATGCAAACATGGAAAACAAGATGCTAACTCTGAATTCCAAGGCTTTTGCCTGAGTATACAGATTTTGTATTCTTGAATGAAGTATCTTCATTGTTTGCTTCTTCTTCATGGGATGTTAAACATTCAGAACAATTTATGAAGCCATAAACCTGCAAGATTTCTTTTCCAGCTTAAGCTAAATCAAGATAATCTTTATTTTTATTTGTCTAGTCCACACCACTAAAATGAGTTTATCATTGACTGAAGTGACCATAGTTATTCTCTCTGGGGTACCATTTTAATGATCCTTTTCATTTTATATCCTACTTTACTGTTTTGCTAAAATCAATATTTGAGGCTTCATCAAATTGAAAACTAAGTCTGAAATGCATTTGCTACTGTTCAAAATGCAAATGACTATTTGGTGTTTTTACTTCTAAAATAAGTAAACATGTCAGGGATATTTTGAATGTATATGTTTAGTTTGAAATTTTCTACTCAGCAGGTTCCTTTATACTTCTGTAGATGTCTTTAATATGAACATAAATTAGAAAATATTTCTTGATTTAGCTTGCTATAATTATTTTTGCAAAAAGTAAAAAACAAAATTAGAAAACAGTCAATACTGATGATATATAAATTATATTTCTTACAGAGTCATGCAAATCTCCTGAATTTATTCACAGCTTCCCTGCCATCCATATGAATTTGAACAAGGAATCTTAAGAATACAAGGTGAAAATCTGCCTTATTTGTCACCACACAGCTTGGTTCTGTCATTTTCCACATTAATAGGATTTTGTGACTGAGTGACCTTGTTAATACAGCAATATGTTTTCTGCCATATCATCAGTGACAACCTCTGCAGGAAAAACTAGCATTAAACAAAAAATCACAGTTGATTTCACTCCATTTTTTTCTCTTTCTTTAGCAAAAGCAAACAACTTCCATTATATCCTAATGCAACAACCATAACAACAACAGAAAGCTACTTCGAGTGGTGAACATACATGTTGAAATAGAGGGCCAAAAACCTGCTGTCCCACAGCACAATCAGATGGAGAGATCCGGATCTTTGGCAAAATGTTTTTTTTTAAGCGGCAATAATATGGGAAAAATATTTTCTACCAGACATAGAAAAGTGCAAGAAAAATGGAATTAGGAGTCCTCTAAAAGACCTCTAAAGATTACTACAAAAAGAATGAGTTGTATTAAGATGGCTAAAAGTCATTTTGTTTCCTCTTCAAATCCTACACTATCACATCAGTCAATTCTGGCTCCATGTTTTACTGTAAAAGAGGTTGTCTCTTAACCAAACTGTGCTAAAGCAGAAAAGAACACACTTTACTAAAGGGAGACCAAGAATCTCAGTAATTTGGCCTCATGGACAGCTAGGAACATTTGCTCTTGAAAGATATAGTAAATAATCTTTACTGGGAATATGTAATTTCAATATGCATATGCAATTAGCAATATGCTAATGTCTCATTTTCCCATTCTCCATCAGTCTTCGCCATCAGATCCCTATGCTCTCTGGAAACTACAAATATATTTTCCTCTCACTACCACTCTTTTAGGTAATTCATTACTTTTCAAGACCCTTATTCATTTCTCCATTCCAAAGGTTCTTTATCTTCACTAGCAACCTTAAATCAACCTCATCTCCAATTCCCACTCTGTTCACACAGCCTCATCTTTTGGGCCACACTTTCTTTGCCACCCCGACTTTGTTGACCCTCATCTGGCTTTTCCGTTTAAGCTTCCACAGTTTCCTTTGTCCTCATAACAATTGCTCCAACATGCCAGAAGGGTGTACTCAAGGGAACAGCAAAATCTGAACGTATTGATTTTTGCCTAAAACAGAATGATGGACCAGATATCAGTTTGGTAAAAGCTTTCACAATTTGTTTCATAAGACTTGGGCTTAATTTGGTTTTTTTTGCTCCTTTGAGCTTGGCCTCAAGTGTCTCAGTACAATGACCACGAGGCTAACTTAGACCACTTCTACTTCGTGAGACCATGCTGTATTAGTCTGTTAGAGCTCCCATAACAAAAATGCCACAAGCTAGATAGTTTAAACAACAGAAATTTATTCCCTCACAGTTCTGGAGGACAGAAATCTAAAGCTTATGTGCCGTATTCCAGGCCTTTCTCCTTGGCCCATCTTCTCCTTGTGTCAGTTCACAACATTTTCTTTCTGTGTATGTCTTCAGTGTGACTGTATTTGGAGAAAGGCCCTATAAGAAGGTAATTAAGGTTAAATGAGGTCATAAGGGTGAGATCTTAATATGATAGGATTTAGAAGAAGAGGAACAGAGAAATATCTGTTTTTCTCTACATGAACACAGAAGAAAAGCCACGTGAGAACACAGTGAGAAGATGGCCATCTTCAAGCCAGCAAGAGAGGTCTCACCAGACACCTACCCTGATGGCACCTTGGTCTTGAACTTCTAGACTACAGAATTGTGAGGAAATAAATTTCTGTTGTTTAAGCCACTCAGTCTCTGGTATTTTATTTCAGCAGGCCAAGCAGACTAGTAGTGTCCAGATTTTTATAAGGAAACTAGTTATATTGGATTAGGTAGGGTTCACTTTAATGACCTCATTTGAACTGTAAAGATCCTGTCACCAAATAATGTCACTTTCTCAGGTAATGAGGGTTAGGCTTCTAACATATCTTTTTTTGGGGTGGGGGGGTAAAATTCAACTCATAATAGACACCAAGTCTGAAGCATACCTCTTGCTCATTAAGGAACCTTCAAATTGGAAAGTCTAACTTCTTAAATTGCTATGTAAGACTACTAAAAATATACTCACAGTAATTGACCTTAATTGTGTGAAAAGACACCAGCAAAGCCCAATGAGTAGAATTATTTGTAAAACCGTATTAGTTATACTAGTACATGACACACTTCTTCTGACTATGGAAAATGTCAACATTTCCACAGTCAGGTGATAAATACCATGTTAACCTCCAACATAGAAGCTGATGAATAAATATCAGTGGAATGAATGACTGAATCTCATGGGTAACGGGAAGGTCCATCTCCATAGACAGGAGATGAACTCAAACCTGACCTCACGCTGCCAGTGTAGCACCTGGTAGTTTCTGCTGAAAGAACCTTGGAGTTTTCTCCTCCATTTAACCCCAAAACAAAGGACTGTGACTCTCATCTTTTCCATTCAAATAGTGCATCAATCCTGACTTTTGCCAATTCTTTATGATATACACAATTTCTCTTAAGCCATATTAAGTGCACAAATTATCTCTTAAGCACATAGAACATGGATTCTCACAGCAAGCTCACATAGAACATGGATTCTCAATATCATCCCAAGGGAGTAAACCTGAGTGGGAGGTAAAAAAAAAGAAAGAAACTTACTGTTTTTATGTATAAAACACAGAAGTACATATCATACAAAAACAGATAAACCATATCTATGGCACTAAAATTTTATAGGGAGGTGGAAGTTATAGGGAAAAAATGCCTAAAAAGGCAACAAAAAAAAAAGGCTTCAGGAGGTGATAATAAAAAAAAAAGGGTTAATAAACATTGACATATCCCCTAGCCATGGATCTTTTTTTTTTTTTTTTTTTTTTCCGGTACGCGGGCCTCTCACTGTTGTGGCCTCTCCCATTGCGGAGCACAGACGCGCAGCCTCAGCGGCCATGGCTCACGGGCCCAGCCGCTCTGCGGCATGTGGGATCTTCCCGGACCGGGGCACGAACCCGTGTCCCCTGCGTCGGCAGGCAGACTCTCAACCACTGCGCCACCAGGGAAGTCCCATGGCTCTTTTTAAACATCAAACATCACACTCCAACCCCCAAACACCTGCCCCCTCCCTTTTACCCCCTTACATAGCCTGTGCCCTGTTCTGGTCCCTTCTTCCACACTAGTTTTACTTTATTAAAGATGAACGCTATAAAGTAATTCAACATTGGATGACTTTAAATAGAAGTTCCCTTAGTGTATTTAAATGTTTGTTTATTAATAATTGATAATAGATGGTAGGATAAACTGGAGGACAGGTAAACATATCTGAAGTTTTAGGACACACTTTCAATGGAAGAGGAGTTTAAGAAGAAAATGATGCAGTTCTATTTCAATATAGTATAAGGAAAATGAAGAAAGACTGTGTTTTTATGAGAAGGTATTTCATATGATTTCTATAAGTTAATTTCCTGAGCTCCTAGTGTTTTATTGTAATAGTAAAACAATATTGTAAATATTATTTTAATTACTTCAGTGAAAGTTTTGATATATCTGTGGAAAAGCCAATCCATACAGATAGGGCAAGGGCACTGAAAGCCTTCATTAAGAGTATTACAAAATCCCACAAACAAACACACTTCATAACTGCCATTCATGCCTAAGAAGCAAGTGAAATAAACCCACTTCCAAGCAGACAGTATCAATGTTTATAGATTTCAATAGAAGTGCCCAAATTCGAGTAAGGTCATGTCCTTTATTTAACTGTTTCTTTTTTCCTGAAAAGAAACAAAGAATGGCTTTGATGACTTTTTAAACATACCATTTGCTTAGGTTTTTTACTAGTTTTTTTTCCCCCATAAAAGAATTAGTTTCTGACTTCTTACAAACAAGACTTAAGAATCAACCCATTTAGTCTCTATCTTAATTAATCCTAAGAAGGGGGAACTTCTTTAGTTCTTCTTTTTAAAAAGGTGGCTTTTTAAGTCCAAATGAGCCATCATGAGCCACTCTGGCAGCTGTCACTTGGTCCAGGAATGAGCAGCAGGTGAGGTTCTTTAAAGCTCAGATGCTGTGGAGAGTTGCATCCGTCTTCCCAGGCACCTCTAATCCTGCCTGGTCCACTGACTCTAGCTTTATGAGTTCTTTTGATTGGTAATTGAGAGAATAAATCTTTGAAGGACTTACATGAATGCAAATATATATATATATATATATATATATATATATTAAGAGTTCAGTAATAAAATACCTACCAAAGTATTTTATGCAGTCTCCTTTTAAGTCTTGGGCATTTAATTAATTTTGCTAGACCAAGATAATGGAATCGGGATTCAGTTATAGAGCTTTTGTTTTTATTCTTGTTCTTATTTTTGTTTTTCTGATGTTAGGCAATTTCAAGTTTTTTATTTTCTGTCCCAAACTAGGCGTTATTTGTATTAGGGTAGGGACTGGGTGGGGGAGGAGTCACATCACAGACTTAAATATAAGTCACATCTACGTAAGTGGAAAGCTACGGGGAGAATTCAAAGGGATTAGTCTGGAAAGCATAAAGTCTAATAGGGAAATGTTAATAATATTGGGGTTGTTTAACCTGGAGAAAAAACAAGACTAATTATCGACTTCTTCAAAATACTGCTTTCATTAAAACACTCTCTTATTTAGAATCATAAACAGCTCCTAGAAGAGGACCTAAGAGGAGCTCCCAGAGGTTAAGAAGCAGGATTTAAGCAGACACTCAAATCCTACTAAATCAGGCTATGAACTTCTCTGAATTTATTTCTCATGTTTTCCTTACAGGACCCCCACCAACCTTCCAAGAAATGGTTTTATTCTATAATCCCCATTATCCTCAAGGGGGGCCATATAATATCAAAATTAATAACAATTTAAAAAAAATAACCATTATTTATTGAGCATCCACTGCGTGCCAGCGACTGTTCTAAGCACTTCACACTTTGCAATTATTAATTCTCATTCTCAAAATAGTACTACAAAGTAACCATAGTGATGCTCAATTTATATTTTTGGAAACCAAGGCTCAAGAGAAGTTCGATGCATTGCCTAAGATCATAAGGTATAAATAGCAGAAATCAAAATCAGATCTAAATTCAAAGTCTGTGTTTTGTCCACTCCCCTATACTCCCTGCCTAAGTGACTGCATGATGGAAAAATACTGTTACGTACAAAGATGTTAACAGTAAATGATTTACAATAATAATGAATGTGATATTATATAAAGGTATAAGTATATATGAATTATAAAATAAAACTATGGTATATGTGCATGGAATAAAATAAATGCGTAAGTAATGTGGAAAATGCTTATTACTGCGTTACACTTAAAAACCCACATGATGGGCTTCCCTGGTGGCGCAGTGGTTGAGAGTCTGCCTGCCAATGCAGGGGACACGGGTTCGTGCCCCGGTCCGGGAAGATCCCATATGCTGCGGAGCAGCTGGGCCCGTGAGCCATGGCGCACGTCCGGAGCCTGTGCTCCGCAACGGGAGAGGACACAACAGTGAGAGGCCCGCGTACTGAAAAACAAACAAACAAACAAAACCACATGATACAGATATTGAAATCATGTTTTAAAAATGCCCAGATAAGTCTGGAATCAACTACACTAGAACATCGATAATGGCTGGGAAGGGATGGCAGGATTAGAGGTAATTTTTGTTGTTCTTTCTATCTTAAATAAATTGATCTTTTCTTTAATAAGAATGTATTGTTCTTATCATAATTATTTAATAAATATTCTTAGGTAGCATATGATCTCTTACGTTAGGAATAAATAAAATTGCATTTTGGAACTTTGTCCATGCTGCTTTCCTCCCCTCCATGACCTCTCCTGTTTGTCCAGCTTCTGTTCAGCTACTCTGCCTCAATGCCTACCACGAATCTCATTCTCTCCAAGAGCCTTTTCCTGGCTCCCTCTTCCCACTGTACTTTTTTGCCTGGACCATACCTGTGGCCTTTCTAGAGCCTGGAATTGTTACTTTTCTGTTTATTGCAAGCATGTCTTATTTCCTATGGTATAATTCAGTGTCTTATGAACCTTGACAAATGTACCAATGGTTTAATTAATGGAAGCTTTAACACTCTTCTTCCTAGGAGAGCAACCAGGTTGTCTCTATCTCGACTAAGCCAAAAATAAGAGAATTAGGCCTAGCATTCACATGAGGAGGAGATTTAGGAAATATTTACTGCTATTAAAAGATGTTATATGCTGGAGTAAGTGACCAAGTGGCATTTTAGACCGACCACACTGGAGAGTGTTAATAATAATTTGGCTTGATGGACATTGTCTTTGGTGAAGGCCATAATGACACTAAATTGTATCTAAAGAGTCATTTTCCATTTCAAGAATTATTTGATATTCCACTCCTTTAAACAAACAGAAAGGTTTGGTTTTTCACCCCCTGCAACAAAAGTACAATTGACAATAATTTCTAAGCCACAATATTTTCCTAAATTAATATGAGACTGTACAAAGAGAACCCTCCCAGGAGAGATGATTTTGCTTTTTGTAGGTACCTTTGAGGATCAACAGGAGATTACCCGAAAACTTATGAACATGAGACCTTTTAAAATAATGTAGCTCTAAAATGTTATTTCCTTTCATTTGCTTCTCTTTGAGAAAATAGAATCTTAGCTTTACAGCCCCATCCATATATCCAAAGATGCTTGAAAACGGATACTCTGTTTTATCTATCTCAGTGTCTGGCTAGAAATTGGAATTGTGCTTGTTAACATAGCAAATACTAAATAAATATCACTGAATATATGAATGAAAAAGTGTTTATCTTCTATTGGCCAATGCGGACAAATCTAGAGCCTTAGCATATACTGGAAGTTTAGAAGCTTTTCTTCTAGGAACAGAAAGTGTTGGCAGATTCACACGGTTTCTTGCAAGATCTATCAGGTAATTCCATTGTTCCTTCTCTGTGAGGACCTGCAGAAACTAACATATATGTCCGCATACTGATGGGTCAATTTCATGAACTGTCAGTCTCACTGAGCTCTAAGATTCTTAAAACTGAGGACCAAGGCTTCCCTGGTGGTGCAGTGGTTAAGAAATCGCCTGCCAATGCAGGGGACATGGGTTAAAGCCCTGGTCTGGGAAGATCCCACATGCTGCGGAACAACTAAGCCCATGCGCCACAACTACTAAGCCTGTGCCCTGGAGCCCGTGAGCCATAACTACTGAGCCCGCACGCCACAATTACTGAAGCCCGCATGCCTAGAGCCCGTGCTCTGCAACAAGAGAAGCCACCGCAATGAGAAGTCCATGCACAGCAACTAAGAGTAGCCCCTACTCGCCGCAACTAGAGAAAGCTTGCATGCAGCAACAAAGACCCAACACAGTCCAAAATAAAATAAATAAAAATAAATTAATTAAAAAAACAACAACAACTGAGGACCAGTTCTGTTCCCTTAACTTGATTGAGAATGAGGAAAGATCATTCACTGAAGTATCTGCAGGGAAGACTGGCAAGTGTAGAAAAAGTCTCTTAATTAAAATTGTTTTGTTTAAATACTCTAGCAGTTCAAGGGTATGAAATAGAGTCTCTAAATTGTGTGGCATAGTGCCCACTGGATTAAGTTGAGAGAACTTCTCACAATATGATTTCGCTTACTGTACTTTGTCATTCCCAGAGAAAGACTGCTTTTTCAATTCCAGGAAAAATATTTTCCAAACAAAAAATGAAAACAACCAATTAATAAGTTTCAGATTCAGAGAGAGAGAAGATCAGGATGAGACAGAGGGTGATCTTACAATTTACCATCCAAATGTGGATACATTTGTTTTAAAAAGTTCTAAGTGGGACTGAATGGGAAAACAGGTATAGGTAGGGACTTTCCTGGGAGAACCCACGTGTGGTCACCACATCAGACACCACTATTGGCTCCTTGTGTGACCTGAGGAAAGTTATTGTCAGCTGTGTATTTCACTTCACCAAGGGAAATTAATTTATGTCTTCAGTAACACTTGAATTGAATGCCTACTCTGTTCAGCATCACGTGTGCTGTCAAGGTGAAAATAAAAACATTTTAAGCTCAGGATTTTAATTTCAGAAAGATTTCCATCAACTAATTGGGTAAATAAGAGCACAGTAGAACCTTGTCGTTCCTAGATTTAATATTCAGGTTTCAACAGTTACTAGGTGTTCAAAGTTTATAACATAGAGTAATTAGTAACTTTGCACAGGCATGGGTTTGAATTATGATGCACAAGATTCTGGGATCTCTATGGAGAGCAGGGTTGGAAGGGGACTATTTTAGCTAGGAAGTTAGCCAAGCAGACTGCTCATCAAGTCGGCATCTGCGATTCAGTGGGGATTTGATTTGTCCACTATTTCTTACCTGGTAAACAACTCATAAGGGAAAGAGCAAGGCATGTTAGTATTTGTGAGTTCAGAGATTTAGGGTCTCATGACAATTCGTTTCAGAATATCAAGGATCAACTATGTATAATTTATCTGCCTCCCTTCCCCTACCCTCTGTTAAAGCTCCTTTTTGGCTCATTCAATAAAGCGTATTGATTCATTTATTTCTTCCAAACATTAAGGTATTTTCATGATCAAACATCTCCTGTTAAAGGTAATACCTTAATGAAGATTAACGCATCATAAAAATTTCTGATCCTGACTGCCAGTTAAGAGGTAAGATTCCTAGAAGCAGAGGTTAGGAGGAGACAGATGGATAAAGTAGCAAATGGATTAGGAGAACTGGATTCATTTTACTTGTCACAGTCTGGCCCAGGGTAAAGTGAAAATAAGGAATACCGAGTATTCATGTCTATAATTATTTCAGATTGAGCAACGGGAAATTCCATATGCCTTTAGCACCTGGGTTTATTGTTGCTAAGATGAGATCAACATTTTCTTATTACATGAGAACTATGAAATACTTCTGCCAGGTCATGTAGGATCTCTTCAGTATAAATGAGCAGAAACATATACCTTTCTCTTCTGAAGTTCTCTCATACAACATCCTACCCAAATTTCTGCCTAGTTACTTAATGAAAAAAACCTACTATGTGTCAGGAACTATGTTTGTTTACTGTTGCCTCCTTCACAGAATCCACCAGAGAAACCTGTTGATCAGGCAAAGTTATATTTATTGGATGTCCCTGCAGCAAGGGAGAAAACCACATTGATAGTCTTTTAGTGTCTCAAAGGAGAAGTTAGGGAGAGATCTTAACTTTTGGAGATTGGATTCCAATGATTTAAGGTGGGAAGATTGTTAGAATTGGGCAGAATGTATAACAATAGTTTAAAATTGGTGAACAGATAAATTTAAGTTTCTTGATGAGAACACAATTGTCTGATAAGTGAGTTATTTGCCCCTGTGAGAAGAATGTTGGCCAATAAGAGAACCGTTTGCCCAGATGAACAAACTGGTTGCCTGAATAAATTAGTTTGCCAGAATTGCCTGAAACAAACAGCAAACTTTGTATTTGTTCACAGCCTTATCTTTACAGTTAAGTCTTACTGACACAGGTGGTCTCACTTCTTAGTTTTGTGCTCATAAAGTTGAATAAGACATATTCCTGATCTCAAGGAACTTACTGTCTATCATGCGTGACAAGACATGTAAGTGAATAATTTTGGTTGGAGAGGAAGGAGCAGATATAACATATGACAGAGACATATTAAAAGGACATAGTTGTTGATTGATATCGGCAGTGAGGAAGGGGAAGTCTAGACTGTTGCACTTCTTACTTGGGTGTTTTGGCAAATACTGGCAACACTGAAAAGGATAGAAAATATGGGTAAAACTAGGTAGAGGAGAAAGATAAAGAACAATATCCATTCCAGACAGGTTGACGCTGAGATGCCTTCAGATAGTCAAGTAGAGATGATAAGTAGGTAGTTGGCTATACGGGTCAGTGTTTGGGGAAGAGAACTGCAGCACGGCATTAAATGCAAATACCATCCAGTCTTAGTTGGTAGTAGAACCGATGGACCTAGATAAGATCAACTATGGAATGTGCAGAGTAGAATGAAGAACAAGGATTAAACCCTATAAAATTTCAGGATTTAAGAGACAAGCAGAAGGAGAAAATCCAGCCAAAGAGATTAACAAGGATAACTCAGAAATCAAAATAAAGAATTGTAAACAATAGGAAGCGTCAAAAGTATCAAATACTGCAGAGTAGTTCCTAAGACATAGGCTAGAAGTAACTACCTGATAAATGAAGTGTTAAGAATAACTGTGTACTAATAATTTCAGTGGAGTGAAAAGAACACAAGCCTAAAATACAGGTTTCTCTATCACTTTTCTAGTTGAACTCCTCAGTATAAACTCTCTACTGTTTTAGAACAATATACAGAGAAAACTTTCCCTTTCTCTCAGTAATTTCCATGGTAATTCATCTCTATCCCCTCTCAGAGTCACCAACTGCAGTACCTCAGTGTAATGGGCATTTGTTATTCTTTTTGTCTAACTGAATTCCTTCCTATGTTTGGGGAATCTGTGTCTTACGAACGTGGTAAGAAGCAGGTCTCACCTCCCATTACAGAAGAGGAAAATGCCAGATATTCTCCCTTCCATCTTCCCTTGCAGCTCAGACATACATGATCAGTGATCTACATTTCATCAATCAGATACACCAACACAAGACTTTGACCCAGGAGCTAATGATGCCGAGAATCAGGAACCTTGTAGGAGTCAGTCTCTGGAAGCAGGAGTACTTACAGCCAGATCGAGTTCCTGGCGAAACAGCTGGGACCATTGAAAAGTTGACTGCTTCGTGGCAGCAGCAGTAGCTGGAGTGGTTTCCTTGACATTTCTGAGTTAACCTTGTTGATCTTTCTGTCTAAATTTCCTTCTGCTTGTCTCTTAAATCCTGAAGTTATTTAGGATTTAATCCTTGTTTTTCTTCTTACTCTTCACATTCTGTAATTAATCACATGTGTTCACGGGTTCTACTACTGGCTAAAGCTGAATGATATTTGCATTTAATGTCTTGCCTTAGGTCTCTCTCCCAAACACTGACCCATATAGCCAGCTACCTACTTACCATCTCTACTTGATTATCCCAAGGCATTTCAACATCAACCTGTCTAGAATGGACACCGTTCTTTATCTTTCTCCTCCACCTATTTTGTGTGTGTGTGTGTTGTGCTGGCTCTGTAGTAATAAAAGCCATAACTGACACTTACTGAACGCTAACCATGTACCAGGTACTGTCTTAAGAGTCTTCTTTGACTAGGGTGCAGAACTAGTCATTCTCTATCTCAGCACTGTACACATTGTGGGTTGGATAATTCTTTGTTTTGTGTTTGTGGGTCGGGGCGGGAGGGAGTTTGTCCTGTGTATTGTAAGACATTCAGCAGCATCCCTGGCCTCTACCCACTAAATGCCAGTAGTACCCTACTAGCAATACAAGGTAGACAATAAAAAAACATCTTTCTAGACATTCACCGGCTCGAGGGTGAAATAGTCTTCCATTTAGAATCACCACATTCAATCATTCAATATTCACAACCATGCCAAGATGTGAGCACCAAGCTACGTTCTCCAGACCTCCAGAAGATTCAATTCGATCTTCTTTTAATAAATCTAGTGGTGGGGTCTAAATCAGTTTGTGTCCAAATATGCTAGTCCTGGTTTCTGTTGTTGGCTAACGTAAACCCACCTGGTGGAATTTCTCACTCCTCTTAATTCTGTTCTCACTGGAATATCAAAACATTTGCTGCATTCTCTTCGACAGCAAATCCCTGGCTCTTACATAATCAGAACCCTGATGTTAATGAGATATTCCTACACGAGCGTCAGTAGCTTGGTAGGGAGAAGTGGTTTACTCTGTTTCTCCAACCAGTAAGGCCATTTCCAAGCTTAATTAGCTTTATTCGCTGACATAGGGCCAGCGCCTCTGCAGCCCTCATTAAAGTATTATCAGTAAAATGGAAGGCACTACTGTCCCCCCCCCTTTTTTTTTTTGCGGTACGCGGGCCTCTCACTGTCGTGGCCTCTCCCGTTGCGGAGCACAGGCTCCAGATGCACAGGCTCAGCGGCCATGGCTCACGGGCCCAGCCGCTCCGCAGCATGTGGGATCTTCCCGGACCGGGGCACGAACCCACGTCCCCTGCATCGGCAGGTAGACTCTCAACCACTGCGCCACCAGGGAAGCCCTACCCCTTTTAATGAGGCAACTTCATACACTATTTTCTAAACAGTAGGTCCGAGGTAATCTCTTTTTCTCCTTAAATTTGTGGATGGCCCGTAATTGCATAGTTCGCTCATCCCTTGAGATCTCCCCTGGAAAGCCTGTTCTTGTTCTTTGAAACACTCACTTTCTCCCAGGGCATTGCCTTGGTAAGTACCTACTCACCTCTCAGAATTCTCTTGGTAAGTTATGAAGTCATGCCTACTGCCTGTTCAGAAGCAGCAGGCTGAACAAGAGACCGTCACTTTACAATACACTGTGCCTAAACATTTTCCAAGTGCTTTTATTTTATTAGAGCGTGATTAGTTAAACACATTAGTGTTTAAGTGTAATTAACACAGATGGCTGGAATTAGTGATTAGTTAAACACACGGGTTTATAATCAAACTGATGGGGCTTCCCTGGTGGCGCAGTGGTTGAGAATCTGCCTGCCAATGCAGGGGACACGGGTTCGAGCCCTGGTCTGGGAAGATCCCACATGCCACGGAGCAACTGGGCCCGTGAGCCACAATTACTGAGCCTGTGCGTCTGGAGCCTGTGCTCCGCAACAAGAGAGGCCGCGATAGTGAGAGGCCCGCGCACCGCGATGAAGAGTGGCCCCCGCTTGCCACAACTAGAGAAAGCCCTTGCACAGAAACGAAGACCCAACACAGCCAAAAATAAACAAATATAATCAAACTGATGAGCTCCCACCCTGGCTCAGCTGCCTGCTTGGCCTCGGAGAGTTTGCCTAGCGTCTTGGAGTCTCAGCCACCTCATTCATGAAACAGAGGTAATCATATAAATGTCATTGTGAGAATGAAATGAGATGAGAAAATGGTATTCAGTTAGCAAATGGTAATCATTATTATTATTGTTACTTAATTGTGTCCTTTTTCTCTACCTTACAGATGTTTGTTGGTCACTTCTTTTCTCCTTATACGTGCCTACATATAATCTTCCACAAATTCTCCAAATGCTGGCTCCTGGGACTACCCAGTCTGTGATATCAACTGTGTATGCGTTGTTGTCTGAGCCTTGGGCTTTACTTTTCTGCTGTCCTCACAATTTGCAGAGAGCATCCACAAGCATCATTTCATTTGATCTTTGACCTATGCCATTCCGCAAGGAAGGCAGCTATTATAGAACAAGAAACCACAATGTAGAGAGGACTTGAGCAGGAATCTCCTCAAGGCCTGTTGACATCTGTTTGAGCGCTCTCTCCCATGCCTCACAGACCATGACAATATCACACTTGTCTCATATGTTTTTCATAAACATATCTTTTTCATTATGTGTTAAGTGAGGGGGCTGCACTAGAGGATCACTCAGTGTTTATGCCACTTCTCACCATCTATGAGCTCACACGAGTGAGCAGAGAACATGTGGACAATTGGCACAGGATGTCATTGTGAAGCCAGATGAAAGAAAAGTCAGGACCAGATGTAGCTAAATGTCAAAAGCCTTCAAGGACACTTTGCCATGCTGCTGGCCTGACTCTCTGACACTACCCTTTATAATCAGTGACACCTATTCTACCTTCTCTCCTGTTCAGCGTAGAATCACCACTCTGACTCAGCTTTCAGTACTGCTGCCACATAACTACCTTCTCTTATCTGACCCAAGACAACACTTCATTTCCAATTCCAACCATCTGTGTTTAACTCCCCTCTGTCTACTCTGTAGGTTATTTTGTTTCTGGTTGTTTCAACTCTGGACTGGCTCCCTATCCTTACCTGCCCTCTGAACTCCAGGAAACAGGAAAACCCTAAAACCTATTCGCTAATTTCTGAGAACTATAAGAGTTGGCCTCTCTGTTTTCCTAGCATCTGGAAACTCACCTAATGGGACTTTGAATCTGAATTTTATTTATCAGGATTTCCTGGTGTGAATTCAACTGTGTAAACCCAGAGTCTTAGTGTAGAAGTATCCTAGGCAATCACTTCTTTGACAGGACTATGGCTATCACCAATTTTGAAAAGCTACAGAGATACAAACTTCCCACCTGAGGGAAAATAGTTCTTCCCTTTATTAAATCTTTAGATTTATTGCATCCTCTGATTAGAAAGAGTGGCACGTGTAAAAGAAAATTCCTTTGCTAGAAGTGGGTGAGGAACCCTACATACAAACAATGAAAACAGTAAACAAAAGATCATTATCCCTTTAGGGGGACCCAAGAACCATGGACCAGAGAATACAACTGTAAGAATTTTGTAAAATTTCTAGAACCTTTGTAACTTTCCTGGTAATGCTATTTTTGCTATTACCATCTGTTTCCCCATAGTGATTAGCACTAAACTCCTTAAAATAAAAAGGGTCTGTGTGCTTATCTCCAGGACATTAAGAAAGAAGAAAGCAGAAATATAGCTTCATATTCTGCAGGCAGGCTTGCAAGAGAAAGGTCCAGAAAGGTAGAGGGGCGTAAGCAATTTTTAAAGGAGATAAAGGTGGGATGAAACCCACTTCCTTGAAACCTATAAAAGGTTGCGGGTGGCTTCCCTGGTGGCACAGTGGTTGAGAATCTGCCTGCCAATGCAGGGGACACAGGTTCGAGCCCTGGTCTGGGAAGATCCCACATGCCACGGAGCAACTAGGCACGTGAGCCACAACTACTGAGCTTGCACGTCTGGAGCCTGTGCTCCGCAATAAGAGAGGCCGCCACGACAGTGAGAGGCCCGCACACCGCGATGAAGAGTGGCCCCCGCTTGCCGCAACTAGAGAAAGCCCTCGCACAGAAACGAAGACCCAACACAACCAAAAATAAATAAATAAATAAATAAATTTAAGAGAAAAAAAAAAGGGTGGGGGGTGAAGTGGAATCAATTTGGGCCTAAGATGGGGCTTGAGACTAGATAGAAAAAAGTCCCTTATGAGGTTTCCCCAAAATCTGTTTCAGAAATTTACCTTAAGGTGAGCAATTGAGTAGCAGAAATATACTTGAAGATGAGAGTTAGGGGCTATCCTTTCTGATATCTCTTGATATGAGAGGAAATAAGTACCTTTTTATTTAGGACAGCTTGAGTGAGAATCTTATTCCTGCAAGGCAGTAATAATTTGTGGGAATACGCCAGATTTGGTGTCAGGAGACTTCGATTCAATTCTGAATCTATCTTTCACAGGTAACATTAATTTGGTGAATTCATTCTCTTTGGACCTCAGTTTCCACATATATTAATTCATGGACTAGGACTGAACAACAGTTAAGGTTAAGTGACAGTAGCAGAAGAAGCAGAACTATCTTTATTCACAAACTACTTGATTGTCTATGTTGAAATCCTGTGGAATATATATTTCAAAAGCTACTAGAATATAAGCAAATTTACCAATGTTGTAAAATATAAGATCAATATACAAAAATCAATTTTATTCACTGTATGTTAGCAATAAATAATTGGAAGTTAAAAATGAAAAACATCATTTACAATGACACTGAAAATATGAAATACTTAGAATAATCCTGATCAAAGATCTATAAATTTTTTACACTGAAAACTACAAAATATTGCTGAAAAAAATTAAAGAAGACTTAAATAAATGGAAAGACCATGGATTAAAGGACTCACTGTTGTTACTAGGTCAATTCTCCCCAATTGATCTATAGATTCAACACGATCTCAGTTGAAATTCCAGAAGAATTTTTTTTTTAGCAGAAATTGACAAACTGATTCTAAAATTTATACGAAAATGCAAAGAATCTATTACAATCAAAACGTCTTTGAAAAAGACATAGGGAGAAAGAGTAAAAGTGAAAAATGAGATGGATACAGATACAAATGCATAAATGTAATACCAGACATTTTCAGAGGGTAGCATTACTCTCTAATACTATTCTAAGGCAGGTATTAAATTTTCTAATGCTGGGCCCCAATTAGGCCATTTAATTTGGGGTTCATGCTCTGTGGCCTGATGAAATTTAGTAAGTGGTCAGACCCAGTCTATGGTCCAGGGTTTCTCCTGCTCTGCAGTAGAATCTGATTGGAGGTGGATAGTATTTTCTTGAATTTAGTAACTGAGTAGGGCTGAGAGCAGTTTGTATCCCTATTTAAAGAGACAGTACTGAATGGCAGATGAGATTAAATTTTCTTTATATATATAAAAAAAATGTCTTTGAAAAACAATGAAGTTAGAAGTCTTACACATCCTGAATTCAAGACTTATTATAGGGCTATAATAAATCAAAAGAGCGAGGTAATGGTAGCAACATAGACAAACAGATTAAGAAAACAGAATATAATGGACAAATACACTCATAAATATGTGTTCAATTGATTTTTGACAATTGAATTCAGTAGAGCCTTTACAAAAAGTGACAGTTGAAACAATATGATATTCATATGCAAAAGAATCCACTTTGGTCCATACTT
Organism: Phocoena phocoena; assembly: GCF_963924675.1. NCBI lineage: Eukaryota > Metazoa > Chordata > Mammalia > Artiodactyla > Phocoenidae > Phocoena > Phocoena phocoena. Next base: position 49,486,791 of record NC_089232.1, read on the forward strand.
ATAAAAAAAGTTAAAAATGTATCATAGTCCTTGATGTACAACCTAAAGCTTCTAGAAAAAAAAATATGAGAGATTCTCATGAACTTGGGTTAGACAAAAATTCTTACACATAATACTAAAGTATAAGCAATAAAATAAGCTTTTAAATTTGACTTCAGGGGCTTCCCTGGTGGCGCAGTGGTTAAGACTCTGCCTGCCCAATGCAGGGGACATGGGTTTGATCCCTGGTCTGGGAAGATCCCACATGCCGCAGAGCAACTAAGCCCGTGCGCCACAACTACTGAAGCCCGCGTGCCCTAGAGCCCATGCTCGGCAACAAGAGAAGTCACCACGATGAGAAGCCCTCGCACCGCAACGAAGAGTAGCCCCCGCTCACCGCAACTAGAGAAAGCCCGCGCGCAGCAACGAAGACCCAATGCAGCCAAAAATAAATAAAAGAATTAATTAATTAAAAAAGCAAACAAAGTGTGGCACTGCCATTGTGTAGCTATGTGACTTGAGAAAGTTACACTGTGCTCAGTTTCCTCATTTGTAAAATGGGGTAATAATATTACCACATACGATCATTGTGTTCTTGAAATAAGTTGTATTTGCAGAGTACTTAGACCTGCACTAGCATATAGTAAACACTATATAAGGTTTTGTTAAATAAATAAAATACTGTAGAAAAATCTATTCCAGCTAAAATGTGTGGTGATGGGGCTGATAAAAAGCAAGGCTATCCAGGGAGAATGACTAAGGTGATAAGACTGAAAAAACCGGGAGACTTATTTGAAAGTCCCTATGATAAGAATCAGATATTTGGTTATCTTTTCTCCTCTCTGACCCTTGTCAGGAGATGGTTGGGTTTATTTCCTAGAAAAATGGAACCAGACGGGCTCTGGAGGCAAATATGTTAGGCTTAAAATGGGCAAGGATGATCAGTTGGATTGAAACAAGGGGATGAAGTGAAAGCTCACGGTATAATGACTGTGTAGACCCTTCCCCCACTGCTCCAAAAAAACTTCCAGGAAACCAAGCTTACACAATGTAGGTAAGAGAGAAGGGAATCCTTCCCCAGAGAAACTGAACCACACAAAGGATAAAATATTTGGGCACATCTAGTGATAAACCAGTGACCATAAAACTTTCTTACAAGTGATGTCCACCAAGAACAAGTCCACCATCCACACAGAACTTCCAAACCATGTTTTGGTGTTCCTACCTTAAATAGGAATGGATAGACAAAAATCACCAGGCATTTGAGGAAAGCCTTCACTGTGAAGGAGAGACCAAAACAAACAGATAAAAAGAAAATAGAGATGATTCAGGAAACAGAACAAACCTTTTAAAACATCACATTCACATAACAAGAACAGGATACTATAAACAGGAATAATTGGGACGGTGGGGGCAGAGCTCTTTGAATCTAAAAGCTTTATTTTAGTATTATTTTTGTTTTGCGGTACGTGGGCCTCTCACTGTTGTGGCCTCTCCTGTTGTGGAGCTCAGGCTCCGGACGCGCAGGTTCAGTGGCCATGGCCATGGCTCAGCGGCCATGCTGCTCCGCGACATGTGGCATCCTCCCGGACAGGGGCACAAACCCGTGTCCCCTGCATCGGCAGGCGGACTCTCAACTACTGCGCCACTAGGGAAGCCCCTAAAAGCTTTATTTTTGTCTTAGGTCAGCTACCTTGGAAGTGTAATCAAATGGGACCTTACAGGGCTTTCCCAGGTCAGATCCCCACCATGTCCTCCACCTGCCTCTTGTCTATAGAAAACTTTAGCCTTCCAGGCCTTCCCCGAATTCCAAAGAATAAATTTAATCAGAGAGGTGAGAAAATGCACAAAGGAAGGAAAACAGTCAAGCAAGACAAAATAATAATAGTTTAGCCATCAAATAAAGTCAAGGCCACTTAGCTCCTCCTCAAGGGCTATAGAAAATATTCTGAGCCATGTCCTTTGAGTTGTTTTGCAGATACTGAACCCGCACCAGGTGGAAGAAGTTAACTGGATGCTGCCCACAAGCACGTAGACCCCAGATCAGCTGGAATCAGAAGGTTGATGATTTTGACTCCCGATTACCTGATTACTTCACCACCAAACAATCAAAAGAATGCCCACGAGATGATCACGTACCTCACAACACACCTCCATCACCCCATCTTTAGGAACCTTTCCCTGAAAGCCATCGGGAGATTGGGCCTTTTGAGCACTAGCTGCCCTGGACTCCTTGCTTGGTGCCCTGCAATAAACGTGCGCTTTCCTGCACCACAACCCAGTGTCAGTAGATTGGCTTTACTGCGGGGAGGCAATCGGACCTAAGTTTGGTTTGGTAACAGAAGTAGAGCCTGAGATGGGGATTCTTGTTCCAGTGATAGACTGAGGGAGAGTTTTGGGGAGAGAGGAGAGAACCAGGATAGGTCAGGGCAAGAAACCTACACAAGAATCTGGTCTCAACTGGAAACTTCCTTCAGTCTAGGTGACAGTGAAAAATGTAGACTACACACTACCCTACCCACTCAATCCCATTTGAACAAGCATCGAGCCTGTTTACTCTCACGACTGTCAGTTACTGTCTGAGTTCTGAGCCCTGCATAGCCACTCAGAAGAGGCAGCTCCTGGTTAGCCAGGACAGCTCTCTAGAGAATGGGATGCTATGAGTTATCAGTCCACACCCCCAGCAACTAGGGGATGGCAGCGTGGGCTGGTAAAGAGCGTACTACCCGAATGCAACTTTCTCATTCATTTTCCCCATATAGAGAGTCTAATTTTATCCTTCCCTAGTAACTCTTAATAGTCCAACTTCCTTCAAACACACTACGCAAATAATGTTTTTTGAAATGATCTAAGTTATTTAGGCAATTTTGACTTTAGCTTTTGAAAAATTTAAACAAATAACAGCAAGACTGGCTTGCAATAAACCTCCAACAAGTATATGGCAACTCTTAGGCTAACACCTGGCATCAGCCTCCTTTCACTTCTATTTTTATAGTTTGGATTATATAACTGAGGAAGTTTCACTTAAATCTTCTTCCACTTTCATTGTATTAATAGAAGTTCTAGAAAAAATGGTGAAAGGAGAATTATCAAAGAAATGATATGAGAAAAATTTCCACAGTGAAAGCCATATAACTCCAGATTAAAAATGCCCACTGAGTGTCCAGTGAAATGAATGAAAAACGACCCACACAAAGGCGCATCATGAAATCTTAGAATACTGGGGATAAAGAAAAGGTTCTAAAGTTTTGGGACAGAAATCTAGAGCTATTTTTATAAGCCTTTTGGCACTATTTTACTTTTTTAAACTACAAGTCATAACAGTAATAACACAATATACAGGTTCCTGAAAGACCTTACATTCCACAAAATTGATCACTAAAAATAATAGGGCTCATGAAGAAAAATATGGTTGGGGAAGACAGCTCAAAAATTAGGCAGATTTGTTCATCGAAGCACCAAAAAAAACCTCAGTAAAATCCTAATAACACCCACACATATTTTGCAAGTTAGTGTGGGGAAATAGGACAGCAGAGTGTGAAATTAGCAAAATGTCCAACTAAAAGCTATATCCAGAGTGTCTATTCAAAAAGTAGTAGGCCAGGCCAAGCCATGGCAGAGATGATGTGATGACGCATCTTTAAATCTTTTTATTATGTAATACATAAGGGCACAGAATTTTGGTGAAAAAAAGACTCTCATAGATTTTGGTCCAATGCCCCAGTCTGGCGAGCACTTGGTGTCGTAAAAGTGTAGAAGCAGGTCCACTGAGTGACACCAGGTGACATCACACACACTCATTTAGAACAGGGGATCCTAATCCCCTTCCTCTTTATATGTCTAAAACCATTTCTTTTAAATGAGGGTCTATGTTAAGTGAATATAGAAATAGTAAGAGGACAGAAGCCTGGGTTTCAGCCCAAGCTTTGCCACCAACTAGCTATGTTCTCATTCTCTAGACAGTGTTCCTCAACCAGGGGTAATTCCCACCCCCAACACACCTAGGGGATTTTTTATGGTTACAGCTGGTGGGGCGGGAGGAAGTGGGTAGGGGGAGATGGAGGGGTACTACTGCTACTTAGTGGGAAAACAGCAGGGATCCCACAGTACAAGGGACAGCCCCTCCCAACAAAGAATCATCCTCCCAACCCCTGCAAAGTATCAGGACTGCAGAAGTTGAAAAACTCTGTGCCAGGATAATAAAATGCTGTCCTTATTTCCATAACCAGATCCCAGATCCAGGAGAAGGGCTAGAAATCACAGGGAAGCTCTTCCTTAAAATTGAAGTCTTTCACAAGTGGGTTGGGATGGCTGATAACAGTAAGCTTTCTTCCCCTGGAAATTTTCAAACACAAGCTGAATGATGACACTGCTGGGCTCTTTGGAGGCCACCTCCACCTTGGAAGCGTTTAAAGTAAAATACTTAGGGTTCCTTCCAACACGGAACCCTTAGGAAAGACAGACAAGATGGGAAGCCCTGAAAGGTGAATCGAGTAACATGCAATAAAGTTCTGACAGAACTCACAGATCCACTAGCACATAAATACTAGAAAACACTGTCCCCAGGTAAAAACATAGACGTCCATAGGATTGTGAGATTGTTTTCGTTTTTCCTTGGGACAGCATGATTCCTACCCCCATCTTATATCAACTGTGCACAGTCCTCACCCCAGTACAAAATATTTTTTTCACTCAGGGTCTTTAATTAAATAAGTTTAGAAAGTATAGAAATTGGAAAAAAGGAATAAAACAAAAAGGACAGGGGAATATAATTTTTTTTAAGTTCCTTTGATTAAGACTGTAAATGGTGACTATAGCCCTCTCCTGGGAAATACTGAAAGAGAAAGGGGAAAGATAACTTTCATGGGGCTTCCCTGGTGGCGCAGTGGTTGAGAGTCCGCCTGCCGATGCAGGGGACACAGGTTTGTGCCCCGGTCCGGGAAGATCCCGCATGCCGCAGAGCAGCTGGGCCCATGAGCCATGGCCAATGAGCCTGCGCTCCACAACGGGACAGGCCACAACAGTGAGAGGCCCGTGTACCGCAAAAAAAAAAAAAAAAAAAAAAAAAAAAAAGATAACTTTCATGGTTCAGATCAGGGGTTCAATCTTACCAGCGGCTTTGATGTTTTTTTAGTTTTTTCTTAGATGTGAAAGATCTCTTGGGAAGGGAGCAAGACCAAAAATGGGGAGCAGATATTAACCGGTAGCATTTAAGATTTTAAGCTGAGTAATCCTGTGTCTTAGGGGTATTGGGGCGTATTTAAGATTGCCAATTTTATGGTCTTAATAAGTGTTAGCTCATGTTTATTTCATTATAGATTTAAAAAAATATTTTGATACTTTCTAATGTTCTGGCTTGGATACATGCTTAAGCTATTAGTATAGAATATTGCCGTGTGTGTGTGTGTGTGTGTGTGTGTGTGTGTGTGTGTGTGTGTGTGTGTGTGTGTGTGTTTGTCTGTGTCTGTGTTGCCTGACAGTGGTTATCAAGAAATGATTCCATGTCCCTCAGTGAAGTTAGCTGTGCTAACAGATACTACCTGCTAGGTTCAGGGACAGCTTTTCCTGATACTTAATAACAATTTCTTTTCATTTAACATTTTTAATGAAAAATAATGTAGGAGTTAAAATTGGGAGAAGAGTACATTTGTACCATAATTGGCTTCAAACCTACCAATTAAACATCATGTGAATTAAAGTTTTATGTGTTTTTAATTGTCCTTTCAATAAGTGAAGAGTACAGCTTGTCTGTTAACTATACAATAAATTATTTAACTATTGGATTTAGTCCTGAATTTCATAGATGTTAATTACCTGGAGAGGAAGCAGAGAGATGACAAAGGAGGACCCTCAGGAAAGTATGATCAAGAGGAGGCTATGGGGGCTTCCCTGGTGGTGCAGTGGTTGGGGGTCCACCTGCTGATGCAGGGGACACGGGTTCGTGCCCTGGTCTGGGAAGATCCCACATGCGCGGCGCGGCTGGGCCCGTGAGCCGTGGCCGCTGAGCCTGCGTGTCCGGAGCCTGTGCTCCGCGACAGGAGAGGCCACAACAGTGAGAGGCCCGCGTACCACAAAAAAACAAAAAAAAAAAAAAAAAAGAGGAGGCTATGTCTGTCCTTCTCCTCAGTGAGAGAAGACATCTAATCACACGATGGTACTTGTGTAATTATAAAGTAATCAAAGTTGTGATTAGGACTGACCATAGAATGGACATTAACAAGTCTCTCTAAAAAATAACTCAAGTTTCAGGCCATAGATTGTAGGCTGCTGTACTGAAATAGGATCCAGTTGTGTACCAATTCAAAATATTTCCTTAGCAATGGTTCAAATTTGACTGAAAATAAGAAAGTAGGTTGCCTAGTTTTCATATTGCTAAATAAAATCCCTCTTTGGAATGCATCCCAAGCCTGCTGGTGATTTGCAAAGTGCAGACGAAATAACAAGAGAAGAGGACGTTAACCAGCTTCTTCCCAAGACCTGAGAAGCACAAAGACAATTTGTAATTATTCATCCATCCAACCTACCTCCCATTTACTGAGCATCTCTTAATTCGAGGCACTGAGCCAGGCACTGGCTGCACATGGTTGTGAGTAAGATGTTACCTTGGCTGGTTGAAGGTGGAGGCCACAGCTACAATTAGTTCTACCCTAAGCAAATGCTCACCTCACATTCACTTCACTCAAAGGGCATCTTCTCAGGACTCACTCTGGAAGAAAAACTAAAGGAGAATATGGATCTTGTAAGTTGTATCCAAGCACCCTTTATTTTTAAATCCTAGGTGTTATTTTTGATGTGATATTCATTTCACTGTGCTTGGAAAGAAGACCTTGTAATTCTTTAGACAAGCCTGTCAGCTGCAGCTTTATTATGAAACCACAGTGAATCCCATATACACTATCATTAAAGCGTACTGTGAAATGATTTAGTGGCAGGTCTTGAAAGACAAGGGGAAGACATTGGCAGAAAAGGAGTGATGATGATGTGTGACTTGGTGATCCCCGAACTGTTAAACTAGATAATAAGACCAGTACAGTCCCCTTGATAAACTCAATTCCCTGAGTCTCCTGCTGGCTGCATTCGTTATATCAGCTGGGGACATTGCTTTAATGACACCTGCAAGGCTTAATACTCTGTAGATTAGAAACCACGCCGTACCTATGGGACTGTCCACACCTCGCCAGAATAGACAGAGCTTTCAGAAATCAGGAGAGATGTCAACTGGGCCTGGTGCTGAGGAGGGGCACAGAAACACCAACAGAGGCGCATCTCCCATCATCATTTCTCATTTTCCCATCTGCCTCTCAGCATTGGAATAATTGATTAGAGATAGAAGAAATCTGGGGCAGCTGCTGAAAGAAAAATCAGGCCTTGCTTAATAAGGCTGATGGGCTCCTGGTTGAAAGAAGTAGCCCCAGTAGAATTAATAGCTCAAGTCTTGTTTACTAGTCCTTTTACTGCAATGAGTCCTATCATCATCTATTGTTTCTATACTACTGTACCCTTTCTGCTCTGATATTTGATATTTCTCTGAATGAGTTGACCTCCATGCTCTGGCTTTTTTTCTTCCATTTAGCCTTCTTAAATAGGCTTGGTCTCCCATTTCATCTGGATCTGATTTTCCCCCATATATTTATACACATTTCTTTCTGAATTTTTAAAAATCACTTATCCATCATCTGCCTACCACACTGTTTCCTTTCTTCCTTTTACTTCCATAGAGTTTCAACAAGACATATTAGTGAGGGTGTCTAGTATTGTGCTTGGCCGTATTTAGAGTCACTCTCTGGAAGCTTCTTCCTTCCTCTCCTACCCCTAGCCTATATTAGTGGGTCTTCTCTCTCCAGACGAGAGTTGACAATGGTCCATGCCCTGTGGACCAAATCTGGCCCACCACCCCTTGTTATAAATGAAGTGGTACTGGCACACAGTCATGCCCATTTGCTTATGCTTTGTCTACGGCTGCTTCCATGCTATGACCGAGTTGCATGCTTATATCAGGGATCGTAGGGCCCTCAGAAAAAGTTTGTGGACCTCTGCTCTAGACAAAGTCTTTTTAGAAGTTCCATTCCTTTCTGCATTAGGCTGCTCTTCTTAGTTAGGCAAAGATCACAAGGTTAGGAAACTCAGTCAGAAATAATATCAAACTAAAGATGCCAGTTGGTTTCATTTAACTTTATAGAAGGATGGTCTCCATTCTCAGATAATTAAAGTCCCTATTATCTCCCAAATGTAACAATACATTTTTTTCTGCCTTTACCATATCCTAAAATTAAAAGTTGCTTTTCTATTCATTTATTAAACCAAGCTCAAGTGCCCCCATTTCCATTAGAACTTTCTGATTGCTTCTGATTGTTTAGAACATTTCCCCCCTTTTAAGACACAGCCTTCCGCATCGCACCAGCTCACCTGTCTCTGCTTCCCTTCTCCTGACTGCCTCATCCATTAGCCTTCCTGCCTCTTGTGATTTATGGTTTAGCAATATAGTTTTTTATTGCTTGAGAATGACTTTGTAGGTTTCTTTTCACTCTGAGTGCATTTTCCAATGAAACACACATAGTGCTTCACCTAAGATGGATTCTGGAAAATAAAAATGTCTCCATCTCCTTCCATGAATGAATATCCTATTCTAGTCTTTCCTAGTATCCCTGAGATTTCTATATTGCCCATTGGTTCAGAAATAGCATCTCCAATAGATGAAAATGAAGAGATAATACAGACTGGGGAACTACATAGTATTTTGTTTACTTGAAATAGTTTACAAAATTTAAAAATTGTAAGCATTTGATTAAAATCTGTATTCCCAGTTTCTCTCGAAAAATCAGAAAATCTAGCACCACCAAAATTTCCATGTCACTTCAACCAGCTGGAGCTCCACAACCCTGCCGCCTTTGAAGAGTCATGTGCTTTCTGATCTCCAGTTCACCATAGTTCTCACGCTCCTCTTAGCCTGTGCTGGGCCAGCTTCATCACTGTGTTGCCTACTCATTCCCCATAGGCATTTAATTTGTGATTCCTGATCTAAACCAAATATCCAAGGGACATGAACATTTGACTGAAGAGCTACACACAGGTGGTTAACAGTAATAGCTTAATATAACTGGAAATGGAGGTAATATAATGGAGGAAATGGCAAATGCATGGAATTATATTCCAGATATATCATTTTACAGCCTGTATTGCTAAAATACTAACAAAGAAAAAACAAACAAACAAACTAACCTTGGAGCTTTGATAGTCTGTGGGTAACCAAGACCAAGCTAAGCCCTAGATTAGGTAAGTACATAGTGAAGTGGGTGTTATGGCCTGAATTGTTTTCCCTCAAAATTCATATGCTGGAACCCTATGCCCCAGTATCTCAGAATGTGACTGTGTTTGGAGACAGGGCCTTTAAAGAGGTGATTAAGTTAAATGAGGCTGTTAGAAGGGGCCCTAATCCAATCTGACTGGCGACTCGTAAGAGAAGAAAATCTGGACACACAAAAGGACACCAGGGGCATGCGTACACTGGGGGACTACCACACGAAGAGGCAGCAAGAGGGTGACTGTCTGCAAACCAAGGAGAGAAACCTCAAAAGAAACCAAACATGCCAACATCTTGATCCAGAACTGTGAGAAAATACATTTCTGTTGTTTATGCCATCTGATCTGTGGTATTTTGTTATGGCAGCCCTAGCAAATAAATACAGCGGGGTGCCTACAATAGTCTCCTCCTTGGCCTTATACAATATTTTTCTCTCACTCTCCTATAACTGAAAAGTCCCATGGTCACTTGTCTCCTCTCACACTCATGGAAGACATTCTCACAGCCTATGATACATTCCCCTCTCCACACTGTTCACCAAAGCAGGCCTACCTGCACATTTTTGCAAGGTCATGATTGCCAAGATGCCACAGCTACCCAATATGATTTATCTCTGGGAGACAGAGAATGGAGACTGAGGGAATGTAACAAGCAGCTATTGATTCTTGCAAGTTTAACCCAGAAATACACAGCAAAACAAGGTCCATCAATTATTTCATTGCTACTTCTGAGTTACTTTTTCTGTTGATGCTCCTAAAATATCACGTATCTTTAACTTTGTAATACTTTCTTGTCCAGAAGAACCAATTGTTGACGACCCCTTTCTTAGCAATCATAACTCTACCTTTTAATTAGTTTTTGTCAATATTTATTGATTAAAATAATTTAAATATTTATTAGAAGTTTTACATTTTAATTTACTCACAGTTGCCAATATTTTCCTTAAACATTTGTGCTTCCGCGTCTTGTTTCAGAAAAACTTACTATGGCTGATTCTGTTGGGGGCCTCCAATATCCATTCTACCTTTCTGCCTTAGTAACAGAATTCCAGTTTTTAGCCGGACATATTGCCGTTCAGCGAAAAGACTACGATTCCCAGTCCTTTTTAAAAAATTTTTTAATATATTTTTATTGGCATATAACTGCTTCACAATACTGCACTAGCCTCTGTCCCACAGCAAAGTGAATCAGCCATATGCATACATACATCCCCATATCCCCTTCCTCTTGAGTTTCCCTCCCACCCTCCCTATCCCACCACTCTAGTTCATCGCAAAGCTCCGAGCTGATCACCCTGTGCTATGCTGCTGCTTCCCACTAGCTAACTATTTTACATTTGGTAGTGTATATATGTCAATGCTACTCTCACTTCGCCCAGCTTCCCCCTCCCTTCTGTGTCCTCAAGTCCATTCTATATGTCTACGTCTTTATTCCTGCCCTGCCACTGGGTTCATCAGTACATTTTTTTTTTTTAGATTCCATATATATGCGTTAGCATACAGTATTTTTCTCTTTCTGACTTACTTCACTCTGTATGACAGACTCTAGGTCCATCTACCTCACTACAGATAACTCAATTTCGTTTCATTTTATGGCTGAGTAATATTCCATTGTATATATGTGCCACATCTTCTTTATCTATTCATCTATTGATGGACACTTAGGTTGCTTCCATGTCCTGGCTATTGTAAATAGAGCTGCAATAAACATTTTGATACATGACTCTTTTTGAATTATGGTTTGCTCATGGTATATGCCCTGTAGTGGGATTGCTGGGTCATATGGTAGTTCTATTTTTAGTTTTTTAAGGAACCTCCATACTGTTCTCCATAGTGGCTGTATCAACTTACATTCCCACCAATAGTGCAAGAAGGTTCCCTTTTCCCTCCACCCTCTCCAGCACTTATTGTTTGTAGAGTTTTTGATGACGCCGCCCATTTTTTAATTGGATTGTTTGTTTTTTTGATATTGAGCTCTATGAGTTGTTTGTATATTTTGGAGATTAATCCTTTGTCCATTGTTTCATTTGCAAATATTTTCTCCCATCCTGAGGGTTGCCTTTTTGTCTTGTTTATGGTTCCCTTTGCTGTGCAAAAGCTTTTAAGTATAATTAGGTCCCATTTGTTTAATTTTGTTTTTATTTTCATTACTCTAGGAGGTGGGTCAAGAAGATCTTGCTGTGGTTTAGTTCAAGGAGTGCTTTTCCTATGTTTTCCTCTAAGAGTTTTATAGTATCTGGTCTTACATTTAGGTCTTTAATCCATTTGGATTTATTTTTGTGTATGGTGTTAGGTAGTGTTCTAATTTCATTCTTTTGCATGTAGCTGTTCAGTTTTCCCAGCATCACTTATTGAAGAGGCTGTCTTTTCTCCATTGTATATTCTTGCTTCCTTTGTCATAAATTCGGTGGCCGTATGTGCTTGGGTTTACCTCTGGGCTTTCTATTCTGTACCATTGATCTATATTTGTTTTTTGTGCCAGTACCATATGGTCTTGATTCCTGTATCTTTGTAGTATAGTTTGAAGTCAGGAAGCCTGATTCCTCCAGCTCAGTTTTTCTTTCTCAAGATTGCTTTGGCTATTTGGGATCTTTTGTGTTTCCACAAGAACTGTAAAATTTTTTGTTCTGATTCTGTGAAGAATGCCATTGGTAATTTGATAGGGATTGCAAAGAATCTGTAGCTTACTTTGGGTAATATAGTCATTTTCACATTACTGATTCTTCCAATCAAAGAACATGGTATATTTCTCCATCTGTTTATGTGATCTTTGATTTCTTTCATCAGTGTTTTCTAGTTTTCTGAGTACAAGTCTTTCACCTCCTTAGGTAGATTTCATCCTAGGTATTTTATTCTTTTTGTTGCAATGTTAAATGGGATTGTTTCCTTAATTTCTCTTTCTGATTTTTCGTTATTAGTGTATAGGAATGCCAGAGATATCTGTGCATTAATTTTGTATCCTGCAACCTTACCAAATTCATTGATTAGTTCTAGTAGTTTTCTGGCAGCATCTTTAGGATTTTCTATGTAGAGTATCACGTCATGTGCAAACAGTGACAGTTTTACTTCTTCTTTTCCAATTTGTATTCCTTTTATTTCTTTTTCTTCTCTGATTGCCATGGCTAGAATTTCCAAAACTATGTTGAATAAGAGTGGCAAGAGTGGACATCCTTGTCTTGTTCCTGATTAGTGGAAATGGTTTCATTTTTTCACCATTGAGAATGATGTTGGCTGTGGGTTTGTCATATATGGCCTTTATTATGTTAAGGTAACTTCCCTCTATGCCGACTTTCTGGAGAGTTTTTATCATAAATGGCTGTTGAATTTTGTCGAAACCTTTTTCTGCATCTACTGGGATGATCATACGGTTTTTATTCCCTAATTTGTTATTGTGGTGTATCACATTAATTGATTTGCATATATTGAAGAATCCTTGCATCCATGGGATATATGTCACCTGATCATGGTGTATGATCCTTTTAATATGTTGTTGGATTCTGTTTGCTAGTATTTTGTTGAGGATTTTTGCATATATTTTCATCAGTGATATTGCTCTATAATTTTCTTTTTTGTGATATCTTTTTCTGGTTTTGGTATCAGGGTAATGGTGACCTCATAGAATGAATTTGGGAGTGTTCTTCCCTCTGCAATTTTTGGGAAGGTTTTGAGAAGGATCAGTGTTAGCTCTTCGCCAAATGTTTGATAGAATTCACCTGTGAAGCCATCTGATCCAGGACTTTTGCTTGTTGGAAGATTTTTAATTACAGTTTCTATTTCATTACTTGTGATAGATCTGTTTATATTTTCTAATTCCTCCTGGTTCAGTCTTGGAAAATGTACCTTTTCCAAGAATTTGTCCATTTCTTCATGGTTGTCCATTTTATTGGCTTAGAGTTGTTTGTAGTAGTCTCTTATAATCCTTTGTATTTCTGCAGTGTCAGTTGTGATTTCTCCTTTTTCGTTTCTAATTTATTGATTTGCATCCTCTCCCTCTTTTTCTTGATGAGTCTGGTTAAAGGTTTATCAATTTTATTTATCTTCTCAAAGCACCAGCTTTTAGTTTTATTGATCTTTGCTACTGTTTTCTTCATTCCAATTTCATTTATTTCTGCTCTGATCTTTATGATTTCTTTTCTTCTACTGCCTTTGGGTTTTCTCTGTTATTCTTTCTCTAGTTGCTTTAGGTGTAGCGTTAGATTGTTTGAGATATTTCTTGTTTCTTGAGGTGAGATGAATTGCTATAAACTTCCCTCTTAGAACTCCTTTTGCTGCTTCCCATAGGTTTTGGATCATCGTGTTTTTGTCGTCATTTGTTTCTATGTATTTTTAAAATTTCTTCTTTGATTTCTTCAGTGATCTCTTGGTTACTTAGTAGTGCACTGTTTAGCCTCCATATATCTGTGTTTTTCACAGTTTTTTTTTTTTTCCTGTAATCGATTTCCAATCTCATAGCATTGTGGTCAGAAAAGACACTTCATACAATTTCAATTTTCTTAAATTTACCAATGCTTGATTTGTGACCCAAGATGTGATCTATCCTGAGAATGTTCCAGGCGCACTTGAGAATAGAGTGTATTCTGCCACTTTCAGGTGGAATGTTCTATAAAAATCAATTAAATCTATCTGGTCTATTGTGTAATTTAAAGCTTGTGTTTCCTTATTTGTTTTCTCTTTGGATGATCTGTCCATTGGTGTAAGTGGGGAAGTCCCCTACTATTATTGTGTTACTGTTGATTTCCCCTTTCATGATTGTTAGCATCTGCCTTATGTATTGAGGTGCTCCTACGTTGAGTGTATAAACATTTATAATTGTTATATCGTCTTCTTGGATTGATCCGTTGATCATTATGTAGTGTCCTTCCTTATCTCTGTCTTTATTTTAAAGTCTATTTTATCTGATATAAGCATTTCTATTCAGCTTTCTTTTGATTTCCATTTGCATGGAATATCTTTTTCCATGCCTTCACTTTCAATCTATCTGTATACCTAGGTCTGAAGTAGACAGCATATATATGGGTCTTGTTTTTTTATCCATTCAACCAGTCTGTGTCTTTTGGTTGGGGCATTTAATCCATTTACGTTTAAGGTTATTACTGATATGTTTGCTCCTATTACCATTTTCTTAATTGTTCTGGGTTTGCTTTTGTGGGTCTTTTCCTTCTCTGTGTTTCCCACCTAGAGAAATTCCTTTAGCGTTTGTTGTAAAGCTGGTTTGGTGGTGCTGAATTCTCTTAGCTTTTGCTTGTTTGAAAAGCTGTTTATTTCCCCATTGAATCTGAATGATATCCTTGCTGGGTAGAGTAATCTTGGTTGTAGGTTTTTCTCTTTCATCACTTTAAGTATATCCTGATACTCCCTTCTGGACTGCAGAGTTTCTGCTGAAAACTCAGCTGATAACCTTATGGGGTTTCCTTTGTATTTTTTGTTTTTCCCTTGCTGCTTTTAATATTTTTTTGTTTGTACTTAATTTTTGATAGTTTGATTAATACGTGTCTTGGCACGTTTCTCTTTTGGTTTATCCTCCATGGGACTCTTTGCACTTCCTGGACTTGATTGACTATTTCCTTTCCAATGTTAGGGAAGTTTTTGATTATAATCTCTTCAAATATTTTCTCAGACCCTTTCTTTTTCTCTTCTTCTTCTGGGACCCCTATAATTCGAATGTTGTTGCGTTTAGTGTTGTCCCAGATGACTCTGAGATTGTCTTCACTTCTTTTCATTCTTTTTTCTTTATTCAGCTCCTTGATGGTTATTTCCACTATTTTATCTTCCAGGTTACTTATCCGTTCTTCTGCCTCAGTTATTCTGTTATTGATTCCTTCTAGTGTATTTTTTTCATTTAAGTTATTGTGTTGTTCATCTCTGTTTGTTGGTTCTTTAGTTCTAGATCTTTGTTAAACAGTTCTTGTATTTTCTCAATCTATGCTTCCATTCTATTTCCGAGATTTTGGATCATCTTTACTATCATTACTCTGAATTCTTTTTCAGATAGATTGCTTATTTGCTCTTCATTTATTTGGTCTTGTAGGTTTTTACCTTGCTCCTTCATCTGTGACTTTTTTTTTGCCATCTCATATATATATATATATTTTTTTCATGAGTGGGATTGTGTTCCTGTCTTACTAGTTGTTTGGCATGAGGCTTCCAACACTGAAGTTTGTAGGCTGTTGGGTAGAGCTGGGCCTTGGTGCTGAGATAAGCACCTCTGGGAAACCTCACTCTGAGGAATATTCCCTGGGGTCTGAGTTTCTCTTTCAGTTCAGTGGTTTGGATTCAGAAATCCCATCGCAGGAGCTTTGTCCCAGCTCATGAACCAAGATCCTGCTAGCAACGTGCGGTGGCAAAAAAAAAAAAGGAGAAAGGGAAGAACAATAGCAAAGCAAAGAATAAAGTTAGACTAGGCAACTAATAGATATGTTAGAAAGAATATAAAAATATAGATGAAACAACAACCAGAAGGTAAAACAGAACCACAATAGTAAAAAAGAGGGGGAAAAAAATGTGGAAAAGACCTTGGCTGTGGAGGGCAGGGCCTAAGCAAGGGTGGGGTTTGGGCAGTGGGCGAGGCCTATGCTTAGGACCCACAGGGCTGGAAAAGGCCCTGGGGGGTGTGAGGGTGGGGCTTAGGCTCAATGGAACAGAAGGGGCCCAGGTGTGCCTCCTGCCTCTGGTCTCAGAGGAAGGCAGTCCCCACCTGGGAGTCCAGCATGCTTCCTGGGCTCAAGTGTGTGGGGCAAATGCCCCCTGCTCCTCTCCCACTCCTCTGGTCCTGGAGGGCCCCTGATGCCTGCCTCTCCTGCTCACCCTCAACCTCCTTCCTATGTCCCCAGGACCCACGTGTCCTGGAGGGGGCTTTGGAGGGTGGGAGACCCAACCTGGGAGCTCAGCAGGCTTCCCGAGCTTGAGTGGGCCAGGGATATGCTAGGTGTGCTCCCCCGATCTGAGCCCCCAAGGGTCCCTCCAAGCGTGGGAACCCCTCCCCCACCCAGGCACCCCTCAGTGGTGCCAGTCCTGTCTGGCCTCCACTTCTCCTCCCCCTCAGTCACCCCCTGTCCTACCAGTTCGCCTGGTGGTTCCTCCTGTCACCTTGGGTGTAGAGGTCCCCCATCAGCGTCCTGCAGGTGCCCTAGTTGTGGGGAGATGTGAACTCCATGTCTTCCCACACTGCCATCTTGACTCCTATACCCTTTAACTTACTCCTGACTCAGAAAAACTGACCTGGACTTTCCTCTCCAGATTCACTCATTCTTCTGCTAACATGTGAAGGTGACTATGGCTTGTTCAACAAGGGCCTCTTTTAGCAGGCACAAGGGAGGTTGCTGGATAAATGTTCATGGTATGTAGTCTGCACAGTGGAAACAAATAGTCAACTTGGCCTTTCAGCTTACAGAAATCAGAACACAATCTTCCCAGCCACATATGTTTTTGCACTGCTGCAATAACATCACATGCTTCTTTGCACGGTTGGGTGATAATCCCAAAAGAGAACCAGCTTCTTGGAGACAGAGATTAATTTTTTTCCTTTATATGTCTCATTGACTATGTTACTGGAACTTGACATTCTATTAGACGTTCATTAGTATTGTTGATGGTTTTGCCCTGGTTAAAAGGCAGTTCCCCTTGGAATACCTTATCTAAGCTTTTATATTAATTAACATTATCCAACATGACAGTTAACTAAAGACAGTTTGGAGTTTACACAGAGAAGTTTCTTTTAGAAGAAGGCACACCCAATGGGGTGGCAGATGGGAGAGATCTGACTGGTTGTCCAGGGAACAGCAGAAGGGAGGAAATCAGGCCCAAGTTGGAAAATGCCACTAATAAGGAAAATGGGAAGGAAATCAGCAATATCATCATACTGCTGAAGGAGGGCTCTGTATGGAAAAATCTAACTGGGGGTCTCACGTGGGTAGAGACAGACATTGGTTTTCTAGGGTTTTGTCTATTTAAGGACATCCTCAGATCTAATGGTTCTGCCACCTGACCAGAATCAGTTCTATTATTTACAGTTTTCTTGTTTAAAATAAATGTAATCTATAAACATCTGAACTTGCATAAAAGTTACAAAAAGGTATATTATTCACTTTGTGAAATAAGTATTTGTCTTTGCAAGATTTACAATAGGTCTCCTCTAGAATATACGCTCATCTATTACAATTTCAGATGCATCTCCATGTGATTACAAGATTTTCCAAAACCACAAATGTGACTTTAGCAAACCCTAAGTGCAAAATATATAATGCCACTTGTAAGTATGTATATATTTTAAGTATGTTAACATACACAAACTCCAAACAACATATAAGTGTACACATTCACACATGTACGCTTACACACGTGCACAAATTCATGCCAACCGCTTCTCTTTAGGTTTTAATTAAAGTGCCAATCCCAAAGATTAATGATTTTCAGGAATAGGCACTGAAAAAAGAAATAAAAGGGCCAGTGGCATTTTGACAGATGACAGTGTGCCAGGGATGCATGGCCCAAGTTTTACTAGAATAAATCACCTTCATGCTAGTATTTACCCTTGACTCCATTTCCCTACCAAATTGGTTCTGGGAGGAATGCTTGCTTAGGCAGAGGTCAGATGCAAGGAATAGAGACCCATCATCTCCAAAATCTTCCTTGATCCTAAGTAAAGCAATAAGAACCAAAGACTTATCCATCACTAATAATTAAACATTTAACGAACTGGCTCAAAGTCTTAGTTTTCCTTTCTAGCTCTTGTCCTCACTATGGACACCCGAGCCAAGGGAGTATGTTAAACCAATGAGAACAGATCACATCTGGGGGAAAAGACAAAGGAGATGCATCCTTCAAAAAGCACATTTCATTTTTAGATTTCAATTCCTCTTCCACCGCCAGTGTTGTTACACAGAGTCTGCCATTGCTGCTGGCTAGGACCTTGCCTCACATCTCCAATCCTCTCTTTGAGGGAAGATTCACCCTCTGATGAAACCAGCCACAATTTAGAAACCTTCATTTCCTGGGCAGAGCCTTCCAGCCACACTAAATTCATCTGGGTGAAGGAAACTTAAGTGATTTGGAGGATTTTGTACATGATATTCCCCTAAATGTATAACCCAGACTAAAGAGACTTATTTGGACGAAATGAGAAATGACCTTAAACTCTGTCTTTCACTTGCATCAAACCCCAGACAAAGCTGCCAAGTTTACAAATGTTTATCCATTATTTTCCTCCTTTCTCCTCACTTGGTGGGTATACCCACCTCTACCTTCTCATTGGTGATGAAGCAAATAATTCAGCAATTTTAAGAGATATGGATTAGAGTTTTCCCCCTTACCATTTTGCTGATTAGGAAGCACAGACTGCCCATGAATTTCAGATAGGCATCCAAACTTTTACTGGAACCAAGTAGCAACATTTGAATTTAACCCACACTAATTGTAATGAATCTCATGTTTTGTACATTCAGTACCATGTAACATGACAGTGCACACATTTATTGAATAGAACCATCCTCATTCACTTCCCCCATATGTATAAATACTAATGTTATCTTGGTAACTGTTGACAGTTAAATCTTCTTCTTGCTCCTTTGCCTGTACATTGCAAATAATAAGATTTTGAAATCTTCTAAGACAAGTAGAATTTTTTGACTCTTACCATTAAAAAAAATAAAAACAGATACTAGATAGACTTGTTCTCAATAAACGACCCTCACAATCTTCCAATGAATATATGCCAACCTAAACAGCTGGCATCAGCCTCCTCTCATTTCTATTTTTTTTTTTTTTTTTTTTGCGGTATGCGGGCCTCTCACTGTTGTGGCCTCTCCCGCTGTGGAGCACAGGCTCCGGATGCGCAGGCTCAGAGGCCATGGCTCACGGGCCCAGCCGCTCCGTGGCATGTGGGATCTTCCCGGACCGGGGCACGAACCCGTGCCCCCTGCATCGGCAGGCAGACTCTCAACCACTGCGCCACCAGGGAAGCCCTCATTCTATTTTTATAATTATGAGTTAGGTAACAGGAATTTTTGTGTAAATACTCAAACTCAGTGGAAACCGTAGATATTCTGGACTGTTCCTCTCATGCTTCCATTTAAGATGTACTTTCATCAAATGTGAAATGTTATTATCAGCATCACTATTATCTAATGGTATAAATGATTCAAGATGTCTTGCATTGCATCCAGATCTAAAGATAAAGAAATAAATCATGGGGCTTCCCTGGTGGCGCAGTGGTTGAGAGTCCGCCTGCCGATGCAGGGGACACGGGTTCGTGCCCCGGTCCGGGAGGATCCCACATGCCGCGGAGCGGCTGGGCCCGTGACCCATGGCCGCTGGGCCTGCGCGTCCGGAGCCTGTGCTCCGCAACGGGAGAGGCCGCAACAGTGAGAGGCCCGTGTACCGCAAAAAAAAAAAAAAAAAAAAAAAGAAATAAATCATGGAATAATTATTATGCTGACTCTTAAAATTGTCTTGCGGCTCCTCCTAAACCCTTACAGATTAAATTAACTTGAAACCAATACTTGAAGAAAATGGATATTGACAACATAAGGTATTATGATCCTCATAGCATCAGTATAGTTCAATAGATATATATGACCAATGCCCACAGGATGATATGAAATCAAGCCGTGCACGAAGCCACAAATGGGCTTATAGAAGAACATGAAGCTGATCCTTGACTTGAGAACTCCTTGCTTTCTGAGATTTTCCCAGTATCAGTTCATATTTCTAAGGATTCCTGCTATGCAGTTCCATTTCTCTGCTTTATAAGTGCCATAGTCACAGTGACACACCAAAACGTCAGGCAGAATATCGATTCATCACTAGGAAAAAATATCACTAATACTTGTGCTTTTGATATGAAGAACTTGCTCATGAAGTCATGTCTATTCATTTTAATGTGATATTTTTTGTGCTGTTCAACATGTGATGATGCTTCAAGTTGGCTTCTAGCTGTCTGTCCAAAGGATGATATTGTATTCATTCACGTTGTTTATCCCCAGGGCACTCATTCCTCCAAGGGACCAAGTGAGATCTGCAGAATGTGCTCTCATGCTTCTACTTACTACAACGGGTCAATTTGCTGCAAAGTCCCTCAGAGCCCTAAACAAGGTAAGGCAGTGTTAAAAACAATTCTCCAAAGGGCTGCACCTGGGAAAAATTGTAGAAAGTGTTGTTTCTACTTAATACTTTCATTTTCCTTTAGTTTTTCCCCCCATTGTCCTAATACCAAGTATCAGTCTGGCATTGAACAGGCTTCCAACTACTTTTTAACAAGGGTTTCGTTTGAGGCAATGGTTTCCAAACTTGTCTGTTCAGTGGAATCACCTAGAGAGCTTTTAAAAAAAAATGCAGATTTCCAACCTCAGAGATTCTGATTCAGTAAGATTCAACTGCGGGAAGTTTTATCCCTCCCTTCTTATTATGAGAACTTGGTAATCCAAAAATTTGTCAAGATCCAAGGAAAGGAATCCCTAATTGTAACCATCTTGTAGGAAACCCTAATTGTAGAGTCTTGTGATAAAAAATCATTTTATAATATTTATAACAGTGTATTTAATATCATGCCTCATCCATGACCTGACCAATGATATCTGGATATTCAGAATTTTTCCAGATCCCTTTTCTAGCTTTTCTATTTGTGAATCTTTGCAGTAGAGCTTCTTATATGAAGAAGGCCATATGCAAGGATATTGAGAGCAACTGCTCTCATTTAAGATTTCTTGTGTTTAAAAATGTTGATTTTGCCACTTGCTACCTCTTTAAGCCTCAATTAAAATGAAACAGCAATATCTACCCAAAGGATTGTTGAGAGAATTAATTGACATAATAAGTGTGCCACAATGTCTGATACATAGGAAGCACTCCATACATGTAGGTTATTGTAACAATTGTAGTTTAATGACATTGGAATCTTAAACTTTAGATTTTACTTTCTGTAATTCTTCACTGCCTCTGATTATTGGAGTGTAGAAAAGGTATTTCCCAAGCAGGGAAAACCAGGAGGAGTATTCGGAGAACAGAGAGGAAATAACGAATGGTGGAATATAAATAAGTATTGTAGAGAGGGGGAAAACGTTCCTAATGGAAGAATAAATGAGCCAAGTTGAGATTATTTAAAGTGTACAGAAGAAAATGAAGAGTATAATCCCCAGCACTTCACCATTCACCCCATTCCTGGACAGGTTAGGTTCATTGGGGTTTTGACACTTGAATTTCTCATAATGTCAGCCACCTGGTGTCCAAGGCTTCTGCTGTTTTTACACTTCTCGACAAACCCCTGCAATTTTCCCATTGTTCTTCTTTTTATAAATGGAACAAGAGTGCAATTATGAAATACGTCAGTCACTTCTCTGATACAAGTATCTTAATTTCTTATTCTGGACTATAATGTTCTAATTTTCTCCTCATCTGATCTCTTGAATTATAGCATAAAATACATTTGGGGCCATCGTATTCAGAATACCTTCTCACATTTATTATCTAAGATTCTCTTTGCATTTCTAAAGCTTCCTTTATCTGTTTTACCATCTTCTTGTAATCTACCTACTGTTCAGTTCTTAATTTTAAAAAGTTGCTCTTGTGAGGTTGAATGGCTGCTTTTGAAACCAGTAAGTAAGATTCTTTTCAGATTTCATACTTACCTTGATGAGTGCTTACTTAGTAGATGATTCAAGAATTAAGGAAGTTAATGAGCTACTTTAGTTTCAGGGGAAACTGGGAGGGGGAAAGAGAGAAGACGCTGATGTGATACAGTCTTGTGAGTTTTTCTCCTTCAGTTATTTTCATTAAAAATGATAATTGCATGAAAACAAGATTTTTTTTCCCTTGAGGGCACACCTGCTCTTTCTGTGACACGACTTAAAGAGTGTCTTTTTGTGTGTGACATCTGTTATTTCCAGAGGAGTCTGGGATAACGTTTCTTACAGATTAAAAAAAAAAAAAAGTCAGAGACAATAATTTTTCTAAGCTAAGGAAAAAAAAAAGATAATCCTAAAATCTTTATTTAGTTGCTTTGTTCAAAGATATTTCATTCATTCATGGAGGGGATACTTTTCTAAGAAAATGGCTACTAGGTCAAATGAAATCAGTTATTGTTTCCACCAATGTAAATATAAAAGTGGTATGATCAGGACTCAGAGAGTTCAGAGAGGAGATTGCCTAAGATGACCAGAATTTTTGTCTATATAAATAGTTGAAGGTACGTGACTTTTCATATGTTGTTTTTTCCTGTTTAATGGGTAGAATATTAAAATACTTCAGTTGATATTTGCTATATGTTGAGAACTAAAAACCTCTTTCTCCAGTTTTTAACTTCATTTTAAAGACAACTATATTGTTTAAATAAAAGGAAAACATAACCTGGCTTGCAAAACAGCATCTCCACATTGTCACTAAGTAATTGTTCCAGTTGTGTGGGGATCAAAGTTCATTTTGGTTTCTTCTGACTGGAAATAGGAATCTTATTTATTTCTTTTCCTTGATCCACTTTTTCTTTTCTTTTATTTCTTTAAACAAAATGTGGGGGAGGGGAGGAGCTCATTTTCTATAGTCTCCATCAGTTCTAGGATTTGAGGGTGCTATCCACCATTTCTATTTACTTGCTAACTTCTACACATAACTAGGTTCAGAAGTAGATTGTACAAGAAAATAAAGAGGAAAAGAAAACCAAGATTCATTACTTTTATACATGGTGGGGTAAAAGAGAAAAGGAAAATTACTAGATAACCTAGGGTCTATAATTACCTAACTATGTCATTTATCTGAGCCAGTGTTTCAGTTAGAGAAGTCAATTATAGTATACATTTTGGATGTATATTATGGCCTGAGTCTCTTTTATGGGCATCTAGAATTTTGGCAGTTCACTCAACTCAGGGATTATCAATATTATTTACTCCAAAAATATCTGATGCTGTACCAGGCACTGTATCAATATATCATGCATGGATATCATTCAGTATTTTATACTTCACACAAATCATCTGATTCAACTCTTTGTCTGGTAGGGATTAGGAAGAAGGAGATTATTTGGACTAGGTAATTAATTAACAGTAACATTTTATACAATGATTTAGTATATCAAAAGAGCCATGGTGTATGTTTTTCAAAATATGTAAATGATTTGGTGCATTCTGATAGTCCTTTAGTGCTTTTGACCATTTAAAATAAATTTTACTTCCTATGAGAAAAATAGGGTTATATTATTTCCTGCTTTACCCTACTAAAGCTTGTTTTATGGTAGGTATGATATAATTTGAAGGTTGTAGGAAGGACTGACACTTTTAAATTCCCCCCTCTTTGCCCCAAGAGTTCCCATAATACCTCAAATTTCACTTTTAGAGATTAATTTCTTTTAGTCTGGAAGGCTTTTGTGCTACAAGAGTTTTCTATTAAAATGCAAGTGCCCCTGGGAGAGGAAACATCTTAACCAGTAACGAACAACCTGAGGCTTCATGTAGCTTTAAGCTAGGGCCAAGATCTAATTCTGCATAAAAATGATTTAAAAGTTGACTCCCTGTTACTGTTTTTCAAATATACTCAGATATTAACATTTTAATGCATAGAAAGAAGTATAATTTTCCTATTTACATTTCTTCTAGTCAATAAAGTAAGTAAAATAAATTGTCAGGATACACATTTTAAGATTAGATCAAAGAGCATGCAGGGAGCGGCAAGTGTGGCAAACGACCCTGCGTGTGGCGCCACAGAGGACCCGGAGAGCGAGTGGAACCCTCACGGTGTGTGAGGCGGCTGTGGTGTGAAGCAAGCCACCCAGGTGGTGCCACACTTCAGAGCACATCATTTCCCACTTAATCTACCACTGATGAGCACTTAGAAAAAAAAAAAACCCACAACTAATCACCCAGCCATTATCACACCTCAAAAAGTTAAGAGCTAAACATACACACCTGTCCAAGGATTTGGAGAAGGTGAGAGAAGATCCAGGGAAAATTAGAGCAAGTTGCGGGCCCAGCTGCTGCTTCATGCGAACAAGTTTGTGGGATCTTGGTTCCCAGGCTAGAGGTCGGGCCTGAGTACCTGTGGTGGGAGCTCCAAGTCCAAAGCACTGGACTAACAAAGAACCTCAGACTCCAGGGATTATTAATCGGAGTGAGGTCTCCCAGAGGGCCTCATCTCAGCACCAAGACCTGGGTCAGTCCAACTGCCTGCAAACTCCAGTGCTGGATGCCTCAGGCTAAACCACCAGTAAGACAGGAATACAGACCCACCCATCAAAAAACAAACAAACAAAAATCCAAACAAACAAAAAAATATGTTACAGATGAAGGGGCAAGGTAAAAACGTACAAAACCAGATAAATGAACACAAAATAGGCAACCTACCTGAAAAAGAATTCAGAGTAATGATAGTAGAGATGATCCAAAATATCAGAAACAGAATGGAGAAAATACAAGAAACATTTCACAAGGACCTAGAAGAACTAAAAAGCAAAAAAACAGGGATGAACAACACAATAAATGAAATTAAAAATACTCTAGAGGGAATCAATAGCAGAATAACTGAGGCAGAAGAACAGAAAAGTGACCAGGAAGATAAAATAGTGGAAATAACTACAAGGGAGCAGAATAAAGAAAAAAGAATGCAAAGAATTCTGGACAGTCTCAGAGACTTCTGGAACAATATTAAACGCAACAACATTCAAATTACAGGGGTACGAGAAGAAGAAGAGAAAAGGAAAGGGTTTGTGAAAATATTTGAAGAGATTATAGTCAAAAACTGCCCTAACATGGGAAAGGAAATAGTCAATCAAGGCCAGGAAGCACAGAGTCCCATAAGGATAAACCCAAAGAGAAACAAGCCGAGACATATATTAATCAAACTATCGAAAATTAAATACAAAGAAAAAATATTAAAAGCAGCAAGGGAAAAGCAACAAATAACATACAAGGGAACCTCCATAAGGTTAACAGCTGATCTTTGAGCGGAAACTCTGCAAGCCAGAAAGGAGTGGCAGGACATATTTAAAGTGATGAAAGGGAAAAACCTACAACCAAGATTACTCTACCCAGCAAGGATATCATTCAGATTTGATGGAGAAATTAAAACCTTTATAGACAAGCAAAAGTTAAGAGAATTCAGCACCACCAAACCAGCTTTACAACAAATGCTAAAGGAACTTCTCTAGGCAGGAAACACAAGAGAAGGAAAAGACCTACAAAAATAAACCCAAAACAATTAAGAAAATGGTAGTAGAAACATAGATAACGATAATTACCTTAAATGTAAATGGATTAAATGCTCCAAGCAAAAGACATAGATTGGCTGAATGGATACAAAAACAAGACCCGTATACATGCTGTCTACAAGAGACCCACTTCAGACTTAGGAACACATACAGACTGAAAGTGAGGGGATGGAGAAAGATATTCCATGCAAATGGAAATCAAAAGAAAGCTGGAGTAGCAATTCTCATATCAGACAAAACAGACTTGAAAATAAAGACTATTACAAGAGACAAAGAATGACACTACATAATGATTAAGGTATTGATCCAAGAAGAAGATATAACAACTGTAAATATTTATGTACCCAACATAGGAGCACCTCAGTACATAAGGCAAATGCTAACAGCCATAAAAGTGGAAATCGACAGTAACACAATCATAGTAGGGGACTCTAACACCTCACTTTCACTAATGGACAGATCATCCAAGATGAAAATAAATAAGGAAAGACAAGCTTTAAATGACACATTAAACAAGATGGACTTAATTGATATTTATAGGACATTCTAACCCAAAACAACAGAATACACTTACTTCTCAAGTGCTCATGGAACAGTCTCCAGGATAGATCATATCGTGGGTCACAAATCAAGCCTTGGTAAATTTAAGAAAATTGAAATTGTATCAAGTATCTTTACCAACCACAACGCTATGAGACTAGATATTAATTACAGGAAAAAATCTGTAAGACATACAAACACAGGGAGGCTAAACAACACACTACTTAATAACCAAGAGATCACTGAATAAATTAAAGAGGAAATCAAAAAATACCTAGAAACAAATGACAATGAAAACACGACGACCCAAAACCTATGGGATGCAGCAAAAGCAGTTCTAAGAGGGGAGTTTATAGTAATATAATCCTATGTTAAGCAACAGGAAACACCTCAAATAAACAACTTAACCTTACACCTAAAGCAATTAGAGAAAGAAGAACAAAAACTCCCCAAAGTGAGCAGAAGGAAAGAAATCATAAAGATCAGATTGGAAATAAATGAAAAAGAAATGAAGGAAACAATAGCAAAGATCAATGAAACTAAAAGCTGGTTCTATGAGAAGATAAACAAATTTGATAAACCATTAGCCAGATATTTCAAGAAAAAAAGGGAGATGACTCAAATCAATAGAATTAGAAATGAAAAAGGAGAAGTAACAACTGACACTGCAAAAGTACAAAAGATCATGAGAGATTACTACAGGCAACTATATGCCAATAAAATGGACAACCTGGAAGAAATGGACAAATTCTTAGAAATGCACAACCTTCCGAGACTGAAAAAATGGAAAATATGAACAGACCAATCACAAGCACTGAAATTGAAACTGTGATTAAAAATCTTCCAACAAACAAAAGCCTAGGACCAGGTGGCTTCAAAGGTGAATTCTATCAAACATTTAGAGAAGAGCTAATACATATCCTTCGCAAACTCTTCCAAAATATAGCAGAGGGAGGAACACTCCCAAACTCATTCTACAAGGCCACCATCACACTGAAACCAAAACCAGACAAAGATGTCACAAAGAAAGAAAACTACAGGCCAATATCACTGATAAACATAGATGCAAAACTCCTCAACAAAATACTAGCAAACAGAATCCAAGAGCACATTAAAAGGATCATACACCATGATCAAGTGGGGTTTATCCCCTGAATGCAAGGATGCTTCAATATATGCAAATCAATCGACATGATACATCATATTAACAAATTGAAAGAGAAAAACCATATGATCATCTCAGTAGATGCAGAGAAATCTTTCGACAAAATTCAGTACCCATTTATAATAATACCCTCCAGAAAGTAGGCTCAGAGGGAACTTTCCTCAACGTAATAAAGGCCATATATGACATACCCACAGCCAACATAATCCTCAATGGTGAAAAACTGAAACCATTTCCACTAAGATCACGAACGAGACAAGGTTGCCCAATCTCACCACTATTATTCAACCTAACTTTGGAAGTTTTAGCCACAGCAATCAGAGAAGAAAAAGAATCCAAACTGGAAAAGAGGAAGTAAAGCTGTCTCTGTTTGCAGATGACATGATACGATACATAGAGAATCCTTAAGATGCTACCAGAAAACCACTAGAGCTAATCAATGAATGTGGTAAAGTAGCAGGATACAAAATTAATGCACAGAAATCTCTTGTATTCCTATACACTAGTGATGAAAAATCTGAAAGAGAAATTAAGAAAACACTCCCATTTACCACTGCAACAAAAAGAATAAAATATCTAGGAATAAACCTACCTAAGGAGACAAAAGACCTGTATGCAGAAAACTATGACACTGATGAAAGAAATTAAAGATGACACCAACAGATGGAGAGATATACCATGTTCTTGGATTGGAAGAATCAACACTGTGAAAATGACTCTACTACCCAAAGTAATCTACAGATTCAATGCAATCCCTATCAAACTACCACTGGCATTTTTACAGAATGAGAACAAAACATTTCACAATTTGTATGGAAACACAAAAGACCCCGAATAGCCAAAGCAATCCTGAGAAAGAAAAACGGAGCTGGAGGAATCAGGCTCTCTGACTTCAGACTATACTACCAAGCTACAGTAATCAAGACAGTATGGTACTTGCACAAAAAGAGAAATATAGATCAATGGAACAGGATAGAAAGCCCAGAGATAAACCCATGCACATATGGTCACCTTATCTTTGATTAAGGAGGCAAGAATATACAGTGGAGAAAAGACAGCCTCTTCA
Source organism: Phocoena phocoena (assembly GCF_963924675.1). Classification (NCBI taxonomy): domain Eukaryota; kingdom Metazoa; phylum Chordata; class Mammalia; order Artiodactyla; family Phocoenidae; genus Phocoena; species Phocoena phocoena. Next base: position 49,515,024 of record NC_089232.1, read on the forward strand.
ATAAGTGGTGCTGGGGAAACTGGACAGCTACATGTAAAAGAGCACAATTAGAACACTCCCTAACATCATACACAAAAATAAACTCAAAATGGATTAAAGACCTACATGTAAGGCCAGAAACCATCAAACTCTTAGAGGAAAACACAGGCAGAACACTCTATGACATAAATCACAGCAAGATCTTTTTTGACTCACCTCCTAGAAAAATGGAAATAAAAACAAAAATAATGTAATGGGACATAAGGAAACTTCAAAGCTTTTGCACAGCAAAGGAAACCATAAACAAGATGAAAAGAAAACCCTCAGAATGGGAGAAAATATTTGCAAATGAAGCAATGGACAAAGGATTAATCTCCAAAATTTACCAGCAGCTCATGCAGCTCAATATCAAAAAAACAAACAACCCAATCCAAAAATGGGCAGAACACCTAAATAGACATTTCTCCAAAGAAGATATACAGATTGCCAACAAACACATGAGAGGATGCTCAACATCGTTAATCATGAGAGAAATGCAAATCAGAACTACAACAAGGTATCAACTCACATGGGTCAGAATGGCCATCATCAAAAAATCTACAAACAATAAATGCTGGAGAGGGTTCAGAGAAAAGGGAACCCTCTTGCACTGTTGATGGGAATGTAAATTGGTACAGCCATTATGGAGAACAGTATGGAGGTTCCTTAAAAAATCTAAGAATAGAACTACCATATGACCCAGCAATCCCACTACAGGGCATATACCCTGAGCAAACCATAATTCAAAAAGAGTCATATACCAAAATGTTCTCTGCAGCTCTATTTACAATAGCCAGGACATGGAGGCAACCTAAGTGTCCATCAACAAATGAATGCATAAAGAAGATGTGGCAGATATATACAATGGAATAGTACTCAGCCATAACACGGAATGAAGCTGAGTTTTTTGTAGTGAGGTGGATGGACCTAGAGACTGTCATACAGAGTGAAGTAAGGCAGAAAGAGAAAAACAAATATCGTATGCTAAGACATATATATGAAATCTAAAAAAAAAAAAAAAATGGTCATGAAGAGCCTAGGGGCAAGATGGGAATAAAGATGCAGACCTACTAGAGAATAGACTTGAGATACAGGGAGGAGGAAGGGTAAGCTGGGACAAAGTGAGAGAGTGGCCTGTATATATATACACTACCATATGTAAAATAGATAGCTAGTGGGAAGCAGCCACATTGCACAGGGAGATCAGCTCAGTGCTTTGTGACCACCTAGAGGGGTGGGATAGGGAGGGTGGGAAGGAGGGAGATGCCAGAGGGAAGAGATATGGGGGTATATGTATATCTGATTCACTTTGTTATAAAGCAGAAACTAACACACCATTATAAAGTAATTATACTCCAATAAAGATGTTAAAAAAAAAAAAAGAAAAACGGAGCTGGAAGAATCAGGCTCCCTGACTTGAGACTATACTACAAAGCTACAGTAATCAAGACAGTATGGTACTGGTACAAAAAGAGAAATATAGATTAATGGAACAGGATAGACATCCCAGAGATAAACCCATGCACCTATGTTCACCTTATCTTTGATAAAGGAGGCAAGAGTATACAGTGGAGAAAAATAGCCTCTTCAGTAAGTAGTGCTGGGAAAACTGGACAGCTACATATAACAGAATGAAATTAGAACATTCCCTAACACCATACACAAAAATAAACTCAAAATGGATTAAAGACCTAAATGTAAGGTCAGACACTATTAAACTCTTAGAGGAAAATATAGGCAGAACACTCTATGACATAAATCACAGCAAGATCCTTTTTGACCCACGTCCTAGAGAAATGGCAATAAAGGCAAAAATAAGCAAATGGGACTTAATGAAACTTCAAAGCTTTTGTACAGCAAAGGAAACCGTAAACAAGACGAAAAGACAACCTTCAGAATGGGAGAAAATATTTGCAAATGAAGCCACTGACAAAGGATTCATCTCCAAAATATACAAGCAGTTCATGCAGCTAAATATCAAAGAAACAAACAACCCAATCCAAAAATGGGCAGAAGATCTAAATAGACATTTCTCCAAAGAAGACCTACAGATGGCCAAGAGATACATGAAAGGATGCTCAACATCACTAATCATTAGAGAAATGCAAATCAAAACTACAATGAGATATCATCTCACACCAGTCAAGAATGGCCATCATCAAAAATCCACAAACAATAAATGGTGGAGAGGGTGTGGAGAAAAGGGAACCCTCTTGCACTTTTGGTGGGAAAGTAAACTGATACAGCCACTATGGAGAACAGTATGGAGGTTCCTTAAAAAACTACAAATAGAACTACCGTATGACCCAGCAATCCCACTACTGGGCATATACCCTGAGAAAACCATAATTCAAAAGGAGACATGTACCACAGTGTCCACTGCAGCACTATTTACAATAGCCAGGACATGGAATCAACCTAAGTGTCCATTGACAGATGAATGGATAAAGAAGATGTGGTAAATCTATACAATGGAATATTACTCAGCCATAAAAAGAAACGAAATCGAGTTATTTGTAGTGAGGTGGATGGACCTAGCGTCTGTCATACAGAGTGAAGTAAGTCAGAAAGAGAAAAACAAATACTGTATGCTAGCACATATATATGGAATCTAAAAAAAAATGGTTCTGATGAACCTAGGGCCAGGACAGGAATAAAGATGCAGACATAGAGAATGGAGTTGAGGACACAGGGAGGGGGAAGGGTAAGCTGGGATGAAGTGAGAGAGTAGCAGTGACATATATACAGTACCAAATGTAAAATAGATAGCTAGTGGGAAGCAGCCACATAGCACAGGGAAATCAGCTAGGTGCTTTGTGACCACCTAGAGGGGTGGGATAGGGAGGGTGGGAGGGAGACGCAAGAGGAAGGTGATATGGGGATATATGTATGCATGTAGCTGATTCACTTTGTTATACAGTAGAAACTAACACAACATTCTAAAGCAATTATACTCCAATAAAGATGTTAAGGAAAGAAACGATTAAATCAAAATGAAGCCTGGGTCAAAAAAAGTTCTCTACATTGTCAAATCTGATTTTTTTTTTTTTTTTTGCGGTACGCGGGCCTCTCACTGTTGTAGCCTCTCCCGTTGCGGAGCACAGGCTCCGGACGCGCAGGCCCAGCGGCCATAGCTCACGGGCCCAGCCGCTCCGCGGCATGTGGGATCTTCCCGGACCGGGACACGAACCCGTGTCCCCTGCATCGGCAGGCGGACTCTCAACCACTGCGCCACCAGGGAAGCCCAAATCTGATTTTAAAAGTATGAATTTGAGTTATCCTTTATTATGGACTCTTTATGCCTTTCTTGAGATTTTATTGACAAAAAAATAAGTTATATATATATATATATATAAAAGAAAGTTACTGGTATATTAGTTCAATTTAATAATAGTTCATTATGAAAGGCTAATGTTCAAAACAACCATTTGTTTTTAAAAATATCACATTTTATGTGGTTGAAGAACATTTTTCAAATCTGAATTTGAATTTATAAATATGCTGAACAATTAGAATTATACTCAGCGAATTCAGTTCAACTTAAAGAACAACAAAAAAAGGCTTGCTTCACAACAGATGGAAAATAAGAAAATCTAAGCTATTGTAAAAGAGTCCTGAGACATAAAAAGCAGATGGACTGGGCCTGATGAAACTGGGTAGACCATAGCCTACAGCTTGAGCAGATGAAAATCATCATGAAGATAATCACAGACACGGGAATATTAAATACAAAGTGAACACATAGAAAGACTGATCCTGGAAGAAACAGAGATAATTGCGATGTCAGTGGAAGACTTTAGAAACAATTCTATGGATCCTCAGTGAAATTAGAGAAGGTAATATATAAATAATATAAATTCAGCATGCTATGACAAAATAACAGAAAATAAGAAAAAGCAATTAAATATAAACATGTATTTATAACTGAACCAACTCATTAGAATGATCACTGTTGAAGACAAAATGTGTGATCCAGAAGCAAACATGAGTCGAACAGAGAAGAGACAAAACATATGAGAGAAAAATGCAGAAACTAGGAGTGCGTATTCAAGATGTAAGTAATGTTTCTTATAGAAGTTCCAGATTGAGGGAACAGAGGCAATGATGATAAAGAAATTATGAAAGGAACAATAGACCAAAATATCCTGAAATTGAGGTTAGGGGTAAGATCTCAATTTTAAAAGGTCCACTAGACCTTGAGCAAGATAAATAAGAGTGTACATGTATATTTTAATACACACACACAAAGACACACACAGCGTCACCAAGAAAATCCTAAAAGGAAGTCATCAGAAAAGACAAAAGTCTTACTCAGGGCTTAAAGAATGGATGTGATGTAGGTAGGTAAAGAATAGAAAGAAGAGAGAAGTGGATAAAGATGGGGGGTGAAGAGGGGCAGAGACAATTAGAATAATGAGGACTCAGATGCTGATATTCTTCCATTACCAAATTTTAAATTTAAAATATTTAAGGAAATGGTAATCTAGGCAAGTCAGTTAAATACCTCAAGTGTTCTTTTTTTTTTAGTAATTTGTTTATTTATTTATTTATTTTTTGCTGTGTTGGGTCTTCGTTTCTGTGCGAGGGCTTTCTCTAGTTGTGGCAAGCGAGGGCCACTCTTCATCGAGGTGCGCGGGCCTCTCACTGTCGAGGCCTCTCTTGTTGCGGAGCACAGGCTCCAGACGCGCAGGCTCAGTAGTTGTGGCTCACGGGCCTAGTTGCTCCGCGGCATGTGGGATCCTCCCAGACCAGGGCTCGAACCCGTGTCCCCTGCATTAGCAGGCAGATGCTCAACCACTGCACCACCAGGGAAGCCCCCAAGTGTTCTTAATGACTAGTCCTTGCTCACTTAAAATGGGAAAGAAATGAGTTCATATCTTTTTTATTTTCTGACCTTATCACATACTCAGCAAACTTTTATTTTTAGATGGACAAAGCCAGTTTTGAAAAATACATGAAAGGCCACTTTGGGGATTGGAGTTCTAATGTTGGCCCAGTATGTTCATCTTGTTTTGAATCATAGTATAATGAATAATTCTGGTGGTAATGACTGAACCTCCGTATTTATAGAAAACTGACATTTCTTGAACATGAAATTGTTCCTGTTTCTATGTAAATGAAGCTCTGCATTTAGGTGCAATGGCTTCTGTTCATTTTGCTTGCTCTGTCTTATTTAAATCAAAGGATTATATCATCAATTTTCACCCTATACCACCCTCACCCTCCAAACTGCCATACATTCTCTTTAGGGTCTTTGTTCCTGCTCGAAGAATGTTTTCCTTCCCTTATGTCTCTCACCCAATGTGCTTATTTTGTACTTACTGGATTATACAATTATAAATATCTTATAATCAAATAAACTTGGTATATCAAACTAAAATAAAGTGAGATATATGTATGTATTTTATCTTTCTCCTCTCCTACTCATACACAACATATGCATTTGGAACATTTCCCTTCTTGACATGGGTCTTGCCAGTGTTTTCTGCTTCTGGCAGAATATAAAAATCTGACAGGGAACAGTCCACCTCTCCTTTTAGGGTAATTTCTGTCTGAATCAGTACGGGCTGCCATATCAAAGTACCATAGACTGGGTGGCTTTAACAACAGAAATTTGTTTTCTCCCAGTTCTGGAGGCTAGGAAGTCCAAGATCAAGGTGAGGGCAGATAAGGTTTCTGGTGAAAGTTCTCTTCTTGGCTTGTAGATGGCTGCTTTCTTACTGTGTATTAACATGGACTTTCTTGGTGCATGCACGTGCATGCTGGCTGCTTCTTAGTTCAGCAATCCTATGGGATTAGGACCCCACCCTTAGGACCTCGTTTAACCTTAATTACCTCCTAAAAGCCCTGTCTCCAAATACACTCACATTGAAGATTAGGGCTTGAATATATGAATTTGGGGGGAAAACAATTCAGTCCATGGCAATTTCTTTCTATGGAACAAAGTGCTGTGCCTCACAAATATGGGGATTTTTCAAGTAAGTTTTGAACATTTTGATTTTATACGGAATCAGATATCTCTCGAAGGAAGAGGCCAATTCAATTCAAATCCCCATTTTTTTCTCTGAAGATTCCCAAAACTCCTGTCTGAGATTATTTTATTTTCTTATTCTAATTATTTTGTTAGTATTTTGATTATATCTGCCATTTTGTGACTGTAGTTCCTAGCCACATTTTACCTGTACTCTCTTATTGAGAAGTTAATCATGTCCTGTCTTATGACTGTTGTACTGCACCGTGAACTGCTTTTTAATCTCTTATTCTGATTATTTTTTTCATATGTTTCTTTCTTTTCAATAGGGTTCTAAGCCACTTATAGACAACATGGCATCCGATACTGCCACATAATTCCCTTATATATTTTCCAGATATAGTAATGTTTGGCATGAAGGTGTTTTCTTTCTTCCTTTTCTTTCTTTTTGCTTGCTTTAATCCACATGCACCTAATTAATGCTCATATACCCAATTAAAAGAAAACTAAGTGAAAAGATTTGAGAGAAAATAGAGGTGGCAATAATTTTTAAGATACTTGTTATCTTTAAAGGACTAATAAGTGAGAAGAAAAATATAATTCATTCTTATAATCTCCTAGTACAATGTTTTGCAAATTGGTATTTTGTGGAACACTTCATGGACAGGGTTTCCTGAAGCAAATGCTTAGAATGGAGTTTAGCATTCAGGGTACTTATTAAGAACCAATATCTGTGAATAGAAGTGGAAGCATCAGAATGGGCAGAGGAAGAAGGTGCATTGCGATTCACATCCAACAAAGCCTCAATTTACGCTGGAGGAGGTCTGCAGTTAACACAGGCCATCAGGGTTGTCCTGCATTTGCGTGAATCAGCCAGGCCTTTATATCTCTGCTTCTTTCCCTCACTGCATAGGGGCTGCACTTTAAGGAGAAATCTTTGGAATAGGTAGCATTTTGCAGCTGAGGCAAACCCTGAAGGAGTTGATAGCTGGGGCAAGAAGTTCTTTCTTGAAAGGACATCTGGGCAGCACATCCCCGTGTCTCTCACCGTCTACCCCTTGATGCGGCTCAGATCCACTCCACATTTGTTCAGGAAGAAGCTCCTCTGGTACTCGAGTGGGAAGTACTCGTTCTGGGTGAAACTTTGAAGAGGAAAGTTCGTGGGGCATACTGCAGCCCCCACCACTGTAGACTCTCTCAAGACCACTGTATACATTCTCAAGACTACAAGGGATGCTCATTTTTCCTTCTTCTACTAACCGTTGTAAACCTCCTCACCTTCAGCCACCATGTGTTCTAAGCTTCAGAGATCATTCCAATTCTCTATCAGGAAAGCAGCTCCTGGATGGTATAGCATGTGGTTCTACCAGTGACTCTCACGTTCGTAGGTCCATTCCCACATTTACTTTGCTGTAAGGAGTCCTGTGATCTGACACAATGTTATGTGGGATTCCATGTGGGTCGATCAAACACCCCATAAGCCACTGGCCAAGTGGTGCTGACTTATGCTACAGTCAGAAAAGTGAGACTGTATCTGGAATATGTGTCTATTACTGTTGGAACAAACCTCTGGACCTTATAAGAGGAAAGTGTTTTAATATATCCTACTTGCCATTGAGTGGCTGTTTGGTCTTCTTGAGGAATTTGCCACATCAGGGGCCCAGCGTTTACCTCTGTTTCTGGCAGGTAGACAATCAAAAGCAGTTGTGGCCAAATCAGGCTTCGTTAATAGAAGACCATACTGTTAGGCCCATGGTTAACCTCCATCTCTCCAACAATGACCACTCCATTCATATACTTATTGTGCCAAACTTGGGGTGGCCAGTGGCCGAGGCTGACTGATAACAGTGATCAAGTCATTCTGTCTACTTGGTTGTTTAATGCTTCTTCCCTGTAGGACAGTCTCTTGTTGGTGTTAACACATCACACAAAGATCCCACTTTGTGTTCTGTCCCATATGTTCTTCCACATACCTCTAGCTCAGACCTCATTCCCAAATTCCAGTTTGTCTTCTTTCAAGCTTCCTGGCCAGACTTTTTATGACTGCCCATGAGTTCTTATATATTCTAACCTTAAGCCATTTTTCTTTCTATATAGTTTGAGACCCTGGTGTCCCACTCTACCCTTTGAGATTATTTCCCCTTTTTTAAGGCCAATCCTAAATGAGGGCTGCTGTGCAGCTCCCATTCCTTTTTGGCTTGCAGTCATATACCAAGCTGACACATCTAAAAACCAAACTCAGGTTTTTTCTTCCTGATCTTAAGGAAGCTCTCATATGACCACAGGTGTGAGCTGAGGAAGGAGTTTTGGAGCACCATTGGGAGTGACACGGGAGACTGGATTACCAGTTTGCTTGTGCCCCACAAAGCAAAATGACAAAAGTGCATCATCCCAGATTTACCAAATACCACTCCGTCTCATAATGGAAATCTGGGCCTGCTGCACCATGAGACTTGATGGATCTGGCAGAACCCTGCTCATGGTGGGAAGCCCCAGATGCATGGTTGTTTAGTGTCTCATAACTTGCCTTTTACTCATATCAGATGTTCCAAACACACCTTACCACTAGACAACTAAACATGTTACTGATGTAGCAGGCCTCTGAATTTTCATAGGGTTTCCTATCTTCCGGAGCTCATGTGTCTTACCAAAGCCTCCAGTGTGCTAGCTGCTTCTTGGTCATCTGGCTCAATTACCACAGTCGAGTGATATCCACCACTCATACATTTCCCAGCCTACGTTCTGACCATAGAGTAACAGACTTGCGTTGGTTGAACATTTTACCTCCTCTGGGACTCAGCCACTGTGACCATTAAATCCTAGAGCTGGTCCTCAACTTTCCTTTCTCTCCCACTTCAGAAGATGAGAGCATCTTCATAAGCTACCAAGGAGTCCCTCTGACTTTCAAAACTGGCTTTCAATTTCCTGGTGACAAATCACAGCTTTTTGTTTTCATTTTTGCAGTACCAGTGGTGCTTAGCAACAGTTACCCCTTCCCATCATCCACATAGATACTATTTCCTCTGGAATTCTCAAACATCTGATGCATCACACCAGCCATTGCATTCCTTTCTCTCTGTACAACATCCCAATTCACCACCAGTGAGAATTTGAACAATTCTGCTGCCATCTGGTGCCAGGAGCCCTCTGTGATTACTTTACTACCTGTAATGGGGTCTCTGTTGCCTGCTGGGCAGTAAGTTATCTAGCTCCCAAATCCCATCTTATTGCCTGGTTTCTCAGACCACCCCTGGTAACAAATTCACAAGCTATTTATTGGGATTAACCCTGTGAGAAAGAAAAGACTAGAAGCAGGATTAAGCAGAAAAGTGAAACTGCTATGTAGGCCAAACAACAAACACCTCATTCAATCCCATGGGGAGCACTGGAGTATGTATAGTTAGTCAAAGCTATCTTACATTTGGGCAAAATGGCTAGGTCTTTACATTCCCACATCAACATGCAATTGAATGTGGGCCAACCTCCCTTCTGACCACTGGGAAGGGAAAACCACTGGGTAAGGCTCTCAGTGACTGAGGCAAAGCATAAAGGAGCTGACAGCTGGGGCAGTAAGTCATTCCTTAAAGAGGTATCTGGACAGCACATCTCAGAGTCCACTACAATTGCTCTGCAGGATGTTATAGGACTGATGGAAAACAGTGCTGCACTCTCAAATCATAATTGCTCACTAAAGAAATTTAAACAGATTCCTTTATTGCAGAACTTCTCAGAGCCTTTATAAGGCTAATATGCAATGTGATTCCCTAGACAGAAACAAAAAAGATTTCCAAGATGCTTTTATTCAGCTTATACTAGTTGGAAAAAAACAGTGATCTATTGTGATAGTGGTTTTTTTTTTTTTAACAATGATAGCGTCCCAAGTGAACTCCTATTCCTGGGAAAACATATTCACAAGTAAATATATCAGGAATGCACTGCTTTCCAACAACACAAAGAATGGTTTCAGAGTTATAGAGAAAAGCAAGTTCTTGATGTAACTATCCCTCTTACGATGGCTTTCAAGGTGTGATTTTTCTACTAATTAGCAATTTCAGTTGAGTCTTTTAAAAGTTGTCTACTTCTAAAGGGCTCACCAGTCACGTTCACACAATGGATTGGTACTGTCTCTGAAGAAATGGCTTGAGAGGTGAGTCCTGCTATGTTTTGGGGAAGTCATCAAAATTATTCGAAAGGGGAAAGAGGATGTAACCAATGTCCTATCTTGACTACCGCAAGTTCAGCATTTCTCTGCACAAAGAGGTTCCCTGTGATGTTATATTTTAAGTGCTCAGAAGATCTTTCGGTTACGCCTTTGTCTCTGATTGTGGAAGAAGAAAAGAGTCTTTTGCTCTTCTTATGAAAAATATTTAGGACAAAAAACCCCCCAAAATCCATTTTTGTTTTCTTTCACTAAAGTAGTCAAAAATATTTACAATGGAAGTTGAAAATAATTGAGTGGGTCTGAATTCATGTCCCTGTTTATAGAATCATCTGCACATAGCAGCATATAGTTTAAACTCAGTTGGTTCTTCTTAGAAGGAAATGCTAAGACAGTTCACAGTGGATTTTTACCTACTGCTTACACTAAAGCATTATACCTTAGAAAAAATAGTGTTCTGAACTGGGAATAAGGTGGGCATTGATACAACTTTACTTCCTGATGCCTCTGATTTGATCCTGTACAATTTACATAAGGAACTCTCTGAGCTTCAATTTCCTCATGAGTAAAATGGAGATTATTTATAAGAATTAGTTCTTTGTGAGAACTGGAGACATTGTATGTATTAAATCTAGTTTCCTACCCAGAAACCAGTATGATTCAGTACATGGTGGTAGTTATTATTGCTGTCAGTATAAACACTGAGGTTACTATTCCCCTTCCTTTTTCCTGAAATTTCTATTTGATTTTAAAATCAGCCAATTAAGTAGATAGTGACTACCTAAGTCTACTGGCTTCATTGTGTATATTTAAATAATGTAAAGTGTTACAATGACAAACACTATTTCCTTTGGCAAAGATCTATCTGTTGCATTTTGCTGAAATGACAAATAGCTCTTGCATATATGACGTCAGTGAAGCTCTTAAACAAACTGCCCTTCTGTAATTACAAAGAGAACACCGTCCCTAATACTGCAAGTATTTTTTTTTTAATTTTTTGTAATGGAAACAGTGTAATAGGAGCTCTTATGGTGCCTTCCACCAGTGCTAATTAAATTATATGGTGAATACATATGCAATTGATTTAAATGTCTTAGATCCTTTTCAGCATTGTTATGAATAAATTCACATATGCTTACAGATCCTAATGTGCTACTTTATTCCATTATCCTGAGTGGTTTGCCTTCTATGTCTGTGGTGAAAGACATACAAGGGAAAATGTGTGTCTGTCAAATGCCCATTGCAATGAGAAAGCAATTATCCCAGGAAATGCTATAACAAGGGTTACTGGCTTCTGAGACTATGAATTTTATAGTCTCATCTGTCCCTGTTTCTTCTGAACATGGGATAGCTACTCAGACATAGGAGAGAAGAAGGCAGGGAGAAATTGGGTTTAGGAGAGGTCTCAGAAGATTGATGTGTCCAGAGACATCCATATAAATGATTTCTAATGTAAGCGTGCAGATCTCACTGGTCTTGACAATGTTTTGGCTTTATTACAACATGAGAAGAATTTTGAAGTATGTTTTTCTTAATGCTATTAAAAAAAACCTGTGATTTTTGTCTTTCTGACTTTGGAAGGAAGGGCGTTAAAATGGTCTTTCCTTTATGAAATGAGAATGAGAATAGGTTGTGGTTTTCTGTTTTATTTTGTATTAGTGTTCTTACTTGGTCAAGCAAAGCACTTGACAACTCTTTATCAGTTACCCAGGTTGATGGAGATGTTAAAGGTCTCAATAAATAAATAAATAAATAAATAAATAAATAAATAAAATGAGAACTACTGATCTACAGAACTATATAACACTTGGTCCTGGCTCTGGTTCCTTCCTTCCCCCAGGAGTTCATTCTTCTAAATCCCTTAGGAGTAAAATCTAAGACAAACCAACATTGATTCACCATCACTGTTACTCAAATACTAATATTTAAGAAATATTTTATTTAACTTACTATGTAGGTGCTATGGAAGCTATATCTAAGTAAGATATAAATGTGAACTAGGTGAACTTGCTTCCCCAGTCCATTCACTAGGAATCAGTAGTCATGTTATTTTAAGGTCTCTGGACTTGAGATCCTCATAAGGAAAAAGAAACTCCATCTTGCCAGATTACTTCCTGAGAAATTAATGGTAGGGCTAATGAAGATAACTGACATTTACGTGGGACTCTAAAGTTTATAAAATATTGCTATCTCATTTAATAGATAAAATAATCTTTTGAGGTGGATTTGACTACCCTACCGTTCAAAGGAAGTAATTAAAATCCCAAAACAGAAAAAAACTTTAAAAACCTGAAACCATCTAGCCAGTAAGTGACTTAAACCTAGATTTTCTACCCAAGTTCAAGTACTCTTCTCTATAGCACAGCTATGTCGATCGACCAGTGGAAAATTTCTCCTATGCCCCGGATGTGGGTTAAAAGAGGATGATTCATTTCCCTTTTCCCCTCAAAGGTGATACGCTTTAGAAACTAGAACGTAAGACCCACTTATCTAGTCCCAGCTTGAATTGTCCTTCATGTTCGCCCATGTTTCCCTGCCCTTTCCTAACAGCCTCTGTGCCCTGGGTTCTCCCAGTTTTCCTACAGAAAACTGCTGCTGCCTCAGATTTCTTCCTTGTTCCTGGTGTCTGAGTTGCCCCTGGAGATGGCACAGCCAGGGGGCTCCTGCCACCTCTACTGTACCATTAACACTACAGGGCAGCATAGCAGAGTCCCACTGAGCATTTAAGTGAAGACCATTGGGTACCAAGGCTCTTCATGGAATGCATCTGCCAAGCCTTGGAGTTATTGGGAAGCAAGGCTGCTAACTCCACCCAGCATGACAAGCCTAGCTGTTTTGTCATGTTCTTCCTCTGGCTCAAGTGAGCTTAGTTCCCTCAAGGCTATGCAAGGCAAAGTGGGGGACATTGCATCCAACTAGATGACAAGATCCATGGCCCCCATTCTCTCTTCTGCTTTTCATATATGTGAACACATACACAAATTGATTCAAAGAACCACCCTGAGCATTCCAAAGCTTCCTGCGAAAACATGCAGAATAAAATACTGACCTTGGATTTTATTCTTAAAAGAAGATTAACACCAGGCCAACTCAAATGTGCAGGACTTCAAAAGACTCTGGGAAGCTGATGATTTAAAGTGTCATTTTCAATGTCTTTTTTTTTTTTTTTTTTTAAAGGGCCAGGGCTTGGATGTTTCCTCAGGCAGGTTTTTGCAGTCCTAAGCTGCTCAAAATTGAATTAGAGCAGATTTTTGCAAACCATCATGAAGAACATGTATTACCAGTTTTAAAAGCTTCCTGGAAGATTTAAGAGGGCAGGAGTACTTCAGTCACAATCCATTAACCCTATTTATCATCCACTGAAAATGTCTAAGTGGGAAAACATTTTCAATCTCTGCTAATGTGCCTAGAACTGATATAGCGTGCCATACTTAATTTCCACACTGCGTTATGGAGTTGTGTTCTGGATTTGTGCATCCAAAGGTGGCAGAGCTCACAAATTCAGGATCTCATTCCTGCACAGCCAGACGGCACGACTAAGGCTGAGGTTTCCATCGTTTAACGGAGCAGGAATCAGAGCCATGCGAATTGGTTCCTTAGTCCCCTGCTCGGTACACTGTACAGCCTCCCTAACCCAGAAAATGTGGCTTTGAACATAAAATGTTATGAGTCTGATTTATAAATATTTCTTCAGCTCTGAAGGACATTTTTGCGTGTGTTATTTTGGATCTTTTGTTTGTTTTCCCTATTGATTTTGCACAATGTTTACTGAACATCTATTTAGATGTGACTGGGTACCAATTGGCACCATAAGTAACATTTACTGAAAATTTACTATGTTTTAGTCACTGTCCTAAATAGCTTATGGGCATTGTTTCATTAACTACTTGCAACTGCTCTATGACTTAAGCGAGGAAGGTATGATTATCATATCAAGTTCATAAGTAAGGGAACTAAGACTCAGAGTTTAAGTAATTTGCCCAAAGACATACAGTGATTAAATGTGATTCAAACCCAGTCCTGTCTGACTCTGAAGCCTAGCTCCTATTCTATAAAACATGAGAAGCGCCGGAGCATAGGCCTGAGGAATAAACACACGTAAACACCTATTATGTAGATTAGCATAATGTCAATCATTTCATACCAAAGTATATGAAAGCAGGAAAGTCAGGTCAAGCCCTAAGGCAAATCCAGGGGGAAATTACTAAAAAGGGGTGAGTCCAGTATCTGGGTTGAAAGTAAAGAAAGTAATTGGGGGGCCAGGACGTCTGCAGGGGAAAGTAGAGCAAGAATGTGCAGGGAAGACCATAAGGGAAGCAGGGATGAGGCAAAGAGACAGGGCAAAAACAGGGGCTAGGATTCAGACGAGCCATGGAGCAACAAAGGGTCAGACCTTTCATCAGGGTGGGACCCGTGCAAGTCACGCATCAGTCCTTTGCTGAATCCAGGATGTTTGGCAACTCTCCTGTGAAGGCTCATGCCAGTTATCAAGGGTGAGGTGGACCAAGTGAAAGCATCTCACAGGAATGGAGGTCAAAGAGTGCTAAAAACTGCAGGAAATAGAGAAGGCCTGCCACCGAAAAGATTCCAACTTAGGCGGGAAATTATAGACAGGGTTGCCCTGCACAACTTCGTGGGGGGGAGGGGCTGGGCACTCTTGTGCAGGGCTCAAGCTGTGTGGCCCTAACCACCCACTGAAATGCCTGAGCCTTTCCTTACTTCCACTCCCAACTGGCTTCAGGCAAAATCCTTCACACCCTCCTCTGAGATCTCAAAGCACTGGGCATATATCTCTGTGTGGTACTGATTATGTTACAGTAAGGGTGGGTCTTATCCACGAGCTGTGAGTGTTCTGAGGGCATGTCCATTGGATTAAAATTATTTTTAAAAACCTAGTAACTCTGCCTTTAACAAACACACTCAATGGTCTTCCCCTTAGTGACATTTTTCAAACCCTGCGTGGCTACTTTTGTTTTGCCTTTGTTCCTGGTATTTCCTATGTGAGACTTATTGAGGGAAATGAATGAGTAGGTGAGCAGGGCAAGTGATGGGAGAGAAGGAAAGGTACAAATATTGTAGCTTGGGCGCCCAAGAGCCTACACCAACTGGAGGTGGCTTAGCACCTAAATGTGTATGGATTGCCTCTCTATAGGTTGTGCTAAAAAGAACCAACTCAACTCAGTTTACCTGCTTAGAGCCCTCTGGAAGCATGACTGCCCCTTTGGCTCTCTGGGGGAAAAGACCCGTCCTTATTTGGAACAACCTTGTGTCCTTGGGTCTTCACTCCCTGATCCACAGAAGGTCTGTGCTGAAGTGGCCAGGCTTCACAGGAAGTAATGGTAGGGGAAGTCGCTCTCGCTGGTAGCTCAGGGGAGAACGTGCTTCAGCGGCCCTATTGTGCAGGCAGGTTGGGAAGATTACCCACTATTGCTCTGTGTGTGCCTTTGTTTTTTTGTTTCTCTTCCATGTATCTCTGTGCTTAATCATCCTTCCTGAGCCTACCTTCTCATTCTGATTTTAATCACACATGAGAAGGGATAATGCAGCTCATTTGCTAGACTCACTGATGCTCAAGTAGATTATTAGTTCCATGTCTTGAAATTACTATGCTCACTGAGGTCAGCCAGGAATATAATCTTTGCTTGCGGAGAAAGAGGTAAGTCCTAAACAATGACATTCCAAGAGCTGTTCTTTATGTAAAGAGTAAATGTACTGATTGTCTGGTCCAGACATGGTTAAAAAAAGTAAAATAAAATAACAAAAACAAACAAGCATTTTCTGTTCCTCTGGGAGGAAAGTGAGAGGAGATGACATGAATTAGAGGAGGCAAACTTTGTGCGGGGTTGTGACGTTCACCTCTTACTTGTGCTGCTTCCTCAGCATGGACTTCTCTCATTCCCTCATTCCTCATCTGCTCCATACTGGGGAGAAATACAGTTTTGTGGCTGAGTTCTGGAATCATAGAAACCTGAGCTTGAATGCCAGCTCCTCCATGTATATGCTACTTAAGTTTTCAAAGGCTCAAAATTTCCTTATGTAGGATGTAAGTAGTTCCTGAAGTTACTGTCCGACACATTACAGAGTATTCAACAAATATTAGAAATTACAGGTCTAAGACGTCAAAGGCAAACTCAATCTTATCCCCCATTGAGTATTTTCTTTACAGAACTGCCATGTGTTAGAGTCTTTACCAGAGTACGTAGGGATGGAATAAGACCCTCAGATATTTTATTTTTCCCATTCTCGCAGTTAGAAAAAATGGATTGAATTATTTCAAAAATTAACAGTTAGAAGCTTTCACATAAATATCCTGATAGCTAGCTTCTTTTGAAAATTCAGAAGCCCTGGCAGTACTGGCCATCACCTTTTCCACATAGTAACAGTTCCCTCTAGCTCAGTAGGTGCTGCCCTCCTGAGATAAGAATGCTCTCCAGTGTGACACAGACTCCATCAATCTCTAATGTCTCCCAGAGAACAAGACATTAAACATTAAATGGTCAAAGTTATTTTTTATTCTTAATTTGCTGGGAATTTTTATCATGAGTGAATTTACTCAAATGTTTTTCTGCTTCTATTAGACAATTATTGGATTTTTTTCTCCTCTATTCTTTTAGTTTAGTTCATTACTTTGAATGATTTACAAAGGTTGAAATTCTTGTATTGCTTAATAGATCATGACGTATTAGTCTATAAGACTTAAGTATCTTCAAATATATTGAAATATTTTTTAAAATGTGCTCTTTAATTGTTGGGTTTAGTATTCTGTAAATGTTAATTAGGCCTACTGGGTTGATTGTGTTATTCAGAACCTCTATATCCCTGTGTATTCTTTTATCAACTTTGTCTGATAATTACTGAGAATAAAATATTAAAATCTCCAACTATGATTATAGATTTACCTATTTATTTCTTTAGTTCTGTCAATTTTTTTTTTTTTTTTTTGCAATATGTGGGCCTTTCACTGTTCTGGCCTCTCCCGTTGCGGAGCACAGGCTCTGGACGCACAGGCTCAGCGGCCATGGCTCACGGGCCCAGCCACTCCGCAGCATGTGGGATCTTCCCAGACCGGGGCACGAACCCATGTCCCCTGCATCGGCAGGCGGACTCTCAACCACTGTGCCACCAGGGAAGCCCTAGTTCTGTCAATTTTTGCTTTATAAATTTTGAAGCTCTGCTTTTAGTTATATACAAGTTTAGAATTATGATGTCATTCCACTGAAGTAATTCCTTTATTATTATGAAATGACTAAATTTATGTGAAACATACTTTTTCTTTCTTAGACTGTTAACATGGTATATCATTTCCTAAACTTTCTCTTTCAAACCATCTGTGTCTTAGCATTTAAAGTGTTTCCCTTTTATGTTTGGTCCTTGCTATTTTATCTAGTCTGACAATATCTAAATTTAATTGGAGTGTTTAGTTTATTATATTTGTATACCAATTTGCTATTGTTTTTTATTCATCCCATATGTTTTAAGATTTTTATGATTTTCCCCCTCTTATCCTGTTATCTTTAGGTTAATTAAATATCTTTTGCATTCCCTGTATTGTTTTTTTATCTACTGTATAACATTTTTATTATTTTTTAGTAGCTGTATCACAGTCTATATAGAATCAATATTGAGTCAGTTCATATTTCACTGTTTTCAATTCACCTTCACATTTGACAAATGTAAGAACCTTATGTTATGATACTATAATTCCATTAGCACTCACTCCCAGCCTTTTTTGCTACTACTGCATATATTTTACTTCTATTATTTGTACTCCTTCAGTTTGGAGAAGGTAAGCGCAAGAAAAAAATTTTCTTTGAAAGCTCAACTTGAATCACTGGATGTATCATGTGATAACAATTTTGGGGGGAAAATCTATCAAAAGACACAAGGCAAAACAAATTCAAGTTCAAAAGAGAAATAGGACACACACCCGTGTGCACACACATATACACATATATATTTTCTACTTCCCAGTTGTAACAACATAAATAAATAAGTACATTTGGAGAACTAGAACAGACATACAGATTCCCAGCAGCAAAGATGATCCCCTCTCATCTTCCTCAAATCCCACAAACTGCTTGTTTGGAGAAGCGGGGTGGGGGAGCAACAACACTTCCGTTATCTGTTAGGCTCAATTAAGACAACAGCTGTGTTCCAAAATAAACAAGAGAAGAGGCTATTTTGCATTAGAATGCATTAGAGGAATAGCACTAGGGAAGCACAAATGGCTTTAATCAGGGACACTGGAAAATTACCATTCTCTTCATTTTTCCAGTGTCTGTGTGACTTTCAGGTCTCAAGAACCATATCCCTACTCCCTACCATAGACAATTAGGAATAGAGGTTTTTATCACTGGCTGTGATGATTGTGCCTTTTTAGAGCTAATCTTGTAAGGATGCGTGCCCATTTCTTTATTGGCAATTTATAGCATTCATGCTTGTTATGTATTGGAGAAAGGGGAAAAAATTTGGAGCCAGGTTCTAAAAAGATAGTTGGCAACAGAGGTGTCTATGAATAAAACTCTTCTGGGCATTTAAAATGGAAATAAAATGACACTACATGATATGCTAAGTCCCAAAGCTAAATGGCAAACTGAGGATCAGAAATCCTGGGTTCCATTCCTGGTTCAACTAATAACTCATTTTATAAACTCTGTTTGCTGTTTCCATGTTATTAAAATGTCTCTAACTAAAATTGCTCACTACTCAGCATCTCTTATTCCTTCCTCAACTTTCTGAACAGAGAATAAGATTCTCTAAACTACCCAAAATAGAGCTGAGTACATTCCAAGGAATAGAAATGAATACAGATAGATAAGTAATAGTAACAAAAAGTCTGCCTGTCTGGGTGCTAACACCATTGACCACGAAATGCAGAAAGCTGCAAAAAGTTTATTTGGGGTCTTCAGAATTGCAGTTTTGGAGACACAGTTTCCGGTAAAACTGAAAGAGTGTTCTGGGGAATAGAAAGAATCAGGAGCTTAAAAAGGCAAATGCCACAAGGCTGTTTTGGCAGGAATTATGATTGACTCTGATGCAGGAAAGGCAATATTTGTCCTTAAGGAATAGACTGTCACAAATTATTTAGGGTAAGGATCCAATAAGTAGATAGGTTGTCATGAGTTATCTTAGGGTAAGAATCCGATAAGTATCTTGACTTTCTGGAACACTGTGCTGGATGCCCGCATTGACAATAAGTGGCCAAAAGATTAGATTCCATCCAGGCTGAGACATGCATGAGTCACAGTTTCTCGATGGCCTCCCAGCTCCATTTTAGAGGGCTCTCTTAGCCATACCGTATCCATTTTGATTTTCCTTTCACAGCACTTAACCTTAAATCTTCCTGCCTAGTTGGGTTGGTAAGAGCTCTTGAGGCTCTGGTTACTGTATGTGGCTGTTGGGAGCTGTTGGCCACTTACTTAATTTTATCCATGTAGAAGTCCCACTGCACTCAGCATGAAGCACAACATTGCAAGCGACACATTTTTATAGCACAGCCGCCTATGGGCTCATTGCAGTTGTGTGCCCTGAAAAGCCCCATTCAAATAAAAGGTTTGTTTTTTTGTTAGAGTGGCTCTTTGGTGAAGTTCCCTGACTATCCAATGGAATAGTCAACATATATGTTCGGGGGAAATGTAATTATGGTTATTTTTGATATTAAAAAAAAATAGTGAAATCACTAATATGCCAGCCAGAAACTATCTGCTTCCTAATTATAGTCTAAAAAGAAATAAAATTGATTATTTAAAAGCCTCAATTTGAATTCACCAAAAAGTAGATTTATTTATTTATTTTTACTTTTTTAGCCACTCTGGGCAGCATGTGGCATCTTAGTTCCCGACCACGGATCAAACCCCCGCCTCCTGGCGGGGGTGGTGGGGTGGTGGTGGTGGTGGGATGAACTGGGAGATCGGGATTGACATATATACACTAATATGTATAAAATGGATAACTCAAAAAAAAAACCCGCACCCCCTGCAGTGGAAGCTCGGAGTCTCAAGCACTGGACTGCCAGGAAAGTCCTGACCAAAAGTAGATTTAGACAAGCTTTGAGATATTTCACGTTTTTAAATTTTACTTTGTCTTGTTTTTAGTATTTAAATTTTAAAGATTTAGTGATGAAATTGTTTTAAAAAATCAATTATTTTTGGTGATGCTTAACCTTCCACTGTTGACATTGATTCTGCTACTCCATATCCAGTAAAAATCCTCTCAAACCCTAATTTCACCCCAGAATGCCTGATTTTAACTGAGCATGCTCTACCCTAAAGGACCTACTTCCAATCCTCTCAGATTGTGACCTCAGGGACCACCGGTGGAGCTGATGTCCTCCTTACTCTCTACCACTACTTCCCAGCCTCTGACAAAAACTTCTGCTGCGTTGATGTCTAGGCTTTACAGCAACCCCACCATCCCTTCCCTTGTTGCTGTCATCTGTCACACCCTTGATTAGGCCCTCTTATTAACTACAGATTTTGGCACTTAGCCTATAACATTTTCTCCATCCCAAGCCCCGCTATAAATCCAGGCACTTATCCAGTGACCTACACTGCTTCTCCATCTTCCAGGCACACTCCCTGGTATAACTTAGTCCTTGTTGTACCCTTTAATGATATTACTTTCAAAAAATTTTCCCTCTCCCAACACACTACTTTGATCTTTATCATCCTATTTATTTTCAACACGATCAACGATTTTCCATAAAAAGAACAACTGAGCAAAAACCTTTTTTGACCTGCCATTTCCCTCCTGATTCATCTAACACCCTCTCTATTCCCTTTCAAAGTCAAACTTTACATGGAATTACATACACTCAATAGCCACACTCCACTGTAATGTGGCTTCTTCTCCACATTACTTACCAAATGCCTCCCTGACACTGAATTCAGTGGATGTTTGTCAATCTCATCCTACCTGATGCTGCTGACCACTTCCCTGTTCTTACGACAATCTGTTCCTCTGTTCCATCTCATTGTTCTGCTTTTCCTCCTCCTTACTGTTCCTTGCCTTGTCTTCTCTAACACCTTTTCTCCTTTCTCCCTGCCGGCATTAAATTCTGTAGTTACCCAGTGCTGTTCAAGATCCTCCACTTTACGCACTCAGTATCCTCTCCCTACAAGAATTTAGCCATGCCTTCAGCTCTAATTACCACCAATTTAATTTACAACTCAATCTTTATCTCCAGGCTTCCCTCTGCAGTCTAGATCAATATATCCACCTGCTTGCTTGACAACTCCACATTGATGTCTCAATAATACTTCTTTCTTGAGATAGCCTCATCCACCAGAGGGCAGACAGCAGAAGCAAGAACTACAGTCTTGCAGCCTGTGGAACAAAAACCACATTCACAAGAAAGATAGACAAGATAAAAAGGCAGAGGGCTATGTACCAGATGAAGGAACAAGATAAAACCCCAGAAAAACAACTAAATGAAGTGGAGATAGGCAATCTTCCAGAAAAAGAATTCAGAGTAATGATAGTGAAGATGATCCAGGACCTCTGAAAAAGAATGGAGACAAAGATCGAGAAGATGCAAGAAATGTTTAACAAAGACCTAGAAGAATTAAAGAACAAATAAACAGAGATGAACAATACAATAACTGAAATGAAAACTACACTAGAAGGAGTCAATAGAAGAATAACTGAGGC
Organism: Phocoena phocoena; assembly: GCF_963924675.1. Lineage (NCBI taxonomy): Eukaryota > Metazoa > Chordata > Mammalia > Artiodactyla > Phocoenidae > Phocoena > Phocoena phocoena. Next base: position 49,536,821 of record NC_089232.1, read on the forward strand.
AGAAGAATCGAGAAGTGACCTGGAAGACAGAATGGTGGAACTCACTGCTGCTGAACAGAATAAAGAAAAAAGAATGAAAAGAAATGAAGACAGCCTAATAGACCTCTGGGACAACATTAAATGCAACAACATTCGCATTATAGGGGTCCGAGAAGGAGAAGAGAGAGAGAAAGGACCAGAGAAAATATGTGAAGAGATTATAGTCCAATATTCCCTAACATAGGAAAGGAAATAGCCACCCAAGTCAAGGAAGCGCAGCGAGTCCCATACAGGATACACCCAAGGAGAAACACGCCAAGACACATAGTAATCAAACTGGTAAAAATCAAAGACAAAGATAAATTACTGAAGGTAGCAAGGAAAAAACAACAAATAACATACAAGGGAACTCCCATAAGGCTAACAGCTGATTTCTCAGCAGAAACACTACAAGCCAGAAGGGAGTGGCATGATATACTTAAAGTGATGAAAGGGAAGAATCTACACCAAGATTACTCTACCCCACAAGGATCTAATTCAGATTCGATGGAGAAATCAAAAGCTTTACTGACAAGCAAAAGCTAAGAGAATTCAGCACCACCAAACCAGCTCTACAACAAATGTTAAAGGAACTGCTCTAAGTGGGAAACACAAGAGAAGAAAAGGACCTACAACAACAAGCCCAAACCAATTAAGAAAATGCCCATAGGAACATACATATCGATAATTACCTTAAACGTGAATGGATTAAATGTTCCAACCAAAAGACACAGGCTTGCTGAATGGATACAAAAACAAGACCCATATATATGCTGTCTACATGAGACTCACTTCAGATCTAGGGACACATACAGACTGAAAGTGAGGGGATGGAAAAAGATATTCCACGCAAATGCACACCAAAAGAAAGCTGGAGTAGCAACACTCACATCAGATAAAAGAGACTTTAAAATAAAGAATGTTACAAGAGACAAGGAAGGCCACTACATAATGATCAAGGGATCTATCTGAGAAGAAGATATAACAATTATAAATATATATGCACTCAACACAGAAGAACCTCAATATATAAGGCATCTGCTAACAGCTCTAAAAGAGGAAATCAACAGTAACACAATAATAGTGGGGGACTTTAACACCTCACTTACACCAATGGACAGATCATCCAAAATGAAAATAAATAAGGAAACAGAAGCTTTAAATGATACAATAGACCAGAGAGATTTAATTGATATTTATTGGACATTCCATCCAAAAACAGCAGATTACACTTTTTTCTCAAGGGCACATGGAACATTCTCCAGGACAGACCACATCTTGGGTCACAAATCAAGCCTCAGTAAATTTAAGAAAACAGAAATCATATCAAGCATCTTTTCTGACCACAATGCTATGAGATTAGAAATGAATTACAGGGAAAAAAACATAAAAAACACAAACACATGGAGGCTAAACAATACGTTACTAAATAACCAAGAGATCACTGAAGAAATCAAAGAGGAAATCAAAAAATACCTAGAGACAAATGACAATGAAAACACGACAATCCAAAACCTATGGGATGCAGCAAAAGCAGTTCTAAGAGGGAAGTTTATAGCTATACAAGCCTACCTCAAGAAACAAGAAAAATCTCAAATAAACAATCTACCCTTACACCTAATGGAGCTAGAGAAAGAAGAACAAATAAAACCCAAAGTTAGCAGAAGGAAAGAAATCATAAAGATCAGAACAGAAATAAATGAAATAGAAACAAAGAAAACAATAGCAAAGATCAATAAAACTAAAAGATGGTTCTTTGAGAAGATAAACAAAATGGATAAACCACTGGCCAGACTCATCAAGAAAAAGAGGGAGAGGACTCAAATCAATAAACCTAGAAATGAAAAAGGAGAAGTTACGACAGACACTGCAGAAATACAAAGCATCCTAAGAGACTACTACAAGCAACTCTATGCCAATAAAATGGACAACCTGGAAGAAATAGACAAATTCTTAGAAAGGTATAACCTCCCAAGACTGAACGAGGAAGAAGTAGAAAATATAAACAGACCAATCACAAGTAATGAAATCAAAACTGTGATTAAAAATCTTCCAACAAACAAAAGCCCAGGACCAGATGGCTTCACAGGTGAATTCTATAAAACATTTAGAGAAGAGCTAACACCCAGCCTGCTCAAAATCTTCAAAAAAATTTCAGAGAAAGGAACACTCCCAAGCTCATTCTATTTGGCCACCATCACCCTGATACCAAAACCAGACAAAGATACTACAAGAAAAGAAAATTACAGACCAACATCACTGATGAATATAGATGCAAAAATCCTCAACAAAATACTAGCAAACAGAATCCAACAACACATTAAAAGGATCATACACCATGATCAAGTGGGATTTATGCCAGTAATGCAAAGATTTTTCAATATACGCAAATCAATCAATGTGATACACCATGTTAACAAACTGAAGAAGAAAAACCATATGATCATCTCAATAGATGCAGAAAAAGTTTTTGACAAAATTCAACCCCCATTTATAATAAATACTCTCCAGAAGGTGGGCATAGCGGGAACATACCTTAACATAATAAAGGCCATATATGACAAATCCACAGCAAACATCATTCTCAATGGTGAAAAACTGAAAGCATTTCCTCTAAGATCAGGAACAAGAGAAGCATGTCCACTCTCATCATTATTATTCAACATAGTTTTGGAAGTCCTAGCCATGGCAATCACAGAAGAAAAAGAAATAAAAGGAATACAAATTGGAAAAGAAGTAAAACTGTCACTGTTTGCAGATGACATGATACTATACATAGAGAATCCTAAATATGCCACCAGAAAACTACTAGAGCTAATCAATGAATTTGGTAAAGTTGCAGGATACAAAATTAATGCACAGAAATCTCTTGCATTCCTATATACTAATGATGAAAAATCTGAAAGAGAAATTAAGGAAACACTCCCATTTACCATTGCAACATAAAGAATAAAATACCTAGGAATAAACCTACCTAGAGAGACAAAAGACCTGTATGCAGAAAACTATAACACACTGATGAAAGAAATTAAAGATGATACTAACAGAGAGATACACCATGTTCTTGGATTGGAAGAATCAATATTGTGAAAATGTCTATACTACTCAAAGCAATCTACAGATTCAATGCAATCCCTATCAAATTACCAATGGCATTTTTTACAGAACTAGAACAAATCATCTTAAAATTTGTATGGAGACACAAAAGACCCCGAAGAGCCAAAGCAGTCTTGAGGGAAAAAACGGACCTGGAGGAATCAGACTCCCTGACTTCAGACTATACTACAAAGCTACAGTAATCAAGACAATATGGTACTGGCACAAAACCAGAAATATAGATCAATGGAACAAGATAGAAAGCCCAGAGATAAACCCACACACCTATGGTCAATTAACCTATGACAAATGAGGCAAGGAGATACAGTGGAGAAAAGACAGTGTCTTCAATAAGTGGTGCTGGGAAAACTGGACTGCTACATGTAAAAGAATGAAATTAGAACACTCCCTAACAGCATACACAAAAATAAACTCAAAATGGATCAAAGACCTAAATGTAAGACTGGACACTATGAAACTCTTAGAGGAAAACATAGGAAGAACACTCTTTGACATAAATCACAGCAAGATCCTTTTTGATCCGCCTCCTAGAGTAATGGAAATAAAAACAAAAATAAAGAAATGGGACCTAACGAAACTTCAAAGCTTTTGCACAGCAAAGGAAAACATAAACAAGACCAAAAGACAACCCTCAGAATGGGAGAAAATATTTGCAAACAAATCAATGGACAAAGGATCAATCTCCAAAATATCTAAACAGCCCATGCACCTCAATATTAAAAAAACAAACAACCCAATTAAAAAATGGATAGAAGACCCAAATAGACATTTCTCCGAAGAAGATATACAGATAGCCAAGAAGCACATGAAGAGCTGCTCAACATCACTAACTATTAGAGACATGCAAATCAAAACTACAATGAGGTATCACCTCACACCAGTCAGAATGGCCATCATCAAATGATCTACAAACAATAAATGCTGTGGAGGGTGTGGAGAAAAGGGAACCCTCTTGCACTGTTGGTGGGAATGTAAACTGATACAGCCACTATGGAGAACAGTATGGAGGTTCCTTAAAAAACTAAAAATAGAATTACCATATGACCCAGCAATCCCACTACTGGGCATATACCCAGAGAAAACCATAATTCAAAAAGACACATGCATCCCAATGTTCATTGCAGCACTATTTACAATAGCCAGGTCATGGAAGCAACCTAAATGCCCATTGACACATGAAAGGATAAAGAAGATGTGGTACAATGTGATACAATGGAATATTACTCAGCAATAAAAAGGAACGAAATTGGGTCATCTGTTGAGACGTGGCTGGATCTAGAGACTGCCATACAGAGTGAAGTAAGTCAGAAAGAAAAAAACAAATATCGTATAGTAACACATATATGTGGAACATAGAAAATCGTACAGATGAACCGGTTTGCAGGGTAGAAACTGAAATACAGATGTACAGAACAAACGTATGGACACCAAGGGGGGAAAGCGGTGGGGGGTGGGGGGTGGGGGGTGGTGGTGTCATGAATTGGGCGATTGGGATTGACATGTATACACTGATGTGTATAAAATTGATGACTAATAAGAACCTGTTGTATAAAAAATAAATAAAATAAAATTCAAAAAAATTAAATTAAAAAAAACAAGCTTCATTCTTAAAATGTCCTAAACCAAATTAATTAACTTCCTGCACCAACTCCCCTCATTTTGCACTCCAAGTAACTAAATCAAGAGTAGAAACTGGTTCTCTTCCAAAACTTGGTCAGTCCTATAAGTTGATTCTTATACTGTTCATCTTCGTCATTTTGTATCCATTTCCAAGTTCTGCCTAGGCTACCTTCTAATTATTTCTCAAATACATCTTCTCACCACCTTCACCCTAATGCAACCTAGCAGTATCTCTTACCTGGACAACTCCATTGCAGTAGCTTCCTAACTGATTCACCTTTACCAACTCTTGCTTCTTTTCAATCAGCTACCCAAGTGATCTTTTCTCAAAATAAATCTTATCATGCTCCCCTAATGCTTGAAATACTTAATGGCTCCCCATTGTACTGAATATAGAGACCTAATCGCTCCTCCAGTAGCCAGTTAAATTATACTCCTTTGGGTCTCCTCCAGATGTGGTTCCTCTGGGAAAACTTTCCTGGCTCCTTTGACCTTCCCCACCCCTGCAGCACTTTATGAAGTGGGATTCAGAAAGTTCTAAGTCAAGTCTGGGTGCAACTGATCAGGAAGCAATGAGAGAATCAGAAAGCTGACTCATCCCCTAAAATCTGAAAATGCTGCTGGAAGAATTCTCCAGCAGAAAGAGTCCTGTCTCTTTCAAATGCCGTCACCCTTCTTCACCAAGAACAATAATGTGTAATTTCCAGCTTCAACAGATGGCTTTTTCCACGCCTGGCAAACATGGTCTTTTTACCCATTCACACATCAGCTGAGAGCAGTCAGCAAAAACAGAATGAAGAGGTCTTTTTGCCTTCAAAAAAGTGACAGCAAATATTAAATAGCATGTAGTGTTCACCATTTCAATAAGCTCATTAGAGGTCCCTAGTCTAACTTATATAGAATTATAAGGCTATAATAGAAACATTTACCAAAAGTGCTAGACCATTTTTCAGAATGATTTGGTGTCCTCAACACTGAAGAAAATCATTTTGGAACACATTTTCACAGATCACCTTAATTCAACTTGAACTAAATTCATTCATGAGAACTGCTGGGCTGTACATCTCAACTTATTTCTGCTTTGAATTTGCCTGCGATGGATACTGCTCGAGCTGCATGGATCATTGAGCAGAGAAGAACACTTCTGCCCTTCCTTGCCCTTCCTGATAATCAGAGGGAACTTATGACTTGTTACATGTTTCCATAATGAGGGCTTCAGAAATGGACATTGCACATAGCCTGGGAAGGGGCAATAGAAAATGGTCTTCTGAGTCCTCTGGAGCTATTATTGTTTCTGTTGAGAGCTGTGGAGGATGTGGACAAGACGATGGAAGCAAACTCAGAGAAGCTGTTAGTCAGAGCTACACTCTCTGGGTCTGGGAGACACATATGAACCAGTCCCCAAACAAGGAATGCACGTTGCTCTCACCTATGCCGTTGCTTCCTTCAACTTGCTTATGAAGTCCAGCTTCTTTGAGGGTCCTTCAGTCGCTGTCCTTTCAAATGAAATGCCTCTTAGGTCTCTATCCTAGGGTCTTTTCTCATTCTATTCACTCCTTCATCGCTTCTGTCATTTTGTATGTGGTAGTGGTTCCCAAATCATAGTTCTTGATCGGCTGTCCCTCGTGGGCTACAGACACAAGTATCTCTCTACCAACTGGACCAAAGTGCTTGGATGTCACATAGGCAGTTCAAACCTGACATGTCCAAATCTGAACTCAATATCTTGCTCTCTTCAAATATGCTCTTTTTCTGGATTCCCTGTGTTTATAGAAGGTCCCAACTGTCTTCCAAGTTGTCCAAGCCAGAACCTTGGTGTCCAAGTCAGCTATTGCTATAATAACACCGTGTAACAACCTACCTCAAAACTCAGTTAATACGTTCATTCTCCTGCCTGTAGGTCTAAAAGCTAACTATCATTTTATTTGATTGTGTGAGCTTGTCTGGGCAACTCTGCTTCCTCTGCAGATCAAGTAGCTTAGCTCAAGTTAATAGGATGTGGGTCCAGGTCTGGTCCGCATGTGTAGACTCTGGGGCCCAGGCTAAAAAGGCAAATGACTACCCTGAACGTTTTCTTCAGATGCTGCATTATTAGAGGGAAAGAGCCAACCAACCACACAAGGACATTTAAAGTGCTTGCTCACGTTGCTCTGCTAACAGTCCATCAGCCAAAGCGAGTTTATGACCAAATCCAACATCAGCGAGGACGGAAGTAATATTTTCTCTCCAAGTAATTCAATCTATCAGACCCAGGCATCATTTTACATTATTCCTTCCCCTTACTGATACCCTACCACCACCTCTACCACTATCATTCCCAATCAATTACTAAGCCCTATTCATTCATTCTCTAAAAATTTCTAGAATCAGTGGTGCAGGACACTATCCTGCCCTTGTCTGAATTTCCACCACAGCTTCCAGTTGGCTTTCCTGGCTCCAGGCCTGCCACCAATCCTATCTCCACATTGAAGCTAGAGTGACCACTCAAAATCTTTTATTTTTTCACTTAGTAAGTACATACGTTTTACCTCCTACTATGCACCAGGAACTACTCTCAACTCAAATCCAAGCCCTCAGGGAAGTTACATTTTAGTGACAGTAGGTGGGGAACAGGTAAATGGATGATGGATGATGTAGGTAGATGACAGATATAGATAGATAGATAGATTACGTAGTATATCAGATATTGGCAAATACTGTGAGAGGGGGAGGGAGCTGGGGGCAGGGGGTAGAGAATGTTAGGAGGGAGGACTGATCTTATAAATATAGGGTGAACAAAGGTCTGACTGAGAAACTGGCCTTTCCATAAAGGCTTATAAGAGGTGAGGGGAGGGGCTTCCCTGGTGGCGCAGTGGCTGAGAGTCCGCCTGCCGATGCAGGGGACACGGGTTCGTGCCCCGGTCCGGGAAGATCTCACATGCCACGGAGCTGGCCCGTGAGCCATGGTCGCTGAGCCTGCGCGTCCGGAGCCTGTGCTCTGCAACGGGAGAGGCCCACGTACCGCAAAAAAAAAAAAAAAAAAAAGTGAGGGGAATGGGATTTGGGGGCAAGACAGGTTTAAGTAGAATGTGCATGGAGACAAGGTGGGAGTGTGTCTGGGTGGCACACAGTCGGTGAGGGGGAAGGCTGTAGAAGTCAGAGAGGGTCTGGAACCACAAAAATGCAAACTATGATTCAGCTCCCCAGCTCAGCAGTACGTAAACACGAATAGAATTCAGACTCCTTAATGTGAGTTCCAAGGCCTTCCTTGACTTTATCTTCATTTACCTTTTACCTTTTAATTTCCAATTCTTATTTTACATTCTATGATCAAGCCATTTGGAACACCCTTCAGCTTCTCTGAAGCTACATTGCTTTATCTCAACTCAGGATCTCTGAATGTATCTCTCCCTTAATCTGAAACACAAATCCCCCACCCCCTCCCCATCACAGCTTTGCCTGGCTCATTCTTCCTTTCACTTGTGTTCTTAGATTTCTCTGGGGAAACCCTCCCTGCCCTCCAAAAGCATTTCCTGGTAGGATTTCCTCTAACAGAATGTCAAGGGCACACCGCACTAGCCATCTCTCTCAGCCCTCATCACATTGTGCAATAATCACCTGCTTGTTGTCTGAACTCCCTATTCCTCACTAGATACTGTCTTCCTCACCATTGTAGGGAATCCTCCTGAAACAATGTATAGCATAGAGTGGGTACTCAGTATACATAGCATAAATAAGTGTACAAAAATACTGTTCTAATAAGGAAAGTATTATACTCAAACTTGCTATAAGAAAATTATAAAGATGATCAGAGTTGGTAACATCATCATTAATAGAAGGGCACAGATATCTGGCTTTCAAATAGCTCAAGGCTGAGATCTAGCAACAATATACCATCTGCAACGTGTTTATTTCCTATCACCCTTTTCCCAGTCTAGTGCTGACTGTCTCATTCCCACAGGCAGACAGTCAAATATCTGTTAGATCATCCCCAATGCATTAGCAGGAAAGGTTTAAGAGTTGTGTCTCCCACTAGTATATACATCCAAACAGTCATTTCTTTAAGACAAAAATCTTCAAAACTTAAAGGATTTGCTTTTTAATGGTGGGATTTCAAGCACTGATAAAAAACACAATGAGAGATATTTGGAGAAAGCGAGAACTCCTTGGAAGATTTCAAATTACACCAGGTAAGTGGTCACCTATTCTACACACAGATAATAAAAATCAATCCCTGAAATTCTGTCTGTATTATATTTTACACAGTATTCATATACTCTACCTCCTTTGAACTTTGTAATGGAAATCATGGACCAATCTTATAGATGAGTATTGGGCCGCACCCGGCAGGCCTGCGAGCCCTGTACTTGCCCATCCTTGAGACTGAAGAAAGAGCCCCTCAGAGTCAGCAACAGAGACATCGATGGTTTAATGGATGGGGGATCTTACCTGTCTGAAACAAGGTCCTGGAGTGACACCTCACCATGTGGCAGAAGGCAGTCAAGACATGGCAACAGTCTCCTCTCCTGGCTCCTGGGGGGAGGGGGAGGTTACAAACATCAGATTGGCTCACCGGTTATCAGGGAAACTAGCAGAGGGGCATGCCCCTCACTGCCCCTTTGATAAATTCTCAAGGTGTTCTGATCTAAAGGTTAGAACAATCACCAGCTGGGGCTAGGAGCAAGTGTGTAGGAAGGTCAGTCAGGTGAGCAGGGTGTAGGTGAAGAAGGCACTGGTCCAGCAGGGGATGGATAGAGAGCAAAAGAATAGCCATCTTGGGTGGCCTGATCATACAACGAGGAAAACAAAGGACTTAGGGAATAGCATAAAAGAACAATAGCATAAAAGGACAGACTATAGGCACAATGAAGCCAAAATTCAAACTGGAATTGAAAGCCTATACTTTTTCAAGGAGAGAGAGAGAAAGTTCGAGATGGAAAGAATAAGAGAGAGATAGAATGAAATTTAATAATATGAGCCTAAATTAACTATCTGGGATGTGTGAGTCTGTAACCTACAATTCTGCAGTGTGGTCTTAGTTCTTGCATACCTCTCTTAGTGTGAGCGTTTGGTTGTGCTAAGTGTTAACTCCAGTGTTTAAAATAATATTTTAATAATATTTCCTGTACTGTAACTCCAGAGCACAAGTTGATTTCTTTCAAAAGTGCTGTAACAGTAATTAAGAGCATAGACTCTGTAGCCTGATGACCCAAGTTCAAATCCTGAATTTTACTGATTTGTGACCTTGGCCAAGTTATTTAACCTCTCTGTGCCTCAATTTCTGTATCTATAAAATAAGTACACTAGCACCTTTGTCCCATAAGATTCTTGTGAGGATTACATGAGTTAATATCTTCACAATGGTGCCTAAAATAGTCTGGTACACTGTAAGTATTTATAAAAGGATCAACTATTATTGTCTCCTGCTCAACTGAACAAATAACTGTCTAACACTGAAGAAGAAACTCTCCATGTTGGAAATATTGAAAGAAGCTTACACTGATCCCCAATGCAGCACATAAGTCATTCTATGCTGTGTATTATGGGTGTGAGGCTGCCACAGCTAACACTCAGGAAATGCATGTGATTTTTTTTCACGTTACATTCAGGTGAAGAAACACGCTTTTAAAAAATGCCACCCTCTGGGTTTTTGTTTGTCTTTGGAGGGTCTTAGAATTGGAGGCGAAATGAGAATTTCAGCATTGAATCTGGGGATCTCATTCTAGAAATATACTGACTACCATCTGGATGGTGGAAGAATTTGTTTTAGTTGTAATTTAAGAAAGAAGAGACCGTTATGAGCAATTCCATTTGATGAGGATTTTAGGACCCTAAACAAGGTGAAAACGACTCAACTGAAGAGACCTGGAAGTTTCCAAATGCCAAGGATCAGTTAAGAATGAAAAGCCATAATTCTAAGAACTCAAGAGTTAATTTAGGTTTCATTTTCTGAGGAACAGATGGTTCTTAATAAAGTTGCCTAGACAACAGCAGCTCAGTCTCAGGGCAACCGCCCCTATGATTTCTCACCGTCCAGCACCAGCTCACACCAACCCCATAAACAACTTCAAGGCCATTCAGGGCCCCTTGGAATGGCTTCTGGCTGCTGTTAGTAGACCCTTGTGGCTGCAGACAGAAGGATCAAACGCATCTAACTCAGCCGACCCAAGGTGTGGGCAGGATGTAGGTCGCAATGCAGCAGCTGGTGCTTAGGAGGAATTTCATATGCGTGATCAGCCACAGCTCGAGTCCCTCTCACAATAGACAAGGGAGGGCCACCTCCATGGAAAAATGCATTCTAAAGGGCACAAGACAATTTCACATAATTTTTACTTTTTTTCCTAAACATTTTTGAGTCTTTCATTTGTTTTTCTACAATGAGCGCTTTGTTTTTCTAAATGTCTACAATTATAAACATGAATATGTTTTATAGTCTGGAGGTAATTAATATTTTCCTACATACGGAGGTGCTGATGGATACTATAAGGTACCTTCCAAACTGAAAAATTTGAATCCTACCTGTCTCCTTCATGGTATTTTATCATAATTGTATTCAGTTGCTGGATTATTTGCTTAATGTCTCCCTTCCCTTCTAGACAGTAGGACCCATGAAAGTGGAGACCACATGGACCTCTTACACCAATATGACATCTGTGCCTGGCGTGGTGTCTTGTACAGAGGTAGGACTCAAAATGTGATTACTGTATTGAATGAATGCACTGCCATTAAAAAAATTATAAACGGTTTAAAATTATGGCTTTTTATGATAAATGTTATACGTGATTTTGAAGAAAGTCCTTCTCTTAATTATATAGGGAATCATTTTGACAAGCCCTTTAGGTGAGGCAGATAAAAGGCAACCATGAGGAAGAAGTAAGCAAATAATACAAATGATAACGTTTCAGATTTACATTGTAAGTATTCTGTATAAAGTGAGTATATCTTTCAGTGAATCTAAACCTATGCAGATTATGTCGGAATAAAGACAGATAGATAGAACACATAATAGGATATATGTATATATATATGGTTGCATAATAAATTACCCCAAAACATCAGCTTAAAACAACAAACACTTATTATGTTACAGTTTCTGTTGGTCAAAAATCTGGGGGCAGCTTAGCTGGGAGTTCTAGCTCAAGGTCTCTCATGAGATTACAGTCAAGGGATGGCTAGGGTTACAGTCATCTCAAGGCTATTTGATTGGGGCTGAAGTAGCCACTCTCATATATATATATGTGTGTGTGTGTATATATATATATATAAAATGTGGTGTGGTGTAACCACCACCACAATCAAGATACAGTATATTTCCATCACCGCCACAAAATTGTCTCACGCCTTTTTAAAGTCAATTCCTTCTCCCACTCCCAGACACTGACAACCACTGACACGTTCTCTGTCCTATCTCTATAGTTTTGCCTTAAACTACATATAAATATTTATATGTAAACATAAATGAAATCATACAGTAATTATACAATCTTTGCCTTGGGCTTCTTTCATTTTTTTATTACTGAGTAGTATCCCATTGTAGGGAATCTTATTCATTCACAAGTTGATGGACACTTGGGATGTTTTCGGCAATGATGACTAAAGCTGCTTAGACATCCATGTTCAGATCTTTGTATGGATAGCTTCAATTCTCTCAGGTAAATACCTAGGAATAGGATTGCTGTTGTGTTGTATGGTAAGTATAGATTTAACCTTATAAGTTAAATCATTTTCCAAAGTGGCTGTACCATTTTGCATTCCTACTAGTAACACATTAGGGGTCCAGTGTCCCACAACCTGGCCAGCACTTGGTATTATCAGTTGGTGTTACAGCTGTTGTTTTCATCTCAGCCATTTCTGTCCAGCATGCAGTGGTACTCATTGTGGTTATTATTTGCACTTCTTTAATGACCAAAGTCTTTGTATTTGTTTGCCATCCTATCTCTTCTTTGGTAAAGTGTGCTTTTGCCCATTTTTTTCCTTGATTATTTGTCTTGATCAGAGGCGAAGAAGAAACTACAGAAAGAGGAGAGTCAAAGGCTGATCCTTTCTTTGCCTCTCTAGAGTAAAAATTCAGAGAGGTTCAGCTGAGCCTGGCCAACCACAATACGGACTGCATAACTGGTATTCTGCACGGAGTATTAAGTAGGTCATAGCAGCTTAACCTTGGGAAACACAAACTCCCCGAAGTCACCTGGATCTTGCAGAGATATCTGCACTCCCATGATCACTGCAGCATTATTCACATTAGCCAAGATATGGGAGCAACCTAAATGCCCATCAATGGATGAATGTTTAAAGAAAATGTGGTATATACATACAATGGAATATTATTCACCTCATAAAAGAAGGAAATCCTGCCATTTGTGACAACATGGATGAATCTAGAAGACATTATGCTAAATGAAATAAGCCAGTTACAGAAAGACAAATACTACATGATCTCACATATTTGGAATCTAAAATAGTCAAACTCATTAGAAACAGAGATTAGAATTGTGGTTGCTATGGGCTGGGAGGTGGGAGGGAAGAGGGAGGTGGTGATCAAAGAATACCAAGTTTCTGTTATTTAAGATAAAGAAGTTCTGGAGATCTACTCTATAAAACAGGGCTTATGACTAATAATACTAATAATATCAATAACATTTAGCAAAATTTAAAATATTGTATATTGCATATTTTAAATTTTGTTAAGAGGGCAGATCTTCTGTTAAATGCTCTTACCGCAAAAGGAAAATTTAAAAAAGTGGGTGGGAGGAAACTTTCGGAGGTGACGGATAAGTTTATAGCACTGATTGTGGTGATAATTTCACACATGTATACTTCTCTCCAAACACATGAGATTATATACATCAAATACCTACAGCTTTTGTACATCAATTATACCTCATTAAAATGGTTTGAAATAAAAGTAGAAGAAAAAAATGATAAGAAATCTAAGGTGTTCCAGAAGAACTGTATAGAGGAAATGGAGGAGAGAAAATCACCAAGTAAATAAGAAAAGAAAAATTAGCAGAATTGAAGGTCAAGTCTTCCCGATTGAAAAAAAGCCACTGAATGCCAATTAGTCTATTTCTTGGTTCAGCAGTGAAAACTACCTGCTGAGTGACAATAAGGTAAACAATGAAAGTTAACTTAAACAGAATTAACTACTGGGAAAATGGAGAGGGTGAAGGTGGAAGTATTGGTCTTGGTAAGCGTGTCAAGTTCTCCTCTTCACAACTGGCATCTTGGGGAAGATGGCTCTGGACCACCATGTCTTAGGGTTAACCTAGATCATAATAAAAACAGGAACAATTTACAATAATGTGCAACTAGCCAGTAATCTACACCTTGTAATTTCAGAAGGACTAGTTTTTTTCCCCTAATCTGTCGTGCATTAACATGTGGTCCTACCTTACATGACTAGTATGCAGATCACATCACCCACTGATGTGCTGGAGCTGGCTTGTGCTAGCCCAGGAGAGCTGATTGTTAAATTTTCAGCATTTGACATTACATTGGTGGCTTGAAATCAGCCATGATGGGAGTATTTACACCAGAAATCAGAAAACACTACAAATCAAAGTGAGGTTTTTTGTTGTTGTTGTTAGCTTGTTTCTTCTAGAGAACCCGTCTACCTTACACCACTACAAACAATTCACCATGTAAGTCTAAAAACCCATAAAATGATCTACACCCTGTTCAGTGGGATGAGAGCAACAATGAATCATTGACTGTCGCAGCAATACCAAATTGCTATAGAAGTGTCTAAACGCTTTCTCTCAATTTTTGTACATACCTGGTCTCAGGTAGCAAACGGTTTGCAGACTGACCCTGATTTCTAGGACACATTGAGCAGCATTGCTGTAGAGTATGTAAGTTCTCCCCACCACCCTTAACTCAATTTCAGCTATCTTAATATATTTCTTTGTAGTTCCTATGTTATCACACTTAATAAAACTTTAACATGTGCCCGAGGTCAATTTGCCTAAAAAGTTTTACTTTAAAAATATTTCATAAAATTAAGAAAATTAAATGAAATAAAAAAACTGAAATGTTTAGGGAAGTCTCCAGCATACAGTAAGTGTTCAATAAATATATCACGAGTAAATACTATTGATAGATTATGGGCTGCTTAATGCTTTTTGTTTTTGTTTGGTTTTGGTTTCCTTTTATACGTATGCTCCTTAAAACTTCGCAGGATGCTTGTCTCTTCATAGGTGTCCAATATTTATTGACTAAATTAATGATGAACAAATAAATGATTGTAATGCTTGTCCTCTTAAACCTAATATAGACACTGTTTCTACGTTGAAAGCAAAGCCACAAGGGGTGTTGGAGCCCGGGGATTTTGCAGACAGACCTCAACCTGCACAAATCCATTCTGAATATTTCCAAGCAAGCTGCCCATTTCCTGAATTTAGCCTTATGATGTGACGAAAGAAAACAACATGAGGATTTGTACTGAACTCAAATCTGAACTGAAAAGTAGTCTTATTTGACCCTCTGGTTTTTCCAAAGGAGGATGAGGTATGCAGGTACAAGGTGGAAAGTGACCTGGGCCCCACTCATCTCACTTGCCAAGTGAGAAAACTGGAGATTTTCCTTGTATCTCTTAAATTCTACTATCTTACATGGCTAACCAATTGATTGTGCAGAAGAATTCTTGCTCAAGAATAAAACTTAGCTGTGCTCTGTGCCATGAAGTAAATAACATCAGAGTTTTTTTGATTAGAGGAAATGGATTAGATTTGCTGGTTTCTTAGTGTCATCAGGAAAGACTTTATGGAAGTGGGGCTCATTTGACACATCTGACTCAAAGTTTGTGGGTGCCTGAGTATCTGGTGTTTCTCTCTCTGTTACCTTCTATGCCAGCCATCTATCATCATCAGGAAACAAGGTGCTAACTACCACGAGATTCAAGAAGTAGGACATGTTTGCAAAAAATATTTAGGGCCAGACATTTCAATGGCAACTGATGAACCACTGGAGGAATGCCATTCACCAAATTCAAGAAGGCCAAGAATTTGGCTTATAATTCATATATGAAAGCCATGGTTCTTCCTAGGGGTAAGACAGGAATAAAGACGCAGACCTACTGGAGAATGGACTTGAGGATATGGGGAGGGGGAAGGGTGAGTTTTGACAGGGCGAGAGAGAGTCATGGACATATACACACTAACAAACGTAGTAAGGTAGATAGCTAGGGGGAAGCAGCCGCAAGGCACAGGGATATTAGCTCGGGGCTTTGTGACAGCCTGGAGGGGTGGGATGGGGAGAGTGGGAGGGAGGGGGACGCAAGAGAGAAGACATATGGGAACATATGTATATGTATAGCTGATTCACTTTGTTATAAAGCAGAAACTAACACACCATTGTAAAGCAATTATACCCCAATAAAGATGTTTAAAAAAAAAAAAAAAAAGAAAGCCATGGTTCTTAATCTCTTTGATGAAATCCATGGGCCCTCATCAGAAGGTATTTGGGCCCAAACTTTTCCATTAAATTTAAGCAAGTTCATAACCCTCAAAGCTAAACAGGTGACCCAGATTAAGAACCTCATATTTGGTTAAGTTGGGAGAACCTGGGGTGGCTTCTACATCAGTGTCCCTTGTTTGGGTGAAGAGTTTGAGCTAAGGCAGGAGTGATTTCTGTGTGCACAAAAGAGATGGGTGGAATGGACAAGAAGCATGGTCTCCTATAGAACTGGGTGAGCCAGGCTTATACATAGGGTGATTTGTGAAAGACTATCCACCTGGGAGAGAGTTAAGAACCCTGGAACGTAATTCTGCTTACGCCTCCAAATGTCTGGGTGTTGTCATAATATTTTCTTTGGCCTTAGTTGTCTCATCTGAACAAGGATGGAAATTATCCAAGGATTCAGAAATTCTTTTAACTCTAAAATTCTATTATTTGGAGGTTCAAGATATGTAAAGAGTACAGGAAAGACACACATAATGGAGAAAAATTTTATGCCAAGAAGATGAACTTTGCAAAAGTTTGCCTGAGGGCTAAATTTCGTATTCAGCATCACTGTGTTATAATGAGTCCTCAAATTATTTTTCCTTTTTTTTTCCCCTAGAAGAACATCACTTCTATCTCTTCCAGCAATCATTATAATCTCAATTTAGGAAAATACAAACAAACAAACAGTAGAAACCTTATACGGTACATCTACAATTCAAACTGTCTTGGATGAGACTGAGAAGGAAAAAAGCAATATAAACTTCCCAGTTTAAGAAGCCTATAATTAAGTCCATAGCCAACACACCGGCCAGCCTAGACGAGTCAAAGCAGTTCGTTTGAAGTGCAGAGTGCAGAAGGATGACCACTAATTTGTGCTTTTCTAACTTGGCTCTTTGATTTGAATTTCCAGATTTAGAACTAGATCTGATTCTCTGTCTTCTAGTCTTCGGCTCCAGCCTCAAACTCCAAATCAAAAGTTCTATGTTTCAGAGGTACAGTTAAAAGAAAACTGTTAGGTAGGTATCAGCCAATCAGAAAGAAAACTTTATAAGAGTTCCTCTGGCAAAACAAACTAAAAATAATGGTTTTGAACTTTTCCATAACTGTGTAAAGAATCAGGCAAACTTTTTCACATTTCTTGGCTTCTCCAAAAGATAATACCAGGGTTAACAAGAAGAATGGACTCACATAGTTGACTTGAAATTCTATCCAGTTGTGGGTGTGTACAGACCTCACTGCTATAAACAATAACTTAGGCTTAGATTGACATTGCTTTGTCTTCTGAGACACTCAGACCCTCTCTTCCCTCATATATTAGCCTTGGAACTTTAGTGAACTCAGTATTTCAGAAAATTTAAAATAAACAGGCTTCAAGTCCATGGAAAATAAGTATATCAATTAAATTTGTCTACCAGGTACCCAGACTCATGATCCATTCTGATCTTTAACCTTGCCCAGCCCCTCTGGGACATGGTAACTGGGATTGGCCTCTCTTCATATCATTACTAAATACCCAGTGTTACCTTCTCCAAGGGTATGCTTACTTACATAAATCCATCTTTTAAAACCAGAATATGGGGAAAAAAATGTTACCATTCATCTAATATTTACCAAGCATTGCCATACACATTACCTCATTTAATCTTCACAGCATCTCTAAAAAATAATATCTTATAGGGAACTATATCCCAGTGAGACTAAATTACTTGTTCAAATTCTCTTACTTATTAAATAAAAGAACTAAGGTGCAAATCCATATATTCTAACTGCAAGTACATACTTCTTCCTTCTGGATCCAAATGTCTCCCTATACTATTGGGGCTCTCATCTGCAAAGAGTAGAGACTCAAGAAATCTTTAAAAGATGGGGCTTTAATTAAGGAAGTAGAATATTAGGATCGAAAATAGTTTGGGGTACTTATTCTCTCTGCATCTCTCACAGAACCCATGATTTCCCTCATTGAATGTTTTCTTCATGTGTGTCTCCTCCAAACTAGAAAATCTTCCACAATGTTCCCATCAAAAGTCTATAGACCCCTGACTTAATTAGCTAGCTAATAATCCAAACTCTCATTCTTATAATGACTTTTGCACCAGGACACCTATTGACTTACTGATTAGCCTATGGGTGGGCCACCTTTGGGGAAGTAACCACTCTTGGTCCAATCAGTGGCAGCTCCTGAGCAAAATTTCTTTCCTTGAGCAGGGGGTGTGGGTAGAATTGTTTCAGACAAAAACACATATTGGACACAGAGAGCAATGACTGCCATGCCTGTGTTCACTAAAGCTTTATTAGAGACATGATAGCTAGAGGAAGACAGGGCATCTGATCCCCCTGTGTCCCCTGACATCACACATGTGCACAGCTAACCATCTCTATGAGTGCTTCCAGGCAGCCTGTTTATATAAGTAGGTTAATGGATGACCTCACACCCTTTGCCTTTGCTGTATTCTGCTTTTTCCTCACCCTGGAGACCCTTAAATCATCTATGCACTTAGAGCACATTTGCCATATCCATAACACAGACATTTTTAATGTATGAGCTAATTAAACATAATATATAAGAACTGATCGTAAAAAAACCTTTTATTGATTTCTCTGTTGCCATAGGGTACCATTGTTGTTTTCAACCAATATACTTTTATAGTCTTTGCCTGAAAGCTGTCTTTGATTCATGTTGCTCTGATAAGTAAACCCTCTCTTATTATCTAATGAATACCACAAATCTAAAATGCTAATGATTGGATCTTTATCTTGATAAATGATAGTATTTTGAGAAATTAGATCAAAATGTCTGATTCTGCTAGATTGATAAATGGACAGTTTATCTTTTCAAATGCTCACAACTGACTCATTTCTCTCTGAAGTTATATATTCTGACTCTAAAATCTTCCCCTTTAAAAGTGGCATTCCATGTATAACATGTGTGAGGTATTCCAACATATCACGTGGTGTGTGGACAAGTATCATCTTTAGCAGTTCCTTTTGTTTTATTTCTTGGTTTATATGCTTAACTTTAATATCTCCTTCTTACCTTTTGCTTTTTCTAGTTTTTGGTATAGCGAGCTTAGATCATTTGCTTTCACTGTTTTATTGTTATTGTTGTTTGTTAGTTTTCTACTGTATGAATTCAAGCCAATAACTGATAGCAGCTTTAGCTGCATTTTAAAAAGTTGATTTGTCATGCTATAGCTATCATTAGGCTATAGGGTTTAAAATTTTAGTTTTTTTTTTTAATTGAACTTTCCCTAGTAAAAAGCGTATTTGAATTAAAGAAAAATGGGATTTTTTTGTCAGCTATGCTTTTGCTATCAATTTTAAATTTTATAGCCTCTGATTGGGGAACATGTTCTTCACATCCTCTCTCCTTCCTCATTGAGTAGTCTTAGCTTCCTTCTCAGAAATCATTTGACCGTATATGCAAGAGTTAATTTCTGAGTTCTCTATTCTATTCCATTGGTCTGTATGTTTGTCTTTATGCCAGTACTACTCTGTTTTGATTACTCTAGTTTTGCAGCAAAAATTTAAATCTAGACGTGGAATTCAACTCTTTGTTCTTTTTCAAGATTATTTTGGCTATTCAGGGTCCCTTGGAATAAGAATTTTGGAATGGATTTTTCTATTTCTGCAAAAAAAATATTGTTGGGATTTTGATAAAGATTCCACTAAATCTGTAGATTGCTCTGGGTATTATCAACATCTTAACAATGTTAAGTCTTTCAATCTGTGAACAGAGATGTCTTTATTTACATTCTCTTTAACTTCTTTCAGCAATGTTTTGTAGTTTGCAGTGTACAAGTCTTTCACCTGCTTATTTAAGTTTATTCCAAAGCATTTTATTCATTTCAATGCTATTGTAAATTGAATTGTTCTTCTTAAATTCCTTTTCAGATTATTCATTGTTAGTGTATAAAAATGTAACTGATTTTTGCACACTGATTTGTGTCCTACTAATTTACTGAATTTGTCTGTTAATTACAACAATTGTAGGGGGAATATTAGGGTTTCTGTATATAAGATGATGTGATCAGTGAACAGAGAGAATTTTACTTTTTCTGTTCCAATTTGGATGCCTTTTATTTCTTTTTCTTGCAAAATTGCTCTGGTAAGAACTTTTAATACTATGTTGAGTAGAAGTGGTAAAAGAGGGCATCCTTGAATTGTTCTTATCTTAAAGGAAAAGTTTTCTTTCTTTCCCAGGGCTTGCTCTTTGTTTGTTCTGTTCGTTCAGTTGTTGTGGGATGGATCTGTGCCAAGAGTCAGACTGAGGTGTAAACTCACAGGCTTTTCAGGTCTTTTCTGAGCCTCTGCCTTTCCCTGGGATAAATGGCGTCCTAACTTCCCCCTACGCATGCAGTTGGTTTTGAATGTCCTGATCTTTATATGTCTGGCTCCCAAAAGAAGGAAAAGGGGGAAATGAAGGCGGGGAAAAACACAGTGCTGGCCCTTTAGCCGCTGGAAGCCGCTTCAGTCAGCGTTTCAAAAATAATTACATCAGATACATTCTGCCAGTATGGTTAGGTAGGGGAGTATGATTAGGAAGGGGAGACAGATTCCCGCCACTTCTTATTCCACCATCTTCCCTGATGTGTAAGACTTACAGTTTAAAAATTCAATTAATTTTTCTACTTTTTTTGTACCTCAGGTGCAAAGATTTTGATTAATTACAATTCTTGGTTCATAACACATTATAACATTTTCTATGCAGGACACTCTTTTATTTGCTGGTTTACCTTTTTCTGATCTATCTATATATTCTCTTATTTATATACAGTATAGTGGACACTTTGGAGCCTTCCATCCAGTGCAAGACCTAGAAAATTATCAATAACTTGCATCTCCTGATATTTTCTTTTTCTACTCCTTACTATGTGGTCTAATATGTCATCAATTACTGTGACTATTATAATTTCAAAGGATGAAGTTTTTGTGTTTACTGATTTAAAATTTTATATTTAGCTTTTAAATTGAATTTATTAATTGTGTTATTCCAGTGTTATTTATCCTACCTTATTACTTTTTTTGCTTGATCTAACAGTTACCAAGAAGGCCATATTAAAATCTGTAATTGCAATTACTAGTTTATCTATCTCCCCATAATTTTGTCAATTATCACTTTATATTTGAGTCTGTGGGGGAGCTTGCATATGTTTTATTTTGATTTATTATTCCAGTTTTCCATTTCTGAGTATATAACAGTAGATATATGCCTTTCTCTATCTATATAACTGATAATCTCCCTTCATCTAATTTTGTCAGAATTATTTCATTTCTGATATGCCTGGTATATCTTTTCCATTCTTTTTTTTTTTTTTTCTTGGGCCCTGGATTCTACCTCAGCCAGTTTCTGATTAAAACTGAAGTGGATTTAGCCCCTACCTGGCTTCTGAATAACTAGGTTTTTTTTTTTTCCTTGCTTTTTATTTCTATAATTAATTACTTTTAATTGACATTTATTATGCATTGATTTTCCAATTATACTTTCTTGGAGTCTTTTATTTTTTTTTATTTTTTACATCTTTATTGGAGTATAATTGCTTTACAATGGTGTGTTAGTTTCTGCTTTATAACAAAGTGAATCAGTTATACATATACATATGTTCCCATGCCCAGAGGCCAGACCATCTTATTCTGAAAGTGTTTCACAATGTTTTTATCTTATTTGGTAAACTTGTTTTGAAGCACATTAACCTTTGTTTCCCTTTTATGGAAATTCTAAGATTCTAGGGAAGGAAGGAAGTCTCTACTTGTTCTCCAACTGGTCTAAAACTAGATGTCAACTTTCTATTACTTGTACTATAAGACATCTTTATTTGCAATTAATTGATTACATGCCCCTTTCCTTCTAGTATTTGAGGGCAAGAGTCATTTCTGCTTTTTTGTGTCCCCAGTGCCTGGACAGTATTTGACACCTACTGATGACCTGATATGGGTTGAATATTATGGCTTTTATGAAGGCTAATAACCTGGAATCCCAGCCATCAGGAAGCTTAGTGTTTAGCAGAGGTGAAGAAGGGGAGACACCTGGATTGATCTTTTTTATTGATTCTCAATGGTGCAGTAAATGAACCCAATTTATCAAGGGTTAAACACATGAAATACATCCATAGTTTCAGAATGCCAGTAAATGGAAGAATGATCTATTAGTTTCCAACATTATTGCACTGATAACTAATGCAAAGCTAGCTTTTCAGCTGTGTATTAAGTCCTTTTCTTCAGCCAGGTATCACTGTACTTAAGCGCTTCCCAAAGCAATTGCATTTTTGTTTCCGCTTTTAATACCAGACCGTTAATCCCCAAGTTCTGTTTGGAATAAGGTGATATGTGTGAACCTTGGCTTAGGGATTATGATAGTTAAAAGCCTACATTTAAAAAGGCAGATGCAAAATGGGATTTCATTTCTCTGTGGTATTAGGCTTTTTAAGTGCCAAAAAAATAACAATCTACAGAGAGGAATTTTTCAATAAGAGCTGCAGCTCTGATATTTTAGTCACAGTTGTCTCCAAATCAGCTACAGATATGAATCTTGTTGGAGTAATGGTAGTTCAAGAAAGATATTGTATAAAATTGATTTAAATCATTTGACAGTATGTCTATATTCTGTAGTCAATAAAAAAAAGAGCTTCATGGGCCAAGGAAATGATTGCTACAAAGCACTTGTGCCTCATCCTTGAAAATCATCATGCAGGACCTTGTTGTGTAATGTTTTGGCTACTCCTTCCCCAGCTAGCTTGGCAGCCCACTTTAATCAAGCCCATTTACTTGATGTACATGATGGGAAAAGTAAAGTTGACTGAGAGACATGCATTTGAGACTGACTGTCATTGATATGGAAATATTTTTGCATTTATATGGAGAATGAAAACTTTTCTATCAGAAGTTGGCAGATTTTTGATATTTTCTAGGATGAGGGAGGACCCCACATGGTAACACAGACCAAAGTCTCTTTTCTTGAGACAGGTAAATGGAACATTAAACTTCTTTGTGGCCCAGACCCTGCAGTAGAGGACAAACACGTAAATTTTCTTAACAAGGGAGGTGGACATCATCTCTTTGTTATAGGCAAGTGCATGAGGCCCAGGGAAGCAAGATCATAGACAGAATCAGTGTCACTGGTGAGATCTGATCCCAGACTGTGCTTTTCCTTCCCATTGCTGATTCCTAAGTGACCCATGATTGAGGGACAGTTCCTGCTTTCAGTAAATCAATATATTAAAATCCCTGGCTACTGAACAATTTAGAAGGTGCCTTCATAGTGCCAAAGGATTTCCTAGGAAGTCCCTTTAAATAGTCAGCACATAGAAAATTCTAATATTTAAAAAATTAGTACTAAAAATATTAAGTGATTTACTTTAATTTGCATTCACCATTCCAATAATATTTCTTTATCAAGTACATGTATATGAAGTATTTATATATATTTATATATGATGCATTAATTCTGCACAATTCCCCTGTAAGATGGATTCTATTTTAGCCCCATTTTATAATCGAGGGAACTGGAGCACAGAAAATAAATGAATCTCCTAAGGTCATATACCTAGGAGACATGAAGGCAGGATTTGAACCCCAGTTGTCTGAGTCCTGAGCTCACGCTCCAAGGCAATACACTATTTCTCTGTTGGGGAGAACATATCCTTAACCTGTGATATGATACCATGAACTTCATTCCTTTGACAAATCATTTTACTGATGGGTTATGGTGAATTTAATTTCAGACAGCTGTTGATTGAGAGTTGTCATTTGCCCATCACTTTACTGG